>NC_091977.1:292285494-292924863 GCF_044704955.1 Pristiophorus japonicus
CGCAAAAGACTAGAGACTAAGAACATTATTTCTAAGATAGATTGATGTAATTGGGCTACACCCATTGTTGTTGTACCTAAGTCCGATGGTAAGGTAAGATTGTGTGGTGATTATAAAGTAACCGTAAACCAGGTTCTAGAGGGTAATGTCCCCAATACATTGCCGAATATAGAAGATTTGTTCACAACACTGACGGGTGGTCAGATCTTCTCAAAACTGGATCTTACGAATGCCTACTTGCAGCTTGAACTAGATGAGGAGTTCAAGTCATGTTTGACTATGAATATTCATCTAGGCCTATATCAATTTAATAGGCTACCATTTGGAGTGTCTTCCACCCCTTCCATATTCGAAGGGGTGATGAACCAGATTTTGTAAGGTATTGAAAGGGTAATATGTTATTTAGATGACATACTAATTTCAGCACCAAATAGGCAAATTCATAATAACATATTGAATGAAGTCCTCAAATGGCTAGAGAAGCACAGAGTGTGAGTGTCTGCTCATAAGTGTGAATTATTTCAAAACACAGTGGAGTACTTAGGGTACAGAGTAGACAAAGATGGTTTACATCCAACCATGAGAAAGCTGGATGCAATCAGAAATGCACCCACTCCCAGAAATGTCACTGAACTTTGTTCATTCTTGAGTCTTTTGAACTATTATGGGAAGTTCCTACCAAATTTGGCTACAGTATTACATCCATTGAATGAGCTATTGAAAAAACAGGTTCATTGGAAGTGGTCAAAAGAATGCGATACAGCATTCAAAGAGTGTAAATGCAAATTAGTAGAGTGCACCATGTTAGCACGATGACATATCTGAGGAGCTTAAGCTAGCATGTGATGTCTCTCCGTATGGAGTTGGGGCAGTGATCTCTCATGTATTAAGTAGTGGGGAGGAGAGACCAGTTGCTTTTGCTTCATGCACTCTCAGTACCAGTGAGAGTAATTATGCGCAAATTGAAAGGGAAGCTTTGGCATTAATTTTTGGGGTCAAGAAGTTTTACAAATACTTGTATGGTTGTAAGTTTACCATCATTATGGACCATAAGCCCCTAACAGCAATCCTCCATCTAAAGTCCCCAGTTCCAACCTTAGCTGCAGTCCGAATGCAGAGATGCGCTTTGATTTTGTCAGCATATACATATGATATTGAATACAGATGATCGGCTGATCACAGTAATGCTGATGCTATGTCTAGATTGTCTTCCCCATCACAAGTTACACCGGATAGGGAAGAAGTGTTCTATTTTTCATACATTGATGAACTGCCAGTCACAGCTGAAGAGATTTGTAGAGCAACCAAACGTGACCCAGTGATGTCAAAGGTGTATGATTATATTGCAAATGGATGGCCAAACCAGGTAATAGACAAAGATATTCATCCATTCTTCATTTGTAGGAATTAATTATCAGTTTGTAAAGATTGTATCATGTGAGGTGCAAGAGTGGTTATACCAAATAAATTCAGGTCCAAATTATTAGCAGACCTCCATGATCAGCACCTGGGAATGTGCTTGACCAAGAGTTTTGCACGCAGTTATATATGGTGGCCACGTCTTGATAAAGATATAGAGTACATCGTGAGTCAGTGTACGACATGTCGATCGGTAAGCAAGCAACCACCACCAGTACCATTACAGCCATGGAAATGGCCTCCCAGGGTGTGGCAAAGACTACATATTGATTCTGCTGAGTTAGGACAACAATTGTTAATTGTGATTGATAGCCATTCGAAGTGGGTTGAGGTATTTCCAATGTGGCAAATAACAACAAGTAAAACATTGGACATTTTGCGAAGTTTATTTTCTTCATTTGGCCTCCCAGAAGAAATTATTTCGGATAATGGACCACAATTTCATTCAGAAGAATTTGCACAGTTCACGAGCAAAAATGGTGTGAAACATACCAAGGTTCCACCATACCATCCTGCTTTGAATGGTGCAGCAGAGCGCACTGTACAAATTGTAAAACGTGCCCTCATAAAAAAAATGTTCAATCCAAATCCAAAGAAATGACATTGGATCACAAATTGGCTAATTTTCTAATTACATATCTTAATACTCCTCACACAACTGCTGGTAGAACACCAGCAGAGTTGTTTCTCAAATGACAGACATGAACCAGATTCTCGTTGTTAAAACCAAATTTGGCACAGTCCATAGAAGTTCACAATTAAGACAGAAAGAGAATCATGATAGACGTAGAGTAAAAGAGAGAAGTGTGAAATTAAATCAGAAGGCGAGAGTGAAAAAACATCATAATAAATGGGTAAAATGGTTACTCGGAAGAGTGGTGAAGATATGTGGTCCTCGCACATATTTGGTCAAGATGTTTGATATTGGACAGGTTAGGTTTGTTCACATTGATCATATTTTACCTACAGACATGGAAGGAGTTGAAGGTGGGAATGATTCAATTATTTCTGACACATCAGATAGTTTTGATATACCAGTAGCATATCCTAATTCCAATGTACTGTAAACAAATTCAAGAGAAAATCAGAATTTAAGTCTGAGTCCGAGTCAGGAAAACAAAGAGCCTGAAATTAGAGTGAGTTCAAATGAAAATCAAGGAAATTCCTTGGAGGAAAATGTTCCTCAGGAGGAGCCTCGAATGAGTTTAAATTTGACACCATATTTGGAAGGTTCTGTTCGCGAGTTCTGTTCTCTTCGAAACAGAAAAAGTGGTTAAGTTAAATTTGTAAATATGGAAAAAAATAAGTCTCTATCCTATGTTATGTATAAACATGCAAGTTATGTATGATGTTGTTATCATAACTTCTTCATTAAGGAGGGAGAAGTGTAATGTCTGTAAGCTTGTAATATTGTAGCTCCACACTGTGGATGTGGACGTATTGTGTACTGCAACTACAGAATTGATAATAAAAAGAAGCAGGAGGTTCTGGAGACTTCCGAGAGCTGCCTGCCATGATAGAAAGCTGTGTGTGTGCTTGTGCTCTGTGAATATATCACATTCATAAAGTATTAATTCCACATGATCGATATACCTTCTCTATAAATTCCCACATTATATATAGGTAGTTAATGGCGCAATAGCTTCTAGACCTTTATCTTCTGCTCTTTGCAGCAGATAACCATATCATATCACTCATCAGCCACAGATCTCCGCACCAATCAAACAACATTTTTTCTCATAGGAAAACGTCACCTCTTGTTAGTCGAACTAAAAGCTAATGAGATGCGTCCCATAAATCAATGAGTCAGTTGGAGTCTTGCCCTCTTCCAGTACCAGTGATCATTTACAGTAGTGTGAAATATATACTATTATAGCAGCTCCACAACCATTCACATCCAAATGGGGAAAAGGCGACCACAGAGGAATAGCTTTAACATCAATTAATATTATCCAAGGGGTAAATCTTAACAGTTCGATTGACATTTTTGACATTGTAATGAAAATAAAGAAAAAATAGAACCTATTTACGGCCCATAGATTTAACCAGTAGATCTTAATTGTTGAGCACTCACAATCTAGCAAAAGATATTCAGCGTCAGTTAATTGCTGCTGTTCAAAACATTGTGTGAAGAGACTGGTGAGGGCAAGACAGTCACCTGCATTGACCAAAACTCTGGAAATTGTTTTGTGATTAAGTTTTAGGTCTGTTTTTCTGATGCACCATCCTGAAGTGAAGCTTCATCTGCAGTGAGGGCATATCGGGAATTGCCGGCACACTCAATATGAAATTCCTACTCAAATTTTAATGGAGAGAAAATTGTGTGGAGTCCTTCTGTGATATACCAATGTGGACTCTCAGCAACATGAGCTCCCTACAGAGGGCATAATTGGAAAATCATCTGTACTGCATTTGGTGTAAGCTGTGGTTCAGCTGGTACTACTCTCACAACTGAGTCAGAAGGTTGTGGGTTCAAGTCCCACTCCAGGGACTTAAACACAAAAATCAAGGCTGACACTCCAGTGCAGTGCTGAGGGGGTGCTGCACTGTTGGAGGTGCCGTCCTTCTGATGAGACGTTAAACAGACGTTAAATCTGGTCTCTCAGGTGGACGTAAAAAATCTCCATGGCACTATTTTGAAGAAGAGCAGGGAAATTCTCCCTGGCATCCTGGTCAATATTTATCCCTCAATCAACATCACTTAAACAGATTATCTGGTCATTATCTCATTTCTGTTTGTGGGAGCTTGCTGTGCGCAAAGTAGCTGCTGCGTATCTTTTGTGTTCTCGTAAACATTCACCAGGAGACTAGGAAATAAAAGCAAAGAAACAATCTCCACAATGTGAGACAGATGCAAAAAAGACAATGTATATGAAGAGAGGACATAATATCCGACCATCATGGAGTCTGGAGCAAAGGGAAATGTCTGCTATCTGTAGTTTGCCCCTACAATGAAATTATTTATTTTTAATCTGTCTATGAAACAGAAGAGTGATTTATAGAATCATACAGCACAGAAGGAGGCCATTCGGCCCATCAGCCCTGTGCTAACTCTCTGAATGAACTACCCAATTAATCCCATGCCCCAGCCCTTTCCCCATAGCCCTGCAAAATTTTCCCCTTCAATTATTTATCCAATTCCCTTTTGAGACTTGAGCACAAAAATCTAGGCCGGTACTCCACTACTGAGGAAGTGCTGCACTATCGGAGGTGTAGTCTTTCAGATGAAATGTTAAATCCAGGCCCGGTCTGCATTCTCAGGTGGATGTAAAAGATCCCACAGTACTATTTCATAGAAGAGCAGGGGAGTTATCCCTGGTATTCTGGCCAATATTTATCCCTCAATCATCAACACTTAGACAGATTATCTGGTCATTATCACATTGCTGTTTGTGGGAGCTTGCTGTGTGCAAATTGGCTGCCGCGATTCCTACATTACTACAGTGACTACACGCCAAAAAGTACTTCATTGGCTGAAAAGCACTTTGAGACGTCCTGAGGTCATGAAAAGCCATATATAAATGCAAGTCTTTTTTTTCTTTGAACACCTCTATTTAATCTCCTCTTAACCTTCTTTGCTGTAAGGAACCTAATCTTTGGCCAGTAAGATAAGAGGGATACACCTAGCAATTTCTAGATGGGTGGGAATAAAGTTTTCCTGGAGAAACTGTGGGAAAAATGCTTCTGATCTGTACTGGTCTAGTGCACGGTAAGTATCCTTTCCTACTATTGGTCAGTGCCTGACACCTGGTAATCCAGTGAAGAGTGTGGGCCTGATTAATTTCATTCATTGTAAAGTTTGCATTTGACACCTGCCATTCCATTGGAGAATGTAGTGCCCAATACCTGGCCAGTCATTGGAGAGAGTATGCTGAATAACTGGCAGTCTAATGCTAGTTTTCCAGTAATTGCAGAAAATCTATTGTGAAAAAAATATCATGAGAATGAAAAATCAGCCATAGGCGATATGTTCGACACACTGGGGAGCAGGACTGAGGTGCAATGCACATGTAGCATCAAACCCAACACCATCAGTGGCGTAGTAATTATTAATGTCCTGCATTTTCCTGTCAGTGCCAACTTGCCTGAGTTAACAGCAAGCTAAGGATATTTCCCTCTGCGAATCCTCGTTATCCATTATAACTCTAATACTTCACGTAGCCTTACAGCAAAGGCCCTCCTTCACATTATCCCTGGAGATTCAGCTATCTCCTCCATTCTCAGTCATGTTTTAGCACCACTCCTGCAATCACGTCACCTCAGTGTGGGAAATGTATTCCTCCTGTTACGTGATGTGCAGCATGAGGTGCTATGCATTAACCACTTCCGTAAGATCAATGCGCTCACCTATTCTGCAATCTCTGAAAACCAGGGAGAGAGGACCTGAGGAAGGGAGGGAGGGAGTTAGTAGGAATGTGTGTGTGTTTTTGTGTGTGTGTGTGTGTTTTTGTGTGTGTATTTTTGTGTGTGTGTGTGTGTGTGTGTGTTTTTGTGTGTGTGTGTGTGTGTTTTTGTGTGTGTGTGTTTGTGTGTGTGTGTGTTTTTGTGTGTGTGTGTGTGTTTTTGTATGTGTATGTGTGTGTGTTTTTGTGTGTGTGTGTGTTTTTGTGTGTGTTTTTGTGTGTGTGTGTGTTTTTGTGTGTGTGTGTGTGTGTGTGTGTGTTTTTGTGTGTGTGTGTGTGTTTTTGTATGTGTATGTGTGTGTGTTTTTGTGTGTGTGTGTGTGTTTTTGTGTGTGTGTGTGTGTGTGTGTGTGTGTTTTTGTGTGTGTGTGTGTGTTTTTGTATGTGTATGTGTGTGTGTTTTTGTGTGTGTGTGTGTATGTGTGTGTGTGTGTGTGTGCTAGGCCTTTGCAGCAGAGCCTGGTCTCCAAGCATCTTTGCAGCAGAGCGTGGTCTCCAATCGTCTTGGATCCCCTTACCATTGGACCAAGACCTTGCTCTGTCAAGTCCGTGTGGTAGCTGGTGTGCAATGATCACTCCACATTAAAAGAAGTCACGCACAGGCATCTTCCACCCTTTAAAATGAAGTTCAGGGCCTGGCCTGCATTGGTCTCATCAGTCACCTTAGAACTCATTTTGTTGTGGCAGCAAGTCATCCTCAGCTCTGTAGGGGCTACCTAAGAAGAGTATGCAGAGGGCAGTTAAATACACTGCTGCTCAGTTTCTCTCTCTAAAACAATATTTCTTACAGATCAGAGAAAATGTTGATCATTACTCAGATCTGTCCTGATCAGTCACACACATAGAATCATAGAAATTTACAGCAAAGAAGTAGGCCAGCAATATTCAAACATCTCTCTAGTTCAGGGCTAATGGTCTAATGAGTCCATAGGGCCCAAGTTTCGAGTGGAGTTGCTCCTATTTTTTTGGAGCAACTAGGTTAGTTTGGAGTATGTTAGAAATCGCAATTCTCGACATTTAGTTTGCTCCAGTTCTAGTCAGTTAGTTTAGTTTCGTTTTAGTTCAGTTTTTTTCAAAAGAGGGCATTATCAGTCACTTAAACCTATTTTGCAAGTTTAGGCACCGAAACGTTACTCCAAACTAACTTAGAACGGAGTAAGTGTCGACTTTTGTACGCTCAGAAAAACCTTAGAATTAGGCGCAGGTTGCCAGAGATGGGGGGGTGATGGGGGCGGGGGTGGGGGGGAGGGAGGGAAGTTAGGGGATTTTCCAAAGCATTAAACAATTCACTTTTAAAAATAAAGAACCATCATCAATAATAAATAATAAATAATAAATAAATCAATAAATAAAAAATAAAAAGTTCCTACCTCATCTACCCGTTTGGGAGCACCGGGAGCCCGGCCAGGGCTAGGCGCTGCGTGCTGCAGGCTGTAAATGGGCACTCTGGCCATTCGGCCAGTGACTTTCTCCTCCACTGTGAAACCCCTCCAATATTTCTTGCCTTGGGGAGATATCCAGCCAGCATTACTTGCAGTGGGGAGCCCGTTCGACCAGGACTCGGGTCAGCATGCTTCGGGCCTCTTCCACACAGCCAGCAGCACACACACACAGAATCTGGGGGCCAGGAGCGCCTGCGCACGTGCGCAGACTCCACTGCGCATGGGCGCAGCTGCCGGCACTCTTTTTGGTCCAGGGATGTAGCTCCACCCCCCCCCCCCCCCCCCCCCGCTGTTGTGCTGCATCGCACTGACTGCTGAACAGGCCTGCTGCACTCGGAGAATCGCGAAGTAAGTTTTTGGCGCACTTTTCATTCCACAAAATAGGTGGGCCTCTCGGAGGTGCACCGTTCTAGCGGATATCGGAACTTGGACCCTAAGAAACTGAATCATTTTTTGAACTGATTTAAAAAAAAAGACAATCCCAACAGATTGTCTCTTCTGGGTCACCGATGTCGATGTTGACATTCTGTGATAGTGTGAAAATAGGTGACTTCAATTGAAGTGAAAATTGGGAGAGTCGTACGTATAAGGGGCAAACGACTCGCTATCACTCATGTTACACTATCACACAAAGTCAAGATTTATCCCGCCATGTGTAGTTTGCATCTTTTGTCAGTGTTGTCAAATAGGTTGTAAAAAGCTCACTTTTGGGAAACAGAGTGACAGAAACAAAGCTTACTGAACATATCTTCTGAGAGCTACAAGATAGCCGAGGATGGATTGTGCAAAGGGGTTCCTGTGTGATGCAGACTTCAAAGAGAGCGTCCAGAATGTGATTGATTGCCTGCTTGTGAAAGATAAAGTACTGGAAAGATAAACTCTGAGTCCTTCAAATCAATCGAGATATATTCCATGTCTTCAGAAGCATTTATTTGCGCACAATAAAATATCTTCAGCATTACATTTATTTTTCCACTAAGATATACAAATACTCCATATCGTAAAATTTATAGCACAGAAACATATGAGCCTCCTCCTACCATAATTCATCTAACCCCATCAGCATAGCCTTTGATTCCTTTCTCTCTCATGGTACGTAGCTAACTTCCCCTTAAATGCATCGATGCTATTCACCTCCACACTTCCATGCAATAGCGAATTCCATATTCTAACCAATGTCTGGGTATCATACTTTATTCAAATCATATAAGCTTCTCAAAGTACAGGCTGTAATTCGAACTTTCCTGTGATAACCAGTACAGTACCACGATATATCATGGCCGGGAAATTGCGTAGCGTCCCGTTTGGGGGTGGTAACATCCGCGAGGTGGGAGTTCCTGCACCTCTCGCGAAATTGGGGTTGCCGTCCCTGAGAGGAATTGGAGCGCAAAAAACACGCTCCAAGTCTTCTGTGGGGCACGAGTGGGGCAGAAGCAGAGGGAGCACGGTGCAGTGCTATGCACTGGGGAGGATCAAGCTGCAGACTCTGCGGGGTCCTACCTGGATCACCGGGGAGTGGAGTGCCGTGCCACCAGCCCAGCACTCAAGCGGAATGCCGGGCTGCCAGATTGCGGCACGGACCCCACGTTCAAGGAGGCAACAGGCTGCGACAAGTCGGACGATTTTATTATGTACGCGCATGCCACATCCCCTTTAACTAGCGGCCAGCCGGCATGCATGTGGTCACTGGCATCACCCAGCGCAGCTTCCTGACCGCCAGTGACCGCTTCAGGGGGCAATACCGAATGTTTCCTCCGGGATGAAAATGGGTCACTGTGCACGGTGATGATGTCATCATTGGCGGCGGAGCGGAGCTGTACCCGTCACTGCCGCCACTAAACTTCTGTGGTATTTAGCGGGAGTCATTAGCGGGAGTTTAGCGCCAACGACCCCAATTTCTCCCCCATGACTTTTTGGGTCTGTTAGGTACCATGGAGCTATTGCCAATTCCTGTAGCATGTTTCAGGATGTACGTAAGGTGAAACAAGAAACAGCACAAAAAAGCCTGATAGGATGTTGGGAGTCCACCTCACCCATCAGGTGCTCCGAGCTGGGAGACATCATTAAACTTTATCTTCCTGGCTCCTGACCCCTCCCCACCTCCACACGAGATTCAGTGAGGCCATTGTCACGTTGAGACTTTTTGCCGTTTGGCCTGGAAGGGTGATATAACCACTGGGAATTTTTAACATGGGTTCGCTCTCGGGAAATTTGCAGATTCCCCGGAGAAACAGTGTAAGTGACTAAAACTGTTGTGTCCTTACACACTACTGTAAATCACACGAGGCACATTCTGCAGACAAGGTCACTCTATGAGCCTACACTTTTATTCACAGGACCAAGAAGTGATGACCCTGCGTGGGACCTCCCTTTATATACCTAGATGACCAGTGTCTCCCACAAGTTCACCCTCTGTGGTCAAGGTGTGCATTTCTCAGATGTATACAGTGTACAGCGTTATTACATGAAGGTTACAGTTACATGAAGGTTACATACATGACATCACCTCCCCCCCCAACGTCTTTGGGTCAAAGATTGAGTCTTTCAGGCGGTTGACGCTCTCTCGTGGAGCACCGCAGTTGGGGCTCTGGTTGTTGAGCCTTGGCATGCGTCTCTGTCACCTGTGGTGATTCCGGTTTGTCCGGGCTGGCCACAGGGACTGTGCATGCTGCTGAAGGTTCTTGTTGCTCGTTCACTGGCAGTGGTGTGGGCAGCATCTCATGATTTTCCTCAGGTTCCTCAGTGTCCATGCTGAACCTTTTTTTTTTACTTGGTCCAGATGCTTGCGGCATATCTGTCCATTGTTAAGTCTGACCACTATGACCCTATTCCCCTCTTTACCAATTACAGTACCCTCAAGACACTTGGGCCCCAAGGTGTGATTAAGAACAAATACAGGGTCATCGATTTCTATACATCTCCCCTTTGAGTTACGGTCATGGCACTCATTTTGGGACTGGCGCTTGCCCTCAACAATGTCTGACAGGACTGGATGAATGAGGGACAGCCGGGTTTTAAGTGTACGTTTCCTGAGTAGTTCCGCTGGCGGGACTCCCGTGAGTGAATGCGGTCGGGACCTGTAGGCTAGCAGGAGGCGCGATAGGTGGCATTGAAGGGAGGGTCCTTGAATCCGGATCATGCCTTGTTTTATGATTTGGACCACACGTTCCGCTTGGCCATTGGAAGCCGGCTTGAATGGTGCCGTCCGGCATGTTTGATGCGATTACCCGACATGAACTCCCGAAATTCATAGCTAGTGAAGCACGGGCCGTTGTCGCTAACCAGGATGTCCGGCAAACCGTGGGTTGCAAAGACCGCACGCAGACTCTCCACTGTGGTGGATGTCATGCACGAATTCAATATGATGCACTCGATCCATTTCGAGTACGCATCAACGACAATGAGGAACATTTTCCCCATTAACGGGCCCGCGTAGTCTACGTGAATACGTGACCATGGCTTGGTGGGCCAGGGCCACGGGCTGAGTGGGGCCTCCCTGGGGGCTTTGCCCAGCTGGGCAGCTGGGCACACGTCGTGCACCTGCGAACACAGTGTTCCAGGTCTGAGTCAACTCCCGGCCACCATACATGTGACCGGGCAATGGCCTTCATGAGCACCATGCCTGGGTGCTCGCTGTGGAGTTCCCTGATGAATGCTTCCCTTCCCTTCTGGGGCATGACTACCCGGCTGTCCCATAGTAGGCAGTCGGCTTGGATGGAGAGTTCATCCATCCGTCTGTGGAACGGTCTGACCTCTTCAGGGCATGCTCCGTGTGTGGGTGCCCAATCCCCAGTCAGGACACATTTCTTAATCAGGGATAGGAGGGGATCTCTGTTGGTCCAGATTTTGATCTGGTGGGCTGTGATGGGGGAGCCTGCGCTGTCAAAGGCACCGACAGCCATGACCATCTCAGCGCTTTGCTTCGCTGCCCCCTCGGTGGTGGCCAGTGGATGCCTGCTGAGCGCGTCAGCGCAATTTTCGGTGTCTGGCCAGTGCCGTATGGTGTAGTCATACGCAGCCAGCATGAGAGCGATCGCTGTATGCGAGCTGACGCATTGGCATTGACAGCTTTGCTGTCGGACAACAGGGATGTTAACGGCTTGTGGTCCGTTTCTAACTTGAACCTTCTGCCAAAAAGATACTGGTGCATCTTTTTCACCCCGTAGACACATGCAAGTGCTTCCTTTTCAACCATCCCATATCCCCTTTCTGCTTGGGAGAGTGACCTGGAAGCATAAGCCACAGGTTGGAGTTGGCCCTCATCATTACTCTGCTGCAACACGCACCCAACCCCATAGGATGATGCATCACATGTCAAAACCAATTTCTTACAGGGGTTGTACAGGGTCAACAGCTTGTTAGAACAAAGCAGGTTCCGTGCTCGATTGAAAGCCTGTTCCTGACAGTCCCCCCAAAACCAATCGCAACCCTTACGGCAGGAGCACGTGTAGCAGCTCCACCAATGTGCTTCAGTTCGGCAGAAAGTTCCCGAAATAGTTCAATGGTCCCTGAAATGAATGCAACTCCGATGTGTTGCCGGGCCTGGGCGCGCGATGGATCGCCTCCGTTTTGAATTCGGTGGGCCTGATCCCGTCTGCGGCAACCCTCCTGCCCAAAAACTCGACCTCTGGGGCCAAAAACACACACTTGGACTTCTTTAGTCGCAGGCCTACCCAGTCCAGTCGGCTTATCACCTCCTCTAGGTTGTGGAGGTGTTCTTCGGTGTCTCGACCCGTGATAAAGATGTTGTCCTGAAATACGATTGTTCCAGGGATGGATTTGAGCAGGCTTTCCATGTTCCTTTGAAAGATAGTGGCTGCTGAACATATGCCAAACGGACACCTGTTGTAGACAAACAGCCCCTTGTGCGTGGTGATGGTGGTCAGTAGCTTGGATTCTTCGGCCAGTTCTTGGGTCATGTAGGCCGAAGTGAGGTCCAACTTGGTGAACAGCTTGCCGCCTGCCAGCGTGGCAAAAAGATCCTCTGCTCTCGGAAGTGGGTATTGGTCTTGTAGTGACACTCGGTTGATGGTGGCCTTGTAGTCGCCACAGATCCTGACCGAGCTATCCGTTTTTAGAACAGGGACAATGGTGCTTGCCCAGTTACTGAATTCAACCGGCGAAATTATGCCCTCTCTTAGCAACCTGTTCAACTCACTCTTAATTTTCTCCCGCATCACATACGGCACAGCTCTGGCTTTATGGTGCACTGGTGTGACGTCCGGGGTGATGCATATCACAACTTTGGTAGCTTTGAAAGGCCCGACACCCGGTTGAAATAGTGACTCAAACTTTTGTAGGACCTGTGAGCATGAACTTCGCTCCACAGATGAAATGGCGTGCACATCCCCCCATTTCCAGTTCATCTCGGCTAGCCAGCTCCGTGAGCATGAACATTGCTCCACAGGTGAAATGGTGTGCACATCCCCCCATTTCCAGTTCATCTCGGCTAGCCAGCTCCTCCCCAAAAGCACGGGACCATTTCCCAGGACAATCCAGAGTGGCAGCCGGTTCTCTGACCCATTACGTTGCACTACCTAGCACTGTGATGATCTCTTTGGTGCACATCCATAATTGCATGTCAATGCGTTCTAGCTTGGGTCTGCTAGCTCTGAGTGGCCATAGTTTCTCGAATTGTTGGACACTCATAAGTGACTGGTTGGCTCCTGTGTCCAGCTCCATGCATACCGGGATGCCGTTTAACAGTACTCTCATCATCATCGGTGGCGTTTTTGTGTTTGCGTTGTGGATGTTTGCCACCTGAACCCGCTGAACTTCAGCATCCATTGCTGTGTTCCAAGCATAACCCTGCCTTGCAGGCCCCTCTTGTGGTTCATCAGTTTCGTAAATCAGCCTCGCTGTGGGCTTCCTACACATCATGGCTAAATGTCCACTGAAGTTACAATTTCTGCAGATAAATTGTTGAAATCTGCAGGTTTTCGCAGCATGTCTGCCCCCTCACCTCCAGCATGAGCTGAGATTGTTGTGAACAAAAGGGCTGTTACCAGGCATTCCTCTCTGATTGTCTCTTTGATTACTCTTGAGCACTCTGTTAGTGGGTGTCAATGGCCCCATCCCGGGACGTATTGTCCCTTGTGATGGTGTAAATGTCCGTTCAACTTGCCATTGTCTCCATTGAGGACCCACCCTAGAATCTGTTACTGCCTGGTTGGTGTCGAATTGCCCTTGCCTGCCTGCAGGATTCTGAGTCAAGTTTACCATGTTAACTCCCTGCTCCATCGCCATGTTGGGTGCAGAGTTGCATGCCTATATGATCTTGGTTTCCTCCTCCCCCGCCATGAAGGTTTGAGCCATCAACGCCGCTGCTTCCAAGGTCAAGTCCTTGGTCTCAACTAGCTTCCTAAAATTCTCGCCATGACCAATGCCCTCAATGAAGAAATCCCATAAAATCTCCCCCCTGCAGGCATCTGTGAACTTACAGAGGCTGGCCAAGCGCCGAAGGTCTGCAACGAAGTCCGGTATGCTCTGCCCTTCCCAGCGTCGGTGCGTATAGAATCGGTGTCGGGCCATGTGTATACTGCTCGCTGGTTTGAGGTGCTCACTGATCAGTTTGCTGAGCTCCTCAAAGGTTTTGTCTGCCGGCTTCTCGGGTGTGAGCAGGTCTTTCATCAGCGCGTACGTCTTAGGTCCACAGCTGGTCAGTAGATGCGCCCTTCGCTTGTCAGCCGCTGCCGCTCCCAGCCAGTCCTTCATGACAAAGCTCTGCTGGAGCCTCTCAACGAAATCATCCCAGTCCTCACCAATACAGTACCGTTCCTCTGTGCTACCGGTGACCATTCTCGTGAGTCGTTGGTTCTCATTTCTCGTCGCCAAATGTTGTGTCCTTACACACTACTGTAAATCACACGAGGCACATTCTGCAGACAAGGTCACTCTGTGACCCTACACTTTTATTCACAGGACCAAGAAGTGATGACCCTGCGTGGGACCTCCCTTTATATACCTGGATGACCAGGTGAGGAGTGTCTCCCACAAGTTCACCCCCTGTGGTCAAGGTGTGCATTACTTAGGTGTATACAGTGTACAGTGTTGTCACATGAAGGTTACAGTTACATGAAGGTTATATACATGACAAGAACGGTATGGCAAGAGTTTGGGAGAGACCTGCAAAAAATTGGGACCAACATGTTTTTGATACGAAGTCAGATTCGGGATTCCAAAGATTAATTCCATACATCCAATCATCATCATCATAGGCAGTCCCTCAGAATCGAGGAAGACTTGCTTCCACTCTTAAAATAAGTCCTTAGATGGCTGAACAGTCCAATATGTGTTTGTTGTTTGACAAAGAAAAAAAGCTGGAGCCGCGAGAACAACGGGCAACTTGAGATATGGAGAAGCTGTCCCCAAAAATAATGGGCCAGCCATCAAAACTGTTACCCATATCAGTTTGACACAATGGGCAGGTTGTGAACACACTCCAAATTCTCCTGGTGAGATTCACACAAAATAATCGATAAATGCGGCCGTGCACTGCCTATTTTTCGGGTGCTAACATGCCTACTAATATGGCGCGCAAGAAGCGCATGCACATTTCCGGACTAAAGTACGCTCCCCGCCATATTGGGAAAGGAAAACTAATATACTTCCTTTACCCACACGTGATGCAGGTGGAAATTTAGCAGAATCCTCGAAGAAACGTTGTAAACCGCTAAAACGATATGGCAGGAGAGCCCTGCAAAAAATCAGAACCAATATGTTTTTGATACAGATTTGGGATTCTAAAGATTAATTCCATACTTCCAATATCCTTTTGTTGTTTGACAGCGAAAAAAGGCCAGTTTCCTATACAAATAGGAAGCCTAATGCCTACTTGACAGCCCCACTCCAACATTGGTTTCCCTGAGGCTGCACTCAGGGAAACCAAATCATGTCTGAAACCTACAAGGTAGGGGTCTTTAACATTTACTTACCTGAATATTCTGCCAGGATCAGGAGGACTCCTTCCAACATCACATTTAACCACCCCTCCCTTTGAGGCTTCTCCCAATCCCTGATCATCATCATCATCATGGACAGTCCCTCGAAATTGAGGAATACTTGCTTCCACTCTAAAAGTGAGTTCTCAGGTGACTGTACAGTCCAATACAGGAATTACAGTCTCTGTCGTAGGTGGGACAGACAGTGGTTGAAGGAAAGGGTGGGTGGAGAGTCTCGTTTGCCGCACGCTCCTTCCACTGTCTGCGCTTGATTTCTGCATGCTCTCGACGATGAAACTCGAGATGCTCAGCGCCCTCTCGGATACTCTTCCTCCGCTTAGGGTGGTCGTGGGCCAGGGATTCCCAGGTGCCGGTGGAGATGTTGCACTTCATCAAGGAGGCTTTGAGGGTTTCCTCTGCCCACCTGGGGCTCGCTTGCCATGTAGGAGTTCCGAGTAGAGCGCTTGCTTTAGGAGTCTCATGCACTCTCCCTCCAACCCCTGACCCAAGACCCCCTCCCTCGATCCATGGACCATACCCTCAATAGCCACCCCCCCCCCATCGATCCTCGGCCCCCACGAATCCTGAACTCACTCCCAATCATGGACCCCCAGGTCCTTATCTGTCCCCCAGTCTAATCCCCACCTTTGGACCCTCGGCCTCCATCAGACCACTGATGCCGGGGGTACCTCAGACCTCACCATTCAAGGGCAGAATATAAACGTTGCCCCCCCTCCCCCATGCCTACTAATGGGCGAGGTCAAATTTGTAGACCAATATGTTAAATGGTTTTCCCCACGCGGGCCCGACTGTACAGGTCATGCAGGTGCTCTGGGTGAGGAGGTTTCTGGAGCAAAGTAGCCGGTCTGGTTGGCAACTCAAGCTGGCCAATCCCTGGCCATGAAAAACTGAGGGCAAGCTGATAAGGAAATCAGACCCAGAGAGAAAAAATACTCTAATTAAGCAAATAGATTCAGAGAAAGCATTAGTCTGCAAAGTTCTAGTCGAGATAGTGTGACATGCTTTGTTATTTTATATGCCATGAGAACTGTTACAAAATAAGCTGAAGTTCATTGAAATCATTACTCTCATTCACACGATTAGCTTGTTGATTTATATTTAGCCTCCTCTCACTAGAGTGTTTATCAGATTGTTTTTCAGAAGATAAGAGAAAGGTATTTGGGCCACGTGCGAGATTAGAGTAAGCAATTCACATCACAAGAGGTTTTCAGTGTTGTGGCCCCTAACCCAATGACTAGATATTGCACAGTCAAGGTAAACTCCTGAGGGAGTCTACTTAGAGGAGAGACTGTGGCACCAAAACCCAAGAGGATATCTACTTCAGACTCCAAGATCTGAAACAGTAAAAGAGTGGTGAGAATGTGGAACTCGCTACCACGAGGAATAGCTGAGGCAAATAGGATAGATGCATTTAAGGGGAAGCTAGATAAACACATGAGAATATGCTGATAGGATTAGATGAGAAGGGATGGGAGGAGGCTCATGTGCAGCACAGATCAATTGAGCTGAATGGTCTACTTCTGTGCTGTAAATTCTATATAATTCTATGTAATCAATCATTGATTCAGGTGAGAGCCTGCAAATCCAGTTGCTCCTGTTTTTTCCTAAAATTGGCACTGATGTAGTCAAGTGTGCCGGGGATCTAGGGGATTCTTTTGGAGACTGGAAACTCTGGGATTCTAGATGATCTCAGTTACAATCTGAGATGTATTTTGGAGTTGGAGCTGCATAGAGCAATGAAGGTCATTGCAGGATTTATTGGATCTCATATTGGTGTCTGCCATCTTGCATTGAACGACTACTTCTCTTAGGAGAGCTTGTGTTCTTTGGGCCTAGAGAAAGTTTATCAGTAATTATCTTCGTGTATCAGTGTCAACTGCGGCTCACTGGGTAGCACTCTCCCCACTCCAGGGACTTAAACACAAAACTCTCGGCTGACACTCCAGTGTAGTGCTGAGGGAGTGCTGCACTGTCAGAGGTGCCGTCTTTCGGATGAGACGTTAAATCGAGGCCCCATCTGCTCTCTCAAGTGGACGTAAAAGAACCCAAGGTACTATTTCGAAGAGGAGCAGGGGAGTTACCCTCTGTGTCCTGGACAATATTTATCCGTCGATCAACATAACAAAAAAACAGATTATCTGGTCATGATCATATTGCTGTTTGTGGGAGCTTGATGTGCGCAGATTGGCTGCCGCATTTCCCATATTACCACAGTGACTATGCTCCAAAAGTATTTCATTGGCTGTAAAATGCGTTGAGACGTCCTGTGATCGCTATATAAATCCAAGTCTTTCTTTCTTTCATACGAAAAGAAAATACAAAATGAGGCCGAATTTAATAGTAATAAGACAATCTTCAGCTTTCCCACCTGGGCAGTAAGCTGGCAGCACATTGTAGAACCTCCCCAATTTTCATTCCATTGAAGCAGTGAGGCAATTTTGTCAATCTTCATAAATCCTCCTAGCAGGAGACATGGGAGAAAATAACTAGCTAGAGATGACAAAGAAGGAAGAGATTCCTTCACTGCAAGTCAAAGAATTTTTTAATAAAATTGCACCAACAGAAAGCAATTATTGTAGGAAACGAATGGCCTTTATCCCTTTTTTTGTTATTGGAAAGTTATAAGAACCACTGCTCATTACATCAAGGTCACTTCTGGCCTTTATCATGGTGAGGACAGACCTGTGATCACTGCTCAGCTTTTATCAAAGGGCTAGAAGTGAATGAGCGCCTATGTATTCTCCTGAGATCTTCGAGCAGATGTAACTGTATCCAGCAAAGAAAAGCCAGGTTCTTCAGCAAAGAAGAAAAAGGGTCATAGCTGAAACAGGAGAGAGTGGTCTGAATCACAAGCAGTGACAAAATACTTTTGAATCAGTACCGAGCCAGTGAGTAGATGGATTTCTCATTGCTACTGAAAGGGACCATTTTCTACTTTGATTGATCAATTAAGAGCAGGAAGAAAGGAGTTGTCTCGGGACTGGCGGAGAATAATGAGGAGTACTGGGGAGGCATGGGCAATGGTCTCTCGCAGGGCCAGAGTAGGCAGCAATAAGAGGGTGGGAGGTGTGAATGAAAAATAAACTGGCTGGAGAAGCAGGGCAGGCCTTAGAGTGCAAGGCAGACTAGAGCCGAGAGGTGGGCAGTAACTAGATAGAGCACAGAGGGTTGCAGATTTGGCCCATGGAGCAGATAATGGCACGGGAGCGGAAGAGATGACGGTAGAGCCGGGCCCAGCAGATGAAAGTTGTCCAGAGAGATAGGAGTGGGACCCTGGCAGGATTGGAAAGAGAAAAAGTGCCAGGAAATAAGAGAGACCAGGAGCAGAAGCCCAAAAGAATCGAGAGGAAGGCAGACATTCCACGTGAAATTGGGATGAGTGCAGAATTTTATATTTTAAAAGATAAAAGCTGAGAACTGATGTATGTACTTGAACTGGGAAAGAGATAAAATACAAAATATAGGATGCTGATGAGAGAAATTTTTGAGAAACTGGAACTTGGAGCACAGTACCAAGCAATGGTCAGAGCCTAGACCTATATATTGTAACAGACACTGTTTACATACAGCTTTTCAGTTGTAAATGTTTACATAGACAGTTTCTAATATGTCCTTACTATACAGTATAAATGCACACGAGGCCCATACTTGAGAGAAGATCACTCTGTGACCAGTTATCTTTATTACCAAGACCTCAAGAGACAGACGGAGGGTGGAGCTTCCCCTTTTATTCCGGAAAGTCCAGTTTGGAGTGTCTCCCACAAGTTCGCCCCCTGTGGTCAGTGTTCTCAAGGTGTACAACTTAGGTCAGCTTATACGTGGGTTACAATGATAGTTGAATACATGAGAGTTTCAATATTAAGTACAAACGTAAAAGCATGACAAAAAGTCACGACAATAGGAAGTAATTTAGTTGGACAGGTAGTGCATGTATATATAAGATTTTTAGTACAATATTAGTAGATGTCCAGCGGCACTGATCCATGGTAAATTGGTGGGTCTGCTTTCGAACCAGGGCGGAGATGCACAACAGGGGCTATTGCACAATGGAGGAGATTTACAAGGGGAGAAGATGCCGAAGGGACAGGAGCACAGGACAGGAGAGATCCAGGAGATTGAGAAGAGAAATCCACGGTGGGGAGGGAAGCCAAGAGATTCTCAACAGAGGTGAAACACAAAGTGTGAAATGTACAGGATAGGGGAGATCCACAAGGAGCTGAGGTAAATCAAAAACACTGGGGGGGGGATTTCAGAAAACATGCACGGGAACATGGCCTATGTGGAAAGCAGGGTGGGATATTGGACCATGGAGGGAGATTGGACTGCAATCGGGAGATTGGACAATGACTGGGGGTTTTACACTCATCGGGCCGAGTCAGACGCAACACAGAGCAGGAAACATTGGGCCAGGGTAGCATATATCGAGATAGGATGGACAGAGGAACTGGAATAGGCCATTCAGCCCATCGAGCATTCAGTTAGATCATGGCTGATCTGTACCTCAACACCATTTACCCGCCTTTGATCCCTATCCCTCGATATCCTTACCCAACAAAATTCTATCAATCTCATTCTTTAAAATATCAACTGACCCAGGATCGACAGCTTTTTGGGGGCGAGACCTTCAGATTTCCTCTACACTGTGTGTGAGAAAGTGCTTCCTGATTTCACTCCTAAATGGCCGAGCTCTAATTTTAAGATCATGCTCACCTGTTCTGGATTCCCCCACTGGAGGAAATTGTTTCTCTGTATCTATTTTATCATATTCCTAAATCATTTTAAACACCTCAATCAGGTCTTTCCTCAACCTTCAAAACTCAAGGGAACAGAAGCCAAGTTTATGCAACCTGTCCGCATAATTTAACCCTTCAACCCCAGTATCATTCTGGTGACTCTGCGCTGCACCCCCTTAATATATCCTTCCTGAGGTTCGGTGCTCAAAACTCAACACAATGTTCCACAGAAGGTCTGACCAAGTCTCTGTACAACTGAAGTATCACTGCTTCCTCTTTGTATTCCAACACCCTTAAGTTAAAGGCCAACACTCCATTAGCCTTTTTGATTACTTTTGAACCTGTGCAGTAGATTTTAGTGATTTGTGTACATGGACACCCAAATCCCTGTTTCTTCTCCACAGTTCTTTGTTTCTCACCATTAAGACAATTCCAAGACTTGGCATTCAGCAGCCCAGTTATAGACCAGTGACAAAATTGGAGAAGCTGGGATTGTTCTCCTTAGAACAGAGAAGGTTTAGGGGAGATTTAATAGAGGTGTTCAAAATCATGAGGTGTTTAGATACTGTGAAACTATTTCCAGTGGCAGGCGGGTGGATAATCAAAAGGCACAGATTTAAAATTGGCAAAAGAATTAGAGGAGAGATGAAGAGAGATGTTTGTATGCAGTGAGTTGTTATGATCTGGAATGCATGGCCTGAAAGGCTGGTGCAAACAGATTCAATAATAACTTTTAAAAGAAAACTGGATATACACTTGAAAAGAAAAAAAAAAGGGCTATGGGGAAGGGTAGCTGGTGAGACTAATTGGGTAGCTCTTTCAAAGAGCTGGCACAGGCATAATAGGCCAAATGGCCTCCTTTTGTGCTGTAAGATTCTATGATTCTACATCCACTGGGGATGATATGGATATGAGAGGAGCACTGAGGTGGAATCCTTGATTACTAGACAGCAGGAACAAGAAGAGCAGGAGGAGGAAGTTGAAGACTTCCCGCCTTCAGTATCTGCACTGGTAGTGGACCCAGATCTTCAAAAGACCGGTCTGTGGTATGTCTTCAGCTTGACTTCCTCACCTGTTGAATCCTCCATCAATGGCTAGGTTGCGAAGCCCCCGGATTATATTGCAGGGCACCTATGGAGTGACAGAGCCCGCAGAGGTGTTATTAACCATGGCAAAAGTGAGTAGTGAAGATCTGTTAGCAGCCAGCCCTTCGATCCTTACCCTCCTTCAACTCGTGTAAGCTGCCAGAGAACTTGGCATCCCCCATCGTAATGTTACGTAATAATGCAGAGTAACTTAGTATTAATGGAGTCAAACATTCATCAGTTCGTGTGGAGGGTATTCGTTCCCACAGGAGTGCACAGGTCCACATGGGTTCCATCAATCATGCCCTGCTGGTTGGGCAAAGCCGCAAGTTGGTAGAAGCCAAGGGCATATGTTTACTTCTCTCTGGCATCCATGGAGAAGGTGAAGAATTGATCTGCATTGGAAAATAATGTGTGTGGCATTTACGAGAGATTCTCCGTTTCTTCTATGCAGTCTATGCTCAAGGACACAGTGGAGTGACTGATGCCTCCTTAACTGGTGGACAGTGTCCAGAAGAAGCCAATTATAGAAAAGCTGAAGAAGGCCATCATATTCAGGGAAACTGATAAGGTATTGAAATAACAGTGATATGTTCATTCATTTTGTGATTACTTACACATGTTGTTCATGAATTGCCACTGAGACTGAAGAGCCATAGGTATCGCTTTTCACTTAGTGCTAATTATAGGAATTCTTCTCAATTTCAACATCCAAAATAATCTAGTATCCTGGGAGTTATGTCATAGACGGATCTTCTACAAGGACCTTGGCATAAAGCCACAAGATCAAAACTAAGGGAGACCACCACTAACAAATTTCCATACTAAGAATTCAGGATTCAGTAAACGGACAAACCAGATTGTCTCATTCACTCAACTGAATGAGTACCTTGGAATCCACATCAGCATCCTCTGTATAATTTACCAGGATCTCGTAAGCTGGCACTTCATCTTGTGGGTCTCTTGTCATCTTGTTGCTGCGCAGCTCCTGCTGTGTGCTGGATCTGGCTGAGGTGTCATTTTGTGGGTACTTTGAGCTGGATTTTTCGCTGCTTTCTGCCTCTGGCTTAGCCCTGCAGGGGTGGCAATGGCGGCGGTGAGTTCTTTTGGGTAGGCAGCCAGCTTCCAGCACCCGGCCGGGGTTGTCGGTGTCGGTTTCGATGGGGCACGGAATATTACCACCCGGAAGAGGTGAGCCGGTGTTGCGCCCCTTGTTGCGACACCGGCTCGACTTTTGAGTCCCGCTTGACCCCGCAGCATGCCTGGGAAAGCTGGCGGTCCGACCTATACCAGCTGCAGTGAGGTAAGTAATGCCGGCCTCAGGTAAGTGTCTTTTTTCTTTTTTTTTGTGATTTATGTTGTGGTGATGTGGGCTATGGGTTGGGAATGTTTTTGGTGTTTCTTTTTCAAGTTTTTTTTTTCCTCCCCACACCTCTCTCAGAGCGCTCCTGGCCCAGCTGCTTAGCTCAGGATTTTTACTTGTTCAGCCATCCTAGTGCCCTAAGAGAGGTGTGCAACCTCAGTGCTCCGCCCTACACTCAGGGCCCAGCTGCCCAATTTTGCTGAATGAGGCGCAAACTACTCCCGGGTGCAAACTTTGCCGCCCCGCGCAATTATCACCCCGAAATGAGCAAAGACGAAAATCCAGCCCTTAATAATTAAGCCTTCTGATTTCAGAGTTCAACAGGATGAGATCTGATAATTATCCCAAATGATGACTTGCAACGTTGGGATTAAAAGCGATGACACATGGAAATGCCAATATCGGCCTGCTGCAGTTGTGGTCTGATAATCGCAGCAGCTTCCCGTTGTTTGTTACAGAGGGACTTCACCTTCCCTGACAGTCGTGGACAGCAGCGATGAGACGTACACCTCCAATCCCCCGCATCATGTACAAATGCTGAACAAAGGTCCAAGGTGAGGTGTTTGGGGGGGGGGGGGTTTGGGGGGGGCAGATAAGAACATAAGAAATAGAAGCAGGAGTAGGCCATATGGTCCCTCGAGCCTGCTCCGCCATTTAATACGATCGTGGCTGATTCGATCATGGACTTGGGTCCACTTCCCTTCCCGCTCCCTATAACCACTTATTCCCTTATCGGTTAAGAAACTGTCGATCTCTGTCTCAAATTTATTCAATGACCCAGCTTCCACAGGTTTCCTTGGCAGTGAATTCCACAGATTCACAACCCTCTGAGAGAAGAAATTCCTCCTCATCTCAGTTTTAAATGGGCAGCCCCTTATTCTAAGATCATGCCCTCTAGCTCTAGTCTCCCCCATCAGTGGAAACATCCTCTCTGCATCCACCTTGTCAAGCCCCCTCATAATCTTATACGTTTTGATAAAATCACGTCTATTTCTTCTGAATTCCAATGAGTAGAGGCCCAACCTACTCAACCTTTCCTCATAAATCAACCCCCTCATCTCCAGAATCAACCGAGTGAACCTTCTCTGATCTGCCTCCAAAGCAAGTATATCCTTTCTTAAATATGGAAACCAAAACTGTACACAGTATTCCAGGTATGGCCTCACCAATACCCTGTATAACTATAGCAAGACTTCCCTGCTTTTATACTCCATCCCCTTTTCAATAAAGGCCAAGATTCCATTGGCCTCCCTAATCACTTGCTGTACCTGCATACTAACCTTTTGTGTTTCATGCACCAGGACCCCCAGGTCCCACTGTACTGCAGCACTTTGCAATCTTTCTCCATTTAAATAATAACTTGCTCTTCGACTTTTTCTGCCAAAGTGCATAACCTCACACTTTCCAACATTATACCCCATCTGCCAAATTTTTGCCTACTCACTTAGCCTGTCTATGTCCTTTTTCAGGTTTTTTGTATCCTCCTCACACATTGCTTTTACTCCCATTTTTGCATCATCAGCAAACTTGGATATATTATACTCAGTCCCTTCATCCAAGTTGTTAATATAGATTGTAAATAGTTGGGGTCCCAGCACTGATCCCTGCGGCACCCCACTAGTTATTGGTTGCCAACCCGACAATGAACCATTTATCCTGACTCTGTTTTCTGTTAGTTAGCCAATCTTCTATTCATGATAATATATTACCCCCAACCCCGTGAACTTTTATCTTGTGCAGTAACCTTTTATGTGGCACCTTGTCAAATGCCTTCTGGAAGTCCAAATACACCACATCCACTGGTTCCCCTTTATCCACCCTGTTTGTTACATCCTCAAAGAATTCCAGCAAATTTGACAAATATGATTTACCCTTCGTAAATTCATGCTGACTCTGCCTGACTGAATTATGCTTTTCCAAATGTCCTGCTACTGCTTCTTTAATAATGGGCTCCAACATTTTCCCAACCACAGATGTTAGGCTAACTGGTCTATAGTTTCCTGCTTTTTGTTTGCCTCCTTTTTTAAATAGCGGCATTACAATTGCAGTTTTCCAATATGCTGGGACCTCCCCAGAATCCAGGGAATTTTGGTAAATTACAACCAATGCATCCACTATCCCTGCCGCTGCTAGGTTAAGACCCAAGGATGCAAGCCATCAGGTCCAGAGGATTTATCCCCCTTTAGTCCGATTATCTTACTGAGTACCACCTCCTTAGTGATTGTAATTGTGTTAAGTTCCGCCCCACCTATAGCCCCTTGACTATCCACTGTTCAGATATTTTTAGTGTCCTCTACCGTAAAGACGGATACAAAATATTTGTTCAGAGTTTCTGCCATTTTAATGTTTTCAATCACTAATTCCCCAGTCTCGTCCTCTAAGGGACCAACATTTACTTTAGCCACTCTTTTCCTTTTTATATACCTATAGAAACTCTTACAATCTGTTTTTATATTTTGTGCTAGTTTACATTCACAGTCTATCTTAATCATTTTTTTAGTCATTCTTTGCTGGCTTTTAAAAGCTTCCCAATTTTCCGTCCTCCGACTAGTTTTGGCCACTTTATATGCCCTTGTCCTTAATTGGATACCATCCTTTATTTCTTTAGTTAGCCACAGATGGCTATCTTTTCTTTTACACCCTTTCCTTCTCACTGGAATATATTTTTCTTGAGAGTTGTGAAATATCTCCTTAAATGTACACCACTGTTCATCAACCGTCCTACACTTTAATCTATTTTCCCAGTCCACGTTAGCCAACTCTGCCCTCATACCTTTTGTAGTCTCCTTTATTTAAGCTTAGTATGCTGGTTTGAGATCCAACTTTCTCGCCCTGCATCTGAATTTAAATTCAATCATGCAATGGTCATTCATTCCAAAGTGATCCTTTACTGGGAGATCATTTATTAATCCTGTCTCATTACACAGGACCAGATCAAAGATAGCCTGCCCCCTGGTTGGTTCTGTTGCATACTGCTGAAGGAATCTGTCCCTTATGCACTTATAAGACTGAGGATGCAGCTAATGGTCAACTCTTTTCAGCATATTACTTGGTGAAGACAATTGTAAGTGTTTATTATTTACTTAAAATAGTGTGCTTGTTTTATTTTTCCAAAACTCTATTTCTGGTTAAACCCGATTAATCCCAGAGTTTTCTGTTGAACAACTTTGGGGCTAAGTTTGACTTTGATGACAGTGCAAAATGGGCAAAATCGATTCAGCCGTTAAACATCTCTCCCGAGTTTAATTTCCATTGACATCACCTGTTTTGTCACCTATGTGACCCTCTCCCTTTTGTTTTATTTTTGACCTGCAACCGCAAGTATTCCTTACAACTCCTTTTCTGACTGAAATTCAGGGTAAAAAATGACACCGTTCGACGATATGCAAATGAGTTTGAGCAGAAGCCTGAGCAAATGATTGAATTCGGAAAACTCGCGCTGTTTTGAGCGCCATTTGCATCTGGATCACCAACTGCTCCCAAAGTGGAAAATATGAATTTGTTTCCTGTTGCACCTGAAAATCTGGTGGTAATTTGGAGAGAGACTCTGAGCAAGCACAATGGCAGGACACATGTGTATCAGGCTCTGTCACTTGGGGATGAGGCCATTATTATGGAGAAGCATTTGGGCGGAGGGCTTGACAAACAATCATAAAAAATCGAGGCGATTTGCGCGTAACTCACTTACACCAAAAATCCCCTTATCCTTTAGGCCGTGTACTTGGTTTGCACCCGACTGCACATGTCTCTGGGCAAAATATGCAAGAAATTCCAGGACAATATATTTTGAACTAGGGCAAAACATAGACATGGGACTAGTTGGGTCATGCACAACATTTCCATTGTGCTATATTTGAACTAGGTACTCAATTCGTGCTTCATCGCTCTGGAGGCAAGCACTGGCAATTTGTTCTTTTCAGTCGGGTGCATTTAGCGTAATCTCCAAATTGTTCATCTCGCCGTTATGTATGTGTGTTTACTACTGAGATAAAATTGAGGGCATTTATGACCTTGACTTGCAGCACCAAGCAGATGTTCCACATAGTCTCGAACCTGGCAGGCACTGTCCACAGGATAGCGCCCACCACAGACAAAACTGCAGAACGTGGCTCTGCCCAGGACAGAGAGCACGGACCTCGTGGTCCTGGAACTCAGAGTCCGCCAAGGGGGGGGGCGAATCGAGTAGCACCATGCTGGCGCTGCGGAGGGAGCCATGGGGCTCACCGGTGCAGGTTTGCGGAGTACACATGCAATACCTGCCACACGAAAGGCCACCTTCAGCGTATGTGCAAAAGAAACCTGACTCACTGTGTTGCTGAGGAGATGGTAGAGGCTCCATTTTCCAGCGAGGAACAGGCAGAAGATGACAAGGTGCTTGGACTGTATACATGTACCGATGATTCAGCTCCAGTGATTATGGAGGTCAAGATTAACGGAGTCCCAGTGAGTATGGAAGTAGATACTGGATTGGGTCCATCGTTGATGAGTCAGCAAACTTTTGATAAACTGTGGGTCAACCCAGCTGCACGACCCAAGCTGGTCCCGGTCACGGCAAAACTGCGTACCTACACCAAGGAACTGATACCTGTTCTTGGCAGAACGGATGTACAGGTATCTCACGGGGGCCAGACGCACGGTTTACCTTTGTGGGTCATTGCAGGCGATGGGCCGATGCTTCTCGGCAGGAGGTGGATGGGGAAGGTCCGTGGGAGCTGGGAAGACTTTATTCCTCCACAGACCGCTGTCCCCCGGGTCCCCAAAGAGCAGTGCTGACCGAGCTGGAGGAGAAAGAAGCCATTCATCGGCAGTCCAAATCCGCACTCAGACGACAGCAGCCCAGAACTCCTGACCTCAAGCAATTCTGCAGCCTCAGCCTCCACAGACGAGCAGACCCTGGAAGAGCAGTCTTGTAGGTGCGGGCCGATCGCTGGGGTGCGGTCCGGCGGGGCGCTGCGGGCGATGAGCGGGAGGTCCATCAATGGCCGAAAAATCCGTGGGGCCCACGCAAAGGAAAAGTCGGGTGGTGGTAGCGGCTACGGTGGTGGCGACCACGGCGGCCGCAGGAGAGGCGGCTACGGCGGCCGCAGGAGAGGCGGCAGTTGCGGGGACAGCGATGGGAGCGGAGGCTACAGCGGCGGCGGAGGCTACGGTGGTGGCTGGTGTGACTTGGGAGAACACGAGCCAGAGCGGCGGATGCGGCAGCAATTACGGAGGCCGCTCTCACAAGGACTATGATTGATCGAGTCCAGGGAACCACTTCTGCCAGAATCAAGATAAGTTGCTCTGGGCCGTTTTTCTTCTTTCTTTCTTCTCTGTTCCTTCTGTTCCTTCTTCACCAGCGAGCTCAAGCTGGTGGTGAGCCTCGTAGCAACAGAGCTCTGCAGACAAAGGCCAGTAGAGCAATTAAAATGGCGGCGCCCAGTGAAAGCCTCATGGGAAACCCAGGATGGCGTCTTAAAAGGGAAATGCACCCGGGAGTCTTAAAAGGGCCTTATACCATTGGTGGTCCCCACAAAGAGACTTTTGTAAGGCAAGAGCGAGTCTAAATGAACTTTGTGAATGCAGGATGATGGATTTATGATAAGAGTTAATATTTTAATGCTGAATGGTTACTGTGTTTAAAATAATGGATATGAATTTGAATTTATGATGAGTTAATATTTTAATGCTGAATGGTTACTGTGTTTAAAATAATGGATATGAATTACGAAAAGAGTTAATACCACGAGGTACAAGTAAAAGGGTAATGGATCCGTGACTAATATGACTAATGGACTAATGCGATTTTCGATTTATGTGATTCATGCAATGGTTCAGCGGCTGCTTATGAGCTGCCAAGGCGACTACTTTCTGAGAACAGAGGCAACGCACCAGTTGCGATACCCTGTCTCAGTGCAGCCCATTACCTCGGGCAAAAAGGGACTGTATACCACCACTGTACATCACCCAGAGGAGCTGGGATTAAATAACTGTTCAGTGTACCTGCAACCTTTTGACATAACATCTGTACCACATATTATATGTACCATACAAATGCACTGTCTATGTATACCTGCTTTCTGTTGGAGGTTATGCTCGTGTACTTTATCACCCATGTAAGGATTGCAAGTACCACATGCTTGCACCGGATCGCAAGCATAATCTCCACATGGGGGGGAGAAGAGGGAAGTGGATGGTCATGGACTCACACTCACAAATCAACCAGGTCGAACAAGGCCGAGATCACCGGCAATGGCTTTTGGAACTGGGGTGGGGGGGAAGTGAGATGTTATGTATTGTTCAGGTACATTAAATGTATAAGTACAATGGTGCGCCACAGAGGGCGCTGTGGTGGGAGACCTGAAAGTACCTGCAAGACAGAGTATAAAAGGCTGCCCACCACACCTGAGAGGCACTCTGGAGTTGCACAATAAAGGACTAAGGTCACAGCAGTTACTACAACACCAGACTGTGTGGAGTCAGTGATTTGAGTGCTACATACATCACACACATTACTGCTGGTTTGTAAAGGTCTTGCAATGAGGTAAAAAGAAGAGTACCGAGAAGATTGATCTGGACTGCAGGCTGCTGAAATCATACAATGTGGTGCAACTGAGGGAGTTGGGGTCAGCTAAAGCACACAAGTGACAGAGCTGCATGTAAGATATTCCTGTACTCACTAATCTTGGCTGAAAAACAGACAAGGAAAGAATGGTAAGGAAAAAAATGGGCAATTTATTCATGGTCAAGTTTCCTTGGGGTATCCCAACCAAAAAAATAATAATAATTAAAGGTTTAAAAAACAAAGTGAGGGGAAAAAATTACCCATCTACCATATTAAAGGTGAATTTTTCCAGTAGTCCACAGTTGCACAGCCACATAGAAAAGTGAATCCTTTACTCCCCGCTGGACCTAGAGTTAGTGAGCTTCACAGAGAAAACGATTTCAAAGCATTACGGCAACAGTGCAAAATGCGAAGAGTGGAGTTTTCTGTTCGGGAGCATTGGGTATAGCAGGCATTGCCAGTGAAGCAAGAGGAGCGAGTGGGCTGAGAGGACAGAGGGCAGAGAGGTGCATGACTTACAGCTCTTGCTAGCTGTTTCCTTACAACTCTTATCTCATGTAACTGTTTCTGTGACCCATCTGATCTTTCACTCTGTGCTGTACTGAGATAATGCAGTCCAGGTCTGATGATTAAGCCTACTGAGCACGCTTGGGTTTGCATAGAATCCCTATTTCATTACTTGTTGATCCAGAATGCAGAAAATATTTAATGTCAAGTCCAACTCAAGCAGTCTTGTGATCAAATTGATTCATTATTAGAATAGGTCGATAAGGTAGTTAAAAAGGCATATGGAATGCTTTCTTTTTTTAACCGAGGCATAGAATACAAGAGTAGGGAGGTTATGCTAGAACTGAATACAACATTAGTTAGGCCACTGCGTGCATTTCTGGTCACCACATTACAGGAAGGATGTGATTGCACTCGAAAGGGTGCAGAGTAGATTTACGAGGATGTTGCCAGGATTGGAAAACTTTAGCTATGAGGAAAGATTGGATAGACTGGGGTTCTTTTTCTTGGAACAGAGGAGGCTGGGAGGAGATTTAATTGAGGTGTATAAAATTATGAGGGGCCTAGATAGAGTGGATAAGAATGATTTCCCTTCGCAGAGGGGTCAATAACCAGGGGGCACAGATTTAAAGTAGTTGGTAGAAGGATTAGAGGGGAGATGAAGAATCATTTCTTCACCCAGAGGGTGTTGGGACTCTGGAACTCACTGCCTGAATGGGTGGTAGAGGCAGTGAGTTCCAGAGTCCCATTTAATGAGCCAGGATATACACTTAAAGAGTCATAACCTACAGGGCTACGGACCAAGTGCTGGAAGGTGGGATTAGGCTGGGTAACTCTTTTCTGACCAGCACAGACATGATAGGCTGAATGGTTTCCTTCTGTGTCATGATTTTTTATGATTCTGTGATTCTATGAACATTGACAGAGGCAAATGTATAGACAGGCACAATGCAGGACAATAATTGTATAAATGATGTGGAAACGGTCCATGAGGAAGTCATTTATCCTTTTCTCGTGTCAAGCTTTACTTAGTTAAAGTCAAACAGCTGAGGAAAACTGCTTCCAGATTTCATTAGTTTCCTGGGGAATCGAGCCTTTCAGGTGGAGATGTCGAGGGTGAAATACATGAGCCAACACACAATCCAGTGTACAGCAATTACAACCAAAACGGTCGAGCACTTCATGATTCTTGGGTTTTATAAGTTGAATTATTTTGCTGTTAATGACCAATTAAGATGAGCTCACCGAACATATACAACTGATCAGTTAGTTAGTTGACGAGTTAATGTGGCCACTATTCCGATAAATGAAAGGGGTAGGTTACAGGTAATTTGGCACGAACACATCACATCATTTACAATCCTACCTGATGTCAAAACATTGATAAACTCCCTATAAACAAAACCCCTCAGGCGCACAAAATGATTAGCCGTACCAGTCTATAGAATTTCACACTGCTACGGACAATGCGAAGAAAGTTAACTAATTATTGTGATTCAGGATGAAGTGCTCAGACCCTTTTGAAGCAGAAACAACATAAGACAACCCAGTCGCACATGCAGCCCAACTCCAATTTATATATATACAAATGAAATGTTCCACTGAATTAAAGTCATCCTTGTGTACAAATCCCTCCATGGCCTCGGCCCTCCCTATCTCTGTAACCTCCTCCAGCCCCACAACTCCCCTGAGATGTCCGTTTCTTTAATTCTGCCCTCTTAAGCATCCCTGATTATAATCACTCAACCATTGGCAGCCGTGCCTTCTGTTGCCGAGGCCCCAAGCTCTGGAACACCCTCTCTAAACCTCTCCGCCTCTCTACCTTACTTTCCTTTTTTAAGACGCTCCTTAAAACGTAGTTTCATCTACCGTAATTTATTTTTATGTGGCTCGGTGTCAAATTTATTTGTTTTGTCTTAAAATACTCCTGTCAAGTGCCTTGGATGTTTTACTATGTTAAAAGCACTATGTAAATGCAAGTTGCGTTGTTGTATTTGGACATAGCTGAGGAACATGAGCAGGATCAAATTAACCAGTGAGACCATAACTGACATATGCTACTTAGTTCATTAAGATCTGTGGGGCAGTCAATGCTCTTAATGGCCTGCCCGTGATAAGGACAGTCTCCACCACCTTCAACTTCTGTGCTACGGTGAACTTCCAGGCACCCATAAGGAACATTTCATGAGTTACCTACTTTGTCCTGTATCATTCCATTGACAAGGTACCCAAAGCCCTGTATCTCTACAGACACTGCGCATGCACCTGAACAAGAATCAACAGCAGACCAGTGACTGGAAGCAGGGAGACAGCGTGCAAGGGTGGTTATTGCACAAATCATCCATTATTCCAGTTAAAAGAAGAAATACTTTATATGGCACTTTTCATGACCTTAGGACATCCTAGAGTGCTTTACAGCTAATGAAGTACTTTTTGAAGTATAGTCACTGTTGTAATGTAGGAGACATGGCAACAAATTTGCACACAGCAAGCTCTCACAATGAGCAACGTGATAATGACCAGATAATCTGTTTTTTCTTATAGTGATGTTAATTGAGGGCTAAATATTTTCCAGGATACCGAGAACTCTTATTCCTCAAAATAGAGCCATGGGATCTTTTACGTCCAACTGAAAGAGCAGACAGGTCCTCCGTTTAATTTCTCATCACTCCCTCGGTGCTGTACTGCAGTGTCAGCCTAGATTTTGTCCTCAAGTCTCTGGAGTGGGACTGTGAACTCACAACTTTTAGAGCCAATGAAGTACTTTTGGAGTGTAATCAGTGTTGTAATGTGGGAAACACGGCAGCCAACTTGCACACAGCAAACTCCCACAAACAGCAATGTGAAATGATCAGATAATCTGTTATTTTGTTATGTTGATTGAGGGATAAATATTGGCCAGGACAACGGGGATAATTCCCCTGCTCTTCTTCGAAATAGTGTCATGGGATCTTTTACGTCCACTCGAGAGAGCAGATGGGGCCTCGGTTTAACGCCTCATCCGAAAGAGCTGCAGAACACAGAATTGCCACTGTGTTGAATGCCAATCAGTTTCTCATGTGCTACTCCACACATGTCACATCTGTGGATGATAGCCACTGATCTGAGAACAGTAGATATTTTGGAGGTTTCTGAATTCTTTGCTTTTGTTTGCCCGTAACCATCTCCAAGAAAGTCGCCACGGCTGCATCAGCAGCTGCATTCTTGAGATGCTCCCGCGGTGCCTACAGCATGCAATATGTGAGGTCTCCACTGCAATTTAAACTGGTATTGTCATGTGCTCAATGCTACATTGCAGCGCAGATAATCCGTCGCGTGGGACATGGCAGCAGGTATTCTGGCACTGGATTCCTCCACAACATCCGGACCATGTTTCAGTGTCATGTGCAAGGAGGCATGCGATTTCTCAGAACAATGGCATTGCTGTACCAGCCTCTGTTCTGAAGCAGACCAGTAAGGTTTATATCCCTACTAAATGGAGACAATTAGCATGCTGGGCATTTGACCATTGTCAGGCGACCATTCAATCACAACTACTGTTATCTGGTCCTCACCAGTGCTTGGTATCTCACCCTGTGCTTCCCTATCAACATCACTATCTGCTTCTCCCACAGTATATATATCTGTGCCGGTGCCTACTTCAAGTGGAAATGGTGACACTTGGTGCTTTGTGGGACACAGCTGCTGGTTCCTGGTTTAGGGACAGCACGTGATACATTATGGGGGCAATTTTGCAATGAGTCACACTGGCACTAAGCCTCATTAAAGCGAGTGCAAATCAGAAAGTTAGAGCTCCAATGTCATAGTCCTATCTCCACTGCCATCTTTACCCATCAGGAATGGTAGCATAGTTGTTACGTCACTGGACTAGTAATCCAGAGGCCTGGATTTGCTTTGTCTTAAAACACTCCTGTGAAGCACCTTGGGACATTTTACTACGTAATCCAGAGGCCTGGATTAATGATCCAGAGATGTGAGTTCAAATCCCACCACGGCAGCTGGGGAATTTAAACTCAGTTAATTAAATAAAAATTGGGAATAAAAAAAGCTAATATCAGTAAACATGAAACTATCGGATTGTCGTAGAAACACATCTGGTTCACTAATGTCTTTTAGGGAAGGAAGTTTACCATCCTTACCTGGTGACTCCAGACCCACAACAATGTGGTTGATTCTCGACTGCCCTCTGAAATGGCCTAGCAAGCTACTCAGTTGTAATAAACCGCTACAAGAAACAATAATAAGAGTAAAACTGGAAGGATCACACAAACTGCAGTGGTTCAAGAAGGCGGCTTAACACCACCTTCTCAAGGGCATTTAGAGATGGGCAATAAATGCTGGCCTTGCCAGCAACGTGCACATCCCATATGCGAATATAGTAAAAAAAAACCCTTGGAGAAGCACCATGCTGGAAGTGGTATCTTGCAAAATTATCCACCGATGGAATAAGCACACATCCATGTGGGTATTGTCAGTACAGGCACCTACGCACAATCATTACAGATTGACAGGTTGATGTAACATATCCTGTATATCACAGAGTTTATGATTAATGTGATACCTGGTAATAGTGTTGTGCTCTCCTCCAATCTTCACACTATTAACACTATCTGGTTACTTCCTTCCAAATTAGTGAACCATTGACTCCTGAGATGCAGTCAGTTCCTTGATATCTTGGACTCCACCATGCTGTGTTTTTTATTATGTGCTGAGCTTGTCTTTAAACATAAGAGCAGTGGGAATTGAAGTAAAGTAATTTGGCCCATGGGGATTCTTTCCTACAATATATTCTCTTTCTTATCACAGCAGGTACAAAGTAACTTGCACAACCCTGTCATTTTCATTTCCAGTGGAGGTAGCACGTCCGATTAGAGGTGTTCTGTGCTCAGTCAGATTGCTGGATCTGCTCTCCCAGCACATGAAGTATGGCAGCAGGAACACCAACAATTTACAGTCAATATCACACTAAACCTTTGTTACAATTTCCCTGGGCCAGTGCAGTGTTTCTGTGCAGATATCTTTGACAATGTTTCCTCCATGTCCATATATGTCCTCTGTTCGGGTTTTAATAGTCAACAACTTACAACATTTTATAAAGCGCCGTTAACGGCATAAAATGTCCCAGGGTGCTTCACAGGAGTGGGAGAATCAGAAAATAATTGACACCGAGCTAAAGATGGAGACATTAGGACAGGTGACCAAACGTTTGGTAAAAGCAGGAGGTTTTAAGCAGCGTCTTAACGGAGGAGAGCACAATTTTACGGAGGAAATTCCAAAGCTTAGGGCCCAGGCAGCTGAAGGCACAGCTGCCAATGTTGCAACGATGACAATCATGGATGCGCAAGAGGCCAGAATTGGAGGAGCACAGAGATCTTGGATGGTTGTAGGGTTGGAGGATGTTACAAAGATAGGGAGTGGTGAGGCCATGGAGGGATTTTAACAAGAGGATGAGAATGTTAAAATTGAGGTGTTGGTGGACTGAGAGCAAATGTAGGTCAGTAAGCACAGGGGTGATGAATGGACGAGACTTGGTGTGTCAGGATATGGACCACAGAGCTGTGGATAAGCTAAAGTTTATGGAGGGTTAAAGATGCATGGCTGGCCAGGAGAGCATTGCAATAGTTGAAACTGGAGGTAACAAAAGCAGGGATGAGGGTTTCAGCAGCAGACGGACTGAGAGAGGGGCGGAGATGGACGATGTTACAGAGACGGAAGTAGGCGCTATTTGTGATGGAGAGGATATGGGGTCAGAAGCTCAGCTCAGAGTCAAATAGGACACCAAGGTTGCATAGTCTATAGTTCTTTGCCTTCTTTTTAAAAATCTCGCACCTTCTTCCAGACATCCTGCCAGAATCAAAAAGTGCTCAAGACCGATTGACCCTGTTTGTGATGTATTGTCGAGTTTCACATCTTCTTTGCACAGCAAACTGATATCTAATCCCACCAACCGTCCTTGTGTTGCCCTCTCACTGTGCTTACCAGCATCCGCAGGGCCTCATCACAAAATGACCATGCTCCCCCTTAAGTGTCAGAGGGGGAATAATTATCGACCATTTTGAGGCCCTAACTTTGCTAGACACTAACTTTAGTGGTGGACGATATTTAGCGCCGGCGGTAGCGATATTGATTTTTAGCATTCCACACTTCTTTGAGGGCGCTACTGAAGTTCTGCCGCTATAATACCGGCAAAGTAGCGCTCAAAGGGGAGGTCAGCTGGAGCACCTGAAGAGTAAAAATAAATGCAAGGGAAGTGAGTGGAACATTATTAAATGTCGGACAAAGTGAAACAAAGCTAAATAAAGTGCAAGCACATGAAAAAACCTTGGGGCCGATATTCACCCTCGCCGGAAACGGGGTGCACCTACCGTGTTTCGACTGTTTTCACCGCTGCCGTGGATGCGGTGGCCTCTTGCACGACATTCAGCTCTTTGTCTTTTTTGTCCAGCAGGGCGGAAGTCAAGTCATAATGGGGGCAGAAGTGGAGGCAGGCGCAGTGCCGCCAGTGTCAGTCATCAGCGTAGTGTAGCGCTGATGATGTCATTGCGCTGGCGCTTCACCACAGCTCTCCCCTTCACTTAAAGGGGAGAGCCGCTGTGTGCTCTGCATCTTTTTCAGTTAATTCCACTGGGCCATCAGGGAGGGTTTCGGCCGGGCCAACAGCCTGGCACCCAAGAGGGGGTGCCAGGCTGACTGTTGATGGCCTGGCCAAACCCGGGGGGGGGGGGAGCGACATAATTGTCGGCCCGACCTGGCAGTAGGACGCGAAAAAAAAAGATGGCGGCCGCAGCTGTGTGCCCTCCCCTTTAATGGTGGCTGCACTGCCATTTTGCATACACTGCAAACACAGTGCACCAATAGAAAAAACTGTCAGGGGCACCAAGCAGCAAGAGTTTATCAGGTAAATTTTACTTTGGAGCGGGAGATCGGCGATGTGCGCTTTGATGACGCACTTAGGAGGGTTCGACAGCAGTAGGGCGGAAGTGGGGACTGCCAGAAAAACCATCAAGGTGAAATACACGAGCGGCGGCCATTACACAAAAAAATGGTGGCCATTTGACACCGTCGCATGGCTGCCGCTTTCCGGCAGTAACAGGCCTTATCGGGAGGCTGAATTTTGACGCCCCCATCTCTAAGCACTCACCTGATGATCCATTTCAGTATCACCCTGGGAGGTTCGGGAACGCCTGCTTTCACTTGTGTAATGAGCGCTGGGTGCTAAGGCAAGTGAACCTATTGAAGTTCCCGACCACGGTGCTACCGGGGCCTTCTAGGCGCAGTGATATCACCAAGCACCAGAGTATGCAGCGCTAACTGGTAGAGCTGCCGTTAATCCTCCAATCAAGTTCTCAGGAGGCGCTGATAGCACGGCACTCTGGCGGTAAGCGCTTAGCACCCCGTTAGCGCCTCCCTCCAGTGCTAACGGTGCGCTGTTCCATTCAATTTTTCGCCCAGACATTCTTTTCAACAATTGTGCACCCTGTAGTTTGATAATTGAATCTTTTCACATTTACACTGGTTAAGTGGCCATTAGCACCTTAGGAAACATTAAAGGATGATTATTACAGGTGCAGCGTGATTTGCTATTTACAATATACATCAATGATTTAGATGAAGGAATTGAGCGTAATATCTCCAAGTTTGCAGATGACATTAAGCTGGGTGGTGGTGTGAGCTGTGAGGAGGATGCTAAGAGGCTGCAGGGTGACTTGGACAGGTTAGGTAAGTGGGCAAATGCATGGCAGATGCAGTATAATGTGGATAAATGTGAGGTTATCCACTTTGGTGGCAAAAACAGGAAAGCAGAATATTATCTGAATGGCGGCAGATTAGGAAAAGGGGAGGTGCAACGAGACCTGGGTGTCATGGTATATCAGTCATTAAAAGTTGGCATGCAGGTACAGCAGGCGGTGAAGAAGGCAAATGGTATGTTGGCCTTCATAGCAAGGGAATTTGAATATAGGAGCAGGGAGGTCTTACTGCAGTTGCACAGGGCCTTGGTGAGGCCTCATCTGGAATATTGTGTTCAGTTTTGGTCTCCAAATTTGAGGAAAGACGTTCTTGCTATTGAGGGAGTGCAGCGAAGGTTCACCAGACTGATTCCTGGGATGGCGGGACTGACATTTGAGGAGAGACTGGACCGACTGGGCCTGTATTCACTGGAGTTTAGAAGAATGAGAGGGGATCTCATAGAAACACATAAAATTCTGATGGGACTGGACAGGTTAGATGCAGGAAGAATGTTCCCAATGTTGGGGAAGTCCAGAACCAGGGGTCACAGTCTAAGGATAAGGGGTAAGCCATTTAGGACCGAGATGAGGGGAAACTTCTTCACTCAGAGAGTTGTTAACCTGTGGAATTCTCTACCGCAGAGAGTTGTTGATGCAAGTTCGTTCGATATATTCAAGAGGGAGTTAGATATGGACCTTATAACCAAAGGGATCAAGTGGTTATGGAGAGAAAGCAGGAAAGGGGTACTGAAGTGAAGGATCAGCCATGATCATATTGAATGGTGGTACAGGCTTGAAGGGCCGAATGGCCGACTCCTGCACCTATTTTCTATATTTCTATGCTATTACTTTTCATTGGTACTAATGCAACTGCACTCTCATAAATCACATTCCCCAAAATCCATGCATTCCGGTGATTTTAATACCATTTTTTTTAGTATATTCGAGAAAAATAAATATATTTTACAATTTTAGCAAAGGAATGGATAGATGCAAACATTGATAGGTTATTGGGGACAATCAAGAATATGAAACTGAGAGGGAAAGCAGACTGAAACAAGGAAGAATCCGATCATTTCTTACAGTATTTGTTCACAGAATTCTTTCTGGAACACAATTTTGAAGTGGGAGAGGGGGGTAAACATTTGAAAAATATATATTTAAATTGGTTAGACATCTTATTGAGTATTTAGAATAGAGCCCCTCAGAGGCTGCTGTCAATAACTTGGCTGATACTGGCCCTTATTGGTGCAAATACCGAATCGCAACATCCTGTTATTAAACACATCTTACAGTTCAAAATGATTTTTTTTTAAAAACAGGTACATTGATTTGCCAGTGAGAGTGAAATGAGAGTGGAATGTCAACAAGAGCTGTCGAACAGTGTCCTCCAAACATAATTATCACTGCAGCTTCCATTCCTTCCTACAAAGTAGCAACATCTATTCCCAGCTCAATCCCATCACTCCAAAAAATATCATTACATTTTTAGCCTGTTCCTTGCATTCCATGCTGGTGCCAGTTGTGTAGCAGCTGGTGCCACGGGCAATGTTATATAAAAGACACAGCCCACATCACAAACTGCATTATAAAATGCATGAATACTATCCCAAAGGCATAATTTACACAATGTCAGAGAATGAGAAGATTGCAGTTTTATTTAAAGTAGCACTTATCTCTGCTTAATACTAAACAAGTGTCACCACATCGGGAAAATCAATAGCTCCAGTTCATCCTTAATGTAAATATCTACATCAGATTACCTCGCAGGTAAAAATATTTTCTGCCTTTCTATTTCTTTTTTTGCATGTTAATCTGGATGGGTTTACGTTTTCGAAATGGCCTTGAACTTCCTCAAGCTGTAGATGCACAAGTAATTGCTTACCTGACTCACAGGCAAATGTCTTTGATGTCTCATCATGAAAGATAATTGCCACAGCATGTTTCTTTGTCTCTCGGGGCAACCTGCTTATGTTCCTGATGCTGTGCAACTCAGTTACCTGGAAACAAGAGTCAAATTCATTATAAAAATGGCACAATTGTTCATTTGATGTCCCACAAGGGAGAATAGTATTTTTTTGTTGTTGTGGTGTTTCTGTGTGTTAATCGAGATAAGGGATGCTAGGCTGTGGGGATTGGAATATTTTCCATTTGGGGGGCATACACAAAGCACTCCCAGATTATGCAGCATAGCCAGGTGCAGAGTAAAGTTTATCTTATCACTCCACTCCAACAACACACGTCAGGCCCAAACTCAGAAGGGCATCCTGTAATATTGTTCCGCCTAGTGGACTACTGTGATAATGCAACTGCTGCTGTAAATACAATAAAAGTCACATGATGTATTGGAGCCATCTTGTAGAGTGTGTTTGTTAGTGATGTCGTAAGAATATATCACATATCCTGTAACAGCACCAGACATTACGATTCTGTTTCCCATTTCAGCTATCGTCATGGCCTTTCAATGGGATTGACGAGATGGTGCACCAAGTTGTGGCCAGTTTTCTTCTGTTAGGCCAGTGCTCACTGGGAACTGGGTTGGGACCGCCCAAACGCATTTCACAGTGGACATGTCTAGCCAGTACAGAGAGCTGACTTCCGTCCCATCTATGTGGACTGGACTGAAAGGGAAGCACCATCCAATCACCAGAGCACACTGTGTTCTATAAGTCAACACTGAAAAAGAAATGTGGCTCAATTAGAGAAATAATGCATGAAATAGTAAAGCAATATTATAAAGTGTCAGCCTTATCTCAGTGGGTAGCATTCTTGCCTCTGAGCCAGCAGGTCGTGAGTCCAAGTCACCTGTCCTATTATCTCCTTAATGTGGCTCGGTGTCAAATTTTGTGTGAAAACACTCCTGTGTATCGCTTTGGGACGTTTTACTATGTTAATGGAGTTAGATAAATGCAAGTTGTTTGTTATGCTCATAATAAAGTGATACAACTGAATACTGTATACAATGAGTAAGTGTGACCTTAGCTCCTTTAATTAAACTCCAGAGTGTTGCTACAGCACGGGAGGCCTGCTTATATACAGTGCTCCAACAAGTGGGCCCTCTGGTGGTGGTATGCTACAGGTTGCCTAGGGTTACATACATAACATTGTTGTTGTTGCAATCTATTTTACAATGCAAACGCTTACAAAACAAATAAGCTTTCTCCTCGAGATCTGATTGCTCGAGGCCCTTGAATGCTCAGTGGTTAAATGGACCAAGCGATGTGAAGAAATGTTCAATCCACTCTCTGCTGTTCGCTGATCTCAGCCAAGGCAATGGTAGGGGGGAAAGTGCCATGGGGTGTGCGGGGGGGGAGGGATGGGGGAGATGCAGTCTTGGTTCTTGCTCCTGATTACTGCCGAGTGGCCGTTACTGGGACCTGCACTTCTGCGGAGGTACTGATTGAGCACAAGATCAGGATTGGCCATCAGACCATCCCCCCCCTCACCCACAGCCTGCTAACGCTTGCTGTCTTGACCTACACATGATTGCTGGTGAGGTTCCATAGGGCTACCAAGCATGCGGAACCACACCTTAGAATGAGTCACTGCCTTCAGGATAGAAGGGGAGAAAATTGGAAAAGAAAATGATTCATTTTCTTATTTCCATCTTTCTCTTTATTTCTGTGTATGTTGATGGCATCATTGGGGAAATGGCTTGGAGTTACTCAGGCTGACAGTTCCAGGGAGATAAATGAACCCATACACAGTTGAAGCTGAAGCGGCTGTAGTGAATAACTGAATGTACCTCAACTGCTGTTATAATTCAACTCCCTCACACTGTCAGGCTCAGTACGTCAAACTGGCATTCCTGATGATGCTATCGGCAGTCATTCTTGAAGCCAAAGTACCAAAAATATCCAAACTGTCAAGAAAAAAGGGATGCTGATGAGAATTCCTGGTATCTGCGGAATGTATTTTTTTCAATGGGGCATTTGCAGTGGCAGTCGCAGTCTTCAGTCTGAAACCAAACTCTACAGGCTGGATATTTACTGGGGTGGGTTGCGTAGGCCGGGAGATGGAGTTTCGGATGGGAAACCCGGAAGTCTGGCTTTCCCCGAACACTGTGGAGTTTTAACTCCACCGTATATGACCTTTGGCCCTGACAGGTCGCCCAGAAGTCAGCCTGATTGACAGGCATGGCTTCCAGTCAGGCAGAGAGCACTCCAGAGGAGGCTGCAGGGTCAGGTAGGTCTGATCCATGACCCCGAGGGGGTGCCGTCTGATCCCGAAGGGCGGGGGGGGACCAATTTGTATGGGCGGGCGCGATTGGAGTATGATGGTGGGGGAACTTGGGCGACCGGGAGAAAGCATTCCTGCTTCTCCTGACCTTCTTACCTTTTCCCTGAGGCTGTCCTCGCCTCGCTGCCGCCTCCGGGATTCCTGAGGCCGGGAAACCCAGTCAGCCATAGTAAATCCTGCAAAGCAGGTTAAATCTGACCCTTCCAGCTTCATTAACATATTTAAAATGCCAACCCACCTTCTGGGAGTGGATTATCTGCCCGCCCCTTATCCAGCCTCAGTAAAACCTGCAAGTTGTCGGCTTGGAGCCAGCTTCCGAACGCGCTCGGAACTTTTTGCCCATTTAACTGCACCCAATCCCACCCACTTACCCATGTTAAAATTCCTCCCTACATTGGTCTCAGTGAGACTATGGCTGCGATTTTTCCAGCGCTCTACTGACCTGATTGGTGGCGGGACAGCTGTGAAATTTAAAATAATTGACAGTGGGTCAAAACACACACACCTGCATTTCCCGGTGTCGGGTCTGCCAGTGCTGAGCAGACCCGACAGGCAGAGGCGTGGAACCCAATTCAAATCATTAGTGGCTTGTTTACAGCCACTTAGCAATGTTTTTTCTCCCAGCTTATTAACTTTCACAGGTCTTCCACGGGTTTCCCGCTGTGCCTAGACATCGTCAGGGAAGCTGAGGCGGGAGGTGAGTGGCCATTGAATCAGCTGATGAATTGACAGCTTCAAATGTCAACTCAAAGCTCCCAGCTGATTCAGATATCTTCCCTTAAGCACTAGCTTTTCTAAACTACATTTCCACTACAGATTCAGAATGCTGCAAGTCTTTACACAAGTCTCCATGCAGTCTGACCTCATTACCTCTCCCACCATTGTCAGATCATTTCTGTCATCAGTACTTCACCTGCCATCTATTCCATCAGCATGGGTGCCCTTTATACTCTCTCACCTTGGCCCTCAGAATCTGACCACGATCATCCCCAATACCAGCAGCATCAGGCACACCAGCAGCACCAACATCAACCTTCTTCGCAATCATCTGATGCTGAACAGGAAACAGGGCATTAGCACCTGGCCACATTGCTGCCCGGGGCGCCAGAGATGCCTTCACCATAGCCACATTTACTTCACTTGACACTGCACACCCTGGCTCCAGGTTGGCACCACCCCACACCAACACTATAAAGCACCCCTACAATGCCCAAGCCATTCCTTTCATACTCATCACCTTTGCGGGGGGTTTCGTTATGTCTCACCATTCATTGCAACTCACTGAGCCACTTCCAAAGGTGCACACAAATCTGTCCAAGAAGGCAAAGTGTTGAAAATAAAGATTTCAATGTGTGACAACACATTAACAGGAACTTCACGTGAACATTGGCTAAAGTACACAAGTGCCCATCCTTGTGCGTTGTTAGTTGGTATGATTGGACTAGGACTAGGATGAGAGTGAGTGTGAAGGGTGGCTATTGAGATGTGGATGTGATAATGTAGATAGAGAGGGATGGGTGGAGGTGCAAGGTCAGTTGGTGTGAGTAAGAATGTGCAGGAGTTGGATGGAAGTGATGGGGATGTGATAAGTGGTACAGCAGGATGAGGTAGAGTGTGGCTTTGCAGTAACATTTTGTGATCTACTGAGATCATTGAAAGGTTTGCACCACTGCAGCCTGGTCCTCTTGATGACATTCCTGCTTGTGCCCTCCTGTACAGTGTGTAACCAAGCTGCGTTGGAAGGGAAGAGGACCTCCTTGTGTGCTGTGAATTCCTCTATAAGCATCTGGTGGGAGGGGGGGTCATGGGAGAGCCTGGGTGCAGCCCTGCACCTCTGTGCAGTGCTTATCAGTGTTTGCAGCACCTCAATGCTGCAGAACACTGACAGCAGAAATGTCAAAATAAATTTGGACTTGGTCCCTTTAAGGAAACCGGCTGATGATGCATCATCCAAATTACATCTTCAGACCTGCTTCCTTCAATTGGCCAGGAAATGTGCTGGACGGGCTTAACAAGCCCAATCAGGGGAAAGTCATGTCGGAGGTTGGGATGGAGCCAGCAGCAGGGCCAAGACCAGCCACTGACACCGCCCGCCGCGGACCCGCCTCTGTAAGGAAAATTGCGGCCGATATTCCTATCAGCAGATGTCTCTGGGGTTTCTGCCAATATTCCGCCGAAGTTATGACAGGTGATCGGGAGGACCACCATGGAAATTCAAATCCTATATTTGCAGCAACGCCAAACAACTTTATAGTAATTAAAGCCCAAATTAGCTTGAAAGCAGCGTATCTCTGTATTGGTAAGGCTAATAAAAATGGTTGATATCAATTCTGGTAGTCCTGCCAATCTTAACGGTTTAAAACCCATGGGGGAAACAGTACTGCGGCAGCAAGAGAGAGCCGTAACAGCTGCTGAGTGTTTCCAGCTGAGTGGGGCCATAGCAGAAGTTAAAGTTGATTAGGTTTGTGAAGTGACCCACAACCTATTGAGGGCGCTGCTCTTGCCTGTGGTCCTTGCCATAATGTGAGCTCAAAGTTATTTAAATAAATATTAGGTGTCCCTAGTACATGGTAAAGAAAGAAAGACTTGCATTTATATAGTGCCTTTCACGACCACCGGACATCTCAAAGTGCTTTACAGCCAATGAAGTACTTTTGGAGTGCAGTCACTGTTGTAATGTGGGAAACGCGACAGACAGTTTGCACACAGCAAGCTCCCACAAACAATAATGTGATAATGACCAGATCATCTGTTTTTGTTATGCTGATTGACGGATAAATATTGGCCAGATCTCACCTGCTCTTCTTCAAAATAGTGCCATGGGATCTTTTACGTCCACTTGAGAGAGCAGTCATGGCCTTGGTTTAACGAAAGACGGTAAGAGGTACGATGAGAGTGAAAGAGGGCAAGGGGCATGTTATCCAGCGTCAACGCTTGATAATGGGCCATTGATCGCCCTTAAAGGAGAATCCTTTCATGATTCCAAAAAGCTTGGGAAAGTGCAAAGCAGATGGGATTGAGCTTTGAGAAGCTGGCTATAAGTTGAATTGTTGCAAAATATCTGAATAGACAACTGTATTAACCTGGCTGCAGGAAATCACCAAGGAGCCACAGAAATAGCTGCAAACAAATAAGGCAGCTATTGGCTGTAAGTAAGTCCCAAAATATTGGAACAAGGCTTCTCCTGCAGTATCTATTTCATAAGACCATAAAAATTAGCATCAGGAGTAGGCCATATGGCCCCTCGAGCCTGTTCCGTCATTCAATAAGTTAATTGCTGATCTTCGACCTCAACTCCACTTTCTCACTTGATTATCTTGATTCCCCTAGAGTTCAAAAATCTATCTCAGCATTGAATATACTGAACGATTCAGCATTCACAGCCCTTTGTGGTAGAGAATTCCTAAGAATCAAAACCCTCTGAGTGAAGAAATTCCTCCTCATCTCAGTCTTAAATGGCTGCCCCCTTATCCTGAGATTATGCCCTCTTGTTCTACACTCTCCAGCCAGGGGAAACAACTTCTCAGCATCTACCCTGTCAACCCCGTCTGAATCTTGTATGTTTTAATGAGGTCACCTCTCATTCTTCCAGAGAGTATAGGCCCAATCTACTTAATCTCTTCTCAGCGGACGACCCTCTCAACCTAGGACTCAACCTAGTGAACCTTTGTTGCACTGCCTCTAAAGCAAGTATATCCTTGCTTAGATAAGGAGACCAAAGGTGTGCACAGTACTCCAGGTGTGGTCTCACCAAAGCCCTGTACAATTGTAGCAAGACTTCCTTACTCTTATACTCCAACCCCCTTGCAATAAAGGTCAACATGCCATTTGCCTTCCTAATTGCTTGTTGTACCTGCATGCTAACTCTCTGTGTTTCATGTAGGTGATGAGCGTGTTGAACACCATTCAGGCTCTTCAAGTGATTATTATGTGATCAGTTACGTTAAATAAAATTCAGGGCCAGTTTGATCACCTTCTGATCCCTCAGACACGTGACAGGCCTCAATGGTCCAATACTACAAGCACTAGCACTGAATACAGCATCACATCATCAGTCCTGAAGTCAATGAAGACTATTACATCTTCTCTAGCAACAAGTTCCCATAAATAGATTTTATTCCTACAACATGGAACCTTTTTTATATTCAGCCCCTGCACAGATATGTACTTGAGGGATCAACAATGACTTATCTCCAGCACATGTCTTATTAGATTCTCTCTATGCTACCCAAATTCCTTCAAAATTATGCATATTTTCAAACATATCAAATATTGCAGACTAGAACAACAATAACAATAAGATCTGTATGGTAATGCCATACATATCAAAAATACAATAAGTAGTCTCAATATATTAAAGTCCAAGGGGATCTGCCAATAACTCCAATATATCTAGACTTTATCTACTCTTGCCTAGATTCTCCAGCAGGACTTTTGAGTTGCACTGTCTCTAAACTGACCCAGCTTACCCAGTATAATTATTGTGGTAGCCCACTTCTTTATTCCCCAGCAGGGCTTTCCACCCCCTGACTCCTGCTTTCATGGCAATCGGGAATGGAAGCGGACAATGGGAGATTAGCAGGCCATCGTTGCACAGTGAGGGCTGCGGGGAAGGGGGTGGGGGGGGGGGTCCATAGCATGTATACCCATTGAGCTAGGTCGGGTTTAGGAACAAAGCATAGAAATGTGTAGCAGACTGAGAGAGTTGGAAAGCAGCTGGAGAGACCAGGTCATGGAACCAAGGAACGGAACCAGAGAATGGAACTAGGGAATGGAACTAGGGAATGGAACCAGGGAATGGGATCAGGGAATGGAACATAAGAACATAAGAACATAAGAAATAGGAGCAGGAGAAGGCCATACGGCCCCTCGAGCCTACTCCGCCATTTAATAAGATCATGGCTGATCCGATCATGGACTCAGCTCCACTTCCCTGTCCACTCTCCATAACCCCTTATCATTTAAGAAACTGTCTATTTCTGTCTTAAATTTATTCAATGTCCCAGCTTCCACTGCTTTCCTAATTGCTTGCTGTACCTGCATGCTAATTCTCTGTGTTTCATGTAGGTGATGAGCATGTTGAACACCATTCAGGCTCTTCAAGTGATTATTATGTGATCAGTTACATTAAATAAAATTCAGGGCCAGCTTGATCACCTTCTGATCCCTCATACACCTGTCAGGCCTCAATGGTCCAATGAGGCAGCGAATTCCACAGATCCACAACCCTCAGAGAAGAAATTTCTCCTCATCTCAGTTTTAAATGGGCGGCCCCTTATTTTAAGATTGTGCTCTCTAGTTCTAGTCTCCCCTATCAACGGAAACATCGTCTCTGCATCCACCTTGTCATAGAAACATAGAACCATAGAAAATAGGTGCAGGAGTAGGCCATTCGGCCCTTCAAGCCTGCACCACCATTCAATAAGATCATGGCTGAACTTCCACCTCAGTACCCCTTTCCTGCTTTCTCTCCATACCCTTTCGATAGGTGGAGCAGCAGTGTGGGTGAGGCCTATAAAGGTCCAGCGGGAGTCCGGGGATCGACGGCAGTTCGAGAGGCGGAGCAGCAGCGTGGGTGAGGCCTATAAAGGTCCAGCGGGAGTCCGGGGATCGGCGGCAGTTCGAGAAGCGGAGCAGCAGCGTGGGTGAGGCCTATAAAGGCCAGCTGGTGCAGCTGCAGCAGGGAGGCAAAAAAGAAGTAGAAAGAAATCGAAAGGTGACGTCACAGCCAAGGGGGTAAGTGATTGTCTGGTGATTGGTAAGTAGTTTTTCTTTTTATTTTCTTTATCAGTAAATAACCTTTAGCATTGTTGTTGCCAATTTAAGTTTAGCTAAGGGTTAGCAATGAGGTCTGTCAGGAGCTGCAGCCAGATACACTTCCTGCACATGTAGTCATCAGGGACACTGGGAGTGTCCCTGACTTCCCACATAGCACAGGAGGAGCATGACACGTGTCCGAGCTCTCCTGCCATGACTTAACTCCTAGATTTACTTAATTTGGCAACAACAATGATAAAGATTACCTACTGATAAAGGAAAAGAAAAAGAAAAAAAACTAATCACCAATCACCAGCCAATCACTTACCCCCTTGGCTGTGGCGTCACCCTTCGATTTCTTTCTATTTATTTTTTGCTTTCTCTTCCTGTCAAGCCCCCTCATAATGTTATACGTTTTGATAAGATCACCTCTCATTCTTCTGAATTCCAATGAATAGAGGCCCAACCTACTCAACCTTTCCTCATAAGTCAACCCCCTCATCTCTGGAATCAACTTTGTGAACCTTCTCTGAACTGCCTCAAAAGCAAGTATATCCTTTTGTAAATATGGAAACCAAAACTGCAGTATTCCAGGTGTGGCCTCACCAATACCCTATACAGCTGTAGCAAGACTTTCCTGTTTTTATACTCTATCCCCTTTGCAATAAAGACCAAGATTCCATTGGCCTTCCTGATCACTTGCTTAACCTAGGAAGCAAGGAATGGAAGCAGGGAATGGGACCAGGGAATGGGACAAGGGAATGGAAGCAGCTCAGGGAACCAAGGAAGCAACAGGTAAGTGCAGCTCAGTATAGCCACAAAATTACATTAATATTTCAAAGTACAATTTCATCCTAAGGAAAAGGACCATTTCAGAACACCAATACACTGAGATGTTCAATATATTAAAACCTCAAGAATATATGTAAGAACATCGTCAGATGGAATATATAAACCTTAGCGGATTCAATAAGTAGAATACTGATTTCTATTTGGTCATATTCTTTTAAAACTTTGAGGCTCCACGAAAATTCCCATCCTCAATGATGGCGGAGCCCAGTACGAGTGCAAAAGCGATTGCAACCATCTTCAGCCAGAAGTCCCGATTGGATGATCCATATCGGCCTCCTCCTGAGGTCCTGACCATCACGGAAACCAGTCTTCAGCCAATTAAATTCACTCCATGTGACATTAAGAAAAGGCTGAGCGCACTGGATACAGCAAAGGCTATAGGCCCCGACAACATCCTGGCTGTTGTGTGAAGACTTATGCTCCAGAACTAGCCGTGCCTCTAGCCAAGCTGTTCCAGTAAAGCTCCAACACTGGCATCTACCCAACAATGTGGAAGACTGCCCGGGTAGGTATTATTCACAAAAAGCAGGACAAATCCAATCTAGCCAATTACCACCCCATTGGTCTACTCTCAATCATCAGCAAAGTGATGGAAGGTGGCATCAACAGTGTTATCAAGTGGCACTTACTCACCAATAGTCTGCTCACCGATGCTCAGTTTGGTTTCTGCCAAGACCATTCGACTCCAAACCTGATTACAGCCTTGGTCCAAAAATGGACAAAAGAGCTGAATTCCAGAGGTGAGGTGATGATGAATTCCCTTGACATCAAGGCAGCATTTGACTGAGTGTGGCAAGGAGTACCTAATAAAAATGAAGTCAATGAGAATCAGGGGGAAAACTCTCCACTGGCTGGAGTCATACCGGCACAAAGGAAGATGGTTGTGGTTGTTGGAGGTCAATCATCTCAGCCAAATCATCATGGCTGCAGGAGTTCCTCATGGTAGTATTCTAGGCCCAACCATCTTCAGCTGCTTCATCAATGACCTTTCCTCCATCATAAGGTCAGATGTGGGGATGTTTGCTGATGATTGCACAGTGTTCAGAACCATTCGCAACTCCTCAGATAATGAAGCATTCCGTGCCCGCATGCAGCAAGACCTGGACAACATTCAGGCTTTGACTCATTAGTGGCAAGTAACATTCGCACCACACAAGTGCCAGGCAATGACTATCTTCAACAAGCGAGAATCTAACCACCGTCCCTTGACATTCAACGGCATTACTATCACCGAATCTCCCACCATCAACATCCTGGGGGTCATCATTGACCAGAAACTTAACTGGACCAGTCACATAAATAATGTGGCTACAAGAGCAGGTCAAAGGTTAGATATTCTGTGGCGAGTGTCTCACCTCCTGACTCCGCAAAACCTTTCCACCATCTACAAGGCACAAGTCAGGAGTGTGATGGAATACTCTCCACTTGCTTGGATGAGTGCAGCTCCAACAACACCCAATAAGCTCGACACCATCCAGGACAAAGCAGCCCGCTTGATTGCCACCCCATCCATCACCTTAAACATTCACTCCCTCCACCACCGCCGCACCGTGGCTGTAGTGAGTACCATCCACAAGATGCATTGCAGCAACTCGCCAAGGCTTCTTCGACAGCAACTCCCAAACCTGCGTCCCCTACCACTTAGCAGGCACATGGGAACATCACAACCCCCAAGTTCCCCTCCAAATCACACAACATCCTGACTTGGAAATATATTGCCGTTCCTTCATCGTCGCTGGGTCAAAATCCTGGAACTCCCTCGCTAAAAGCACTGTGGGAGTACCTCCACCACACGGACTGTGGCAGTTCAAGGCGGCGGCTCACCAATCAAGGGTAATTAGGGATGGGCAATAATTGCCGGCCTTGCCAACGACGATGACATCATAGGAACAAATTTTTTTTTAATTGTATTGTATTGTATCGTTTCCTCAAGCAGCAAGCGAAATGTACCATTTGATCTCATTAAGTACCAAAATTCAAATTTCAGAATTGAAACCTATATGTGGCAAATCCAACAATTCTATTACGTGACACAAAAGCAAAATACTGCTGATGTTGGAATCTGAAATAAAAACAGAGAATGCTGGAAATCTCAGTGGGTCAGGCAGCATCTGTGGAGAGAAAAATAAAGTTAACGGTTCGGGTCAGACGACTAATGCTGCCTGACCCGCTGAGATTTCCAGCATTTTCTGTTTTTAATTCGATTATGTGCTTTGATTTAGAAAATCAACTTACATTTATATAGCACCTTTAATGTTGATTAATATCCCAAGGCACTTCAGCGAGACATAAGCAATGAAAAAGATATTAGAATAGGTTTAATCAAGGAGGTGGGTTTTAAGGAGGGTTTTAAAGGAAGAGGGAGAGGTGAAATGGCGGACACGTTAAAGGGAGGAATTCCAGAGCGTGGGTCCTGAAAAAACAACCACCTATGGTGGGTGGATGCAAAAGAGGGCAGATTCAGTGGGACAGAGAGATTGGGGGAGTTGTAGGGCTGGAGGAGGTTACCGAGATAGGGAGGGTATTAATAAGGAGGAGGATTTTTTTTATTTGAGATAGGTAGTCACCGGGAGCCAATGCAGGTCAGCAAGGAATAGGGTGATGGGGAAGCAGGAATTGGTGAGGAATAGAATACGGGCAGCAGGGTTTGGATGAGCTACACTTTAGTGGGGGTGGAAGATAGGATGCCAAGCAGCAGAGTATTGGAGTAGTCTAACCTGGAGGTGACACAGGCATGGAAGAGGGTTACAGCAGCAGATGGGCTGAGGTAAGGTGGGAAGCAGGTGATGTTACAGAGTTAAGCAGTCTTTGTGATGGCGAGGATATGGGGTCAGTTTTTCAGCTCGGGGTTATATAGGATGCTGAGGTCACATGCATTCTATTCCAACCTGCGGCAGTGGCCAGGGAGGAGGATGGAATCAATTGCTGGGGCACAGAGTTTGTGACAGGGACCGAGGGCGATGGCTTTGGTCTTCTCAGTGATTAGCTGGAGGAAATTGTAGCACATTTAGGACTGGATGGTGAACAAGTGATCTGAAACACAAAGGCTATCAAGGGGTTTAGAGATGTAGTGAAGAGGTAGAGCTCGGTGAGGGTATACATATCAGGAAAGGATGAACAGGTTGGGTCTTTTTTCATTTGAAAAAAGGCTGAGGAGTGAACTAGTGGAGGTCTTTAAAATTATGAAAGGTTTTGATAAAGTGAATACAGAGAGAATGTTTCCACTTGTGGGGAAGAACATAACTGGAGGCCATCAATATAAGATAATCACCAAGAAATCCAAGAGGGAATTCAGAAGAAAATTCTTTATTCAGAGAGTGCTGAGAATGAGGAACTCGCTACCATATGGAGTGTTTGAAGTGAATTGTATAGACGCATTTAAGGGGAGGCTAGACAAGCATATGAGGGAGAAGGGAATAGAGGGGTATGTGGATAGATTTAGATGTGGAAAGATGGAAGGATGTTTGAGTGGAGCATAAACGCCGGCATGGACTGGTTGGGCCGAATGGCCTGTTTCTGTGCCGTATATCCTATGTAATCCCATGTAAGCTGGGTGTCGCCAATGCGGGTGATGTCGGCAAAGGGCAGTACATAGATGAAGAAGAGGAGGGGAGCCAAAGATAGACATTTAGGGGACTGCAGAGGTAACGGTCCAGGGCCCGGAAGAGAAGCCATTGCTTGAGATGGTCTGGGTACGATTGGTTGGTACAAGTGGAACTAAGTGAGGCTGATCCACTGGATTGGAGAATGGAGGAGAGTCGTTGGAGGAGGATGGTGTAGTCGTCTGTGACAAAGGCATCAGCAAGGTCGAATGTATGAGTAGATAGAGCACCGTGGTCACAGCCGCAGTGACAGAGGAAATTTGGAAACGGTAAGAAAGACCATGGAGAATGAAAAAGGCAGAACTGGGAATTCACAACTGGGAGACAAAGTGTCAATTCTAAGAAATATCGGAATAGAATGAATAGACAGAAAAAGACAAGTAGGAGATACTAAAGACACTAAAAAGCAAAAAGTGAGATAAAGAAAAGGCAGTGATGAGGCAGAAACAATGAAACATTAGATCTGAAAATGAAAGCTAGAAAAAGAGCCTATAAAATAAAGCTGGGGAAGTGAAGTGAAACTATAAAACAAATTGAAGCAAAAACTATGGACTTGCATTAGTTCAGCTCATTAAACTTTATTTTTATCCTTGGTTTTTCAGTTTTTACCTCAAGTGTCGTCACTAATTGGAGGTACGAGTACAGGACATTGACATTTCCATGACAACCACCAATGATGCTCTCTAATTGGCAAACCTGAGGTACATTTGTTGTAGGTAGCCATTAGAACGGTTCCGCTCTTCCCACCCACCCATAAATGGATAAAAGCCTTTTTTTTCAATAATACCGCATCACCGGTTTAAATGGGACAGTAAGGCTGCTGACCAGATTTTAAGGCAGCTACTGTCCTGTTAATGCCAGGTGAGGCCACTAAAAATGCCCTCTTTCTGTGAAGGAAAACTTCCTGATATCAGACATATATTTGCCGTTTACTAGTTTCAATCTGCGGCTCCTGGCCGCACTCTCGCAATCCCGTCTTCGCACTGAGGACACCCCCCATCGTATCGTGTGCCACTATCACTGTGCTAAATGGGGTAGGTTCAGAACTGATTTAGCAGCTCAAAACTGGGCATCCATGAGGCGCTGTAGGCCATCAGCAGCAGTAGAATTCTATTCCACCACAATTTGTATCCTTATGGCCTGGCATATCCCTCACTCTACCATTACCATTAAGCCAGGGGACCAACCCTGGTTCAATGAGGATTGTAGAAGATTATGCCAGGAGCAGCACCAGGCGTACCCAAGAATGAGGTGCCAATCTGGGGAAATTGCAACACAGGTCTACATACATGCTAAATAGCAGAAACAGCATTCTATATAGAGAACTAAGCGATCCCACAATCAAAGCTCTGCAGTCCTGGCACATCCAGTCAGGAGGAGGAGGCTCCATGAATATCCCATCCTCAATGATGGCGGAGCCCAGCACGTGAGTGCAAAAGACAAGGATGAAGCGCTTGCAACCATCTTCAGCCAGAAGTGCCGAATGGATGGTCCATCTTACCCTCCTCAAATCCCCACCGTCACAGAAACCAGAATTCAGCCAATTCGATTCATTCCACGTGTTATCAAGAAAAGGCTGAGCGCATTGGATACAGCAAAGCCAACATCCCAGCTGTCATGTTGCAAAATTGTGCTCCATTTGCAACTCCTTGCTGTTCACATACAGGAAGACCTGGACGACATTCAGGCTTGGGCTGATAAGTGGCAATTAACATTCGTTCCACACAAGTGCCCGGCAATGACCATCTCCAAAAGAGACACTCTAACCACTGCCCCTTGACATTCAATGGCATTACCATTGTTGAATCCCCCACCATCAATGTCCTGGGGGGTCACCATTGACCAGAAACTTAACTGAACCAGCCACATAAATACTGTAGCCACAAGAGCAGGTCAGAGGCTGGGTATTCTGCGGCAAGTGACTCACCTCCTGATTCTCCAAAGACTTTCCAATATCTACAAGGCGCAAGTCAAGAGTGTGATGGAATACTCTCCAGCTACCTGGATGAGTGCAGCTCCACCAACACACCAACAACACTCAAGAAGCTGCATACCATCCAGGTCAAAGCAACTTGCTTGATTGGCATATTCACTCCCTCCACCAATGACACACTATGGCTGCAGTGTGTACCATCTACAAGATGCACTGCAGCAACTCACCATGGCTTCTTCGATAGCACGTCCCAAACCTCTACCACCTCGAAGGACAAGGGCAGCAGGCGTGAGGTGGGGGGGGGGGGAGGGGGCACCATCACCTGCAAGTACCCCTGCAAGTTACACACTATCCTGACTTGGAAATATATCACCATTCCTTCATCGTTGTGGGATCAAAATCCTGGAACTCCTTCACTAACAGCACTGTGGGAGTACCTTTACCATATGGACCTTCTCAAGGGCAATTAAGGATGGGCAATAAATGCTGGCCTTGCCAGCGACACCCGCATCCCAGGAATATATTTTAAAAATCGAAAGTAATATTCTGTATTTACTAGCCTAGAAATTGGTTGTCGCCTAACTTTGGGAGTGAACCCAGTGAATAACCCTGATCTGCCATGCTGAAATTGATGGGTAAGTGGTCCACACAAAATCTGTCCCCTGTGAGCGGGTTGGCTGCCAGCCTATTTCCACCTCCATAACATCGCTCGTCTCCGCCCTTGCCTCAGCTCATCCGCTGCTGAAGCCTTTATCCTTGCCTTTATTACCTCTAGACTTGACTATTCCAATGCACTCCTGGCTGCCCTCCCACATTCTACCCTACGTAAACTAGAGGTGATCCAAAACTCGGCTGTCCATGTCCTAACTCACAACAAGTCCCGCTCACCCATCACCCCTGTGCTCACTGACCTACATTGGCTTCCGGTTAAGCAACGCCTGGATTTCAAAGTTCTCATTCTTATTTTCAAAGCCCTCCATGGCCTCGCCCCTCCCTATCTCTGTAAACTCCTCCAGCCCCACAACCCGCAACCCCCCCACCCCCCGAGATGTCTGCGCTCCTCTAATTCTGCCCTCCTGAGCATCCCTAATTATAATCGCTCAACCATTGGTGGCCGTGCTGTGCCTAGGACCTAAGCTCTGGAACTCCCTGCCGAAACAGTACATTGCAGAACCAACCAGGGAGCAGGCTATCTTACATCTAGTATTGTGTCATGAGGCAGGATTAATAAATGATCTCGTAGTAAAAGATCCTCTAGGAATTAGTAGCCATAATATGGTTGAATTTCAAATTCAGTTGGAGGGAGAGAAAGCTGGTTCTCAAACCAGTGTTCTAAGCTTAAATAAAGGGGACTACAAAGTTATGAAGGCAGAATTGGCTAAAGTGGACTGGGAAAATAGACTAAAGTATGGGAGGGTTGATGAGCAGTGGCAGACATTTAAGGGTATTTCATAACTCGCAACAAAAATATATCCCAATGAGAAGGAAAGACTGTAAGAGAAGAGATAATCATCTGTGGCTAACTAAGGAAATAAGGGAGGGTATCAAATTGAAAACAAACACATACAATATGGCAAAGACTAGTGGGAGGCCAGAGGATTGGACAATTTTTAAAAGCCAGCAGAGAACGACTAAAAATATGATTAAAAGAGGGAAGATAGATTATGAAAATTGTTCAGCATGGAAGAATTCCGCAAGACTGAGTACTGTGTGCTAAAACTGATGTGACCTTAGTCTCTTTAATACAACTCCAGAGTGCCTAAGCAGCATGGCAGACAACCTTTTATACTCCCTTGCAGGAGGTGTGCAGGTGACCCTTGGGTCTCCAACAGTTGCGCCCTCTGGTGGCAAGTCTTACACAGTTACAATGTTTATATACATAACTCCCCCCAAAGTCTTTGATACAAATTATTTACAAGTTGAGATGATCCATGGCCCTATGCTCCCTGATTGATCGACTGAGTTCAAACTCTGGCCTGGGTGAGTTGGTCGGACCATTGCTGCACTGCGGCGCGGCTGGTCTGACAGGACTGTTGGGAATGGTGGGTTCATCCTCTTGATTGACAGCGAGGTCAATTGCTGGTTGGGTGTATGTTGGTGGATCGATGATGGTGATATCCTCTTCAAGTTGTTCCTGGTTGTCGGTGAACCGCAGTTTGGTCTGATCCAAATGCTTTCTGCATGTTTCCCCATTCAATAGTTTGACTATAAACACTCTATTCCTCTCCTTGGCCAAGACAGTGTCAGTGACCCATTTAGGACCATGAACATAATTAAGGACAAACACAGGGTCGTTAACATCAATGACACGTGATACAGCCGCGCGATCGTGTTACATGTTTTGCCGGTAACGCTGGGCTTCCACATGATCATTTAGATCCAGGTGGACTAGGGAGAGCCTGGTTTTGAGTGTTCTCTTCATTAACAATTCTGCAGGGGGATCCCCAGTGAGTGAGCAGAACCCGAGATAAGCGGGTCTGCAAGGAGCCTTCCGTCACGTGTTTCAAGCTCTGCTTGATAGTTTGGACTGCCCTTTCCGCTTGACCGTTGGATGCGGGCTTAAACGGGGCAGACCTGACATGATTGATGCCATTGCGGGTCATAAACTCATTGAATTCCGAGCTGGTGAAACACGGTCCACTGTCACTGACAAGGACATTGGGCAAGCCATGGGTGGCGAACATAGCCCGGAGGCTTTCAATGGTGGCAGTGGATGTGCTGGATGACATGATTACGCATTCAATCCATTTAGAGAAAGCATCCACTACAACTAAAAATATCTTTCCGAGAAAGGGGCCTGTAAAATCTACATGGATCCTAGACCACGGTTTGGAGGGCCATGACCACAGACTCAGTGGAGCCTCCCTTGGTGCATTGCTCAATTGTGACACGTGTTGCACTGGTGTACGCATGACTCTAAGTCCGAGTCAATGCCGGGCCACCAAACATGCGACCTGGCTATAGCCTTCATCATGACTATGCCTGGGTGGGTATTGTGTAGGTTACGTATAAATGTTTCCCTGCCTTTTTTTGGCAAAACCATGCAATTACCCCATAAGAGACAATCCGACTGGATGGACATTTCATCTTTGCGTTGGTGAAACAGTTTAATTTCATCTTGCATTTCACCGGGAACGGCCAACAGGCTCCCATTGAGGGCTCAACTTTTTACAAGTGATAGTACAGGATCCTGGCTGGTCCAGATCCTGATCTGGTGAGCAGTGACGCGTGACCCCTCGCTCTCAAAAGCATCCATGACCAGAAGCAAGTCTGCGGGCTGCGCCATTTCCACCCCGGTAGTGGGCAATGGTAGCCGACTGAGGGCATCAGCATAGTTCTCCATGCCTGGTCTGTGACGGATTACATAGTCATAGGTGGACAAAGTTAGTCCTTCTTTGGATGCGGGACAAAGCATTTGCTTTCTGAAAACAGTTTGTGGTCAGTTTCAAGCTCACACCGAAGTCCAAATAGGTATTGGTGCATTTTCTTAACCCCATATACACATGCTAATGCCTCTTTCTCGACCATACTGTAAGCTCTTTCAGCCTTAGACAGACTTCTAGATGTGTATGCAACCGGTTGAAGTTTGCCCGATACATTGGTTTGCTGTAACACACAGCCGACCCTGTACGAAGATGCATCACAAGCTAGCACTAATCGTTTACACTGGTCATACAGTACAAGTAACTTATTAGAACAAGTAGGTTCCTGGCCTTCTCAAAGGCTGTCTCTTGAGATTTACCCCAAACCCAGTCGTCACCCTTACGTAGCAACATGTGCAATGGTTCCAGAAAAGTGCTTAACCCAGGTAGAAAGTTACCAAAATAGTTGAGTCGTCCCAGGAGTGAATGCAGCTCCATCACATTCTGTGGTCTGGGTGAATTCTTGATGGTCTCTGTCTTTGAGTCCGTGGGTCTGATGCCGTCTGCAGCAATCTTTCTCCCCAAAAATTCAACCTCTGGCGCCAGGAAAACACACTTGGAACGTATCAGCCGGAGTCCTACTCTGTCTAGTTGACTTAGAACCTCTTCCAGGTTGTGCAGGTGTTCGGTGGTGTCACGACCGGTGATCAGGATGTCATCTTGAAACACAACGGTGCGTGGAACCGATTTCAGCAGACTCTCCATGTTCCTCTGGAAGATGGCAGCAGCCGAGCGAATCCCAAAAGGGCACCTGTGGTATATAAACAGTCCTTTGTGCGTGTTGATGCATGTCAATTTTTTAGAAGATTCAGCCAGCTCCTGTGTCATGTAGGCGGAGGTTAGATCCAACTTGGTGAATGACTTACCCCGCCCCCCCCGCCCACTAACGTTGCGAACAGGTCATCCGCCTTGGGTAGCGGGAACTGGTGTTGTAACGAGACTCTGTTGATCGTTACCTTGTAGTCTCCGCAAATTCTGACCATGCCATCGCTTTTCAACACCCGAACAATTGGACTTTCCCACTATTTGAACTCGACTGGTGATATGATTCCCTCTCATTGAAGTCTGTCCAGTTCGATCTCGACTTTCTCCCTCATCATATATGGAGCCGCTCGAGCCTTGTGATGAACGGGCCTTGCATCGGGGGCTAGATGGATCTGCATCTTGGCGCCTGTGAAGTTGCTGATGCCTGGTTTGAATAGCGATGGAAACTTGCTCACACTTGGGCGTACGAGGCATCATCCACTGAAGATAGTGCTTTGATGTCGTTCCAATTCCATCGAATCTTTCCCAGCCAGCTTCTGCCGAATAACATTGGGCCATCACCTGGTACAATCCACAGTGATAAATCATGCACAGCTCCGTCGTACGATACCTTAACTGCTACACTGCCAATGACCGGTATGAGCTCTTTGGTGTAGGTGCGCAGCTTTGTCTGAATCGGGCTCAGTTTGGGCCTTTGTGCCTTGTTGCCCCACATCTGGCTCATAATTGACTGACTCGTCCCCGTGTCCAACTCCATTGATACCGGAATACCGTTCAATTTGACTTTCAGCATGATAGGAGGGCTCTTGGTGGTGAAGGAGTGTACCCCATACACTTCTTCCTCGGGTTGAGCTGCCTCTCTTGTTTGTTCTGCGTGATCTGCGCCGGATTGATCATCCTCTGCCGACTCTGCTATGTAGTGAATCACAGCACTCTTGCACATTCGCTGGAGGTGCCCCATTGTTTCGCAGCCTTTGCACACGAAGTGCTTAAATCGACATTGATGGGCTTGATGATTACCCCTGCAGCACCAACATGGTTTTAATGGATTTGCATTCACGCCCAATGGCGGACTCTGAGTCATCCTATGGTCTTGCAGCTGCAGACGTGTAGGCTCCGCCATATGCAGTTCTTCCTGCTAGTGACGTTATTTTATCCACAGTGCTTGCCGGTGAGCTTCAATGCCGGGAAGATATCTGTCTGGTATTATCGCTCGTGGATATGAATGCCTGGGCTATCGTGATGGCCTTGCTCAGGTCTAGGGATTCGGTGGACAGCAGCCTTCGAAGAATGACCTTGTGGCCGATGCCAAGCACAAAAAACTCCCGCAGCATTTCCCCCCCAAATCCAGCAAATTCGCAAGTTCCCGCAAGACGTCTCAGGTCGGCGACATAACTCGTCACGTCCTGGCCCTCAGAGCGTGTAGAAGTGATACCTGGCCATTAAGACACTCTCCTTCGGCTTGTGGTGGTTCAGAACCAGCGTACACAACTCTGTATATGTCTTCTCCACTGGTTTTCCGGTGCTTGCAGAATCTTGATGAGGCCGTATATTGTGGACCCACACACGGTGAGGAGAATCGCCCTGCGCTTAATCGCTTTATCATCCCTATCCAGCTAGTTGGCCATGAAGTACTGGTCAAGATGCTCAATGAAGGCTTCCCAATCATCACCCTCTACAAATCTCTCTAAAATACCAATAGCAGCCATGACCGCATGAAAGTTCGTAATCTGTTACTCATCGCCAATTGTTAAGTATGGAAGAACTCCACAAGACTGAGCACTGTGAGCTAAAACTGATGTGACCTTAGTCTCTTTAATACAACTCCAGAGTGCCTAAGCAGCCTGGCAGACAACCTTTTATTCTCTCTTGCACGAGGTGTGCAGGTGACCTTTGGGCCTCCAACAGTTGCGCCCACTGGTGGCAAGTCTTAAACATTTACAATGTTTACATACATAACAAAAATAAACGAGCATGAAATATAAAAACAGATAGTAAGATTTTCTACAGTTACATAAAAAAGAAGAGTGGCTAAAGTAAATGGTGGTCCCTTGGAGGATGAGACTGGCAAATTAATAATGGAGAACAGGGAAATGGCAGAGACATTGAACAAGTATTTTGTATTGGTCTTCACGGTAGAAGACACGAGAAACATCCCAATCGTGGATAATCAAGGGGCTATAGGGAGGGAGGAACGTAATACTATCACTATCACTAATGAAGTAATACTAGGTAAAATAATGGGACTAAAGACGGACAAGTTGCCTGGACCTGATGGCTTACATCCTCGGGTCCTAAGAGAAGTAGCTGCAGAGATAGTGGATGCATTGGTTGTAATCTACCAAAATTTCCTAGATTCTGGGGCGGTCCCAGCGGATTGGAAAACCGCAAATGTAACACCCCTATTTAAAAAAGGAGGCAGACAAAAAGCAGGAAACTATAGACCAGTTAGCCTAACATCTGTTCTTGGGAAAATGTTGAAGTCCATTATTAAGGAAGCAGTAGTGGGACATTTGGAAAAGTATAATTCAATCAAGCCGAGTCAGCATGGTTTTATGAATGGGAAATCATGTTTGACAAATTTGCTGGAGTTCTTTGAGGATGTAACAAACAGGGTGGATACGGTGGAACCAGTGGATGAGGTGTATTTGGATTTCCAGAAGGCATTCGATAAAGTGTCACATAAGAGGTTACAGCACAAGATCAAATTTCACGGGTTTGGGGGTAATATATTAGCATGGATAGAGGATTGGCTAACAAACAGAAAACAGAGAGTCAGGATCAATGGGTCATTTTCCGGTTGGAAAACAGTGACTAGTGGGGTGCCGCAGGGATCGGTGCTGGGTCCTCAACTATTTACAATCTATATTAATGACTTGGATAAAGGGACCGAGTGTAATGTAGTCAAGTTTGCTGATGATACAAAGATGGATAGGAAAGCAAATTGTGAGGAGAACACAAAAAATCTGCAAAGGGATATAGACAGGCTAAGTGAGTGGGCAAACATTTAGCAGATGGAGTATAATGTGGAAAAATGTGAGGTAGTCCACTTTGGCAGAAATAATAGAAAAGAAAATTATAATTTAATGGAGAAAAATTGCAAAGTGCTGCAGTACAGAGAGACCTGGGGGTCCTCATGTATGAAGCATAAAAACTTAGTATGCAGGGACAGCAAGTAATCAGGAAGGCAAATGGAATGTTGGCCTTTATTGCAAAGGGGATAGAGTATAAAAGCAGAGAAGTCCTGCTACAACTGTACAGTGTATTGGTGAGGCCACACCTGGAATACTGCGTACAGTTTTGGTCTCCGTATTTAAGGAAGGATATACTTGCATTGGAGGCTGTTCAGAGAAGATTCACTTGGTTGATTCCGGAGATGAGGGGGTTGACTTATGAGGCTAGTTTGAATTGGTTGGGCCCATACATATTGGCGTTCAGAAGAATGAGAGGTGATCTTACTGAAACTTATAACATAATGAGGATGCTCGGCAAGGTGGATGCAGAAAGGATATTTCCACTCATAGGGGAAACTAAAACTAGGGGACATAGTCTTAGAATAAGGGGCCGCCCATTTAAAACTGAAATGAGGAGAAATTTTTGAGCAATATGGGAGTAAAGGGTTATGGAGAGCGAGCAGGGAAGTGGAGTTAAGTCCATGATGAGATCAGCCATGATCTTACTGAATGGCAAAGCAGGCTCGAGGGGAAAAATGACCTACTCCTGCTCTTATTTCTTATGTTCTTTTGTTCTTAAACCTCTGCATCTCTCTACCTCTCTTTCCTCCTTAAAATCTACCTCTTTGAACAAGCTTTCAGTCACCTGTACTAATTTCTACTTATGCGGCTCAGTGTCATATTTTTATCGCATAATACTCCTGTGAAGCACCTTGGGACGTTTCACTACATTAAAGGTGATATATAAATACAAGTTGTTGGTAATGTCCCGTCTCCGGGGTTGGAGGCAGGTTGGGGTGAGGTTTGATATTTAAAACATTTTTAACCTCTGACCTGACCCCAACCACCCATTTTTAAGTGCTAAAATCCAGCCCACAATTAACTCTGTTTCTTTCTCCACAGATGCTGCCTGACCTGCTGAGTGTTTCCAGCAATTTCTGTTTTTATTTCAGATTTCCAGCATCCGCAGTATTTTGCTTTAGAGGCAGTCAACAAAGTTGGGTAAAGCTACAGAATGAATACTCTGGGCTGACATGAAAGTAACCCAAGCTAACATTAGAGGGCTGGATTTTTAGCTTTGCTCATTTCGGTGCGGAAATGGCGCTGGGGTGGTAACGTTTACGCCCAGGAACAGCTTGCGCCTCAGTCAGCAAAATTTAACAGCTGGGCCCTGAGTGTGGGGCGGAGCGCTAAGGGAGGTGACACCTCTCTTAGGGCACTAAGCCGGCTGAGCATGCGAAAATCCCGAGCTAAACAACGGGCCTCGGGCGAAAAGAGAGGACTGAGGCGAAAAAACCTAAAGAAAACCCACCAAAAACATTGCCAATAAGTAACTCACGCCATCACAACATAAATTGCCACAAAAATAAAATAAAAAACAATCACACTTACCTGAGGTCGACATCACTTACCTCACTGCAGCCGTTACAGCTCGGACCGCCCGCTTTCACAGGCGGTCCCAGCACGGCGCTCTACAGAGCGCTATATATCGAGCGGGATCCAAAAATTGAGCCAGTGTCGCAACCAGGGGCGTTGCACACCTGCTCGCCTCTTTCAGATGGTAATGCTCCGCGCGCCACTGAAACCAGCCTCGAAAACCTCGGCGGGGCGCAGGAAGCTGGCCGCCCACCTGGAAGAACTTACCGCTGCCATTGGCGCCCTCTGGGGTGAAAACAGAGGCAGCAACAAGTGGAAACTCCAGCCCCAGAGGTATGATACAGATGCTGAGGTCAACTTAAGAAGGAAGAGAAGTTGTTCTCTGAAAAGATTGGAAAGGTATGTGGAACTGGAAAGTTATTCTAATGGGAGACTTCAACCAACCAAACTGAAATGAGAAAACCCATGTATCAGAGTCAGTAAATGTAATGCATAACTGCGTCATGATCCATTTGGGGTGATATTTAACTTCAGCAGGGAGGGTGCAAGATGGTTGGTGGCTGTTTGGCCGCCCATTGTGCACCCTGCCCGATTTTTGTTTGCATTCACTATGTGGAAAGGAAGGATGTATAAAGGCCAGCCCATCTGCCACCGATCGTTTTATGCCATCCCCCTACCCTCGCTCCCAAGTTGATTCCAACCTCACTGTGTCAAGGGATAACGAGAGGCAGTACTCATCTTGACCAAGGCAAATCTGGAGTATTACTTCAAATTAAGTTACGAGAGTAGGACAATGGGACTGTCTCAGGTCTGCACTAGATATTCTCTATGGTTCAGTATCACTGGTTTCCCCACATATGTAGCTCCTGCAATCCCATCAAACTTTTATTCCTCAATATCTAGACAGGTGGCCCTACCCAAGGGCTGGATCAATAAAACTCCGTCTGTATCCACTGGAAATTGTAATCTCTCACCTGGCCTCGCATATGTTTCTTCTATCTTTCAGCAGGCGGACTGATGAACACTCGACTGAGGCGAGGTCAATTGTAAACTGACAAGCTGCTTTATTTTTTAATGTAACTGGAGAGGGAAGGAGCTTGTAGCCAGCCAAGGGGGAGGTACAGTGGTGTGCGGAAGAGGTAGGGAAATACAACCGTTAGAGATAATAGCCATCAGAGAATCAGAGATAAGCATGAGAAGTTGACTGGGGCTTCAGCAGGGCTGGAGATACAGCAGGGACATGTGTAGACACCTTGGAAGAGGCAGAAGTAGACTTTGATATCGGCGATGGCTGTGGCAAACTCTTATCGTCAGGAGGTGTGGTTCAGGGTCATTTTTCGGAGTCGGCTGCAACGGGATATAATCGGTGTGTGGCAGATTCAGGCACAGCTGTTGTAGAAGGACCATGGTCTGGTGGACCCAGCTTGGGAGGGAGTGGGGCTATGGCTAGAACGCCGTGAAAGCCGCTAGAGTGGAAGTTCAAGAGAGCGGCTAGGGGGCAAAATATTAATAAGAGCTTCAAATTTTCTTGTAAACATTCCTACTCACTCCCTTTACTTAGCTATGTTAACATGACTGATGGCTAACACAATGGAGGCTCAGAGACATGGGTGACTTGACAGCAACAACAACTTTTATTTATATAGCACCTTTAATGTAGTAAAACGTCCCAAGGGGCTTCACAGCAGTGTTATAAGACAAAACAAATAAATTTGACACTGAGCCACATAAGAAGTAAGTATGGCAGATGACCAAAAACCTGGTTAAATGTTTTAAGGAGCGTCTTAAAGGAGGAAAAAGAGGTAGGGAGGTTTAGGAAGGGAGTTCCAGAGCTTAGGGCCCAGGCAGCTGAAGGCACGGCCACCAATGGTTGAGCAGGGCAGAATTTGAGGAGCGCAGACATCTTGTGGGGTTGTGAGGCTGAAATAGATTTCAGAGATAGGGAGGGTCAAGGTCATGGAGGGATTTGTAAACAAGGATGAGAATTTTGAAACTGAGGCATTGTTTAACCATTGTTTAATGTAGGTCAGCAAGCACAGGGGTGATGAGTGACCATGACTTGGTGCGAGTTAGGACATGGGCTGCCGAGTTTTGGCTGACCTCAAGTTGAAATAGTGCAGAATTTGGGAGGCCTGCCAGCAGTACATTGGAGTAGTCAAGTCTACAAAGTGACCAACAAGCACATGCCTGCAATGCATGCAGACTCTCAGGTTATTTAACACTCAGTATATCTGGTAGCTATTGTGTAAGCTACTAATGTTATGAAATGGAATGCTGCATTTCACTCCGCATTTTTAATCTATAAAAGATATGTGAACAAAAAGAATAAAGCTTACAATGAATTTCAAACTATTTCATAATGTACTCCGTATCTTAGGAAAGAACCAGGCACATGATTATAAAAACATATAAGAACATAAGAATTAAGAATAGGAGTAGGCCATCTAGCCCCTCGAGCCTGCTCCGCCATTCAACAAGATCATGGCTGATCTGGCCGTGGACTCAGCTCCACTTACCCGCCCGCTCCCCATAACCCTTAATTCCCTTATTGGTTAAAAATCTATCTATCTGTTTTTTTAACAGAGGCGTTACATTAGCTGCTTTCCAATCCGATGGCACATCCTCAGAGTCCAGAGAATTTTGGTAGATTATAACGAATGCATCTGCTATAACTTCCGCCATCTCTTTTAATACCCTGGGATGCATTTCATCAGGACCAGGGGACTTGTCTACCTTGAGTCCCATTAGCCTATCCAGCACTACCTTCCTCGTGATAGTGATTGTCTCAAGGTCCTCTCTTCCCACATTCCCGTGACCAGCAATTTTTGGCATGGTTTTTGTGTCTTCCACTGTGAAGACCGAAGCAAAATAATTGTTTAAGGTCTCAGCCATTTCCACATTTCCCATTATTAAATCCCCCTTCTCATCTTCTAAGGGACCAACATTTACTTTCGTCACTCTTTTCCATTTTATATATCGGTAAAAGCTTTTACTATCTGTTTTTATGTTTTGCGTAAGTTTACTTTCGTAATCTATCTTTCCTTTGCAGGCTAAATTCTCATCCACAGTGTCAGATTTTCCAAATTTCTACAAATTGTTCTGTGTTCCAACTATACAAAAGATACTTGACCTCTGACCCTTTCACAGTTCTCTGTGCGCAATGAGAAACTAACTAAGCCAATCAAGTCTGCTCCCTCAACCTACTAACCGCCGAGATAGCAGCTGCTTGGCCTTTTGAACTAAGGCCTCATGCCGTGCTCTGTGAGGAGAGGCCATAGAATCATAGAATGGTTACAGCACAGAAAGAAGCCATTTGGCCCGTCGAGCTTGTGCCGGCTCTCTGCAAGAGCACGTCAGCTAGTCCCATTACCCCGCCCTCTCCCTGTAGCCCTGCAATTTTTTTTTCTTCAGGTTCTTACCAATTCCCTTTTGAAAGCCACGATTGAGTCTGCCTCCACCACTTTTTCAGGCAGTGCATTCTAGATCCTAACCAGTCACTGCATTAAAAAAAGGTTTCCCTCGTGTCACCTATGGTTCTTCTACCAATCACCTTAACTCATTCTAATATTATACCCAATGTTCTCTCCTTCCTGAAAAAAAGGAGCAATAAACAGCAGAGAAACCTGACTAAACGTTTGTCAGGCAACAAATAGAAATAGCAATCATGAAGCTGGAAACACTCCTGGAAATCCAGACAGCAAAAGATCCTGTGATCCAGTGAGCAACAGCCGAGGACCCCCTTTTCTACTGCTTCAAGGAGCTCGCAGACACCAATCCTGTTGGGTCTTGCTAGCAAGTCCGAGAGTGGGCGGAGTATCTACAAATTCAAGTTAAAATGCAGCAGAGGTGGGTACAATCACATCGGAGTGCAACTTTGACCTTTTAATTAGGATCCCACTTTCCTGGGGTAGGTCTTGACACACAGACAGAAGCAGGTGTGTTAAAATGGTGGGAGGTGGGCAAAACCAATGGAGGAAGGGAGCTAGGAGACCACAGATACACTGTTCCCATGGATGGGGGTGGGGTGGGGATTAAATTAGCTCTTTAACTGTGGCAATGTGAGGTCTAATGTATCTTGCTGGATGGATAAAGTTAGATGGGCTAAATGGCCTTCCTCATCCATAACGATCTTGTGACATAGTGCATTTTGTCAAATGTCTTCTGGAAGTCCAGGTACAATATGTAAATGTCCACTAGGGATGTCACTTCCTCAAATAAATCAATGCATGATTAACTCAATCGTGGACATATTCCCTTGCTCCAAAGATTCTGTACTCATTCCCTCACCCTCATGGAATCAAACAGATTTGTTGACATCTCGATAACACTCAATCCCTTTTCTCAACAGGTATTGATCCAATTCATTTTCTGTCAGCCTGTTCCACATATCTGGCACCTGTGAGTAAGCTCACAATTTGTAGAGCTGTTGCTGCGCCAGGGTGTCCCTGGAGATGGAGCATGTGGCCTTCTGCGAGAGGGACTGGAGTATATCATCACTCCCATCAACCAAATTTTAATTTGATCTGTTAAGGTTCCTTTAAAGTTTATTGTTAATTTGTGGGTCCTAGTGTCCCTTTAATGGACCCAAGTTTCGGCCTCAGTTGCTCCTGATTTTTTGGAGCAACTGGTGTAGAACGGAGTATCTTAGAAATTTAGTTTGCTCCAATTCTAGTCAGTTAGAACAGTTTCACTTTGGAACAGAATTTATTTTTCAAAAGGGGGTGTGTCCGGCCACTTTCGCCTGTTTTCAAAGTTTCGGCAGTGAAAACTTACTCCAAACTAACTTAGAATGGAGTAAGTGAAGATTTTTGTATGCTCGAAAAAACCTTGTCTACACTTTAGAAAATCAGGCGTAGGTTACAAATCAGGCATAGGGAATGGTGGGGGGGGGATTAAAAGGGAAGTTTACAAACATTAAACACTTCAGTTTTACAAATAAAGAGCCATCATCAATAATAAATGATAAAAACATCAATAAATCAACCAATAAATCAATCAAAAAAAATGAAGAAGAAATAATTTTTATTTTTAAATCAATAAATAAGACATTTTCTACTTACCGACTGCAGCACCGGGAGCCCTCCAACAGCATGCTGGGATGCCCCCCCCCCCCCCCCCCAGTGTGTCTCTGTCAGTGTCTCTATCTCTCTGTCTGTCTGTCTGTGTGTCTCTCACTCTCTGTCTGTCAGTGTCTGTGTTTCTGACAGTGAGGGGAGGGGAAGGAGGGGGGTAGAGGGAGAGAGGGGGGGCAGGGGGAGGGGAGGGAGCGAGGCAGAGAGGGAGGGAGGCAGAGGGGGAGGGATGGGGGAGGGGGGAGAAGGGGAAGGGGGAAAGGGGAAGGGAAGGGGGAAGGGGAAGGGAAGGGGGAAGGGGGGGAAGGAGAAGGGGAAGGGGGAAGCAGAAGGGGAAGGGGGGAGGAGGAGAAGGAAGGGGGGGAGGAGGAGAAGGGGAAAGGGGGGGAAAGGAGAAGAGGGGAAGAAGGAGAAGGGGGAAGAAGGAGAAGGGGGGGAAGAAGGAGAAGGGGGGGAAGAAGGAGAAGGGGGGGAAGAAGGAGGAGGGGAAGAAGGAGAAGGGGGGAAGGAGAAGGGGGGGAAAGACGGAGAAGGGGGGGAAGAAGGAGAAGGGGGGTAGAATGAGAAGGGGGGGAAGAAGGAGAATGGGGGGGAAGAAGGAGAAGGGGGGTAAGAAGGAGAAGGGGGGGAAGAAGGAGAAGTGGGGGGAAGAAGGAGAAGTGGGGGGAAGAAGGAGAAGAGGGGGGGAAGGAGAAGAGGGGGGCGGGGAGGCTGAACGGGCCGGGCCTGGCGGCCAGGCCCAAGACTTTGGGCAGGGCCTGGCCCCAGCACCAGATTTACAGGTAGGTGGCGTTGGGTCGGGTCGGGTCCGGGGTCGGGAGCGCGGGTCGGGTCTGGGGGAGCGTGGGTCGGATCGGGTTGGGGTCGGTTCGGGTCGGTTCGTGTCGGGGGTGGTGGGAGGGAGGTCGGTTCGGTTCGGGTCGGGGGGGGGTGGGAGGGGAGCGCGGGTCGGTTCCAGTCCGGGGGGTCGGGTCCGGTCCGGTCCGGGGGCGGGGGGGGGGAAGCGGGAATTGGGTCAGTGTCGCGGTCGGGTCCGGTTCGGGGGCGGGGGAGCGGGAGTCGAGTCGGGTCGGGAGGAAGCAGGAGCTGGCCGTGGGAGGAGCCTTATGCACGCAGCCCCAGTGAGGCCATTCGGCCAGGGCTAGGGGCTGCGTGCTTCGGGCCCCTCCCACACAGTTTTGGGCGCCTGGAGCTACTGCACTTGCACGCCCACTGTAGCGCGCATGTGCAGAGGTCCCGGCACTGTTTTCAGCGCAGGGACATAGCTCCGTCCCCAACTGCTCGTGCTGCGCTGCGCCGAGGGCCAGAGGACCTGCAGGGAGCCGGAGAATCTGGAATTTTTTTTTAGGCGCACTTTGTGGCACGAAAAACGGGAGTCCAGCTCGGGGCTGCGCCGTTCTAGGCGCGGCCCAAAACTTGGGCCCATTAAGGGGGCACTTGGCTTTATCTGTTAATTAAAATAGTTGTAGAGCTATTGCATTGTGAGTGGCTTAGCTAATCATGTGATGTTTACAAGACTCAATAAAACCCCAGTCAGTTGGGTCTAGGTCATCCATGATGAGGTATGCAGTTGTGAGCCTAGTTGATGAGGTAATGTGTAGTGTGATTGTTAAACTTTTGCTAATAAACCAACTAGTTCTTAATAGCAATGTGTTGCTATGAATTCTTAAACAAAGACCCCATGAAGCAAATACATTACAATATCCATTATCCTGTGGGAAAATACATTTTCTTCTAATCTCTAAATCAGGGGAGGACAGGATTGGCCACGGCTTTAATGCCTTCTACTTTTGGATAGCCTGCTAATACTTTCCATTTAGGGTCACACATACTGGTGACTATTTGGATGAGATACCAGAGAGAAGTCTACCTATATCGACTATACCCACCAAGCATCAATTCCTTCAGCGGTGGAAGGGAGAAAATTGCAATTAGGCTAAAAAAAAAATATTTTAGAAATCTAATCATGCAATTGTGTAGTCTCTATAGAATCATAAAATGAAATGCAAACAGGCAATGCAGATTATATGGCACTCAACTCGAATTTGAATTCATTATTCTAATTAACTGATTAATTGGTGAGGGGGTTTTCACTGTGACATGACAAGAAAGGAAGAACCAGTAATGTTGGCCTCAAGATGAAAAGTCCTTCAGGAAATAATGTTCTACAAATGTGAAACAAACCCAGTCACAAAGAGACAAAAAATTAGATTGTGCCTTGCCAAATCCTAGAAGATGAGCCAATTGAGTTTACATTTTCAATGAATGCTATTCTTTTTTTAGTACAGTTATGCTTTTGTAGATGTCCTTCTTTAACTAACCTAACGAAGCTTCTGCATAGGCCGTCCACAATCAGGATCTGTTTTTAGACTTCACAATCCTTCGAATTTTACAGCCTCTGGCTTTGTCCTTAAAAAGATATGAATGTCCATCCCAAGTGAGATAATATTAACCTAACCTGCAAAATATATGTACCTGTTGTTATCTCGAGGGAAAGTGCCAGAGATCTTCTACTACTATCATGAGCTGTTCCAATTTTTGAAAAGGAATTTGTTCTCCCCATTCCTTGTCAATGTTCTTCCATATCTCAGCTTGTTCTTTCTGATTCATCTTTTGTTGGACATAACTGGCATAGCTTTTAGAAAGTATAACCTTATTTTACTCCTTTAAAACTATATGTTCTGAATCATTTAATCTTAATTTTCAACTTGTCAAGTTAAGGTGATAGTGTCATCATGATTTATAAACAGAGAAAGACGCAATGATGTGACCAATGGATTCAATGATTTGATCAATGGGGTTCAATGATGTGACCAATAGGATAAATGATTTGACCAATGGATACAATGATGTGACTAATGGGATACAATGATGTGACCGATGGGATACAATGATTTGACCAATGGGTTCAATGAATTGACCAATGGGATACAATGATGTGACTAATGGGATACAATGATGTGACTGATGGGATACAATGATATGACTAATGGCTCAATGATGTGACTATTGGGTTCAATTAATTGACCAATGGGATAAAATGATGTGACCAATAGGGTATAATTATGCGACCAATGATGTGATGGCTTTTTATTTTGCAATAATCATGCTTGCTGTAGAATCTTTTAAATAAATAGTTTGAAAGCTTACTTTTAAAAATGGAGATAAAAGTACAAAACAGTATACAGGGTATTGCAAAAAATCAACCTGTGATTTGTAAAGTGATGGTTATAGCAGAGACTTTCTCTTGGGGAGGTGGCAGCATTTATAAAATGGCCAGGAAATGAGCCTTCTTTGAATCTCCTTAATAAATCTCACTAAAGCATCTTTGATGCAAATACAAGTGAAGTGGCGTTAGAGGACAGTTGTTTTATTTTTTATTAAGGGGCAATAATATATTGTTTTCTAAAACAGAAAGTAGGCAAAGTATTTCTAATACCTTATTGTAATTAGCTTTCATCTGGCGAGAAGCGATTGGTCTTGTTCTGAAATGGAGCGCTTGTGTGGCGTTGCTTCTGCTCTAGTTGGCAGACAGCCATGGGAGGAAAGCAACGTTGTTCTGCCATCATCCTTTCCAAGTTAGATCACCATCAGAGCAAACTCCAGGCTACTAATATGCTGTAGGTCTCTACGCAAATGTCACATCATGTCACATTTTGTAATCATCTCTGCTTCAAAGATGCAATGGAGTGTAGATTCTGACTTGCTGTTAGATGCAAACACAGTGCATGCTTTCAAATCAAGTGTGCTCAAATAAAAATAGCTATTAGTTTCCTGATCTAATACCTTGTGCAAGCACTTCTTCATCAAATTATTTAGTTCATTTAGCCCAATTATTAGAATACATTATTGAATAAGATTTAAATGATTAATTCAAGGCAATGAATTTAGTTGGTAGATACATATTAAAATGGCATTTATCATAGCAGTCTGATTTGAAGTGTAGTCACTGGTGTTTTGTAAGAAAATGTGGAAACTAATTTGTGCACAGCAAACACTAATGAGATAACTGACCTGTAATTTTGGTGTGTGGGTTGAAGGATGAATATTGGACACTGTGGGTATGGTGCTTCGTCAAAGAAGTGCCATGGAATGTGTTACATCCAACTGAAAAGGCAGACGGGGCCTTAGTTTAATGTCTGAAAGAAGGGAACCCCTGACAATGCAGCACTCCCTCTAGGTTTTCATTAGAACTCAAATAACGTTAGCTTCTTACTTGCTAATTTCCTCCCCTTTCCTTCTGAAGGCACTGACTTCTTCCTAAGGACTGACCCATGGCTGATGGCCACCCTCTAGTAACATGCCCAAGTAGCCATTATTTACATGTGAGCAAGGGCAGTTAGTGTAGGTGGGCTATTTACCATTACAAGCATCACAGTTGAGATGTGTCCTGTCCTTGCTTGTAACACACTTCCAGCTGGAGGTCACTGGATAGAAATTAGGAGCTAGATTACTGGCTAATTTTCTCTATCCTAACCAAGGAGTACATAAGCCACTAACAACCTCGAGTACAAAAGCAAAATACTGCGGATGCCGGAATCTGGAATAAAAACAGAAAATACTGGAAATCTCAGCAGGTCAGGCAGCATCTGTGGAGAGAAAGCAGAATTTGCTTTCTCTCCACAGATGCTGCCTGACCTGATGAGATTTCCAGCATTTTCTGCTTTTACAACCTCTAGTACCTTTGATACAGCTGATAAAGCCAACTCAGCATGAAGTAGGGGTCGAATCTGGGACCTTCCTGATCTGTATGACTAAGGAATGAACATGCTGAACCCTGAACCATTCAAGCTCCTGCCAATAGAATCAAAATGGCCCATTACAATGACATGATAAGAAACAATTACACGGTTCTGTAACAATCTCTGTTTTTATCCAACTGAAAGACTATAACTAGCTCATGAGGACCAAAAGCTGTTACAACGGTCAAAAGGATGAGCAATGAATGGAAACTCTCTGGGTAGAATTGAGGAGTAGAAAAAGATGCAAGACTTTGGAGGAAGTTGTCTACAGACCTCCTGATAGCAGTTAAAAAATAGCGGAATGCATAAGCACGGGGATCAGATAAGCTTGTCGCAAAAAACAGAGTGGTTAAAATAGGAGACTTTAATTTTCACACAGACTGGGAACAACAAAACAGCTCGAGTCCCAAAGGGAGTGAATGTTTTGAATGTATTCAAGACTGTTTTCTGGAACGATATATACTTGAACCAACAAAAGAACCGGCCATATTAGAATTAATGATGAGTAATGAACCATCTAATGGTATGGGAAGACTGAGTTAACAGTGACCATAACATGATTGAATTCAATATTAGGTTTGAGAGGGACAAGGATGAGACACGAATAATGGTTTTAAATTTAGGAAAGGCAGACTTTGGAGGAATGAGGCAGAGACTGACCACAGTAGATGGGGCAGAACGATTAACAGATAAAACTACAAATAAACAGTGGGAGGTGTTCAAAAAAGAATTAGGCAGAACACAAGACCTGTACACCTATAGTGCAAATGCTCTACTTATGTAATTAAACAACTCGGGTCAACAAGAGAAATTAGAGATTGTATAAAACTAAATGAAAGGGTTTATACGAAGGTAAAGAACAGTACAGATCTCCAGGACTGAGAGAGATATAAAGAACAGCAAAGGGATACAGAAAAAATAGAAAAAGCTGCAAAATGGGAATATAAGAAAACATTTGTGAGGGATATCAAGGACACACTAAAGGTTTTGCAACTATAGAAAGATGGTGGCTAAAAGTAATGTGGGCACTTTAAGACAGATACAGGTGATTTTGTAATTGAAAATCAGGATGCTGCAGCACAGAGGGACCTGGGGGTCCTTGTGCATGAAACACAAAAGGTTAGTGTGCAGGTACAACAAGTGATCAGGAAGGCAAATGGAATGTTGGCCTTTATTGCAAGGGGGCTGGAGTATAAAAGTAGGGAAGTCCTGCTACAACTGTACAGGGTATTGGTGAGGCCACACCTGGAGTACTGCATACAGTTTTGGTCTCCTTATTTAAGGAGGGATATACTTGCATTGGAGGCAGTTCAGCGAAGGTTCACTCGGTTGATTCCTGAGATGAAGGAGTTTTTTTATGAAGAAAGGTTGAGCAGGTTGGGCCTATACTCATTGGAGTTTAGAAGAATGAGAGGTGATCTTATTGAAACATATAAGATACTGAGGGGGCTTGACAAGGTAGATGCAGAGAGGATGCTTCCACTCGTGGGGGAATCTAGAACTAGGGGGCCTAGTTTAAAAATAAGGGGTCGCTAATTAGAACTGAGATGAGGAGGAATTTTTTCTCTCAGAGGGTTGTAAATCTGTGGCATTCTCTGCCCCAGAGAGCTGTGAAGGCTGGGTCATTGAATATATTTAAGGTGGCGATAGACAGATTTTTGAACGATAAGGGAGTGAAGGGTTATGGGGAGCGGGCAGGGAAGTGGAACTGAGCCCCAAGATCAGATCAGCCATGATCTTATTAAATGGTGGAGCTGGCTCGAGGGGCCAAATAGCCTACTCCTGCTCCTATTTCTTATGTTTTTATGTAAATGGCCGACTTGCTAAATACTTACATTGTATCAGTCTTCACAGTAGAGGATAGGGATAAAGTACCAGAGAAAAGAGGAAAACTAAAAATAAATCAAGGGAAGTACACAATAGCTTTAATATAAGTTATAAAATGGTAATGGAGAAAATAATGAGACTAAAAATAATCTCCAGGACCTGATGTTTCCCACCCCAGGGTATTGAAGAAGTAAGTGAGGAAATGGTAGATGCTCTAATCATGATCTTTCAAAACTCTCTGGATTCAGGAATTGTCTCATTGGATTGAAAAGTGGTCAATGTCACTCCATTATTTATGAAGGGTAGAGAGATAAACTAGGAACTTGTACGCCTATTAGTCTAACATCTGTTGTGGGCAGGTTACTAGAATCTGTTATTAGGGACAGAGTGACGGAGCACTTGGACAAACATGAAGTGATCAGTGAGAGCCAGCATGGGATTGTAAAGGCTAAGTCATGTCTAATTAATCTAGTTGAATTTTGTGAGGAGGTACTAAGGGAAAGTCGACAGAGATTATTAATATGTACTTCCAGAAGATATTCAACAAAGTTCCACAGAAGAGAATGTTAACACAAATCAGAGTGCATTGGAGGCAACCTATTGACAAGGGTAAGGGATTGGTTAGGAGGTAGCAGACAGAGAGTAGGGACAATGGGTATGTACTGCAATTGGCAGGATGTGACCAGCGGTGTCCCCCAGGGATCTGTACTAGGGCCTCAGCTTTGCACTGTATTTATAAATGACTTGGATGAGGAAATAGAGAACCATATATCCAATTTCGCTGATGACACCAAGTGCCCAATTTTGGCCATGACTTGCTCAAATTTGTTTGGAGTAAGTTGGTTTTTCTGGCATAAGTTAAAAAAACATCATTTTCCCCAATAAACTTGCTCCAGAATAACTCAGTTAGATACAAATTTTTTAGTTGATTTTTTTTTCAAAAGGGGCATTCCCAGCCATTTATGCCAGTTTTGGCCATTTATGCCACTTTGGCCAGCAAAAACTTACTCCAAATCGACTTAGGTCAGCGTATGTGGGCAGTTCTGAAAAACATTGCGGGCAGTTAAGAATTCGGCGCAGGTTAGTATATTTAAAGCACCGCAGTTCCGAGCTTCACACCATTTATTCTGATCTATCTTTCTTGGGTCCAAAGTAGATAATCTCAGCCAGTGGAAACAACCTTTCAACATCTATTTAATCAACTTAGCTTATAGCTGTTTAACTCATTACTTGATCTAGTTTAAGTTATAGGTCGATTATATGAAATATTTAAATATGTAACATGAACCACTACAAGTATTGAAGCCAAAAAACAGAATCTCCTTCCCCTCTCTGCACCGAATTCCCACTTACCAAATTCCCAACTTTTGCACTCCGTTTCTGACAACTCTGAGCGACCCTGAATAAATACTGCAGGATATTCCCTACTCACCAGGTGAACATTGGGGCATCCCTTCGGCCAGGGATAAGGGCTGCGAGCATTGGGTCCTGCTCACAGCCTGCAGGACACTCTGGGAGGGCGAGGAGCATGCGTGCAGACTCTACTGCGCATGCGGACAGCTGCCGGTAGTGTTTTCTGTGCTGGGCTGTTGCTCCGTTCCCACTGCACTATGTATGCCACGCTAGGACACGGGAGACTCGGCAGAGCGGGCAGGATGGGGCCACTTTTTTTTGGCGCTGTTTCCAGCGCGCAATGTCGCTGCATTCAGGGTAAGTGCGCCGAAAAAAGGAGTTGGGGAAAATTGGGCCTCAAGTTAGGTTGCACAGTAAATAGTGTAGATGGGAGCAGAAAGTTGCAAAGGGACTTTGATGAACTAAATGAGTGGGCAAAGCTGTGGCAGATAACTTTCAATATGGCAAAGTTTCAGGTCATCCACTTTGGACCTAAGAAACAAAGAGCAGAGTATTTTCTAAATGGTGAGAAGCTACGAACTGCGGAAGTGCAAAGAGATTTAGATTTTCCAAGTACAGAAATTATTAAAAGCTAGTGCAGAGATACAAAAACTAATTTAAAAGGCTAATGTGAATGTTGACCTTTATCTCAAGGGGACTGGAATACAAAGGGGAGGAAGTTATGTTGTAGTTGTATAAATCTCTGCTAAGACACCATTTAGAGTACTACCTTCAGTTCTGGGCACCGCCCCGCGGGAAGGGTCTGGCTCTGGAGGGGGTGCAGTGCAGATTCACCAGAATGATACCGGGGCTATAAGGATTAAATTATGAGGACTGGTTGCATAGACTAGGTTTGTATTCCCTTGAGTATAGAAGATTAAAGGGTGATCTAACTGAGGTGTTTAAGAGGATTAAAGGAGTTGATAGGGTAGATAGAGAGAAACTATTTCCTCTGGTGAGAGAGTCCAGTACAAGGGGGCATAACCTTAAACTTAGAGCTAGGACGTTCAGGGGTAATGTCAAGAAGCACTTTTCCTACATTGCAGTGGTGGCTACCCTGCAAAGAGTGCATCATTGGCTGTGAAGCACTTTGGGATGCCCTGAGGATCGGGAAAGGTGCTGTAGCAGCAGAGAATCACAACAGATTTCATTTTAAGCTTAAGAAGAGATGAGCAAGTGCATAGGTAACAGTCATACAGTGGACATCTTTCTACAAATCTCAGAGATAAAAATAATTTTAAAAGGACACAATTCTTAAGAAATAAATGACCATTTTGTAAGCAAGTTTTAAGTAACGCACATGGGGCCGATTTTCGTCCCCACTTCCAAGTGGGGATGGAGCTGTAGCATGTGGGAAACCACAGTGCAGCACTTACTGCCCCATTCCCACTGATGTCTGAGCCGTCGCCATTTTGGTGAGGTCCTTCATATGGGCGGCCTGCCAGAAAGCGCCTCATCAGCCCATGACGGGCATCCACTGTGGAGAGGGCATGTTAGGCAAGCCTTGCCCCGGTGAACTATATGTAAAGTAGCCTAACTAGAAGTTCTTAAAGGGATCATTGGAGAACGCTTCGTAACAGGAAAAGGTTTGTTTTTTTGAATGGTATTTGTGGGGCCAGGAAGAGCATGAATGGTTCTTCCGTCCCCTACAAAAATCATACCACTCGACTCCTCTACCCCCCAACTATCGCCTTCCCCACCCCTTAACAAGATTTGACCAGCTTGGCTCCACAGCAGAGTCACTGTATTTGGCACCCCCGATTGGCGAGCTGCCTGAACGTGCTCCACACACGTGGGTAAGTTTGCCGATAGCATGCTAATGAGGCCCAACCATAAAAAACGGTCAGGGCTCTCGGCTAGTGGCATTGGGCGGGCATCAATCAGTCTCTGCCCAACGTCCAGCCAAATTCAACATCGCCCCCTCCCAGAGTGTTTCTCCTCTTGAAATTTGTTACTGTGGGAGCTTTGTTCATCTAAACCGTTCTTTGGTGATTCAAACCCATTTTTTTTTCTTTGTTTAAACTGTTCGATTCGCCTTGAGATTTCAAACAGACTCAGATCGAAGCTGAATCGGTCTTTTAAATCCTGGAAAATGATTACTGGGCCTTCCTGGATTCTCAATATCTGACCACTCACATTTAGAAATCAGCTGTCAGACCTATAAAAACACAATCCATTATACAATATCGTTCGAGTTTGGATTATCCTTCTCTCCAGCCTGCAACTGAGAAAACTTGAGAGACTGTATTCAAATAAGCTTGGTGCAAGAATCAGTCACGAGTATCCAGCCTCTATTATTAAAAAAAAGGGTTATATTCCATGACTGGATTTAAAAGAACAGGAATTAAATGAAAACTAGACAAAAATACGGTGAACTTTGTCACAGACCTCAGCATAAATGGGCTGATAAATTGCATTAAAGTAGCGACAGCATTATAAATTTTGTAGATGATATGAAACTTGGCAATGTCGTAGATAGTGATGAGGATAGTTATAGGCTTCAGGCTAACATGGTGAAATGGGCAGAAGCATGGAAAATGGAGTTCAATGCAGAGAGCTGTGCAGTGATTCACTTTGGGAGGACTAATATGGAAAGACTATATATTATAAATGGCATGATTTTGAAAAGTGTCGATGAGCAGAGAGAACTTGGTGCCCATATACATGAATCCTTAAAGATAGCAGGGCAAGTTGATAAAGTGGTTAAAAATAAACATATGGGTTACTTGGGTTTATAAATAGAGGAGTAGAATATAAAAGCAACTTGAACTTTATAAATCACTGGTTAGGCCTCAGCTGGAGTATTGTGGACAATTCTGGGCACCACATTTCAGGAAAGATGTAAAGTCATTAGAAAGGGTGCAGAGGAGATTTACCAGGATGTTACTAGGGATGAGGGCCTTCAGTTATGAGAAGAGGTTGGAAAAGTTAGGACTGTAAAGTCCTTACTCTACAGTATGAAACCACACAAGGCACATTCTGGGGATAAGGTCACTCTGTGACCTGAACACTTTATTCACAGGACTCCAAAGACAGTGACCCTGCGTGGGACCTCCCTTTTTATACCTGAGTGATCAGGTAAGGAGTGTCTCCCACAAGTTCACCCCTTGTGGTCAAGGTGCGCATTTAGGTTGAGTGTATACAGTAATACAGTGGTGTTACATTGTGGTTACATACATGACATCACCTCTACCACAAAGTCTTATTGGAATCATAGGTTTAGTCTTTCAGGTGGTCTACGTTCCCTCGTGGAGCGCCGCAGTTGGGGCTCTGGCTGTTGGACACTGACATGAGTGTCTGTCACCTGAGGTGATTCCGGCCTGTCTGGGCTGACCGCAGGGACTGTGCATTCTTCTGATTGCTCTTGTTGCTCGTTCACTGGCGGTGTTGTGAGCTCCATCTCATGGTCTTCTTCAGGTTCCTCCGTGTCAATGCTGAACCTTTTATTTACTTGGTCCAGATGCTTACGGCATACCTGACAATTGTTGAGTTTTACCACGATGACCCTATTCCCCTCTTTGTGAATTACAGTGCCCTCAAGCCATTTGGGCCCCATGGCGTGATTGAGGACGAATACAGGATAATTTATCTCTATACATCTCCCCCTCGCATTACGGTCATGGTACTCGTTTTGTGACTTGCGCTTGCCCTCAACTATGTCAGTCAGGACTGGGTGAATGAGGGACAACCGAGTTTTGAGTGTCCGTTTCATTAGTAGCTCTGCGGGCAGGACCACCGTGAGCGAGTGCGGTCGGGATCTATAGGCCAGCAGGGGGCGCAATAGGCGGCATTGTAGGGAGGGCCCTTGAATCTTGAGCATACCTTGCTTAATGATTTGGACCGCACGTTCCCCCTGGACATTGGAGGCCGGCTTGAACGGCGCAGTCCTAACGTGGTTGATGCCATTGCCTGACATAAACTCTCAGAATTCGTAGCTTGTGAAACATGGGGTATTATCACTAACCAGGATGTCTGGCAAGCCATGGGTTGCAAAGATCACATGTAGGCTTTCCACGGTGGTGGATGACGTGCATGAATTCAGAATGATGCACTCGATCCATTTCGAGTACGCATCTACCACAATAAGGAACATCTTACCTATGAACGGGCCCGCGTAGTCAACATGAATGCGTGACCATGGCCTGGTGGGCCAGGGCCACGGGCTGAGCAGGGCCTCCCTGGGGGCATTACCCAGCTGGGCACACGTCGTGCACCTGCAAACACAGTGTTTCAGGTCTGAATCAATTCCAGACCACCAAACGTGTGACCGGGCAATGGCCTTCATCAGCACAATGCCTGGATGCTTGCTGTGGAGTTCCCTGATGAATGCCTCCCTGCCCTTCTGGGGCATAACTACCCGGCTGCCCCATAGTAGGCAGTCGGCTTGGATGGAGAGCTCATCCATCAGTCTGTGGAACGGTCTGACCTCCTCAGGGCATGCTCCGTGAGCGGGTGCCCAATCCCCAGTCAGGACACATTTCTTAATCAGGGATAAGAGGGGATCTCTGTTTGTCCAGATTTTGATCTGGTGGGCTGTGGTGGGGGAGCCTGCGCTGTCAAAGGCATCGACAGCCATGACCATCTCGCCGCTTTGCTCCGCTGCCCCCTCAGTGGTGGCCAGTAGAAGCCTGCTGAGCGCGTCATCGCAATTTTCAGCGCCGGGCTGGTGCCGGATGGAGTGGTCATAAGCAGCCAGCGTGCGAGCCCACCGCTGTATGCGAGCTGATGCGTTGGCATTAACAGCCTTGCTATCTGACAACAGGGATGTTAATAGCTTGTGGTCCATCTCTAATTCAAACTTCCTACCAAATATGTACTGATGCATTTTTTTTACACCGTAGACACATGCAAGCACTTCCTTCTCGACCAGGCCATATCCCCGTTCTGCTTGAGAGCGCGACCTGGAGGCATAAGCCACAGGTTGTAGTTGACCCTCAGCATTGCCCTGCTGCAACACGCACCCAACCCCATAGGATGATGCATCACATGTCAGAACCAATTTTTTGCAGGGGTCGTACAGAGTCAACAACTTGTTTGAACAAAGTAGGTTTTGCGCCCGATCAAAACCCGTTCCTGACAGTCCCCCCAAAACCAATCGCAACCCTTTCGCAGGAGCGCGTGTAGCGGCTCCAACAACGTGCTCAAGTTCGGCAGAAAGTTCACGAAATAGTTCAACAGTCCCAGGAATGAACGCAACTCCGATGTGTTGCCGGGTCTGGCTGCTCGTCGAATCGCCTCTATTTTGGATTTGGTGGGCCGACTCCCATCTGCAGCAACCCTCCTGCCCAGAAACTCAACCTCAGGAGCTAAGAACAAACATTTAGACTTCTTGAGTCGCAGGCCTACCCGGTCCAGACGGCGTAGCACCTCCTCCAGTTGTGGAGGTGTTCCTCGGTGTCCCGACCCGTGATGAGGATGTCGTCCTGGAATACGATTGTTCCAGGAATGAATTTAAGCAGGCTTTCCATGTTTCGTTGATAAATCGCGGCCGCTGATTGAATGCCAAACGGACACCTGTTTATAAGCGAACAGTCCCTTGTGCGTGGTGATGGTGGTCAATAGTTTAGATTCGTTGGCCAGTTCCTGGATCATATAGGCTGAAGTGAGGTCCAACTTGGTGAACAGCTTGCCACCTGCCAGCGTGGCGAAAAAGTCCTCTGCTCTCGGGAGCAGGTGTTGATCTTACAGAGCACCCGATTGATGGTGGCCTTGTAGTCGCCACAGATCGTGACAAAGCCATCCGCTTTTAGTACGGGAACGATGGGGCTCGCCCAGTCACTGAATTCAACAGGCCAGATGATGCCCTCTCTCACCAGCCGGTCCAGTTCGCTCTCGATCTTTTCCCGCATCACATACGGCACGGCCCTGGCTTTGTGGTGCACTGGCCTGGCGTCCGGGGTGATGTGTATCACTACTTTAGTGCCTTTGAAAGTCCCGGCGCCAGGTTGGAATAGTGAATCGAATTGTTGTAGGACTTGTGAGCACGAACTTCGCTCCACAGATGACATTGCGTGAACATCCCCCATTTCCAGTTCATCTCGGCTAGCCAGATCCTCCCCAACACTAACCCATTGTGTGTGACAACCAACAGTGCACTGCCTAGCACCGGGCTGATTTATTTCGTGTAAGTCCGTAATTGTGTGTCAACACGTGCTAATCAGGGTCTGCTGGCTTTAAGTGGCCATAACTTCTCAAATTGCTGAACGCCCATGAGTGACTGGCTGGCCCCAGTGTCCAGCTCCATGCGCACAGGGATACTGTTTAATAAAACCCTCATCATCATTGGTGGCGTTTTGGTGTATGAACTGTGAATATTCGCCACATGGACCCGCTGCACCTCGGCATCCATCGATTTGCCCCAAAGGTCATTCTACCTCAAAGAACCCTCTTCTGGTCCATCCGCTTCATATATTAGTCTGGTTGCAGGCTTCCTGCACATTCGAGCTAAGTGGCCACTGAGATTGCAGGTCCTGCAGGCAAACTGTTGAAATTTGCAAGATCTAGCTGAGTGTTTTCCCCCACACCTCCAGCATGAGTTAAAATTTCCATTGTTGGGAACAAAAGGACTATGGCCAGGCATTCCGCGCTGACTGTCCCTTTGACTGCTCTTAAGTACCTTATTAGGGGTGTCAATGGCCCCATCCCACTGTGATGGCATGAATGACCGTTCAGCCTGCCATTGTCTCTGTTGAAGTCCTGCTCTGGAGTCTATTGCTTTGGACTGCCCCTGCCTGCCTGCGGTGCTCTGAGTCGCATCGATGATGTTAACTCCCTGATCCATCGCCGCGTTAGAGGCAGAATTTCGCACATATATTATTTTTGCCCCTTCCTCCTCCGCTATGAAATTTTGAGCCATCAACACTGCCGCTTCCAAGGTCAAATCCTTGATCTCAATTAATTTGTGGAAAATTCCCGTATGACCGATGCCCTCGATAAAGAAGTCCCTTAGCATCTCCCCCTGCAGGCGCCTGTGAACTTAGAGGCTGGCCAAACGCCGGAGGTCCGCTACGAAGTCCGGTATGCTCTGTCCTTCATGACTTCGGTGGGTGTAGAATCTGTGTCAGGCCATATGTATGCTACTCGCCGGTTTGAGGTGTTCCCCGATCAATTTGCGAAGTTCTTCAAAGGTTTTGTCCGCCGGCTTTTCAGGTGCTAGTAAGTCCTTCATGAGCGCGTAAGTCTTTGGTCCGCAGCTGGTCAAAAGATGAGCCCTTCGCTTGTCGGCCGCTGCATCCCCCAGCCATTCTTTCGTAATGAAGCTTTGCTGAAGCCTCTCAACAAAATCGTCCCAGCCTTCCCCAACACAGTACCATTCCTCTGTGCTACCGGTGGCCATTCTCGTGGGTCATGAATTCCCGTTTCTCGTCACCAATGTAAAGTCCTTACTCTACAGTATGAAACCACACAAGGCACATTCTGGGGATAAGGTCACTCTGTGATCTGAACTCTTTATTCACAGGACTCCAAAGACAGTGACCCTGCGTGGGACCTCCCTTTTTATACCTGAGTGATCAGGTAAGGAGTGTCTCCCACAAGTTCACCCCTTGTGGTCAAGGTGTGCATCTAGGTTGAGTGTATACAGTAATACAGTGGTGTTACATTGTGGTTACATACATGACAAGGACCATTCTCTTTGGAACAGAGAAGGTTAAGAGGAGACCTGATAGAGGTTTTCAAGATGATGAGAGGCTTTGATAGAGTAGATAGAAAAAAACTATTCCCTATGGCAAGTGGGTCAATAACCAGAAGCGATAGATTTAAAATCATTGGCAAAAGACCTAGCGAGCAGATGAGGGGAATTTTTTTCACTGAGAGATCTGGAACACTGTACCTGAAAAGGTGGTGGGAGCTGATTCCATCAATACTTTTAAAAGGGAGTTGGACAGGTACTTGTGGATGAGGAACTTACAGGGTTACGGTAAAAAGCGGGGGTGAGGGACTGAGCACGACTGCTCTTTCAAAGAGCCAGCACAGGCACGACGGGCCGAATGGCCTCCTTCTGTGCTGTAAGTTTCTATGATTCTTTTATTCCAACATCGCAGCCTCGCTCGGCGAGACCCTATGTCCTCCTGGTCTCCCTGGACCTTGTACCAATTGGTGGCACATAAGTGATCTGCTCACAGGTTTTCACCACTGGTGCTCTCAACTAGTCACTAGGAGGCAAATGAGTGTGGCTGGGAAGCAATCTTGCTTGGGACATTTCCGTTCCTACACTCAAGTGCCTGACCACCACATAGAAACATAGAAACTAGGTGCAGGAGTAGGCCATTCGGCCCTTTGAGCCTCCACCACTATTCAATAATATCATGGCTGATCATGCACCTCAGTACCCATTTCCTGCTTTCTCTCCATACCCCTTGATCCCTTTAGCTGTAAGGGCCATATCTAATTCCCACTTGAATATATCCAATGAACTGACATCAACAACTCTCTGCGGTAGAGAATTCCACAGGTTAACAACTCTCTGAGTGAAGAAGTTTATCCTCATCTCGGTCCTAAATGGCTTACCCCTTATACTTAGACTGTGTCCCCTGGTTCTGGACTTCCCCAACATCGGGAACATTCTTCCCGCATCTAACCTGTCCAGTCTTGTCAGAATTTTATATGTTTCTATGAAATCCCCTCTCATCCTTCTAAACTCCAGTGAATACAGGCCCAGTCGATCCAGTCTCTCCTCATATGTCAGTCCTGCCATCCCGGGAGTCAGTTTGGTGAACCTTCGCTGCACTCCCTCCATAGCAAGAATGTCCTTCCTCAGATTAGGAGACCAAAACTGAACACAATATTCTTGGTGAGGCCTCACTAAGGCCCTGTACAATTGCAGTAAGACCACCCTGCTCCTATACTCAAATCCCCTAGCTATGAAGACCAACATGCCATTTGCCTTCTTCACCGCCTGCTGTACCTGCATGCCAACTTTCAATGACTGATGTACCATGACACCCAGGTCTCGTTGCACCTCCCCTTTTCCTAATCTGCCGCCATTCAGATAATATTCTACCTTCCTGTTTTTGCCACCAAAGTGGATAACCTCACATTTATCCACATTATACTGCATCTGCCATGCATTTGCCCACTCACCTAACCTGTCCAAGTCACCCTGCAGCCTCTTAGCATCCTCCTCACAGCTCTCACCGCCACCCAGCTTAGTGTCATCTGCAAACTTGGAGATATTACACTCAATTCCTTCATCTAAATCATTGATGTATATTGTAAATAGCTGGGGTCCCAGCACTGAGCCCTGCGGCACCCCACGAGTCACTGCCTGCCATTCTGAAAAGGACCCATTAATCCTGACTCTCTGCTTCCTGTCTGCTAACCAGTTCTCTATCCACATCAGTACATTACCCCCAATACCATGTGCTTTCATTTTGCACACCAACCTCTTGTGTGGGACCTTGTCAAAAGTCTTTTGAAAGTCCAAATACACCACATCCACTGGTTCTCCCTTGTCCACTCTACTAGTTACATCCTCAAAAAATTCTCCAAGATTTGTCAAGCATGATTTCCCTTTCATAAATCCATACTGACTTGGACCGATCCTGTCACTGCTTTCAAAATGCGCTGCTATTTCATCTTTAATAATTGATTCCAACATTTTCCCCACCACTGATGTCAGGCTAACCGGTCTATAATTGCCCCTTTTCTCTCTCTCTCTCCTTTTTAAAAAAGCTACCCTCCAGTCCATAGGAACTGATCTAGAATCGATAGACTGTTGGAAAATGATCACCAATGCATCCACTATTTCTAGGGCTACTACCTTAAGTACTTTGGGATGCAGACTATCAGGCCCCGGGGATTTATCGGCCTTCAATCCCATCAATTTCCCCAACACAATTTCCCACCTAATAAGGATTTCCTTCAGTTCCTCCTTCTCACTAGACCCTCGGTCCCCTAGTATTTCTGGAAGGTTATTTGTGTCTTCCTTCATGAAGACAGAGCCAAAGTATTTGTTCAATTGGTCTGCAATAGCATCTCGTAATAGCAGCACCACTTTATTTAGTGTCATGGGAGAAAATCATGGCCATCCCTTCTCCCACCCCTCCACCCCACTACTGTGCTGCAGCAAATTAATGCCCAGGGATGGTTTTGTGTTATTTATCCTCGTTATTCTAACAAACTCAAAGTCCGACAGAAATAGCACAAAAAGATAAAAAGCTCTTCAAGTTAAAATAAAATGTTATAACACAGTCTGAATCCATAAGTGGCCGTGAGGAATATTCAGGAGTAAAACAGCAGCTGCTCACTCATTTTCCTCTAATGGAAATTCCTTATTCTTTGCCATGGTCTCGACGTTAGATTGCAATTCTGTACGCAACACAAACGTCTATTGGTTGTCAGCTGTGGGTAGCACACTCGCCTCTGAGTCAGATGCCTTTTGGATGAGACATTAAACCCAGGCTCCTTCTGCTCTCTCAGGTGGACGTAAAAGATTCCATGGCACTTCATTGACTATAAAGCACTTTGAGACGTCCGATGGTCGTGAAAGGCACTATATAAATCCATGTCTGTCTGTCTGTCTGTCTGTCTTTCTTTCTTTCTAAGGTAGCTCTAAAGAGAAGCTTACTCCAAGGATAAGTGCTGTGATGGCTAATTACTCGCACTAAATATGTGACTCGCCCCATCCCTATAATCACCATCAGCCCTCCTCTTATTAAGTAAAAGTGTGGCATGGACACTTTGGTGATATAAGCCGACAAGATTCTCTCAGACCGTGGTTCCTTTCAACTAACAGTATCTGTGAGCTTCATTTTCAAACCGATCCCGATCAGCCTTTTTGCTCTTTGTTGAGATGCCAGTGAGTACTTGCAATGTTTCAGTGAAAAACTCATCAGAATCAGAACAAAATCAAATGAGCTCCCGATCGGTCAGAAAAAGGGCAGCACTCCATTGACACCAATCAAAGCTATCTGCTCCTTGTAATGATTTTTTATCCAATCTAAACTTTGGCCATTTGTAATATGGTTTGTTAGCCTGGGGTAGAAAAAGAGACATTAAAAAAAAAGTATCAGTCATCCTGCAATTAGTCTTAGCAATAATGATTGCTCAGGTCCAATTAGAAACCAACAGTTTTGGTGTTTTTGAGGAGTTATTATGCAAATTTGAAGTACTTGTGGAGCACATCGGGACTAATTGTGATAATGTGCAAATTTATGGGAAGAACAGAGCGGTGTCGCACAATGTTGCACCATCAATCCTATCTGTAATTTACCTTGAACTAGATTGATTGAGAAAAGAGCCCATGAAATTGTGCGAATTCACTGCATGTAAAGTCTTGCTCAATGAGAGCACAGATCAGAGAATTGAGTGCAGACGTCTGCTTGCATGATGTGCAGTGCTCCTGGTTTTCTGGCGTTTAATTAGAAGAGTCAGTGCTGGAGATAACTGATCCAGAAAGATAAGCCGAGATACACTGAAACTATGTTGTAAACGAAAAGTGATTTCCAACAAATGTGTGAACACAGAAATGGAGTCTGCCATTCACAGAAAGCTCAGGCTGATTGACAACCAAGGGTAAGAGGCAATAGGTATTAAACAGGACATTGCTGCACATGAATCAGTTTGTAGGAACTAGCTGGTGCAGTATAAATGTTATTTCTGAGTGGTACCAGCTATAATTAGGTTATAATGATAGAGCAGGGGGCAGATTTTAACTGCTTCCATCGGATATTCCTTTCCATTGACTGCTGTGGGCGAGAACAGTTAAAAGTGATGCGCAGATGTGAGCAGGTCAGGCGTTTTAACCAGCCCAGGCAGGGCTTTGCTTTGGCACAAGTTAGCATGCACTGAAAGGATGGTTAGGAACCTGCTGTGGACTCTCAGTGGCCCAGCAGATTGAGGCAATGAGTAGCGAAGCCATACAGACTAAGAAGATCCCCAGTCGGCACGCAGTTAGCTGACCTCAATGCGGGGGGTGGTGAGAGAGGCATTACAATTAGCCTCAGAGCACGGGGTCATGGAGGAGAACCTGTGGACAGTAGGCCCTGGTAGAAGTAGGCCCTCTTTGGCAGTAGGACAAAGACAGGACTGGATTCGATCGCACAATTTTGCAACATGTGCTCGCGGAGGGTTTCCTCCGTGCGCACAAGTGGAAGGTTTAACCTCTGTCCTCTTGCCAAGTTCTTGGCCAAAGAGTGGGCACGGGAATGGAAGGGCACTGGGGGTGGCTTCCTGTTGTCTTCGTTGCTGGTGAAAACGAATTAAAAGACTTTATAACAATGGCAGGCATTTATCCCATTTCCCCAGAGATTCCGGGATGTATTGTGAAAAGAAATGACAGACAATCAGGAGAAAGCAGCAGAAATTCACCCCCATAAATCTTTACAGCACAGAAGAGGCAATTAGGTCCATTGCGCCAGTGACAACTCTCTAAAAGAGCCGCATCCTTCATCTCAATCCACTATCCTTATCCCGGCTCCTTCAAAATGTTTACATTTCACATTCGCATCTCTTAAAACCTAGTATGGATTCTACTTCCACCACTGTTTCTGATTGGGCATTGCAAATCTTAATCACCCTCTGTGTAAAAAAAGAAAATGTTCCTAACTGCTCCCTTTGTTCTTTGCTGATGTTTTTACATTTATCCTTTGCTAATTACTGGCTCCTCAATCGGTGGAAATTTTGAACACAGATGTGAGTTTAGAAAGAAATTGGCCTAGAAATTCGATTGCGTCTGAAAATGGGCGCGCAAGGGGTGCGGCACGCACGGCACGTGGCTGCCGGGACTCCGTGAAATTGGTGCTGCCAACTAATTATAACATGTCAGGTGCGCAGCCATCACTACCCACACTATTCATTGATCACGTGTCTGTGTGCGGGGAGGGGAGGAATCGAGCTTGAATGAAGCCACTTAAAGGCAGCCTGCAACTCTTAAAGGGGGGAGGGCAATTTGGCTGCAGAGAGCAGGAGAACATTTTCAAAGGGATAAAGTGGCTAGAAGAGGTACAGAGATGGCACCCAGATTCTCGAATATAGCTCTGGTACAGGTGGTGAACAGGAGAAGCGAGATTCTGTTCACTCCAGGGGACAGAAAGCACTCTTGGAAATGACTATGTTGCCAATGGGATGAGACCACTGAGGAGATCAATGGCATGAGCTTAGCTCAGGATATGGCTCCTCTGTTTCCATTCGTACTTCTATCTGATCCTACACACTCTGCATCATCAACTTCAGCGGCCTTCACCAGCCACATCTCTGCTCTCCCTTCGCATGAAAAGCTAAATCTTGTCCCTCTTTTTCATTTCAGGTGCTACCCTGTACCACTTGAGGAAGAGGAGGCTAACCCGCTAATGGGGCAGCATCACTCGATCTGACCCGGAACAAGCATCATCATCATCATCATCATAGGCAGTCCCCCAGAATCGAGGAAGACTTGCTTCCACTCCTGAAGTGAGTTCTTTGGTGGCTGAACAGTCCAATACGAGAGCAACAGACTCTGTCACAGGTAGGACAAACAATCATTGAGGGAAGGGATGGGTGAAACTGGTTTGCCGCACGCTCCTTCTGTTGCCTGCGCTTGACCTCTGCATGCTCTCGGCGTTCAGACTCGAAGTGCTCAATGCCCTCCTGGATGCACTTTCTCAACTTAGGGCGGTCTTTGGCCAGGGACTCCCAGGTATCAGTAGTGATATCGCACTTTATCAGGGAGGCTTTGAGGGTGTCAATGTAATGTTTCTGCTGCCCACCTTTGGCTCATTTGCCGTGAAGGAGCTCCACATAGAGCACTTGCTTTGGGAGTCTCATATCTGGTATGCGAACTATGTGTCCTGCCCAGCGAAGCTGATCAAGTGTGGTCAGCGCTTCAATGCTGGGAATATTAGCCTGGACGAGGACCCAGGGGATTTGCAGGATCTTGCGGAGACATCGTTGGTGATATATCTCCAGCGACTTGAGGTGTCTTCTGTACATCGTCCATGCCTCTGAGCCATACAGGAGGGCGGGTATTACTGTAACCCTGTAGACCATAAGCTTGGTGGTAGATTTGAGGGCCTGGTCTTCGAACACTCTTCTCCTCAGGCGGCCGAAGGCTGCACTGGCGCACTGGTGTTGAATCTCCGCATCAATGTCAGCCTTTGTTGACAAGAAGCTCCCGAGATATGGGAAGTGGTCCACGTTGTCGAGGGCCGCACCGTGGATCTTGATGACTGGAGGGCAGTGCTGTGTGTCGAGGACAGGCTGGTGGAGGACCTTTGTCTTATGGATGTTTAGCGTAAGGCCCATGCTTTCATATGCCTCAGTAAATACATTGATTATATCCTGGATTTCAGCCTCAGAATGTGCGCAGACGCAGGCGTCCTCTGCATACTGTAGCTCAACGACAGAGGTTGGGGTGGTCTTGGACCTGGCCTGGAGGCGGCGAAGGTTGAACAGGTCCCCCCTGGTTCTGTAGTTTAGTTCCACTCCAGCGGGGAGCTTGTTAACTGTGAAGTGGAGCATGGCAGCGAGGAAGATTGAGAAGAGGGTTGGAGCGATGACGCAGCCCTGTTTGACCCAGGTCCGGACGTGGATTGGGTCTGTAATGGATCCGTTGTTAAGGATCACGGCCTGCATGTCGTCGTGGAGCAGGCGGAGGATGGTGACAAACTTTTGGGGGCATCCAAAACGGAGGAGGACGCTCCATAGACCCTCGCGGTTGACAGTGTCAAAGGCCTTTGTAAGGTCGAAGAAGGCCATGTATAAGGGCTGGTGCTGCTCCCTACATTTTTCCTGCAGCCGTCGCCCTGCAAAGATCATGTCTGTTGTGCCCCATGGGGGCGAAATCCACACTGTGACTCCAAGAGGAGCTCCTCGACCAAAGGGAGAAGACGGTTGAGGAAAACTCTAGCGACAACTTTCCCAGTGTCTGATAGCAGGGAGATTCCTCTGTAGTTGCCGCAGACGGACTTTCCTCTTTTTTAAAGATGTTCACAATCATTGCATCTCTGAGATCTCCCGGCATGCACTCCTCCCTCCAGATGTGAGAGATCAGTGCCAACAACGCCTCTCCACCATACTTTAGCGCCTCAGCAGGGATTCCATACGCTCCCGTAGCCTTGTTGTTCTTCAGCTGTTTTATGGCTTTTCCTACCTCGTGCAACGTTGGAGTTTCACTGAGGTGGTAGCGGGTAGCATGCTGCGGGATGGAGTCGAGAACACTCGAGTCAAAGGCAGAGTCTTGATTGAAGAGATCTTCGAAGTGCTCCTTCCAGTGGGCCCTGACTGTCTCGGTGTCCTTGATGAGTGTTTTCCCGTTCTTGGCCAGCAGTGGGGTGGGGCCTTGGGAGTTTGGACCGTAGGTGGTCTTGACTGCGATGAAGAATCCTCGCATATCGTGGCTGTCGGCAGTTGTTGTACCTCCTGTGCTTTCTCCATCCACCAACTAATTGGGTTGTTGCTTGAGGCTCAGAAATGCTCTGCGTTTGCGATCTATTAGTTCTTGGATCTCCTGATCATTTTCATCAAACCAGTCCTGGTTGATTCTATTGAGTGACCAAGTGTCTCTTCACAGGCACTGGTTATGGAGGCCTGGAGGACAAACCAAGCGCTGTGGGCATTCAGCATCTCAGGGTCATCAAGGCATGCCAGGTTAGCTGTGAGGCGCTGGCTGTATAGGGTTCTCTTAGCTGGGTCTTTAAGTGCCCCGGCATTGACTTTTTTGCGGCACTGCTTCTGCTGTCCTCTCTGCTTTGGGGCTATGTTAATGTCGATGATGGATCGGATTAGGCGGTAGTCCGTCCAGCGGTCGTCAGCTCCTGTCATGGCGCGGGTGATGCGCACATCCTTGCGATCCCTGGCTTGGACGATGACAGTCAAGCAGGTGCCAGTGTTTGGAGCGAGGGTGTTGCCACGATGCCTTGGATTTGTCCCTCTGGCGGAACAGTGTGTTGGTGATGAGGAGTTTGTGTTCTTGACATTTTGTCAGGAGTAGGGTATCGCTGGAGTTGGCTTTCTCTACCCCATCTCTGCCAATCACGCCTCCCCAGGGGGCTGTGTCTTTGCTGACCCTGGCGTTGAAGTCACCTCGGAGGATCAATTTGTCGCCCATGGGGACACGGGACAAGGATGTCTCGAGGTTGGAATAAAAACCCTCTTTGATCTCATCCGTTGCATCGAGTGTTGGGGTATACACACGGATGGCTGTGGCGCATTGGTTCCGGGATAGGGTGAGTCAGAGAGTTATGAGGCATTCGTTAACCCCACACGGGGAGTCTTTGAGGCGGTCGACCAGCTCATTTTTGATGGCGAAGCCGACTCCGTGAAGGCGGTGTTCTTCCATGGTTTTCCTTTCCAGAAAAAGGTGTAACCTCCATCTTGTTCCTTGAGCTGGCCTTCCCCTGCCCGCTGGGTCTCGCTTAGGGCGGCGATGTCGATGTCAAAGCATCTAAGTTCCCGGGCGACTATGGCAGTGCAGCGTTCCGGCCTGTCGCTGCTGGGGTTGTCCATGAGGGTCCTGAAGTTCTAGGTCCCGAACTTCATGTTAATGAAGTGGACGATGCCTGTGTGTGAGTTCTTTTAACGTGGGGTGGCCGCTGCATACCGGCTGCCACATGGGCTTAGCTGAGCAAGGTCTTGGTCCAGAGGCAAGGGGGTCCAAAACGACTGGAAACCAGGCACTGCTGTATAAGCCTAATTGCCTACGGCGAGATGTTGGCCGCAGGCTCGGCGCCGAGTAGCGCCTTTGATGGTAGGTAGCCCGAGGCTTGGTTGGGGGCAGGCATTAGGAAGACTGGAGTTATGAGGGATGTTTTAAAAGTTTCTTCCAAAGTTTTCCAAAGTTATTTAAAAGTTTCTCCGGAGGCTTCAAAAGAAAAATTCTCCAAGTTGTTTAAAAATTTTCCCAAATTGTTTAAAAAGTTTCTCAAGTTGATTGAAAGTTTAAAAATAGATTAAAAGTTAATTAAAAGTTGAGTAAAAGTCTAAAATGTAAGTCAGTAGTCTACAGCCCAGTCAGTGTTCACCGCTAACGACTTAAAGCAGGTACAGCCTGTCGTTGGGCCGGCCGGCTGGCTGAAGAGACCCGGAGTGCGAGGCTGGGCCAGGCCCTCTGGCCGAAGGGACTTGGAGTGCGAGGCTGGGTCAGACCGGCTGGCTAAAGGGACCCAGAGTGCGTCGTTGGGCCAGGCTGGCTGGACGAAGGGACCTGGAGTGCATCGTTGGGGGTCAGGCCCTCTGGCCGAAGGTAACTGGAGTGGGTCGTTGGGCCGGGCCAGCTGGCCAAAGGGACCCAGAGTGCATTGTTGGGCCGGGCCGGCTGGCCGACGAGCTTTTCTACCAGCTACCAAGCTGCCTCCTATGAGCATTGTGCTGTGAATACACTCTAGAAGCCTTTTCGGTTTAGCTATAGCGTCACAGCATTGGCCATGAACCATTTTGAGATTGATGCACTAAACAAGCACCGTCTCAGAGACTGGCGCCATGTGCACTTTAGAGATTAGGTCAGAGGAGGGAATTTTCACAATCATGAACCACAAGTGCACAGGAGCTAGGGCAGCGAAACAGGACAACATAGGGGCCAGGTTACCGGAAGGCAAGATCACATACTAATTCTGCTTCAGAGGAATACTTGCATTGGAGGCAATTCAGAGAAGGTTCACGAGGTTGATTCCTGAGATGAAGGGGTTGTCTTATGAAGAAAGTTTGAGCAGGTTGGGCCTATACTCATTGGAGTTTAGAAGACTGAGAGGTGATCTTATTGAAACGTATATGATTCTTAGGGGGCTCAAAAGGGTAGATGCAGAGAGGATATTCACCCTCGTGGGGGAATCTAGAACTAGGGGGCATAGTTTCAGAATAAGGGGTCGCCAATTTAAAATGGAAATGAGGAAGAATTTCTGCTCTCTGAGGGCATAAATCTGTGGAATTCTCTACCCCAGAGAGCTGTGGAGGCTGGGTCGTTGAATATATTTAAGGTGGAGATAGACAGATTTCTGAACGATAAAGTAGTCAAAGGTTATTGGGAGTGGGCAGGGAATGGAGTTGAGTCCATGATCAGATCAACCATGATCTTATTGAATGGCGGAGCAGGCTTGGGGGCCAGATGGCCCAATCCTGCTCCTATTTCTTATGTTCTTATGTACTTGTGAATCAGAGGCTGACTCCGAGGGCACAGGCTATCAAAGAAGGTTGATGTTCTCCACCAGGGAATGCGAGGTATACTGGGCAACCTGCCAATGAGCGAGTGCACAATAGCTCAGAACATGCTGGAGTCTAGTTCTACTTTGTGTTGTGGCTGCGCGCAGAGTAGGGTCTGTCAATGGCACCCACCATGATGGAGCCTCTGCTGACAGCCCTAACAGCTTCCATGGCAGCTAACACTGGCTCTGGGGGCGAGTGCTGACAGGGGCTTCCAGAGCGTCACATCACTCCTGCACTCTGCTCTCGTGCAGAGCCGTACAGGTGCTGAGGCACAGTCCCAGGGGAATGGCCTTGTTGCCCCAGTAAAACAGGCACAGAGTAATCCAATTTTTAAACTACTAACTTTTGGTGACTGACCAGCATTTTAGAAATCTCCAGTAAGCCCACTCAAAACCCGACTATCTGGTCCAACACCTACATTCTCGAGAGTTTAGAAGAATGAGAGGTGATCTCATTGAAACGTATCAAATTCTGAGAGGGTTTGACAGAATAAATGCTGAGAGGATGTTTCCCCTGGCTGGGGAGTCTAGAACCAGTGGTCACAGTCTCAGATTAAGGGGTCGGCCATTTAGGACTGAGATGAGGAGAAACTTCTTCACTCAGAGGGTGATGAATCTTTGGAATTCTCTACCCCAGTGGGCTATGGATATTCAGTCATTGAGTATATTCAAGACAGAGATCGATAGATTTTTGGATATTAAGGAGGGAATCAAGGCATATGGGAATAGTGCACGAAAGTGGAGTTGAGATAGAAGTTCAGCCATGATCTTATTGAATGGCAGAGCAGGCTCAAGGGGCCGTTTGACCTACTCCTGCTCCTAATTCTTATCTTCTATTGTTCTAATACTGGACAGTGGTATTGCTAGATGGAATGCATCACATTTAGGGTTAGCATACTGTAGTATTGTTAGTTTGAGACAAAAATAATTGGATTAGGTTCAAATCATGTAGAGTTCCCCTCCTCTCTGCCCCGCAGCCCAAAAAAATCTGTAGACAGATTTAAACTACTGACGTTGCTGATTCATTTGGTTGAAATTTATTTCTAAAATTTTCTTGTCTCATTCCTATTGAAGAACAGCAGGAAACTTCAAACCAAAGCCAATCTCAACCGATAACAATTAAAGCACATCAAAACTCCAAGGCCGAGAAACTCATTTACGCCTGAAAACCAGTCACATCACCTAAGCCTTTAATATGGCAGGCAGGAAGTGCGCGTTTAAGTGCGCTATCCGCCATATTGTTATAGGTAAAAAAACTAGGCATCTAGTTCCCATGCCTGAAACAGGGTCGGACCGGCTGTGTACAGTAAGCCCAGGCCTAATCTCACACCTTGCACCCTACATAAACTTGACCTCATCCAAAACTCGGCCGCCCGTATCCTAACTTGCACCAAGTTCCGTTTACCCATCGCCCCTGTGCTTACTGACCTACATTGGCACCCAGTCCGACAATGCCTCAATTTTAAAATTCTCATCCCTTTTTTCAAATCCCTCCATGGCCTCGCCCCTCCTTATCTAAGTAACTTCCTCCAGCCCTACAAGCCTTCTAGATCTCTGCGCTCCTCCGATTCTGGCCTCTTATGCATCCTTGATTGTAATCGCTCCACCATTGATGGCCGTGCCTTCAGCTGCCAAGGCCCCAAGCTCTGGAATTCCCTCCCTAAACCTTTGCACCTCTCTAGTTCTCTCTCTCTCTCTCTTCCTTCAAAATGGTCTTTAAAATCTACCTCTTTGTCCAAGCTTCTGGTCGCCCATCCTAATATCTCCTCCAATCTACATGGCTCGGTGTCAAATATTGTTTGATAACGCTCCTGTGAAGCACCTTGTAGAGTAAACCCAGGCCTAACCTCCCACCTTCCACCCTACATAAACTTGACCTCATCCACTACGGTGCAGGCGCTATATAAATGCAAGTCGGTGTTGTTGTAACCGGCGGTCCTTAAAGGAACTGCTACTGGCCGCATTAAAAAGGTAAGCTTGTTATAAATAAAAGCACAAGTGCTCCTCCCGACCCCACATTAAAATAACGTGGCGTTACTTGGCACCTCTCACCCACTCCTGCCTGGCCTCCCTGTCTTCCAAAGATTATTTTCCTTTTTTTCCCTTACAAAAATTATAAGCACTGATTTCCTTGGGTAATTCTTATGCAAATATCTATTCTCGATATTCAGCAAGGATATTATTGCGGTGGCTATTAATGTAATAGCAGACTGCTTTATTCTCACGAGTATTAATTTTAATAACCTCCGGCTGCGAACTACGATTTAAAATTCAAATTTTTTTTAATATACTAAAATTGGATTAAGCTCAATTCATTGCATGAAAACTTTTATTATGTTAATGTAGGAAATTAATTCATAAATTTAACCTCACTGCTAAGATGCAAAATACTTAATTTAATTTAAAGAGTTATCATAAACAGAACTAGTTTTAATTATGTACATGTGATGGAATAATGAAAGCCCAGCCATGCCAAGTCACTTTCAGCTCCCTTTTACCATTTCTCCGGTAATTTATCTTTCATTTCCTCCAAGGTTATTTAAAATTCAGCAGTAAATGGTTACCCGGTGAACAGTGTGCTCCTGCATTTCATTCTTTCAAATAATTGCTTAGAAATTAGGCCGTGAACCATTTGCAAAAACAATAGGGCCAAATGGAAGGTGAATCCATGCATCAATTTAAAATATGTAGGAAAACATGAATCTGGTGTGGTGTTAAAAGCACTAGCACCCAAAGAGAAAATCAATTACTCCAGCCACATGGCCTATGAGACCCCCTTCCCCACCCCGCCCGGAATGATATCTAAGAATATATTGTGCTAAGTAGTTGGATTACAGTTAATGTTAATATTTTCCATCTTGTAAGATTTGGTAGAAAGCCGAGAATATTTACCTTGTGAAAGTTCCGGAAATAGGCTGCCTTTTCATCAGGAAATTTCTCTATCCTTCGCGGGCCTTTGCTGGAGGCCTTCTTAAATACCAACCAACACCGTCTATACATCTGTTAAAAAAGTAAAAATAATGCAAATAAGCCTGATTAGTGCACCATTAAGGTATTAGAATCAGAACATAATGATAATGAAGATGATATTGCCCAGTATTAAATTTTAAATAACAATAAAACCCACAGGCAACTGTACATTTATTATTGTAACATCCGACATCACAAGCCTGGCTTAGACAAAAGCATTTTTACACTTCACATTGCAATAAACAAAACTCTTGATTTCTGTCCCTCTCCTATCGCCTGCACCATTTTCTCCCCTTCTCTCTTGAAGGTGATAACTGTCAGTATGCCCACAGGTTTGTAGAGCTGTTGTATTGTGAGGGGATTAGCCAGTCATGTGATGTTCACAGGACTCAATAAAAACCCAGTCAGTTGGGGCCACGTCATCCATGATGAGGTATGCAGTTGTGAGCCTAGTGGATGAACTGATACTGGGTAGAGTGATTGTTAAACCTTTGTTAGTAAACCAATGAGCTCTTAATAGCAATGTGTTGCTATGAAATATTAAGCAAAGAACACATGATGGTATGCTGGAATACTGTTCAACAGGTACCATCTGCGGCCTTACAGCACCTTGTCCAATTAGCCATTCTACATGTGTCAGACTAGACAGGGAGAGCACTATTTTAACCCTCTAGGATGGGCAAGGGAGAATGAATTCTGAAAAATCTCAAACCCGACCCCAACCCCAAACAGCCTGATTCCATTTTAACCAGGGTGGGCTTGGGTGGGCGGGCAAGTAACCTGCTCTTGAGAGGCAGGTCAGTGATTTAACAATGCTAAGGAGTATGCATGCTTCAGATTTTAGCAGTCTTTTAGAATTAATGGATGAAGGCCAGGGTTCCCAGAGCTCGGGAAACCCGGCAACTGAAGGGATGCATGAACGGCTGGATCCAACAGGTAAATGCCTTTTATAGCACTGCCTGTGGTCCAGGAGGAGCAGGGATGCCTCCTCTCAAGCTTAACTGTGGTGATTTGCATCCCTCCATACGACTGGCTTCCCTCCCCGTACTAACGACCACCCCACCACCCTGCACGATCTCCAGGCCGAACCCTGCCACGATCTCTGACCACACCCCCCGCACCCAAATCTCCATGCTGACATCACCAGCGATCTTGCTCTCCCACCGCCTGCCCATGATCTCTCCCTCCCTCCCTCCTCTCCGTTCCCCAGCTGCTGCCTTGTACCAAAAGCCTTCCTGCCCGACAGCCAGTCTAGGAGACAGAGAAAAAAAATTCAAATGAAGTCTTGCCATTAAACTCAGCAAGATCTCCGCGTTCCCCGTACTGACCTGGTTTCCCGGCCATTCCAAGTCCCCCCTCCCCCACCTTGCCCCCTGCTCCCTCCCCACCTCCCCGAAAATATTGGGGCTCGAGTGTCAGCAGGGCATTTGATCATAGGCGAGATCCCATCCAAATCCAAACCGGTCCTCACATAACATCCATCAACATGCACTTTCCAAAGGGGATGATGGATAGTGATCAGGAGTAGAAACCCTGGCGATTTTTATGCTTCTGGTCATTGGGGCTATTATGTTTGTACTGTACTTATGAATGACTCCATAAGACAATGTGTTGTGCTCAAACTGTAGTGACCTTCGTCCTTTATTCCTAACTCTAGAGTGAGGCAGCCACATAGTGGCTCCCCTTTTATACAGCTCCTGCCACCAAGGCAGGACAGGAAACCCCGGTCTCCACCAGTTGCACCCTCTAGTGGTGCCAGCATGTATATACACAGTGTAAACCTTATTGATAGTACATCAGGTAAACAAGTCTCCATCTTATGCAACTATACAGTGACTACACAGAGAGTATATCTATAGTCTGCACATATAACATCACTCTCCCCCAAATCCTTTGTGCCAATTACCTTTGCACTATGTGCTCTGGCTTAGCTCTCCCCAGTCTTAAGTGCCAATAGCCCTTGCACTTTGGCTGTGCTTTGGCTTGGCTCTCTCGCTGTTAACCCCTAAGTCCTTTTGCCACAACATTGGGTAGTGGTTATCAGTTTGGATGGTTCGATGATGCAGTGGAGGTTCCAGAGGGTTCTGGGTGTGATCCATGTGTGTATCCATGGCTACATACATCCATTTTCCCCCTCCACAGCGAGATCATGCAGCTGGCCGTTACATAAACATACAGGATCAGAAACAATACAAGTACAAAGAAAGGAAGAAAAAAACATTTTTTTTTACAGTTTGTATCATGACACCTTGGTTCAGTGACTTACATTCATTACATTTTACGGTCTTGCGCCAGGATTGGGTAGATTGCATAATTAGTTCAGTCATGGTCAGTACTGAGGTAGCAGTACAGGTATGCGAGGACGCTAGTTCCAGAGTAATCGGACGGGGTCCTAGTTGTCTGATGGCGGCGCTGCGCCCCTGGCTAGCGGGGTGGGCTTGGTTCGCTCACCTTGCCAGGCCTCAGGGCCTTTGCTGTTGCCTAGTGGTGGGCAGAGCCACAGATGTGTGTGGCCTCCCTGTCCTCCTTTGAGGGCTGCAGAATCTTCTGCCTGCTTTCTAATGGTGTTGGAAACCTGGCTGTTCCAGCTCCCATTTGGGGAACTCGTTGGTTCTGACCTTTCACTCCCGGACATGGCCGAGGTAACGATTGGGTCTGGGGGCTGGGCTATCTCCACCCGGGTGGTGGGCAACGGATGCCGACTGTGCGTATTGGAGCCGTTTTCATTTCCGGGTCCGTGGCGAATAGTGCCATCGGGTGTCTGCAGCGTGGGATAGACCTGGGGCAGGGTATCAGGATCAGTGTCTTCCCCCTCCTGAGGTCGCTGGCCTATAACTTTTGGGGACACCTGGGGCAGGGCATCTTTACCCTCCTGAATTTGCTCGCTTGCTACTTTTGTGGACATTCTGTTCCCGACATCTCGCAACATCTTGTTCTTTACATTCTTAATCGGTTCGTTACATTGATTGCCATGCATACAATGTCTCTTTAAGTTCAGCTGGTTGCAAGTCTCCTTTAAGAGAACCCTACCACACCGCTCTGCTCTTTGCTGCAGCAGGGACACCAATTTGCCTCTGTCCTCGAGGTGGACTGCCCTGATCCTTCTCTCCCACGATTCTGTCACAAAAGCTGGAAGAGTGCCTGTGAATTTGATCTTCCTCCCAGGAGTCCTGCCACTTGAGCCAGGAAGGTACTTTTAGGTCGTTCCGGTCTGATCATGATGGACGGTCTGTGCCTCAGGTGCTGCGCTGGTCTGTTCTCTAGTGCCTGGCCTAAGCGGAGGTGAGGTTTTGCTCTGCCTCTGAGCACGAGGGCATCAATTGCTGGAGTGAAGAGGTCTTCCCATTTCCATTGGATTTTCCCCATCCATCTTTTTCCGAGTAGCGTTGGACCATCACCTGCAACAATCCACAGAGGTAACTTGTGCACCACGTCATTATGGATTACACTTACATCCGCACTGCCAAGGACTGGGATCAGCTCCTTGGTGTAGGTACGCAACTTTACCTGTACTGGAACCAGCTCGGGTCGTTTTTCATTCCATAGCCTCTCAAAAGCATCCTGGCTCATCACTGACTGGCTCGCTCCCGTGTCCACTTCCATGAAGACTGGAATGCCTTTTTTCTCGACTTCCATCTTCACTGGAGGGCAATCGGTGGTGCAGGTATACACTCCATACACTTCTTCTTGGGGCTGAGCTGCCTCTGTCCAAATCATCATACTCCCCGCTGGATTCAAAGTCATCTACCGACTCCTCTGCTAGACGGTGAGTCGTATTTCTTTTACACATACGCTGGAGGTGGCCCTTCGTGTTACAGGCTTTGCATACGTACACAGCAAACTGACACAGGTGAGCCCTATGGTTTCCTCCTAAACGCCAGCATGGTGCTACTCGATTAGCACCCCTCGGCAGACTCTGGGTTCTGGAACGCTGAGATCTGTGCTCTCTGCCCTGGGCAGAGCCAGGTTCTACAATCTTGCCTGTGAAAGGCACCATTCTGTGTACAGTACTTGCCGGGTTTGAGTCCACAGGATGAATAATTTGCTTGTCGAGGTCGAGGTCATGAATGCCTAACTGATGCTGATGGCTTTCTGCAGGTTGACTGTGGTGTCGGCAGATAACAGCTTGTGAAGGAGGCCCTCGTGACCAATTCCATAAAACAAAGATGTGTCGCAATGCTTCATTGAGGTGCATGCCAAAATCACACGGTTCTGCAAGTCTCCTGAGGTCGGCTGTAGATTTTGCAATCTCCTGGCACTCAGGTCTGCGGTGAGTGTAGAATCTGTGCCTGGCCGTGAGGATGCTCTCTTTTGGTTTAAGTTGGTCGCGAATTAGTTCAGTCAGCTCATTGTATGTCTTATCCTTGGCCTTCATGGGTGCCAGCAAGTCCCTGATGAGGCGGTAGACCTCGGGCCCACAACTGGCTAGCAGTATAGCCTTGCGCTTCTCCGTCGATGTGTCCGTCTCCCCTGCCAGGTCATTTGCCATGAAATATAGCTCGAGCCTTTCCGTGAAGGCATCCCAATCATCACCCTCTGCGAAGTCTTTTAGTGTGCCAAAGTTAGTCATAATAGCGCGTGAAAGTCCTTATTCTCGTCGCCAGTTATTATGTTTGTACTTTACCTACGAATGAATCCACGAGGCAATGTGTTGTACTCAAACTATATTGACCTTGGTCCTTTATTCCTAACTCCAGAGTGAGGCAGCTGCATGGTGGCTCCCCTTTTATACAGCCCCTGCCACCAGGGCAGGACAGGAAACCCCGGTCTCCACCAGTTGCACCCTCTAGTGGTGCCAGTATGTATATACACAGTGTAAACCTTATTGATAGTACATCTTATGCAACTGTACAGTGACTGCACAGAGCGTATATCTATAGTCTGCATATATAACAGGGGCCAATTTAAGCTCTTTGCTCGAGACAGCCCAAATCAGCTAAAAACAATTCTAAAGTTGAGTTCCAACACTTTAAGGACACTTCTTTGGCTACACTTCTGTACTGTCAATACTGTGTGTCAGAGTTTACTTTCAGAATCACAAGTATTTCCAATATTGGCACAGATCAGGGATCGATTCTGGGGCCTTCTTACATTACACCGGTCATTGGTTCAGCAAGCCACTGGCTAAGCAAATCTATTAACCATGCAGCAATTATAATTGTGCTGCTTATTCAGTTAAAACTATTTCAGAGATTTAATGGACCATTTGGGAAAAGCCTGGTATGCAATCAACCATGGAGGTAGTAATGGCATTTTGGTAACTGATTAAGGGAAGCAGTGAGAGTGGAACACCACAGGGAGTGGTCCTCCTGTTGAATTGCAGTGAAAGCGATGATGTTTAAAACATTGATTGAGATGGGCAGTCGGTCAAGCAGACTGAAATAGCTCCTTTCTAACAAACAAGGTGCGTCCAAACACATGAGGTGGTCTCGGTTTACTGAATACTTCAAGCAATGATAGTTATGAGATTGTGAAGAACGGTATAAATTGGTAGCTACTGTTCCCGCTGGAAGCTGAAATATTGGCAGCTCTGTATTCTTTCACGCTTAACCTTTCTGTCTGACAGTGCTGAATCAATAGCAACCGATCTCTTCTAATGCAGGTTTACTTTTGGCCTTTTTCATCGGTTTAAATGAAAACCCACAGTAACATGATCACTTCCCCACGGGATCCAGAGCCTATCCATTGCAGCTGATGAATATTCAATTATTGCGACTAATAAACAAGTTTCCTGGACACCAAGGAAAGATAAATATCGTGTGTTGCGCAAAATCCTCAACATGTTGTGACAAAAGCTTTAATGCACAACCTGGCATTTCGATAATTGCTTCAGGCTAATATATCTGCTCAGCAATTCTTCTTGATGCTATGCTTGACCTTTAGTTTGATATGTAACGTTAAACTGCCTCAGGAGGTGGCCACCACTTCACATTAATGTGTAATACAATGCAGTCTGGAATAAAAGACTTACAGACGTGTCACCATACCAGGGTGAAACCCTCCAGATCAAGTGTGCTTGACTGATAGCATGCCTAACTCTGAGGAGAAGCTGAGGGCAGTATTGATTTTGTCGAATGCACACGATGGTGATTTAGAGGGAAAAAGAAAACTAGCATCACAAATAACAAAGCAATCCTGCAAGATCCAACCTCACAACATTGATATTCTTTGAAGGTTCGGCATCGCTCAATCTGTCGATCACAGATAACTGAAATACACCCTATACAAAGTAACAAAACCCACTTTACATCAAAGATTAGAAATAATGTTCAATGCTTTTACATTACATAGGATTACATAGGCTTTACGGCACAGAAACAGGCCATTTGGCCCAACCAGGCCATGCCAAAGTTTCTGCTCCACTCGAGCGTCCTCCCGTCTTTCCTCATCTAAATCTATCAGTGTAACCCTCTATTCCCTTCTCCCTCAGATGCTTATCTAGCCTTCCCTTAAATGTATCCATACTATTCGCTTCAACCACTCTCTGTGGTAGCAAGTTCCACATTCTCACCACACTTTGGGTAAAGAAGTTTCTTTTGAATTCCCTACTGGATTTCTTGGTGACTAGCTTATTTTGATGGCCTCTAGTTGTGCTCTTCCACACAAGTGGAAAAAGTCTCTGCAGCCACGCTATCAAAATGTTTCATAATTTGAAAGATCTCTATTAGGTCACCCCTCAGCCTGTTTTCAAGAGAAAAGAAACCCAGCATGCTCATCATTTCCTGATAGGTATATCCTCGCATTTCTGGCATCATCCTTGTAAATTATTTCTGCCCCTCTCCAGTGCCTCTATATTCTTTTTAATAATACGGCGACCAGAACTGTACGCAGTACTCTCAGTGTGGTCTAACCAAGGTTCGATACAGGTGCGTATCACCCCATACAAAGGGGATCACCCTCCTACAAAGGCTATCACCCCCCACCCCCACAGCCCCACCCCTCCCACCCCGTGTACAAAGCAGATCGCACCCTATGGAAAAAGGGGATGTTGGTTTATGATTTTGATAATGCAAATTTTTTTTTTTTTTTTTAAACAGAAAATGTTGGAAATCTGAAATAGAAAAAGACAAGGAAAATGGCCTTGCGGCATGAAGCACTGAGATCCGAAGGAAGATTGGGATCCAAAGGAAGTTCTGGAGGGAGAGTATCGGAAGTGGCACTGGATACCGCTGGCTGCCACTTTGGCTACAGATGAACTGACATTGGGCAGAATTTAGTGTAGCCGGCACCCGCCATTCATTAGACTTGTCCTTGCCCGTTTAATTTCCATGAGCCTTTGCGTGACAAATTTGCGGTAAGTTGGAGATCAAAATGGTGCAGCACCCTCTATAGCATACCGGGGACCTGTGTAAATAGGGCAAGCAACTGCGTATCTTCTTAACCAGTCAGATTGAAGAATTAAGCATTGACCAGCACAGAGTCTGAACCAGGAAGTACAATTTAGAATAGTGAATCCAATGTCAAATCAGGTACAGAAAGCAAAATAAAGAGGGAAAGATAGGGAAATTGCAGTGGGAAAGTAGGAGACCTGCCCTTTTACCTCCTCTCCTCCACCGTGTTTGACAGGACCCTCAACCGTGTCCATCCCATTTCCTGCAATTCTGCTGTCACCTCTCCCACTCCCTCCCAGAAGCACGATAGAGTTCCCTTGTTCTCACCTTCTACCCCACCAATCTCCAAATTTAACAGATCATGCTGCGCCATTTCCGGCACCACCAGCATGATCCCACCACCAAACACATCTTACCTTCCTCTCCCCTTTCAGCATTCCTAAGGGACCATTCCCCTTCACGACACCCTGGTCCACTCTTCAAACACCTACCTCCCATTCCCTTCCCTTCCCTTCCCTTCCAATGGCACCTTCCCGTGCAAGTGCAGGAAATGCAACACCTGCCCTTTCTCCTCCTCCCTTCTTACCATCCAGGGCCCCAAACACATCCTTCCAGGTGAAACAGCGATTTACTTGTGCTTCTAGCAATTTAGTATACTGTATTTGCTGCTCCTGATGCAATCTCCTCGACATTGGGCAGACCAAATGCAGATTGGGTGACTGCTTTGCGGAACACCTCCGTTCAGTCCACAAGCGTGACCTTGAGCTTCTAGTCACCTGTCCTTTTAACTCCCACTCTGAACTCTCTGTCCTTGGCCTCTTACACAGTTCTAATGCAGCTCAATGTAAGCTCGAGGAACAGCACCTCGTCTTTCGATTGCGCACTTTACAGCCTTCTGGGCATAATCATAATCGTTGCTCCCATTTTTTGGGACAGCAGCTAGAATCATAGAATCAAAGAAATTTACAGCACAGAAGGAAGCCATTTCGACCCGTCATGTCCGCGCTAACCGACAAAGAACTATCCAGCCTAATCCCACTTTCCAGCTCTTAGTCCATAGCCCTGCACTTCAAGTGCACATCCAAGTACTTTTTAAATGTGGTGAGGGTTTCTGCCTCTACAACTCTTTCAGGCAGTGAGTTCCAGACCCCCACCACCCTCTGGTGAAAATATTTTCCCTCAAATCCCCTCTTATCCTCCTACCAATTACTTTAAATCTATGCCCCCTGGTTATTGACCCCTCTGCGAAGGGAAATAGGTCCTTCCAATCCACCCTATCTGGGCACCTCATAATTTTATACACCACAATAAGGTCTCCCCTCAGTCTCCTCTATTCCAAAGAAAACAAAGCCAGCCTAGCAATCTTTTCTCATAGCTAAAATTCTCCAGTCCAGGTAACATCCTCATAAATCTCCTCTGTACTCTCTCTAGTGCAATCTCATCTTTCCTTTAATATGGTGACCAGAACTGTACACAGTACTCCAGCTGTGGCCTAACTTGTGTTTTATACAGTTCAAGCATAACCTCCCTGCTCTTGTATTCTATGCCTCGGCTAAAAAAGGCAAATATTCCGTATACCTTCTTAACCACCTTATCTACCTGGCCTGCTACCTTCAGGAATCTGTGGATATGTACTCCAAGGTCCCTTTGTTCCTCTACACTTCTCAGTGGTCCTACCATTTAATGTGTATTCCCTTGCCTTGTTAGTCCTCCCCAAATGCATTACCTCACACTTCTCAGGATTGAATTCCATTTGCCACTATTCTGCCCATCTGACCAGTTCATTGACATCTTCCTGCAGTCTACAGCTTTTCTCATCATTATCAACCACACAGCCAATTTTTGTATCATCTGCAAACTTCTTAATCATACCCCCTACATTCAAGTCTAAATCATTGATATACCACAAAAAGTAAGGGGCCTAGTACTGAGCCCTGCGGAACCCCACTGGAAATAGCCTTCCAGTCACAAAAACGCCCATCAACCATTATTCTCTGCTTCCTGTCTCTGAGCCAATTTTGGATCCAACTTGCCACTTTGCCCTGGATTCCATGGGCTTTTACTTTCATGACCAGTCTGCCATGTGGGACCTTATCAAATGTCTTGCTAAAATCCATATACACTACATCAAATGCACTATCCTCATTAACCCTCCTTGTTACCTCCTCAAAAAATCCAATGAAGCTAGTCAGACACGACCTTCACTTAACAAATCCATGCTGACTGTCCTTGATTAATCCGTGTCTTTCTAAATGAAGATTTATCCTGTCCCTCAGAATTTTTTCCAATAATTTTCCCACCACCGCAGTTAGGCTGACTGGCTTATAATTACTTGGTCTATCCATTTCTCCCTTTTTAAACAAAGCTACAATGTTAGCAGTCCTTCAGTCATCCGGCACCACACCTGCAGCTAGAAAGGATTGGAAAATGACGGTCAGAGCCTCTGCTATTTCCTCTTTTGCTTCGCTTAACAGCCTGGGATACCTTTCATCCGGGCCTGGGTATTTATCCACTTTCAAAACTGCTAAACCCCTTAATATTTCCTCTCTCACTATATTTATTTCATCTAATATATTACACTTCTCTTCCCTGATTACAATGTCTGCATCGCCCCTCTCTTTTGTGAAAACAGACGCAAAGCATTCATTAAGAAGCATACCCACGTCTTCCGCCTCTACACACAGTTTACCTATATGATCTCTAATAGGCCTTCTCTTTCTTTAGTTATCCTCTTGCTTTTAATGTATTTATAAAACATCTTTGGGTTTCAGTCATTTTACTTGCCAAAAATGTTTTCATGCTCTCTCTTTGCTTTCCTAATTCCCTTTTTAATTTCACTCCTGCACTTTCTATACTCCTCTAAGGTTTCTGCAGTATTGAGCCCTTAGTATCTATCAGAAGCTTCCCTTTTTTCTTTATCTTACCCTGTATGAACCTTGACATTTAGGGGGCTCTAGATTTGTTTGTCTCACCCTTTTTCTTCGAGGGAACACACTTGCTCTGAACCCTCAGGATTTCTTTCTTGAATGCCTCTGATACTGATTTACCTTAAAGTAACTGTTTCCAGTCCACTTTGGCTAAATCAGATCTCAGTGTAGTAAACTTGGTTTTCACCCAATTTTAATCCTGGTCTATCTTTGTCCTTTTTCATAACTACCCTAAATCTAACTGAATTATGATCACTACCATCAAATCTGTGGAATTCTCTGCCCTCGAGAGCTTACCCCTTCCACCTCCCCAGCTTTATTCCCTAAAACTAAGTCCAGAACCGCCCCCTCCCTTGTTGGGCTTGCTACATATTGGCTAATAAAGTTCTCCTGAATGCATTTTAGGAATTATGCAGCCTCTCTACCTTTCACTAATTCTATCCCAGTTAATATTAGGAGAGAACATAAGAACACAAGAAATACGAGCAGGATTAGGCCATTTGGCTCCTCGAGCCTGTTCTGCCATTCAATATTATAATGGCTGATCTCATCATGGACTCAGCTCCACTTCCCTGCCCACTCCCCATAACCCTTCACTCCCTTATCGCTCAAAAATCTGTCTATCTCCGCCTTAAATATATTCAATGACCCAGCCTCCACAGCTCTCGAGGGCAGAGAATTCCACACATTTACAACCCTCTGAGAGAAGAAATTCCTCCTCATCTCAGTTTTAAATGGGTGGCCCCTTATTCTGAGACTAATCCTTCCTAGTTTTAGTTTCCCCTATGTGGAAATATCCTCTCTGCATCCACCTTGTTGAGCCCCCTCATTATCTTATATGTTTCAATAAGATCACCTCTCATTCTTCTGAACTCCAATGAGTATAGGCCCAATCTGCTCAACCTTTCTTCATAAGTCAGCCCTTTCATCTCTGGAATCAACCTAGTGAACCTTCTCTGGACTGCCACCAATGTCAGTATATCCCTTCTTAAGTACGGAGACCAAAACTGTACGCAGTACTCCAGGTGTAGTCTCACCAATACCCTGTAGCAGGATTTCTCTGCTTTTATACTCTATCCCCCTTGCAATAAAGACCAACATTCCATTTGCCTTCCTGATTACTTGCTGTACCTGCATACTAATTTTTTGTGTTTCATGCACAGGGACCCCCAGGTCCCTCTGTACTGCAGCATTTTGTAATCCCTCCCCATTTAAATTATAATTTTCTTTTTCTTTTTCCTGCCAAAGTGGATAACCTCACACTTTCCCACATTATACTCCATCTGTCAAATGTTTGCCCACTCACTTAGCCTGTTTACATCCCTTTGCAGATTCATTGTGTCCTCCTCACAATGTGCTTTCCCACCCATCTTTGTATCATCAGCAAACTTGGCTACATTACACTCGGTCCCTTCATCCAAGTCATTAATATAGATTGTAAGTAGTTGAGGCCCCAGCACCAATCCCTGTGGCACCCCACTAGTTATTGTTTGCCAACCGGAAAATGACCCATTGATCCTGACTCTCTGTTTTCTGTTAGTTAGCCAATCCTCTATCCATGCTAATAATTACCCCAACCCCATGAGCTCTTATCTTGTGCAGTAACATTTTATGTGACACCAAATATACCACATCCACTGGTTCCCCTTTATCCACCCTGCTCGTTACATCCTCAAAGAACTCCATCAAATTTGTCAAACATGAATTCCCTTTCATAAAACCATGTTGACTCTACTTGATTGTATTATGCTTTACCAAATATCCTGCTGCTGCTTCCTTAATAATGGATTCCAGCATTTTCCCAATGCCAGATGTTAGGCTAACTGGTCTATAGTTTCCTGCTTTCTGTCTGCCTGCTTTTTCAAATAAGGGTGTTACATTTGCAGTTTTCCAATCCACTGGGACCTTTCCAGAATCCAGGGAATTTTAGTAGATTGCAATAAATGCATCCACTATCTCTGCAGTCACTTCTTTTAAGACCCTGGGGTACAGGCCATCAGGTCCACGGGTCTTGTCCACCTTTAGTCCCATTATTTTACTGAGTACTTTTTCTTTAATGATAGTGATTGTTTTAATTTCTCCCCTCTTGATGATCTATTGGGATATTGTTAGTGTCTTCTACCGTGAAGACTGACACAAAATATTTGTTCAAAGTGTCTGCCATTTCCCTGTTCCCCGTTATTAATTCTCCAGTCTCATCCTCTAAGGGATCTACATTTATGTTAACTACTCTCTTCCTTTTTATATACCTGTAGAAGCTTTTACTATCTGTTTTTATATTCCTTGCTAGTTTACTCTCATAATCCATCTTCTTTCTCTTTATTATTATTTTAGTCATCCTTTGCTGGTTTTTCAAAATGTCGCAATCCTCTGGCATCCCACTAATCTTGGCCACATTGTATGCCCTTGTTTTTAATTTGATACCATCCTTTATTTCTTAGATAGCCATGGATAGTTCACCCTTCTCTTAAAGTCTTTCCTTCTCACTGGAATATGTTTTTGTTGAGAGTTATGAAATATCTCCTTAAATGTCTGCCATTGCTTATCAACCGTCTTACACTTTAATCTATTTTCCTAGTCCACTTTAGCCAACTCTGCCTTCATACCTTTGTAATCACCTTTATTTAAGCTTAGGACACTGGTTTGAGACCCAACTTTCTCACCCTCCAACTGAATTGAAATTCAACCATGCTATGATCACTCTTTCCTAGAGGATCCTTTACTATTAGATCATTTATTAATCCTGTCTCCTTACACAGTACCAGATCTAAGATAGCCTGCTCCCTGGTTGGTTCCACAACGTACTGTTCAAGGCAATTATCCCGGATATACTCCTATGAACTCTTCCTTAAGATTACCTTGGCCAATTTGATTTGTCCAATCAATATGAAGATTAAAATTGCCCATGATTATTGCCATACCTTTCTTACAAGCCTCTATTATTTCTTTAGTTCTACTCCGTCCAACAGTGTGGCTACTGTTAAGTGGCCTATAGACTACGCCCACCAGTGACTTCTTCCCCTTATTATTTCTTATCTCCACCCAAACTAATTCTACATCTTGATCTTCTGAGCCAATATCATTTCTCACTATTGCATTGATCTCATCCTTTATTAACAGTGCTACCCTACCTCCTTTTTCTTTCTGTCTGACCTTCCAAATTGTCAAATACCCCTGAATATTTAGTTCCCAGCCTGGGTCACCTTGCAACCACATCTCTGTAATGGCTATCAGATCATACCCATTTGCATCTATTTGTGCCATCAACTGTGTCTTGCTGCGAATGCTGAGTGCATTCAGATAAAGAGCTTTTAATCTTGTCTTTTTACCATTTTTCTCTGCTTTGACGTCACTCTCTGATTTGCTTTTTTATTTTTCTACAGTGTGTCCCTTCCTGTAACTCTCTGATTATCAGTTCCCTACCGCTACCCTGCTCTATTGCCTTCTCCTTTCTCTTTAACTTTTTTAATTTCCGCTCGCTTGAACCTTCCCCCACCCCCCCACCCCCTATTTAGTTTAAAGACCTCTCTACAGCCCTAGTTATTCGATTCGTCAGGGCCAGCACGGTTCGTGAAGCCCATCCCAATGGAACAGCTCCCTTTTACCCCAGTACTGGTGCCAGTTATCATAGGCAGTCCCTCGGAATCGAGGAAGACTTGCTTCCACTCTTAAATGAGTCTTTGAGCCATGTGTTTAACTCGCTGATCTTATTTACCCTATGCAAATTTGCTCATTACTCAGGTAGTTATCCAGAGATTATTACCTTTGTGGTTCTGCTTTTTAATTTAGCCCCTAGCTGCTCATATTCCCTCAGCAGAACCTCAGGGTAGATGCTGAGAGGCTGTTTCCATTGGCTGGAGAGTGTCAAACTAGGGGCCATAGTCTCAGGATAGGGGGTCTGCCATTTAAGACTGAGATGAGGAGGAATTTCTTTACTCAGAGGGTTGTGAATCTTTATAATTCTGTACCCAAAAGGGCTGTGGATGCCGAGTAGTTGATTATATTCAAGGCTGAGGTAGATATATTTTTGGATTCTCGGGTAATCAAAGGTCATGGGGATCGGGTAGGAAAGTGGAGTTGAGGCTGAAAATTAGCCATGATCTTATTGAATGGTGGAGCAGGCTTGAGGGGCCTTATGGCCGACTCCTGCTTCTATTTCTTATGTTCTTAAACACTCAGCTGATCAGGCAACTATTGGTGGAGAGAGTGGACAAGTTAGCATTCAGGTGTAGAGTTTTAACAAAGGGTTAACTTGCCTTTTCTCTCCACGGAATCTGCATTTTCTGTTTTTATTTCCTACTTCTGCAATTTTGCTTATTTTAAACTTCAAGAAGACACACTGAATCCTAGCCCTTACACTGTTGCTGTAACAATCTGGTCAATGGCTTGACCATTAAGCTCAATCTGCAATTCTGTTTACATTACCCAGCCATGCACATACGGACAACCCATCAATTGATTGTAAATGAACTTGAAAGAAAGATTTGCATTTGTATAGCACCTTTCACATCTTATAATATGTTCCAAAGTGCTTTGCAGCCAATGAAGTGTCGTCACTGTTGTAATGTAGGAAACACGGCAACCAATTTGTGTGATAATCTGTAATTGTAGTGATGTTGATTGAAGAACACTGGGGAGAATTCCCCTGCTCTTCTTTGAAATAGTTCAATGGGATCTTTTACGTCCACCTGAGAGGGCAGACAGGGCCTCGGTTTAACGTATCATCCAAAAGATGGAACCTCAGACAGTGCAGCACTCCCTCAGCACTGCACTGGAGTGTCAGCCTAGATTTATGTGCTCAAGTTCTTGGAGTGGGCCTTAAACCCATGACCTTCTGAATCAAAGACGAGTGTGCTACCCACTGAGCCACAGCTGACACACACACACAGAGGAATATGGCTGGGACCTGGGCAGCACCTTCACACCCCAGTGGTGGGCAGGTGCTAGATTGTCTGCCAGTATGCGGTGGGCAAGTACCAGAGATCAGCCCCAGGCTAATTCAGTACCCTCCAACTGAACTTGCATAACTGCTGGGGTGCCATGCCGTGGGGTTTCAGGGCCGTTATGTTTTAGCTTGTTCGCCTTTATTTACTGATTGAAAATAGGTACATTGTTCCCAAGAAGTTTGATCCTGACAAACTATGTGAGATGACTAATATTAATCTGATATTTTTGGGAGTGAAACTTTGTGCTTCTGACCATGAGGTATCATGGCACTACCCAATGTCAGCATTAAATGCTATAAAATAAATGTTATCACCCTGCCACAGCAGCGTGCTCCAACCCCACGCTCTTCATATTACGCTTGTGTGGACTTCACATTTAGGATAACCTGTATCTGAGTAAGGCAGCTAACGTCAGTATATGATTATTTTTGCTATGAAGTGAGGTTGAGATAGCCTTGCCTTCACATAACCTGACGAAGTGTCATTGACCTGAAATGTGAACTCTGCTTCTCTCGCCACAGATGTTGCTTGACCTGCTGAGTATTTCCAGCATTTTCTGTTTTTAATTCACAAAGCAGGTTTGGCAAATTGTTTGTTTTTGGAAGGAAGGAAGCATTTTCATGACATGCAAGGTATATATGATGTGTGATTTACACAATTATTTATGTGTTTGTAAACATACAAAAAAAGTCTTGCAAATACTTTTTTTAATTGAAAACAGTAACTCTGTTTCTCTCTCTACAATTGCTGCCTGATCTGCTGAGTATTTCCAGCATTTTCTGTTTTTATTTCAGACTTTCAACACTGCAGTATTTTGCTCTGCCTAATTTTTTAATTTTCATTTATGCCTCATGATTTTGCATATTGGTGCAGCAGCCAATTTTGCTCACATGGTACTTCCCTTTGAGCCTCTACCCTAGTCAGACTTATTTTCAAGGAGTATGTGGCCTCCTTACTCCTCCTATCAAAATGCACCACTTCACACTGATCTATATTGATATATCATAGCCCATTTGCTTGTAATCATTCATTAATCAATTCAACCTAACTAGAAACTGAGAACCTAAGAGAAGAGTTTACTAAAAAAAATTCAATACATAAATGACTATTTTACAGTAAAGCCTCTATACTTCCTGCTTTGTTTAGCAATGCAGCCTTAATGTTTCAGAGATCTCGATGGTGTGGTGGTACACCAAAGAGTCAAGAAACCAATTATTTTTTGGAGAGGTGGGTATGGATTTGTAGCCATCACATGCTAACTTTCAAACCTCAGCCTTGCCATGGTGGGAAGTGTCGACTACAGACAAGGAACCGCAAAATAAAGTTTAGACTGAAAGGGTAATTTCCCGACTTTGTGTTCCCGGATAAGAGCCTCATTTTCTGACCAGTTCTTAAATGGGTGGAAAATCAGGCACAGCACGGGCTGGAATTTCTAATATGTGGTCCACCAGTGGGTAAATCTCCCTGCTGGGAGCCCGAAGTTGGTAAATGGTCCCTTTGGGGTTCTTTGAACAGCTTTTAGATTGTTTATTTTGAAATGTCATCTATTACTGTTAGAGTATAATATATGTAGAAATATAGGGGGTCAAGTTTCGGCCTGAGTTGCTCCTATTTTTTTGGAGCAACTAGTTTAGAATGGAGCATCTTAGAAATTGCAATTCTTGGCATTTAGTTTGCTCTAGTTCTAGTGAGTTAGAAAAGTTTCATTTTAGAACAGATTTTTTTTTCAAAAGGGGGCGTGTCCTGCCACTTACGCCTGTTTTGCAAGTTTAGGCTGTAAAAACCTACTCCAAACTAACTTAGAATGGAGTAAGTGTAGATTTTTGTACGCTCAGAAAAACCTTGCCTACACTTGGAAATCAGGCGTAGGGAACGAGAGATGGGGTGGGGGAGAGGGGTTTACAAACATTAAACACTTCATTTTTACAAATAAAGAGCCATCATCAATAATAAATGATAAATAAATCAATAAATTAATCCAAATAAATTAAAAAATAAAAAATTTAATTTTTTTTAAAAATCACTCAATAAATAAAAAATTATTTCTACTCACCTATTGCAGCACCAGGGAGAAGGGGGGGGAAGAGAAGATGATGGGAGGGGGGAGAAGAGAGGAAGATGGGGGGGAGAGAGAAGAGAGGAAGATAGGGGGGAGAGAGAAGATGACCAAGAAGAAGCCAGGCCCCGCCGAGGACTTCGGGTGGGGCCCACATGCAGCCGATGCCGGGCTGCCGACGTCTGTTCGGGCGGGGCCCACCCCAGCGAGAGGCCGGGCGGGCCCTGCTGATGACAACAATGAAGCCGACTGCCAGGAGTCCTTCGGGTGGGGCCCGCCGCCAGCGAGAGGCCGGGTGCACCCCGCCGCCGAGGTAAGCTGCGCAGGCCACTCGGCCGGGGATAGGGGCGACGTCCCTTTGGCCTGGGATAGGGTCGTCGCCCCGGAGACAGGACGCCGGCAGCTACTGACTGTCTTCGGCGCAGGGCTGTAGCTCCGCCCCCAGCAGCTCCTGCTGCGCAGCGCCGAGGTGGAATTGGGCCTACAGCTATCTGAGAATCGCGAGGTAAGTATTCTGTCATGTTTGTAACCTTCACATAACTGTAACCTTTATGTAACAACACTGTACACTGTATACACCTGAGTAATGCACACCTTGACCACAGGGGGTGAACTTGTGGGAGACACTCCTCACCTGGTCATCCAGGTATTTAAAGGGAGGTCCCACGCAGGGTCAGCACTTCTTGGTCCTGGGAATAAAGGTTCAGGTCATGTAGTGACCTTGTCTGCAGTACATGCCTCGTGTGATTCCATAGTAAGGTGTAAGGACACCACATATTCGGCGCAATTTTTGTTCTAAAAATTAGGCGGGCCTCTCCGATGTACGCCGTTCTAGCGGGCGGCCGAAACTTGACCCCATAGAAACATAGAAAGTAGGTGCAGGAGTAGGCCATTCGGCCCTTCGAGCCTGCACCACCATTCAATAAGATCATGGCTGATCATGCAACTTCAGTACCCCATTCCTGTTTTCTCTCCATACCCCTTGATCCCTTTAGCCGTAAGGGCCACACCTAACTCCCTTTTGAATATATCTAATGAACTGGCCTCAACAACTTTCTGTGGTAGATAATTCCACAGGTTCACATTCTCTGAGTGAATGTAGAGCCTGCTATTGCTCTGTAATGTTCAATGAAATAAAACCCAGTACCATTGCAATTCAACTTGTGTGTCTTGATCGTAGAGCTGCTATCGATGGTAGTCCACCATGACACTAACTGCCAGCATACAAAAATGACACAAATAGAACAAAATGTCCTCTGATAAACTCCACTTTATGGGCCCAAGTTTCTGGTGGAGTTGCTCCTATTTTTTTGGAGCAACTAGTTTAGTTTGAAGTATCTTAGAAATCGCAATTCTCAGCATTTAGTTTACTCCAGTTCGAGTGAGTTAGTTTAGTTTTGTTTTGGTTCCGTTTTTTTTCAAAAGGGGGCATTAACAGCCACTTACGCCTGTTTTACAAGTTTAGGCACCGAAAAGTTACTCCAAACTAACTTAGAACGGAGTAAGTGTTGATTTTTGTACGCTTAGAAAAATCTTGCGTACACTTTAGAATTAGGTGCAGGTTGCCAGAGTGGGGGGGGTGGGGGGGGTGGGAAGTAAGAGGGAAGTTAGGGGATTTTCCAAAGCATTAAACACTTCACTTTTAAAAATAAAGAGCCATCATCAATAATAAATGATAAATAAATCAATAAATAAAAAATACAAAGTTCCTACCTCACCTACCCGTTCGGGAGCACCTGGGGCCCGGCCAGGGCGAGGGACTGCGTGCTGCAGGCTGGAAATCGCCACTGCCCGCTCCAGGAGCCCATTCGGCCAGGGCTAGGGGCTGCGTGCTTCGGGCCCCTCCCACACAGCCAGCAGCACACACACACATTGGCCCCAAGTTTCCACATGATTTGCGCCTGATTTTTAGGAGCAACTGGTGGAGAACAGACTATCTTAGAAATCGCAATTCTCCACATTTTTTTTTCTGCAGTTCTAGTCAGGTAGAACAGTTCTACTTTGGAACAGAATTTTTTCTTCAAAAGGGAGCGTGTCCGGCCACTGACGCCTGATTTCAAAGTTTCCACAGTGAAAACGTACTCCAAACTAAAGTAGAATGGAGCAAGTGAAGATTTTTGTAGAACTGAAAAAAACCTGTTCTACACATTAAAAAATCAGGCGCAGGTTACAAATTAGGCGTCCAGAATGAGGTGGGGGGGAGGCGGGGGGGGGAAGGGAGCTCATTAAATTCTACAATAAATCCTTATTTATACTTCTACAAATATTATACAAATAAATCCAACCTGAATAAACATTTATAAGCCAAGAAAAGATTAAATAAACCATCTTCCTACCTGTGTGAAAGTGCTTCAGTCACGGAGAATTCTGCAGTCAGCCTGAGGCGCCCGTCCTTCCCGCGGGGGTGGGGGGGGGGGAAGGCGCCCGTTCTTTCCCGAGGAGGGGGAGGCGCCCGTTCTGCCCGCGGGGGGAGGGGGGGGAGGGGAGAGGAGGCGCCCGTTCTTTCCCGCGGGGGGGGGGGAGAGGCGCCCGTTCTGCCCGCGGGGGGGTGGGGAGGGGAGAGGAGGCGCCCCTTCTGCCCGCGGGGGGGTGGGGAGGGGAGAGGAGGCGCCCGTTCTTCCCGCGGGGGGGGTAGGAGGCGCCCGTTCTTCCCGTGGGGGGGGGGGGGAGTGGAGAGGAGGCGCCCGTTCTTCCCGCAGAGGGTGGGGGGAGGGGGGAAGGAGACAGTGAGAAGGCTCAAGTGCTAATGTGCTTTTATTAAAAAAATGTTCCAAAATTAAACAGCTACAAAGAACTACAAAAATGGCCGAGTGCCAATGTTTTTTTCACACTGAGCATGCGCGAGCGCTCCAACGCGCATGCGCAGTGTTGTCGGCAGGAAAAAACTAATTTAAATAGTACCCGCCCCCTCCCACTTACAAAATCGGCGCGAGTGTAGGCTCCGCCCCCCTGGGCGCCGCGCCAGGCAGACAAGGAGCTGCAGAACGCTCCAGAATCGCGATTTTTTTTTAGGCACCGTTTTAAGCGCGAAAAACTGGAGCCCGTTTTTTATCGTGTGGAAACTTGGGCCCACAGAATCTGGGGGTCAGGAGCTACTGCGCACGTGCTCAGCTGCCGGCACTCTTTTGGCCCAGGGCTGTGGTTCTGCCCCCCTGCTGTTGTGCTGCATCGCGCTGACTGCTGAACAGGCCTGCTGCACTCAGAGAATCGCGAGGTAAGTTTTTGCCGCGCTTTTCATTCCACAAAATAGGCGGGCCGCTTGGAGGTGCGCCGTTCTCGCGGATATCGGAAACTTGGGCCCATGAAGTGATCTTCTATACTAAATCCAATCATTATTATTGCTCTAAACTCATATCCACCACTAAATCAGTCCTCTTTTTGCCTCAGGTAATCTCTCTTATCCTTCCACAGTCTCCACTTACTTCCTCAGCACTGATTCACTCGGATGTATCTCGGCGGGGGGAAGGGTTACAAATATGGAGAGAGACACAAGAAGTTGGGGATTTTTTTCACTAGAGATGAGAAGGTTAAGGAGTGACCTGATCAAGATCTTCAAGATTATGAAGGACTAAATAACGGATGATCGTTTTTGCTGGTTGGCGAGACACGGTAACAAGAGAAAACAAACTTAAGATCATCTAGAAAAGAATTAAAAGGTCATGGTCAGAATGTGACATTTTCTACCACAAAATGATGTTAAATTAAACCAGCATTAAAACTATCACACTCGTCACCCACTCAGACCTCTGCTGGACTCCCATGATCTCTCCAAAATTTCGCTGCCTCCACCTGCCTTTCCAGCACAGATTTACTAGGATGTTAACAGGCAGCAGGAGGTATAAAAGCAGAGTCTGCAAATTTATTTAAAACAGAATTAGATAATTGTTTGAAACAGAGGAACATTAAAGTGAATGGAGGCCAAAATGTGCAGACATATGCAGAAAAAACATCAGCACAGACTTGATAGGCCAAATGTGCCTGTTCCTGCTCTGTAATTTGATATGAGTCCCCAGCTTCTGTTCCTTATAGGTTTCTGATCACCTTTCCCAATAGTTTTCCTCAGCTACACAAGGATGTTTGCCTATCATGTCCCAATTGCCATTCTGTCTCACTCCCTAAGCTCACAGTAATGTCTTGGTCACAGATGCTTTTCCAGGCCAGCTCTCTCTCTGCCAGACACTGGATTCTCATATCCCAGGCCCACACCTAAATATTCTTCCGGACAGCCTAACTCCTTCAGGCAATCTCCATATTTCTGCCGCTGCTGGCAATATGCTGTGAGCCTGGTCACTCCGTCCCTTGGCTGCTTTTGTTTCCACCTCAGACAACTGCCTACCATAAACAACACATTGCTCATACCTATAGTAGTCACCATGGTTCAGTGGACTCCATGAAATCGACTCCCCCACACCACTCCCCCCACCCAAGTACTCCCAAATCCCTCGGTGGTTGGATTACTAACCATGAGCTTTCCGACATTTAATAATGAGCTAATGTTGCGGACTTTTAAGGATGTGTGTTTGGGTTAATGATGCAGGACAGATGAAAAAAAGCACAAATGCCCCACTCCACTGATATGTTTAGTCCAACTGACCCCCTCTCATTCCCTTTCCCTCCATAACACCAGTCGCTGCTCCCCAAAAGCAACATGTCACCTGAAGTGCTTTGAGACATTTCAATGACGCACTTATTTCATTTTCATTTTTTTGGTTAAGAAAAATTAGTCTACATTATGTACATTTAACATTTAAATTAAAAATGTCAAATTAATTAGTTATTGATTGTGAGAGCAACCAGACCCTCAGGTCCCATCGCCATGGAAACGACCACTGCAGCTCACGAGTTCTTCTTAGCCATCATTTACAGATTAAATTACACAAGCAATGCTACAGCCAGTGGGGATATAGAGATCTCTGGTGTTACCGGTAGAGAATCACACAGCACAAAGGGAGGCCATTCGGCCCATCATGTCTGTGCCGGCTCTTTGAAAGAGCTGACCAATTAGTCCCACTCCCTTGCTCTTTCCCCATATTCCCAATATGCAGCGGTGAATCCACGACCACCCACAATGGGGAACAACGTGACTCTGGTCATGGCATGAATGATCCTGGTTGTGGATTGAAAGCAGGTGTTGCACCTACCATCCAACCAACCATACATTTCAGAATCCTGCAGTAGGAGGCAAAGTAGGACAGATTTCAGGCTGCACGAGTTTCAGTCTGGACTGCCTTAGAAACTTTGCTTTATTGTTTGCTTTATTCCGTCTAATTTACAGCAAATGTTAGGACAATAAGATTGCAACATCCTGATGCATTTTCAAAATGTATGTGCTTGAAAACCGAGTCAACCGGCTGCAAAGTAACTGATTTGTTTGATGACTAGTTTGTTCCAACAGTGAATCTTGTTCATGCTGTAAAATACTGTAGGAGTTGTGACTCAGTAACATCACTAGATCTGTAGGTGTACTAATTTCACTTGTACTCATTCCTAAATCAGTGTAGGAAGCTCTGCATAGATCATTGTCAAGGATGCAGTATGTATGGATTCAATCTATTTATGTGAGTAGCAAAGACGAACAGTTAAGATTAATAAACAATGAAAATCTATTACAGATCAATAAGTACATTAACCGAAACCTTTGTTTCTCTTGCTTCATACTTCTCTTGGCTAATTATTAAACCACAAAGGTTACTTATAAAATTCCCTATATAGGTCACGCCTGCTGTTAACCAAAATGGTCCAGTTTCTATGGCCGCCTCGTGGGCTGCAGGGAAATTTTTACATTATTGGCCAGAACTATGTGAAAAAGTAGAGACATTTAAATGTTATTTTTGATGAATGACATGCATGCATTAAGTCATTGTAAACAACATTGCTTTAATATAGTTTTACAGAGCAATGCCCAGAAAATATTTTATAGTGATGTCAACAGTGCTACAAGGCCAATTAAAAGCAAAAAAGAACGACTTTCATTTTACATAGCGCCTTTCACAATCTCAGAATGTCCTGAAGTGATTTATAGCCAATGAAGTACTTTTGAAGTGTAGCCACTGTTGTAAGGAAACGCAGCAGCCAATTTGCACACAGCAAGCTCCCACAAACAGCAATTTGATAATGACCAGGTAATCTGTTTTAGTGATGTTGATTGAGGGAAGAATGTTGGCCAGGACACCGGGGATAACTCCCCTGCCCTTCTTCAAATAGTGCAATGGGATTTTACATCCAATTGGGAGGGCAGGACCTTGGTTTAATTCGGCACCTCCGACAGTGCAGCACTCCCTCAGTACTACACTGGAGTGTCAGCCTAGATTTTGTGCTCAAGTGCCTGGAGTAGGACTTGAACACACAACCTTCTGACACTGAGCCATGTGAAAGATGTCACAAAAGACATCTGGCACATGCTCGCATCAATACCCTATGCAATTATAATGTTCTTTTTTAAAAAATTTGCTCTTGGAACATGGGCATCGCTGGCAAGACTGCCATGTATTGCCCATCCTTAGTTGCCCTGAGAAGGTGGTGGTGCACTTTCTCCATCAACCTTTGCAGTCCGTGTGGTCAAGGTGCTCCCATTCATTATTAGATATCGCTAACATGGAAACCTGCTCTCATAGATGGACACACCAATCGGTCTTACACTGATGAACATAAGAAAAGCTCCCCACTATCAGTGGTTACGCTCTTCTAATGAGAAAGATTAAAGAACAAGCAAAAGAGAGGGCTTTATGTGACATTATTATTTTGCACAGATTTTTCATGATGTCAAACTACTCCTCCAATGATTAAGTCTCCGAGATTTTATCAATTTATCTGGAACTCCCATAAATTTGCTAGCTTTCCAGATTTGAAAAGAACAAAATCAATTAATTATAATAGTGCTTGGCACAAACAATACAGAGCTACCTAAGAATCCTACTTACAATCTGGAAGAAAGAAAGACTTGCATTTATATAGCGCCTTTCACGACCACCAGACGTCCCAAAGCACTTTATAGCCAATGAAGTACTTTTGAATTGTAGTCACAGTTGTAATGTAGGGAATGTGGCAGCCAATTCACACACAGCAAACTAATGAAGAAAAAAGCTGCGGACTGCAGGAAGATATCAATGTACTGGTCAGGTGGACAGAACAGTGGCAAGCAAAACTGTCACAGGACGGGAGAATGGAGAGCACCAGTTCCAACTATCACAGGACAGAGAGTGGAGAGCATCAGGTCCAGCTGTCACAGGACGGAGAGTGGAGAGCACCAGTTCCAACTGTCACAGGACAGAGAGTGGAGAGCACCAGTTCACACTGTCACAGGACGGGAGAGTGGAGAGCACCAGTTCCAACTGTCACAGGACGGAGAGTGGAGAGCGCCAGTTCCAACTGTCACAGGACGGAGAGTGGAGAGCACCAGTTCCAACTGTCACAGGACAGAGAGTGGAGAGCGCCAGTTCCAACTGTCACAGGACGGAGAGTGGAGAGCGCCAGTTCCAACTGTCACAGGACAGAGAGTGGAGAGCGCCAGTTCCAACTGTCACAGGACGGGAGAGTGGAGAGCACCAGTTCCAACTGTCACAGGATGGGAGAGTGGAGAGCACCAGTTCCAACTGTCACAGGACAGAGAGTGGAGAGCACCAGTTCAAACTGTCACAGGACAGAGAGTGGAGAGCGCCAGTTCCAACTGTCACAGGACGGGAGAGTGGAGAGCACCAGTTCCCACTGTCACAGGATGGGAGAGTGGAGAGCACCAGTTCAAACTGTCACAAGACGGGAGAGTGGAGAGCACCAGTTCCAACTGTCACAGGACAGAGAGTGGAGAGCGCCAGTTCCAACTGTCACAGGACGGAGAGTGGAGAGCACCAGTTCAAACTGTCACAAGACGGGAGAGTGGAGAGCACCAGGTCCAGCTATCACAGGAGCATCCAGTCATGCCCCGGTAACTGCCCCCAAAGGAAGTGGAGTGTGGGAAATTGCACTCCGCTTCCATTGAGGGGTGGTACGGCCAATTCTGCGGCGGGAGCAGGACTTCCACGCTGGGGGCTAAAATTTCCTGCCCCAAAAGGTTATCGCCCCCAAGGTGGGAGCCTGTGCTGGGAGGCAGAGGGAAGATGAGGGGAGACGGGGGCGGGGGATGGAGGGGAGAGTGGTGGAGGTGGGGGGCGGAGAAACCCAAGGCGGGGGACAGGAGAGGCCATATTGCAGTGAAGGTCTGGGGGGGGCGAAGTGTGTTGGAGGGGCGGGCCTGGGGGCTCTGTGCCTCGGTGCGGGGAGTGTTCGGAGTGGGGTGGACGGGTTGACTGTGCAGATGGCGGTTGGCGGATGTGGTGTGGTTGGCGTTGCGGGGGCGTGGCTCCGGGGTGGCCGGGGCTGGGGGCTCGACATCCGGGGGTGTTCGGCATTTGGGAAGGATTCTGACGGGATGGGGCAGGTTGGGTGCGGGGGGAGTGTTCCCGGTGTTGAGTGGGTCCGGAGCCGGGGGATGGCACGGTCTTGGGATGGGGGGGGCTGTTTGGTGCTGGGATTGGGAGAGACTTCTTCACTCGGGGAGTTGTTGACCTGTGGAGTTCCCTGCCGCGGAGAGTTGTTGATACCAGTTCATTGGATGTGTTCAGGAGGGAGTTGGATGTGGTCCTTGCGGCTGGGGGTGTCGGAGGGGTGTGGAGGGGGCGTGGGGGGGGGGCGGTGGTGCTGGGGTGGGTGATCAGCCATGATCTTGTTGAATGGCGGTGCAGGCTCGAAGGACCGAATGGCCTACTCCTGCACCTATTTTCTATGTTTCTATGTTTCGATGTAAGTGGAATTCGATCTGGATAAGTATGAGGTAATGCATCTGGAGAGGTATAACAAGGCAAGGGAATACACGTTAAGTGGTATGACACTGAAAAGTGTACAGGAACAAAGTGTAGGTCCACAGATCCCTGAAGGAGATAAGTTGGTTAAGAAGGCATATGGAATACAAGTACTTGCCTTTATTAGTCGAGGCATGGAATACAAGAACAGGATGTTATGCTTGAACTGTATAAAACACTGGCTAGGCTGCAGTTGGAGCACTGTGTGCAGTTCTGGTCACCACATTAGAGGAAAGATGTGATTGCACTGGAAAAGGTGCAGAGGAGATTTGCAAGAATGTTGCCTGGACTGGAGAAATTTGGCTATGAGGAAAAATTGGAGATGCTGGGTCTGTTTTCTTTAGAACAGAGGAGCCTGAGAGGAGATATGATTCAGGTGTATAAAATTATAAGGGGCCTGGATAGAGTGCATAGGAAGGACCTGTTTCCCTTGGCAGAGGGGTCAACAACCAGGGGGCATAGATTTAAAGTCATTGGGGGGAGGTATAGAGGAGATATGAGGGGAAATTCCTTCACCCAGAGGGTGGTGGGGATCTGGAACTCACTGCTTGAAAAGGTGGTAGAGACAGAAACCCTCACCACATTTAAAAAATACTTGGATGTGCAATTAAAGTGCTGTAACCTACAGGGCTACAGACTAAGAGCTGGAAAGTGGGATTAGGCTGGATAGCTCTTGGTTGGCTGGTGTGGACACGATGGGCTGAAATGGCCTCCTTCCTTGCTGTAAATTTCTATAATTCTATTCTATCCTACAAACAGCAATGTGATAATGACCAGATAATCTGTTTTTTCAGTTTTGCCTAAGAAAGGCAGGGAAACGTTCATACGCGACCTACACGGTACCGACCTACACGGTACCCACCCAGGCATAGTAATTAATATGTCCTTACTACACAGTATAAATGCACATGAGGTCCATACTTGAGAGAAGGTCACTCTGTGACCAGTAACCTTTATTTGCCAGCACTGAAGTGATGAAGGTGGGTGGAGCTTCTCCTTTTATACCTGAAAGTCCAGCTTATAAGAACATAAGAACGTAAGAACATAAGAATTAGGAACAGGAGTAGGCCATCTAGCCCCTCGAGCCTGCTCTGCCATTCAAAAAGATCATGACTGATCCGGCCGTGGACTCAGCTCCACTTACCCGCCCGCTCCCCATAACCCTTAATTCCCTTATTGGTTAAAAATCTATCTATCTGTGATGTTTCCCACAAGTTCACCACCTAGGGGTCAGTGTTCTCACGGTGTACAACTTAGGTCAGTTTATACATGAGTTACAATGACAGTTAAATACATGACATCACCTCCCCCCTAAAGTCTTATTTGAATCACAGATTAAGTCTCTCTGGTGGTTTATGCTCCCTTGTAGAGCGCCTGAGTTGGGGCTCCGGTTTTTGGGCGCTGGCCTGAGTGTCTGCTGTTTGCAGTGCCTCAGGCCTATCCGGACTGCCCACAGTGACTGGGCTCTCCTCTGCTTGGTTCCGGTGTTCGGTCACCTATGGAGGAGTGAACTCTACATCGCGTTCTTCCTCTGCTTCTTCTATGGGGTTGCTGAACCTCCTTTTTGTTTGATCCACGTGTTTGCGGCAGATTTGTCCATTTGTAAGTTTAACTACCAGAATCCTATTCCCCTCTTTGGCAATCACAGTGCCTGCGAGCCATTTAGGCCCTGCAGCATAGTTAAGGACAAAGACAGGGTCATTGACATCAATACATTGCGCCCTCGCATTCCCATCATGGTAGTCACATTGTGACAGGCGCCTGCTCTCAACAATTTTTTTCATGGTGGGGTGTATAAGGGATAACCTGGTTTTGAGCATCTTTTCATTAGCAGCTCTGCGGGTGGGACCCCTGTGAGCGAGTGTGGTCGGGATCTATTGGCCAACAGGAGGCGTGATAAGCGGCTTTGTAGGGAACCCCCTGTTTGATTATCTGCACTGCTCGTTCCGCCTGGCCGTTTGAGGCTGGCTTGAACGGTGCCGTTCTGACATGGTTGATACCATTTCCTGCCAGGAAGTCCTGCAATTCAATGCTTGTAAAGCATGGGCCATTGTCGCTGACCAAGATGTCCGGTAGACCATGGGTGGCGAACATTGCCCGTAGACTTTCTACCTTGGCAGAGGATGTGCTTAAATTGAGAATGTCACACTCGGTCCATTTGGAGTAGGCGTCTACTATAACCAAAAACATTTTTCCCATGGAAGGACCTGCGTAGTCCACATGGATGCGTGACCATAGCTTAGCGGGCCAGGACCAGGGGCTAAGGGGGGTTTCCCTGGATGCATTGCCCAGCTGGGCACACGTGTTGCACCTGTGAACATAAAGTTCCAGGTCTGCATCTATCCCTGGCCACCAAACGTTTGACCTGGCAATTGCCTTCATCATGACAATGCCCGGGTGCTTATTGTGGAGTTCTTTGATGAACATCTCTCTGCCCATCTGGGGCATGACTACTCGGTTTCCCCACAGTAGGCAATCGGCCTGAATCGAGAGTTCATCCTTGTGCCGGTGAAATGGTTTGAATTTCTCAGGGCATGCCCCGTACGTGGCAGCCCAGTCCCCATTCAGGACACTTTTCTTGACTAAAGACAGTAGCGGATCCAGGAAAGCACTGCTAAGTTTGTGGTCATGGCCCTCCAAACTGTAGTCGAGGATCCACATTGATTTCCCTGGCCCATTTCTAGACAAAATATTTTTGGTTTAGTGGATGCTTATTCAAAATGGATTGAGTGTGTAATAATGTCTGTAAGCACGTCCACTGCCACCATCTAAACCCTATGAGCCATGTTCGCCATGCACGGCCTGCCTGATGTCCTTGTCAACAACAATAGGCCGTGCTTTACCAATGCTGAATTCAAGGAATTCATGACCCGCAATGGGATCAAGCACGTCAGATCTACCCCGTTGAAGCCCGCATCCAATGGCCAGGCAGAACAGCAGTCCAAACCATTAAGCAACGCTTGAAATACATGTCGGAAGGCTCCCTGCAGACCCGCCTGTCCCGAGTCCTGTTCAGCTACCGCACAAGACCCCACACACTCACCGGGGTTCCCCCAGCCGAGCTGCTCATGAAAAGGGCAGTCAAAACAAGGCTCTCTCTTGTCCATCCTGATCTCCATGATCACGTCGAGGGCAGGCGGCATCAACAAAGCATGTAACATGATCGCGCAAATTTGTCACGCGATATTGAAGTCAATGACCCTGTATTTGTACTCAACTATGGACATGGTCCCAAATGGCTTGCTGGCACTGTCATAGCCAAAGAAGGGAGTAGGGTGTTTCAGATCAAACTCGCAAATGGACCAACTTGCAGAAAGCATTTGGACCAAACCAATCTGCGATTCACAGACAGCCATGAGCAACCCGAAGAGGACACCACCAACTTCGACCCTCCGACACACACACAAGTGGCAACCGACATCACGTTTGACCACGAAGCTGAACTCACCATCCTCAGCAGCCCAACAAGGCCAACTGCGCAGCAGCTCAGTGAAGAACCAACCAACTCATCTACACCTGCATTTGGACCGAGACGATGGACTAGGGAGCGATAGGCTCCAAATCGTCTCACCCTATAAATAAGTGTACTATTGACTTTGGGAGGGAGTGATATTATGTATGCAACCCTATGTAATCAGTATCATACCGCCACCAGAGGGCCTACCAGTGGGAGTCCCAAGGAATCCCAGCATCCCTTGGGAGCACTGTATATAAGCAGGCCTCCCACGCTGTACCAACACTCTGGAGTTAGAATAAAGGAACTAAGGTCACACTTACTCACATCTACAGTACTCAGTTACATTACTTTAGTATGAACATAACAGGTGTCATCAGCATATGGAAACTGACTCCATGTTTTCAGATGATATCGCCAAGGGGCAGCATATAGATGAGAAATAGGAGGGGGGTATTCTGTATGTAGGCACCTTGGTAATGACTCCACGAGGCGGGGGTATGGTACTCAAACTGTGTAGACTGTCATCCTTTATTTGCAGCTCCTCAAGTCAGGATACCTATGTAGACTTGACTATGTATGATAGGAGCCAATGTGTCATGTATACAGGTAGGACACTGTTAAAGGACACTGGGTTCTACAGGGACAATGTAAATGCTAGAGGAATCCCCCCGTGGGAGAACCCCAGGTCCAGCGGGCTACTAGACGATGTAGCCTGGACCTTTGGAACTAGTGTGATGCCTCAGGAAGAGCTCACACACACCCAGTGGGAGCAGACCCACTACAGGGACAGTGGTCAATGGGCAGCACAGTCACCACTACTGGCAGCCTGCCCCAGACTGGCCTTAAACCCCCTGGCCACCAAGGCCAACACCAGGAGCGAGAGGCCAATACCCTCCAGCTTTCCTGGCAAACCATGGGATGACCAGACTCTCATCCCAATTGGAGGACAAGGAGCCCACACAGTCCTGTGGCCCTGCCCACCACCACCACACACTTACCCACATCACAGAGTATACACCCTACCCACTGATGCATTGGCTACCCCACAGAGAGATCCCGCAACAGTAACACCCACATGGTCTGTGTGTCGAGGGGGGAAATGTATGAGGCCAGCCTCAAGTACAGGGATCTTGCCTGGCACCCACACTACCCTCACCACAACCTCCCATAGCCCACTGCTGATCACCGGGCTCCGACACAGATGAAGATGAAGCTGCTCAACCCCTGGAAGAAGAGTATGGAATTTATACCTGCTCCACCGAAAGTTCTCGTGGAAGATGGAAGTAGACATCGACAGAGTCCCAGTTTCAATGGAGATCAACACAGGGGCGAGCCAGTCTTCTTAAATGTGCAGCATACTTAGCAATTTCTTGGCCTTCGGGTCCCGGTAAGTGTAGAACTGGTGCCTGGCTGTGCGAATGCTTTCTTTTGGTTTTAGTTACTCCTGTATTAGTGTTACAAGTTCCTCATAGCTCTTGGTCGTTGTCTTCTCCGGGGCTGGCAAGTCCCTGACGAGACAATGGATGGTGGGCCCACAACTGCCAAGCAGGATGGCCCTGCGCATGTTTGGTAGTGTAGCCGGTGTGTCCCCATCCAGGTCGTTGGCTATAAAGAAATGTTCCAATCTTTCTACGAAAGCATCCCAATCTTCCCCATCGGTGAATTGCTGAAAGTTGCTGAGATTTGCTGTGCGTGCAGTTTGTGACCTCGCCGCCAGTTATTCTGTATGTAGGCACCTTGGTAATGATTCCACGAGGCAGTGGTATGGATGGAACTCAAACTATGTAGAATGTAGTCCTTTATTTGCAACTCCTCGAGTCAGGATACCAAGAGGTGAGCTCCCTTTTATACTGAATTCCCTCAGTGTGCAGGTAACCCTTAGGTCTCCAGCAGCACCCTCTGGTGTACAGGTAAGGTGTGTACAGTGTAAGGGTATATTCAGTGTTACAGACATCATATAACAATACAAGCATGCATATATAACAGGGGGCAAGGATAGATTCTTGGGGAAAGTTGAATATTAACCTCATGATGTTCAGCTAGCATACATGGAATAGACAATAGCTATTTAATGATGTCCCTGTCATATGAAGCATGTTAAGAGAACTTAAGAAATAGGAACAGGAGTAGGCCATACAGCCCCTCAAGCCTGCTCCGCCATTCAATAAGATCATGGCTGATCTGATCATGGACTCAGCTCCACTTCCCCGCCCGCTCCCCATAGCCCCTTATCGTTTAAGAAACTGTCTATTTCTGTCTTAAATTTATTCAATGTCCCAGCTTCCACAGCTCTCTGAGGCAGCGAATTCCACAGATTTATAACCCTCTGAGAGAAGAAATTTCTCCTCATCTCTATTTTAAATGGGCAGCCCCTTACTCTAAGATTATGCCCTCTAGTTCTAGTCTCCCCTATCAGTGGAAACATCCTCTGTGCATCCACCTTGTCAAGCCCGCTCATAATCTTATATGTTTCGATATAATCACCTCTCATTCTTCTGAATTCCAATGAATAGAGGCCCAACCTACTCAACCTTTCCTCATAAGTCAACCCCCTCATCCCTGGAATCAACCTAGTGAACCTTCGCTGAACTGCCTCCAAAGCAAGTATATCCTTTCGTAAATATGGAAACCAAAACTGCACGCAGTATTCCAGGTGTGGCCTCACCAATACCTTATATAGCTGTAGCAAGAGTTCCCTGCTTTTATACTCCATCCCCTTTGCAATAAAGGCCAAGGTACCATTGGCCTTCCTGATCACTTGCTGTACCTGCATACTATCCTTTTGTGTTTCATGTACCCCCAGGTCCCGCTGTACTGCGGCACTTTGCAATCTTTCTCCAGTTAAATAATAACTTGCGCATTGATTTTTTCTTCCAAAGTGCATAACCTCACACTTTCCAACATTATACTCCATCTCCCAAATTTTTGTCCACTCACTTAGCCTGTCTATGTCCTTTTGCAGATTTTTTGTGTCCTCCTCACACATTGCTTTTCCTCTCATCTTTGTATCATCAGCAAACTTGGCTACGTTACACTCAGTCCCTTCTTCCAAGTCGTTAATAGATTGTAAATAGTTCAGGTCCCAGCACTGATCCCTGCGGCACTCCACTAGTTACTGGTTGCCAACCTGATAATGAACTATTTATCCCAACTCTCTGTTCTCTGTTAGTTAGCCAATCCTCTATCCATGCTAATATATTACCCCCAACCCCGTAAACTTTTATCTTGTGCAGTAATGTTTTATGTGGCACCTTGTCAAATGCCTTCTGGAAGTCCAAATACACCACATCCACTGGTTCCCCTTCATCCACCCTGTTCGTTACATCCTCAAAGAATTCCAGCCAATTTGTCAAACATAACTTCCCCTTCATAATTCCATGCTGACTCTGCCTGACCGAATTTTGCTTTTCTAAATGTTCTGCTACTGCTTCTTTAATAATGGACTCCAACATTTTCCCAACCACAGACATTAGGCTAACTGGTCTATAGTTTCCTGCTGACAAAGATGTCAACATGTGCCACTCCATTCTGCTGTGCTACAGATTATAAGCTTGTACCTAGCATTAGTGGGGCAAGGCAGGCACAATCTATGCGGTTGGGTCCAAATTTATTTTGGAGTAGTTTCAACATCAGTGGGAAAAGCTGCTGTGAGGCATTCAAAGCATCATTCATTCTCATACCAGTTTCCTTCTTTTTGCATTGATCCATAGAATAGGAAGGGGCATGTGCTGCAAATGTTGATAAATGTTGATTAGGGCAGTGCAGGCGTGGCTCTGGTATACCACATGTAAAATAGACCACTTATGTTCAATGAAGAATATCACAAATTACATCGGATATATAGCACAGAAACAGGCAATTCGGCTCAACCAGTCCATGCCGGCATTTATGTTCCACTCGAGCCTCCTCTTGTCTTTCCTCATCTAAATCTATCAGCGTAACCCTCTATTCCCTGCTCCCTCATATGCTTATCTAGCCTCCCCTTAAATGCATCTATACTATTCACTTCAACCTGTGGTAGCGAGTTCCACATTCTCACCACTCTTTAGGTAAAGAAGTTTCTTCTGAATTCCCGATTGGATTTGTTGGTGACTATCTTATATTTAGGCCTCTAGTTTTTGCTCTTCCCCACAAGTGGAAACACTCTCTCTGTGTCTACTCTATCAAAACCGTTCATCATTTTAAAGACCTCTATTAGGCTACCCCTCAGCCTTCTCTTTTCAAGAGAAAAGAGATCCAGCTTGTTTATCCTTTCCGGATAGGTGTATCCTCGCATTTCTGGTATCATCCTTGCAAATCATTTTTGCACCCACTCCAGTGACTCTATATTGTATGTATAATATAATGACCAGAACTGTATGTAGAACTCCAAGTGTGGTCTAAACAAAGTTCAATACAGGTTTAGCATAACTTCTCTACTTTTCTACTCTATCCCTCTAGAAATAAACCCTAGTGCTAGATTTGCTTTTTTATGGCCTTATGGACCTGCATCGCTACTTTCAGAGATTTGTGTATTTGTGCTCCAAGGTCCCTTTGCTCTTCTACCCATTTAGATTCTTATTTTCTAATGTACAGATAAATTTTGCAATGGTAGAACCTCACACGCAGCTGGCACGCGTTGGAAATCTGTGGCAGTGCGCCGCTATTATACGAGATACACTCGGTGGAGGTGAGGCTCTGCCAGTGGTGGAAAGCCTCACAAAATCTACCCAGTGAAGTTAGCTTCAATGAAAGTGGGGAGGTAATTAGCAGGAAACCTGCCTTCCAAAAAAAAGTATATACAAACATTCAGAGGAAGGAGAAGGGAACGGTTGCAGGAAAGTTAGAGACAGCCATTTTAAGTAGCCACCAATGACTTTATTGTTTCGGGGGTGCCAAAGTTCACGGTGGTAAAAAAGCATATTCCTGAACTTGTGTTTATCAGTTTTTCTTAAACCTACCAAGAAAGGTTCAACAGGGAAAAGTAGTGCCAATTATAGTGGCAACTGGAAGCAAAAGTTATGGATAATTCAGCTCCATCTGCTATTATAAATGTCACAGAATTCTGTGAGGGTCCATATTAAATATTGCTGGGGTATTTCTGTGATTTAGTTGGAGAAATGAGAATTGAAGAAAGTTAATTACATTTCTCTCCAATGCAGATGATCAGTATTAAACATTAACACACACCAACTGCCTTGTACTACCCCAAAACATCTTCCTCCACTCCAATATCCTCACACCAACCACATCTCTCACTTCACCTCTCCCATCACAGTTGCCAGACAATCCTTAACTGACAGCCTTATCCTCACACACAACCTCCCATCCCTTTAGCTTGCAGTAAAAGAAATGTTTGCTTTAAATAGACTGGGCACTTTCCTCATGATTTATTATTTATGAACATTCCAGCAAGTCAGGGAATAGATCATTCAGTGGGTTTAGACTTCTTCACACAGAAGACTATCTGGTGAGATACTGCTGGGCCAAAGAGAGCTGCGTTGGTATCATCTGATAGGGTTCGGAGATAGGGCTGAGATGCTGCCACTAGCAGTTGGTCAGTCGACGAAAGCATCCTGCAGAAACTGCCCTCTGCTGCTCCTTGCAGCAGCGAGTAAGGACACGACCTGCTTTGTGTCACAGACGATCTGGACATCCTGGGAATGGATCCCCTTCCTATTCACCTCCTTCAGTGACTGCTCGGACATGTGTGCCATCGTGCCATCCTGCGCCCTGGGGAATCCAGCTATCCTGGCAAAGTCCCTGGCCCTGTGCATCATTGCCTGGGGGTGATGTCAAAATTGATGAATGAAAGACAGATCCATTACCTGCCAGATGCATGGCCTCACAGCTCCCTGGTTAATGTTCACAGATCTCCTGGGACAGTCTGGAAGGATTCAGAGCCAGCTGTGGTCACTCTAATTGATATGGACAGAGGGGTGGAGAGTGACTGCAAATCTCCATGATGAAGGTGGCAGAGATGCCCTATGGCATCCTTGGAGAGACACAGTATTCAGATGTACAGCTCTTCAGAGTGGTCTTCATAGGACCGGTGTGGCTTGTACATGTGTTGGAGAGGGGCACATCTAGTAAGGTTCTGTTCTCAACCATGCTGCCTTCACAGGCTGCTGTGCCACCTCCTCCTCCACTACGATGGCATAGAATGGTGTGCCAATGAGGAAAGCCATTTCCTTGTCCGATGTCCATCGGACTGTGGGGAAGGGGGAGGTTGGGGCTCCAAACATTTTTTTAATGGGAAGAGACGAAAGCACTACAGTAAAATGAAGTGCATGGGTCAGTAATAAAAATAAAAATGAAGGTTGGGGTTTAAAATAGTTTTGCAGAAACCTGTAATTTGTAAGTAATGTTTGGTGCCCTCTTCAGCTCACCAACTTACACTTGTTGAAGCTGTTAAGGCAGTTTTTGGAGGGTGTAACTTTATATCGAGTGCAGGAGCGGTGTAAACCCAGTAAACATCCTTGGAATTGAACAGTGCAGTTATGCAAATAAGCCCTGAGCAGCATTGATGGACCGAAGCTCTGCACTGTTAAAAGGATTGAGGAGACGTGTGTTTATCACAGTAATGGCGTAAATGTGCTAAAACACAATTTTCCACGATCTTTTTAGTGCACCAACAGCAAAACAGTGCAGAGGAAATTCAGGGCTTACCTCTCCTAATGCTGAAAGCTTTGCAATGTTATTTTCATTACACAAGACTGACACGTTGTCCAACAATTGGAAATGATTAGTTGTCTGGACCATTCTTTCCTGGGACTCACTCTCAGAAGGGGATACGGCAGTTCACATTAAAGGTTTACGAAACATGGGTAGGCTTAGAGGATAGATATATAAACTGCCACATTAAAAGAACATGATGCTGCAAACATTGCCTGCAGGTGACCAGTAGTACCTCACGTTAAAATCTGTATGATAAGATTGTGTGTGGCAGCCTCTGAAAAAAGCGAATAGTGCTGTCAGCTTGGCTTGCTTTGTGCCCATATAATGGGCCCAAGTTTCCACAAGAAAAAAAACGGGCACCCCTCCGAGCTGGGCGCCCGTTTTTCGCGCCTAAAACGGCGCCTAAAAAAATCCTCGGTATTCTCCACCTACTTACAGGTCCTATGGCTCTCGGCGCAGCCAGCACGAGCTGTGGGGGGGCGGAGCCAGGTCCCTGCGCTGAAAACAGTGCCGGGACCTCTGCACATGCGCGCTACAGTGGGCACGCAAGTGCAGTAGCTCCAGGCGCCGAACTGTGTGGGAGGGGCCCGAAGCACGCAGCCCCTAGCCCTGGCTGAATGGCCTCACTGGGGCTGCGTTAATGAGGCTCCCCCCCCCCCCCCCCGACCCGACCCGACACCCGCTCCACCACCCCCCCCGCCCCGACCCGACACCCGCTCCCACCCCGAGACCCGCTTCTCCCCCCGCCGCCCCGACACCCGCTCCACCACCCCCCCCGCCCCGACCCGAGACCCGCTCCCCCCCGCCCCGACCCGACACCCGCTCCACCACCCCCCCCGCCCCGACCCGACACCCGCTCCCACCCCGAGACCCGCTTCTCCCCCCGCCGCCCCGACACCCGCTCCACCACTCCCCCCCGCCCCGACCCGAGACCCGCTCCCCCCCGCCCCGACCCGACACCCGCTCCACCACCACCCCCCCGCCCCGACCCGAGACCCGCTCACCCCCGCCCCGACCCGAGACCCGCTCCCGACCCGACCCGAGGCCCGCACCCCCGCCCCGACCCGAGACCCGCTCCCGACCCGACCCGACCCGACCGGAGACCCGCTCCCCCCCCCCCCCGACCTGACACCCGCTCCCCGACCCCCCCTCTCTCTTCCCCCCCCTCCTCTCCCCCCCTCTCTCTCCCCCCCCCCCCACCTCTCCCCCTCCCGCTCAGCGGCAGGAACGGCTGCAGAATTCTCCCTGGCTGAAGCACTTTCACACAGGTAGGAAGATGGTTTATTTAATCTTTTCTTGGCTTATAAATGTTTATTCAGGTTGGATTTATTTGTATAATATTTGTAGAAGTATAAATAAGGATTTATTGTAGAATTTTATGAGTTCCCTTCCCCCACCTCCCCCCCACCTCGTTCTGGACGCCTAATTTGTAACCTGCGCCTGATTTTTTAATGTGTAGACAAGGTTTTTTCAGTTCTACAAAAATCTTCACTGGCTCCATTCTACTTTAGTTTGGAGTACATTTTCACTGTGGAAACTTTCAAATCAGGCGTCAGTGGCCGGACACGCCCCCTTTTGAAGAAAAAATTCTGTTCTAAACTAGAACTGTTCTACCTGACTAGAACTGCAGAAAAGAAAATGTGGAGAATTGCGATTTCTAAAATAGTCCGTTCTCCACCAGTTGCTCCTAAAATTCAGGCGCGAATCATGTGGAAACTTGGGCCCAATAGAACTCAAATCCGAATGTGTTTTTAAGCATTTAAGACACAGGTTGTTAACCCAAACAAGATGTTGAGTTCTCTGTTAGCTCAATGGCATTGAGTTAAGCAACCTTGGACACCTGATTTGAGACGACTGGAGCAATATGTTTCACCCATTCACTCAAAGCAACTATCGGAATCTCCGAGCCTCTGTAAAACCACTGCTGCTTGCCTTGTGAACTGCCCATATAGATATCTACTCAGAAACCTGGAGATTACTTTCTGTGGTAGACCATAGTAATTGATGCAGATCACCTCCATTTCGCAGCTAAGCTTTAACCAAGGCCTGTGAACACAGAAGTCACTTGGAATAAAATAGAACAGCTAGAACCAGCATTCTCCATCCATATTTAAATGAGTTTTTGTCTCACATCAGAATGTAAAAAAAAGTCGATACAGCACTGAATGTGTCAAAATAAACGAAAGATCAAACGTGATTCTGAAAGTGTCTGTTCAAAGGATTTGAACACAGAGATATAAGCACAAAATGCTGAAAATATTCAGTAGGTCAGGCAGCATCTGTGGAGGGAGAAACAGGTTGATGAAATTTTACTAGAACTGGAAAAAGTTAGAGATGTACCAGGTTTTAAGCAAGTGTGGGGGCAGGGAAAAGGAGGAGGAGAGGAAAGAGCAAAAGGGAAGGTCTGTGATAGTGTGGAAGGCAGGAGAGATTGAATGAAAAAAAGGATGATGGCAGGTAAAGGGGAGGGTAATGGGACAAGTAAAGAAACAAAAGATGGGTCTAGAGGAAGTGTACATGATAACAGCACAATCATCAACAGCTGCTGTCGAAAGAAATGGGAGCTGTGGTTTTGATCTGAAATTGTTGGACTCGATGTGGAGTCTAATCAAATAATGAGGTGCTGTTCCTCGAGCTTCCATTGAGCTTCATTGGAACAGTGAAAGAGGCCGAGGACAGAAGTCAGAGTGGGAGGGGAGTGGAGAATTAAAGTGGCAGGCGATTGGAAGCTCGGGGTCACGCTTGCGGAATGAACGGAGGTGTTCCACAAAGCGGTCACCCAATCTGCATTTGGTCTCCCCAATGTAGAGGAGACCACATCGTGTGTAGTGAATACAGTATACTAAATTGCAAGAAGTACAAGTAAATGGCTGTTCCACCTGGAAGGAATGTTTAGGGCCCTGGGTGGTGGGAAGGGAGGAGGTGAAAGGGCAGGTGTTGCACCTCCGGAGTTTGCATGGGCAGGTGCAGTAGGACGGAGAGCAGGGGGTGTTGGAAGAATATAATAAGGTGTCGTAGAGGGAGCGGTCCCTTCGGAATGCTGAAAGGGGAGGGGAGGGGAAGATGTCTTTGGTGGTGGGATCATGCTGGAGATGGCGGAAATGGCGGAGGACGATCCGTTGAATATGGAGGCTAGTAGGGTGGTAGGTGAGGACAAGGGGAACTCTATCGTGGTTCTGAGAGGAGAAGGGAAGGGGTGAGGGCAGAAGTGTGGGAAATGGAACAGACTTGGTCGAGGGCCATGTTAACCACAGTAGAGGTTGATGAAAAAGGAAGACAAATCGGAAGCACTAATGTGGAAGGTGGCATCGTCAGAACAGATGCGACGGAGGTGGTGAAACTAGGAAAATGGAACTGGGTCCTTGCAGGAAGTAGGGTGGGAGGAAGTGCAATCAAGATAGCTGTGAGAGTCAGTGGGCTTATTGTAGGTATAGGGTGACAACAGAAATCAAGAGAGAGAAGTTGAGGAAGGGAAGGGAAGGGAAGAGTCGGAGTTCGATCATGAGGAGGTGAGGGAGGGGAGGAAATTGGAAGCAAAGTTGATTAAATTTTCCAGTTCGAGTTGAGAGGAGGAAGCGGCACTGATACATTGCTGGAAAAAGAGATGAGGGAGAGGACCTGAGTAGGACTGGAACAAAGAATGTTCCAAGTATGCCACGGAAAGGCAGGCATAGCCAGGACCAATGAGGAAGTGAGTGGAGTCAAAGGAGATGTTGTTGAATGTGAGAACAACTTCAGCCAGACGGAGGAGGGTGGTAGATGGGGACTGGTTGGGCCTCTGCTCAAGAAAGAAGCGGAGCGCCCTCAGGCGGTCCTGGTGAGGGATGGAAGTGTAGTGGTGCTGGATTTCCATGGTGAAAATGAGATGGTGAGGGCCAGGAAAGTGACATGAGGCACAAGCAGGCTGAATGATGGGTCTCCCAGGTCAGTCTTGTTTGTGGGTAGAAGCAAGCTGTGTGTGGTTAGGGGACTATGAGTTTGTCATTTAATGACTCCTTTTGTCATTTAATCACTCATGCCTTCCACCTTATCACACACCTTCCATTTTGTTCTTTCCTCCCCTCCCCCCTCCGTTCACTGCCTCTGTATTTGCTTAAAATCTGTTACATCTCTAACATATTCTAGTTCTAACGAAGGGTCATCGACCTGAAACGTTTCTTTCTCCACAAATGCTGCCTGACCTGCTGAGCATTTTCTGATGCTATTTCAGATTTCCAGCATCTGCAGCATTTTGCCGCTGTGTTTGAACACTATTTCTGTCTGCATACTTTGCTTACACCAGGGTAGTTTGTGGTAAAAATGTTCCCTCCCACCACCCCACTCCTCCTGTGAGTAAGGTCCTGATCTTAACCATGGCATTTTAGACTTTCAATAAAACAACATACACAATGTAAAAAACAAACTGAACAGCTCCAAACAGCAATAGATCAGAAAGAGAATCAATAGATAAGGTGGGCAGGAGCATTTTATGTGGGGATTAAACTTCTTTCAAGTAGGCAAACCACCATTCTTTCTCATTGATTCAACATCCACATATAAGTTTGAGCACCAAAGTGATATAAGACTGGCTCTAAAAGGCAGATATTACTAATTCATAGATGGAACATGCTGTGGGTCCTTCTGATGATCTCCGTATCCAATTTCCTGATTTGCACACCCCCATGAGAAGCTCTGTCCTGGTATCATCTATTTGTAAAATCTACTTTTAAGCGTCCAGGGGGGAGAAATTCGGTCGTGCCTCTGTTGGGGCAGTAACCCTGGCAGAGCGATAATTTTAGCGCCTTGAAAGAAACAAGAAATTTGTCGGAATTGGGCGAAGAGCTGAAGGTGGCGGAAAATCCAGCCATTTCACACTTGATCTGGGTGGGGGTGCTAACAAAAATGCCAGCATTAAATTTAACTGATCCATTGCGCATGATCTCCGATTCAGATCCCGGGAAAAGCTGTGTCTTAAAGGCATAATAATGCACTAATTAATGTTTTCAAAATCATTTGTTTTCAACCTGTATTGTTATGTCTGTCTGCTGCTGCAAACTCGGAGGCTCACGCATTGTGCTGCGTGTAAACATTGCACTGGCTGTGACCTCAGAGGGAAGCACTTCCTCTTCCCTTTAAGTAGCCACCAGTTAATGACTCTCCAAATCTGTACCGACTGTTTTTCCAGACAATGTTAATGGCGGGTGCTCAATGAGGCGGCCGCACCTAATTTAGCAAGCTGAGCACAAGCGTGGGCGTTGCACCAGGACTGACCGTCATGATCGGAGAGATTGTCAGCAGCCAGGCGCTAGCATTTTGCATCCCCGCTAAACCGCTAACAAATTTTCCAGCGGGGCGCTAAAAGCTGCACACCTGGTCGCTAAGCTCTAATGCTCACAGTAACGCACCCTCTGGCCGCTAACTGAGGTACTAGACAACCGAAAATCCAGCTCCAAAGAGCTACATGTGTAGGCTAGCTTGGAACATTGTACAGCTTTGCGCTTATCATCTTGAACACTTAAAATCAGGACAATAATATTTTGCTGTGCATTTCAATAGATCCAGGATGCTGGTGTAAAGACATGAGCCCCAAATGGTGCAGAACAGAGAGTCAGGTGTAAAGGTCAGCATGCCCATTTCTCGGTGTTCCCGGTGCTCTGCCTCTTAATGTTAATGATTGGAAAAATGCAAATGCCAACATTTGGGCGAATTGATTTCTGCAGCCAATTCTCCATTCTGCTCTCCCATTGGGTGACACTCTGTGCTGGGAGTATTGTCCTACCAGGAAATATTACAGAGATACACTCTACTACCCAATTCACAGGGGGAGAAATTTCCCAGTGGCCCGATTGGGAGCGGTAACCAACTCGGGGCGGGACATCCTGTGCCCGGCGTGGATGTCCCAACCCGGCCGCGAAATTGCAGATACCGCCCCTCAGAGCAAGTGGAGTGCAATCTCACGTGCTCCACTTCCTCTTGGTGCGGGTTCCGGGGCGGTACTGGGGCAAGATTGGCAGTGCTACGCAAGCGTTTCAACACCCCTCCCCATCGGTTAAAAGGGAGGGTCGCTGCGCACTCTGCCGGGCCTCTGATGGCCTCCACTGGGCCGCCAGGGCGGCGTGGTGCTGAGGCCGCAGTCCGACACCCAAAACACAATGGGGGCCCGGACCACACAACAGAAGAAGTCGTCAGGCCGACTGGTGAGTCGGTCACACCGTCAAGATGGCGGCGCGGGGCACTCTCCACCTCCCCTTTAATTTCTGCCCCGCGAGCAGATGTCAGCCCAATTCACGACCCGCGAGGCAGCCTCGTGGGGCACAGGGCAATATCCACCGCGGGCGGAAAGGGATCGGTGTGCGGCGTTAAGGGTTGCCGCGCAGGGCAATGGCGCCGTCAGCAAGTTGCGTGGCGGCCCAGGGAGCTACCAGCGGGGTGAACATAAGAACATAAGTTCATAAGAATTAGGAACAGGAGTTGGCCATCTAGCCCCTCGAGCCTGCTCCGCCATTTAACAAGATCATGGCTGATCTGGCTGTGGGGCGCGGTGCTACCATGGCACTCCCGTGGGAGCTGATAGTAACCCCCCCGCCCTCCGTCAAAAAGTGGTTTGTGCCCAGATAGTGCCCCTCGGCGGTGCTAACGGGTGTCGCAAAAGGGACATATTCGACCCCACCACTTTTGCGTTGTGATTGAGATGTTCAACGTTTCATTCCAATAGAAAATAATTTGTGTGGGTTGGTGAAGTCGTTTGGTTCCACTTACATAAAAGCTTAAGCAGCACATTAAGCAATTGAAACTTCCCTACAAAGGAAGAAGTACAAAGTGCTGTGTAAACTGGAACTGTGATGTGCTGTGGTAAGTGAAACTCAGATACTATCTGCATGCCAAACCATATATAATGGGGGTACACCCAGAAAGCAACTAAGCCTTTGAGGTGAAGGAAGGATTAGCAAAAGTTGTTCCCCTCTGCTCACTAGCATAATAAAAGAAACTGGGAAATCTTCCAAGTTTTGACATACAGATCCTTCATTTTCCCTTTACCGCAATGAAAACAGATGGTTGGTGGGTGGGCCAGGACATTTGCCTGCCACATGCCTGGTCATTTCTCAGGATCAGCGTCACTTCCGTATTGAGGGCAGGTGCTGGGACTATTTACGGTGCAGCTGGGCACCTGACTCCGGTGGAGGGGGAGGATACTTGTCGCAGCACTGTACCGCCATGTAGATTGGCCAGAGATACTGGCGGAAGTTTCACTTTTTCAACATTTTCAATTTGCACGTTACCTAATGCCTTTTGATTGACTGCACTGGGCAAATCTTCCGTTTAAATATTAACCTCCCCCACTCCCTGCCACTCGGCCCATAGCAATGCTGGTCACCGAGGATATACAGGCCTCCCTTATGTCAACATTGCTAATCCCATGATTTATGTTCCTGTTATAATATGGCCCCGCATATTTGGGCAGACGCATCATACACCCAGCAGCACCTCTGGGAGTGGTGCCTGCTGGTGGGTGAGTCAGCAGAACGTCTCCCCACCCGATTTTTCTCTCCCATCCACCAATTTATACTTCCAGATCAGGCGCAGCATATCCAGATGCAGAACAAAGCTCTCTACTCTGGCTCAAGAACATGATATCTTTATTCTTAGGATGTCAGTCCTTCGTGTTCTCACACCAAAGTAAGATTCATAACTTAGGATTAATCACTGGGCAGTTTTGTGTTTTCAGCCACTATCCAAATGGGAAACGGATTCTGAGTGGGAGATATTTGCTATCGCCTCGTTTGGGGCGTTAACTTTTGGTATTGTGAAATTTTAGAGCCAGGCGCTAATGATTGTGAACTTCTACTAAATTGGGTGTTAGCACCTCAGGAATGAAGTGGAGTGCTAAATCTAGCGCTAATGACCTCAGTAGGGCACTACTGCAGTGCCACCAACAGAGCGATAATGAATTTTAGGTGCCATGCATTCAGCAACGATCCTTCCATCCTGCACATCGGCTCAGTCCAGCTCTTAAATGGGAGGTTGTATCATTGTGCAGCTGCTCATTTTCAACATTGCTGGATCTGAAGGTGACCTGCGAGGAGGTGAATAGCCTGATGGAATAGCTGATCCCACTCCCAGGGCGAGAGCTCATCGCTTCACAGACATTGGAGGCATTAGAGCGAAGGATGTTATTGCCCCAAGACTTCAGGGCAATACAGGAGGTCTCGGCCACTAGTGTGGTGCAACGCAGCCTGACACAGTGTCGATAAAAATTCAACAATCTTGGTCGGGTGGTCAGGGTGAGTACATGCTTCAACATGCTTCTACATACCAGCATCTGAACCTCAGTCTGTACACACTGCACAAACCACACATCCCCAGCACTCATAAACATCACCTTCTCAAACTCACATCCTTAACTCTCGCCTTGCCTACAATTACAGCTATTCAATGACAGCAGGCATATCTCCCAGACACATAGTTGGACTCTGACTCACACACATTTGTTTCTGTAGCAGGCCAGATTGCTCACAATAGGAGGGGGCAGCAGGGAACAGGTGGGGGTGATGCTCAGTTCCAACAGTTCTCAGACCTGGAGGAGCAAAAGCTACGTCTCATTGGGTAGCAGGTGGTGAGCGCCATGGCCTTCTGTACGTGGAATCCGCTGGGGGCAACAACGATATCTTCATCTCCTCTCATTCTCTCATCCCATTTCCCCCTTACACTAGATACCTTTATCACTTTCCAGCACCTGATAACACCTGCATTCCTTGCTCCATTGCTGCCCCTCTGCCCTCACCTTAACGCGAGTCTCGTGCCTTTATGCTTTCAAATATTCAGCAAGCAGATGACCAGCCTGTCGCTGAGCCACCCACTGAGAATGAGGAAGGAGACGAGGATGAGGAGGAGGAGCAAAGCACCAAGTCACTGCAACTCTCACCGCAGGCACCACCTCAGAGACATAGAAACATAGAAACATAGAAAATTAGGTGCAGGAGTAGGCCATCCATCCCTTCGAGCCTGCACCACCATTCAATAAGATCATGGTTGATCATTCCCTCAGTACCCCTTTCCTGCTTTCTCTCCATACCCCTTGATCCCCTTAGCCATAAGGGTCATATCTAACTCCCTCTTGAATATATCCAATGATCTGGCATCAACAACTCTCTGCGACAGGGAATTCCACAGGTTACCAACTCTCTGAGTGAAGAAGTTTCTCCTCATCTCAGTCCTAAATGGCCTACCCCTTATCTTAAGACTATGTTCCCTGGTTCTGGACTTCCCCAACATCGGGAACATTCTTACCGCATCTAACCAGTCCAGTCCCGTCAGAATCCTATGGAGTGGAGGGTAGCCAATCGTAACCCCACTTTTTAAAAAAGGAGGGAGAGAGAAAACAGGGAATTATAGACCAGTCAGCCTGACATCGGTAATGGGTAAAATGATGGAATCAATTATTAAGGATGTCATAGCAGCGCATTTAGAAAGAGGTGACATGATAGGTCCAAGTCAGCATGGATTTGTGAAAGGGAAATCATGCTTGACAAATCTTCTGGAATTTTTTGAGGATGTTTCCAGTAGAGTGGACAAGGGAGAACCAGTTGATGTGGTGTATTTGGACTTTCAGAAGGCTTTTGACAAGGTCCCACACAAGAGATTAATGTGCAAAGTTAAAGCACATGGGATTGGGGGTAGTGTGCTGACTTGGATTGAGAACTGGTTGGCAGACAGGAAGCAAAGAGTAGGAGTAAATGGGTACTTTTCAGAATGGCAGGCAGTGACTAGTGGGGTACTGCAAGGTTCTGTGCTGGGGCCCCAGCTGTTTACATTGTACATTCATGATTTAGACGAGGGGATTAAATGTAGTATCTCCAAATTTGCGGATGACACTAAGTTGGGTGGCAGTGTGAGCTGCGAGGAGGATGCTATGAGGCTGCAGAGTGACTTGGATAGGTTAGGTGAGTGGGCAAATGCATGGCAGATGAAGTATAATGTGGATAAAGGAGAGGTTATCCACTTTGGTGGTAAAAACAGAGAGACAGACTATTATCTGATTGGTGACAGATTAGGAAAAGGGGAGGTGCAACGAGACCTGAGTGTCATGGTACATCAGTCATTGAAGGTTGGCATGCAGGTACAGCAGGTGGTTAAGAAAGCAAATGGCATGTTGGCTTTCATAGCGAGAGGATTTGAGTACAGGGGCAGGGAGGTGTTGCTACAGTTGTACAGGGCCTTGGTGAGGCCACACCTGGAGTATTGTGTACAGTTTTGGTCTCCTAACTTGAGGAAGGACATTCTTGCTATTGAAGGAGTGCAGCAAAGGTTCACCAGACTGATTCCCGGGATGGCGGGACTGACATATCAAGAAAGATTGGATCAACTGGGCTTGTATTCACTGGAGTTCAGAAGAATGAGAGGGGATCTCATAGAAACGTTTAAAATTCTGAAGGGTTTAGACAGGTTAGATGCAGGAAGAATGTTCCCAATGTTGGGGAAGTCCAGAACCAGGGGTCACAGTCTAAGGATAAGGGGTAAGCCATTTAGGACCGAGATGAGGAGAAACTTCTTCACCCAGAGAGTGGTGAACCTGTGGAATTCTCTACCACAGAAAGTTGTTGAGGCCAATTCACTAAATATATTCAAAAAGGAGTTAGATGTAGTCCTTACTACTAGGGGGATCAAGGGGTATGGCAAGAAAGCAGGAATGGAGTACTGAAGTTGCATGTTCAGCCATGAACTCATTGAATGGCGGTGCAGGCAAGAAGGGCCGAATGGCCTACTCCTGCACCTATTTTCTATGTTTCTAATCTTATACGTTTCTATGAGATCCCCTCTCATCCTTCTAAACTCCAGTGAATAAAGGCCCAATTGATCCAGTCTCTCCTCATATGACAGTTCAGTCCCTGGAATCACTCTGGTGAACCTTCGCTGCACTCCCTAAATAGCAAGAACGTCCTTCCTCAGATTAGGAGACCAAAACTGTACACAATATTCCAGGTGGTGCCTCACCAAGGCCCTGTACAACTGCAGTAAGACCTCTCTGCTCCTATACTCAAATCCCCTAGCTATGAAGGCCAACATACCATTTGCCTTCTTCACCGCCTGATGTACCTGCATGCCCACTTTCAGTGACTGATGAACCATGACACCTAGGTCTCGTTGCACTTACCCTTTTCCAAATCTGTCGCCATCCAGATAATATTCTGCCTTCGCGTTTTTGCCCCCAAAATGGAAAACCTCACGTTTATCCACATTATAGTGCATCTGCCATGCATTTGCCCACTCACCTAACCTGTCCAAGTCACCCTGCAGCCTCTTAGCGTCCTCCTCACAGCTCACACCGCCACCCAGTTTAGTGTCATCCGTAAACTTGGAGAAATTACACTCAATTCCTTCATCTAAATCATTACTGTATACTGTAAACAGCTGGGGTCCCAGCACTGAGCCCTGCGGCACTCCACTAGTCACTGTCTGCCATTCTGAAAAGGACCCGTTTATCCCGACTCTCTGCTTCCTGTCTGCAACCAGTTCTCTATCCACATCAGTACATTACCCCCAATACCATGCGCTTTGATTTTGCACACCAATCTCTTGTGTGGGACCTTGGCAAAAGCCTTTTGAAAGTCCAAATAATCCACATCCACTGGTTCTCCCTTGTCCAATCTGCTAGTTACATCCTCAAAAAATTCCAGAAGATTCGTCAAGCATGATTTCCCTTTCATAAATCCATGCTGACTTGGTCCGATCCTGTCACTACTTTCCAACTGCGCTGCTATTTCATCCTTAATGATTGATTCCAACATTTTCCCCACTGCTGATGTCAGGCTAACCAGTCTATAATTCCCTGTTTTCTTTCTCCCTCCTTTTTTAAAAAGTGGTGTTACATTAGCTACCCTCCAGTCCACAGGGACTGATCCAGAGTCACTAGACTGTTGGAAAATGATCACCAATGCATCCACTATTTCTAGGGCCACTTCCTTAAGTACTCTGGGATGCAGACTATCAAGCCCCGGGGATTTATCGGCCTTCAATCCCATCAATTTCCCTAACACAATTTCCCGCCTAATAAGGATATCCTTCAGTTCCTCCTTCTCACTAGACCTACTGTCCCCTAGTACAATCGAAGGTTATTTGTGTCTTTCTTCGTGAAGACAGAACCGACGTATTTGTTCAATTAGTCTGCTATTTCTTTGTTCCCCATTATAACTTCACCTGAATCTGATTGCAAGGGTCCTACGTTTGTCTTCACTAACCTTTTTCTCTTCACATATTTATAGAAGCTTTTGCAGTTAGTTTTTATGTTCCCGGCAAGCTTCCTCTCATACTCTATTTTGCCCCTCTTAATTAAACCTTTAGTCTTCCTCTGTTGAATTCGAAATTTCCTCAGGTTTGTTGCTTTTTCTAGCGAAATTATATGCCTCTTCCTTGGCTTTAACACCTTAATTTCCCTTGTTAGCCATGGTTGAGCCACCTTCCCAGTTTTATTTTTACTCTAGACAGGGATGCACAATTGCTGAAGTTCATCCATGTGATCTTTAAATGTTTGCCATTGCTTATCCACCGTCAACCCTTTAAGTATCCTATGCCAGTCTATTCTGGCCAATTCACGCCTCATACCATCGAAGTTATCTTTCCTTTAATTCAGGACCCTAGTTTCCGAATTAACTTTGTCACTCTCCATCTTACTAAAGAATTCAACATATTATGGTCACTCTTCCCCAAGGGGCCTCGCACAACAAGATTGCTAATTAGTCCCTTCTCATTACACATCACCCAGTCTAGGATGGCCAGCTCTCTAACTGGTTCCTCGACATATTGGTCTAGAAAACCATCCCTAATACACTCCAGGAAATCCTCCTCCACCGCATTGCTACCAGTTTGGTTAGCCCAATCAATATGAAGATTAAAGTTGCCCATGATAACTGCTGTACCTTTATTGCACACATCCCTTATTTCTTGTTTGATGCTGTCCCCAACCTCACTACGACTATTTGGTAGTCTGTACACAACTCCCACTAGCGTTTTCTGCCCTTTGGAATTCCGCAGCTCCACCCATACCGATTCCACATCCTCCAAGCTAATATCCCTCTTTACAATTGCATTAATTTCGTCTTTAACCAGCAGCGCCACCCCGCCTCCTTTCCTTTCTGTCTATCCTTGCTAAATGCGGAATACCCCTGGATGTGGAGTTCCCAGCCTTGGTCATCCTGGAGCCATGTCTCCGTGATGCCAATTACATCATACCCGTTAACTACTATCTGCGCAGACTGGCACTACGCAATTGTTAGAGGCAAGCTTAGTACAGGGATCTGCACTGGATGCTGCACCGGGGATGAGCGGGCTGCAGCAAGGCCAAAGGGAAAGGGTACCTTGGAGGGCAAGTTCGCGCACGAGTTCTACTGCATAGGACTCGGATGAGGACCTCAATGGGGAGGCACGCACCCATAAGGATGATGGCCGTGCACTCCGAGATGATAGGTGCAATAGCAAGGGTGCCCGAAAGCCTCTTGGCAATGGTAAGGAACGTGGAGGAGTCGACCTCCAACATTGCACAGAGCTCTGTGCACACCATGGAGCCCTTCCTTTCCAATTTGCAGATGATGGTGGACTCCCAGAGAGACCCCAGGGACCCAGACCTCATGATACGTATCATGAATGATGTGGCAGCTTCCATTACAGCACAGGTGGAAGCAACGTAATGTCTTAGTGCTATAATGCAGAAAATGGTCGCTGGCATGGAAGCTCAGACTGCTCTTTATGCATGCTCTAACTGCTGCTATCGTTGCTGGATCCACTTCAGTCTACAGGGAATATCACGATGTCGCAGCAAGCCACTAATCTGTGTTCCAGCAGATTGGTGGGGATGCTGAGGTGCTGCCCTGGGGGAGTGGCAGTGGATCAGTGAAACAGGAACCTGCTGCCCTCTCTCAGGATGACAGCATTCCTGATCCCAGCATTGCCACTCCGCCATTGCACTTGTCACTGCCTGTCATCCAGCCAGCCCAGACTGTCGCCACCCAGCCTGAGGTGGTGCAGTCTACAGCCATGCCTTCCAGGCCCAGAGCTGGTTGAGGGCATCCTGCAAGGCCATCTGTCGTCTCTGGCCCTGACACTTAGCAGCCTTCCACCAGCCGTGCAGCAGCCACTGGGGAGATACTACATAGGAGCAGTAGATTAGGAAAAGACAGTGCTAAGAGGGGAAGTAAGGATTTGCACAAGGGTGACTAGTACATTTTGTTGTTGTGTTTATATGTGGTTAACATTTTTGGATAAATTTCTTATTGGACTGTTACACATTTGGTGGTCCCTCTGATTTCAGTTTTGGAATGACAAATTGATGTAATGATGGGGACGTGCAGAGCAACCAGGAAGTGGCCTGGAATTCATTGGAATCGAAGTCTGATGAGGCGGTCGCGGACTGCCCTTCCACAAGACTGATTGAGTGGCTGGCTCCTCCGTCTCTGCTGTTCCTCCTCCCCCTCCTCTTGAGGTGGTGGAGCTATGCCTGGTGGCAATAGCTGTGCCCTCATGATGGCCAAGTTGTGCAGCATGCAGCAGACGATGACAAAATGGGACACCCACTCTGGCGAGTACTGGAGGACTCCTCCTGAGCCAGTGGAACCGTTGCTTGAGCACCCCGATGGTCTGCTCAATGATGCTCCTGGTGGTGGCATGGCTCTCATTGTATGAGTGCTGGGCAGGTGTGTTGGGGTTGTGGAGGGGAGTCATGAGCCAGGTGTAGAGCAGATAGTCCTGGTCTCCCAGCAGCCAATGTTGTTTCAAGCAACTTTGATCAATCAGACAAAGAGCCTGTGGGAAAAAGGTGCCCGGGGCGAACTTGGAATCTGCCGCTCTTTCTTTAAGGTTAAGTATGTAGTCGCAAAAGTTTCAGATATAACACTGTAATCTCAAAAGATTTTTTAGAATTTAAATAATAAACAATATAAGTCATAAAAAATAGTAAAGTTAAGTGACGAACAAACTGAACATTAAATTAAGCACTAAATTAATAAATAACAATAACAAATAAAAAACTTTGTTCGTCAAAATATTTTGAGCCACATCATTCGCGATGGACAGGATGGCCAGCGGGAAGAAGCCTGCCGTCTATCATGGCCGATCGCAAATATGATTTTATGAGCTTCAATCTCCGTTCGCTGGTCGCCACCGATACGGGCATGGTTAATGGGATCCTGAGTGTTTGGGAACTTGCTCTTGAGACTTGAAGTCGGCTAACTCCAAAGTCTGAGTCCATTGGAAGCAGACTTTGGAGAGAGCCAAGTTCTTCACAGAGGCCGTCCCCAGTAATGTCAGACCCTCTTGACCATGTGCCCTCCCCCGCCCCACCTGACCACGGTACCCTGGGCGATTTTCCATGTCACCCATCCATAAGGCTACCCCTGATTCGACACCAGAGTGTTCCCCAAGTCCCATCCCTGCCAGCCAGACCATACACCGAGGTATAAGCAGCATTGATTCTGACCAAGCTAGGGGAATGCTTGTCAACTAGCAGCATTTGCAAATAGGCCAAAATTGCTGGGTCATTGTATCCCAGCAGGTTGTAATTATGACTTTGGCACCAGTGAAGGAATCTCTTTATTTTGCACTAAGCCTTCAATACCATTCTTTTTTTTCTGGAACTAAGGAATGTTGTCTGTATTGATTACTAGCGCTCTATATTTTTCACAGGCTACATTTGTTGTACAGATTCGCTCAGGTTCTGCCAAGTCAGGCGGTAATATTTCAATCTCTCCTAAAAGCATGATAAAACATTATGAAATAAACTGATGACTTTTATGAGGTACCCCTGGTTTCATGGAATCTGGTGATAAATATAGCTTATGAAATATGGGCGGCCCTAAATGATTACTAATAGCCGTACCATCAACTGTAAGTTCTCTAAGTCACTATGTGATACATGGCCCTTCATCCAAAACAAAAAGAAGCCTGGGACTCAATTTCAGGGAGGGTCTTTTGGACATGGATCAGGGGCAGGCGTAACTTCCACCTGCTCCATGGTTGCAATCTGAACATTTGTGTTAAAATGGCGGCGCTGATAGATATTGAACATACACTCTTAAAGGTTTGCTCGCTGCAAAAAGCAATCACAAAATCCGTGTTGACGGAGAACAGTGCATCAAATAAACCCTCGCCCTTCAATCACTCCTCTTAGCTATGCATCCAGTGTTAAATCAGGCCTCACTGTATTTGGTTTAAACAGGAACAATCGATTGAAACAAAAACAAAGAGTAACCTTAGTTTTTTTTTTACAAAAGGTTTGACATTTAAAATGAAACCAAATTTTTCATTAATATTTTAGGAGCTATTTTAGAGAGCCCTTGAGATATAAACCATGGATTAGGGGCACTTAAACACAGAAAATAAATCTCATCAAAGGGCTAGAAAGAGACAGAACGGGAGATGCAAAAATCATTGATCACTGTGTGGTGTAGACGTATTCCATGAACCAACATGCCATGGTCTAATGCGTCAGCAGCATTTGCTACAAAAGGGAGAAGAACTAGGAACTGCAGTGACAAAGCACCAGCCTCCCCATTTTAACACATGTTCACTGCCGGGAATACACAGACGGTATCATATACCTCTCGCTGAGTCACATAGAGGATATCATCAAATCTCAGTTACACACAGGAAAGATTCTAGGACACCTATGAATGAATTATAAGAGAGAAATGGAATGGAACAGCTCAGATCACATGACAAACTCCAGTGGGTTTGTGTCAGCATATGAAACCTGTTATGTATGCAATAAAGGTACAAACTGAATACTGTTTAGCTGAACAAGGTACACCCTTGGCTCTGCTTTATGACAGCCCAAAGTGCCTGACTCACAAAATGGCTGGCCTTTTATACCAGAGCAGCACCATGCATGCGCTGCTCAGTGGTCTCCAACAATGACACCATCTGGTGGCTACAAACAGCATATACATACATGACAATACCCTCCTCTGAGATCTTATCACAGTCTTTCACAGGTTGAGACAGTCTGGTGCCTCCCGGGTTGACCGTCTCAGTTCGATTCCGGCCTTGAGTGAATGTTCGGAGTCTGTTGTGGCTGGTGGCTGGATGAAACATAGAAAATAGGTGCAGGAGTAGGCCATTCGGCCCTTCGAGCCTGCACCACCATTCAATAAGATCATGGCTGAACATTCTCCTCAGTACCCCTTTCCAGCTTTCTCTCCATACCCCTTGATTCCTTTAGCCGTAATGGCCAAATCTAACTCCCTCTTGAATATATTCAATGAACTGGCATCAACAACTCTCTGAGTGAAGAAGTTTCTCCTCATCTCAGTCCTAAACGGCTTACCCCTTATCCTTAGACTATGTCCCCTGGTTCTGGATTTCCCCAACATCGGGAACATTCTTCCTACATCTAACCTGTTCAGTCCCGTCAGAATTTTATATGTTTCAATGAGATCCCCTCTCATCCTTCTAAACTCCAGTGAATACAGGCCCAGTTGATCCAGTCTCTCCTCATATGTCACTCCTGCCATCCCGGGAATCAGTCTGGTGAATCTTCGCTGCACTCCCTCAATAGCAAGAACGTCCTTCCTCAGATTAGGAGACCAAAACTGCACACAATATTCCAGGTGAGGCCTCACTAAGGCCCTGTACAACTACAGTAAGACCTCCCTGCTCCTACAGTCAAATCCCCTAGCTATGAAGGCCAACATACCATTTGCCTTCTTCACCGCCTGCTGTACCTGCATGCTAACTTTCAATGACTGATGTACCATGACACCCAGGTCTCGTTGCACCTCCCCTTTTTCTAATCTGGCACTATTCAGATAATATTCTGCCTTTGTGTTTTTGCCACCAAAGTGGATAACCTCACATTTATCCACATTATACTGCAGCTGCCACGCGTTTGCCCACTCACCAAACCTGTCCAAGTCACCCTGCAGCCTTTTTAGCGTCCTCCTCACAGCTCACACCACCACCCAGCTTAGTGTCATCTGCAAACTTGGAGATATTACACTCAATTCCCTCATCCAAATCATTAATGTATATTGTAAATAGCTGGGGTCCCAGCACTGAGCCCTGCGGCACCCCACTAGTCACTGCCTGCCATTTAGAAAAGGACCTGTTTATCTCAACTCTCTGTTTCCTGTCTGCCAACCAATTCTCTATCCACGTCAGCACATTACCCCCAATACCAGGTGCTTTAATTTTGCACACCAATCTCTTGTGTGGGACCTTTTCAAAAGCCTTTTGAAAGTCCAAATACACCACATCCACTGGTTCTCCCTTGACAACTCTACTAGTTACTTCCTCAAAAACTTCTAGAAGATTTGTCAAGCAGGATTTCCCTTTCATAAATTCATGCTGACTTGGACCGATCCCGTCACTGCTTTCGAAATCTGCTGCTATTTCATCTTTAATAATTGATTCCAACATTTTCCCCACTGCTGATGTCAAGCAAACCAGTCTATAATTACCCGTTTTCTCTCTCCCTCCTTTCTTAAAAAATGGGGTTACATTAGCTACCCTCCAGTCCATAGGAACCGATCCAGAGTCGATAGACTGTTGGGAAATGATCACCAATGCATCCACTATTTCTAGGGCTACTTCCTTAAGTACTCTGGGATGCAGACGATCAGGCTCCGGGGATTTATCGGCCTTCAATCCCATCAATTCCGCTAACACAATTTCCCGCCTAATAAGGATTTTCTTCAGTTCCTCCTTCTCGCTAGACCCTCGGTCCCCTAGTATTTTCGGAAGGTTATTTATGTCTTCCTTCGTGAAGAACCAAAGTATTTGTTTAACTGGTTTGCCATTTCTTTGTTCCCCATTATAAATTCACCTGAATCTGACTGCAAGGGATCTACATTTGTTTTCACTAATCTTTTTCTCTTCACATATCTATAGAAGCTTTTGCAGTCAGTTTTTATGTACCCAGTAAGTTTCCTCTCATACTCTATTTTCCCCCTCCTAATTAAACCCTTTGACCTCCTCTGCTGTATTACAAAATTCTCCCAGTCCTCAGGTTTGCTGCTTTTTCTGGCCAATTTATATGCCTCTTCCTTGGATTTAACACTATCCTTAATTTCCCTTGTTAGCCACGGTTGAGCCACCTTCCCCGTTTTATTTTTACTCCAGTCAGTTGAATTTCATCCATGTTATCTGTAAATGTTTGCCATTGCCTATCCACCATCAACCCTTTAAGTATCACTCGTCAGTCTATTCTAGGCAATTCACATCTCATACCATCGAAGTTACCTTTCCTTAAGTTCAGGACCCTAGTCTCTGAATTAACTGTGTCACTCTCCATCTTAACAAAGAATTCTACCATATTATGGTCACTCTCTCCCAAGGAGCCTCGCACAACAAGATTATTAATTAGTCCTTTCTCATTACACATCACCCAGTCTAGGATGGCCAGGCCTCTAGTTGGTTCCTCGAAATTATGGTCCAGAAAACCATCCCTAATACACTCCAGGAAATCTTCCTCCACCACATTGCGACCAGTTTGGTTAGCCCAATCTATATGTAGATTAAAGTCGCCCATGATAACTGCTGTACCTTTATTGTTGGGGGTGGCAGTGGCCATGTCAGGAATTGAAAGTCCATTTTTATTGAATAAGTTCGTGATGGAAATTCCGGGTTCACTGATGACCCTTGAGTCCACTGAAGGCTGCTGGTAGGTTGGTTGGTCATCGACGGTTTCTTCGTCCGCCTGCTCTGGCTCGTCTGTGTGCCTCAGCTTTGTTTGATCCATGTGTTTCCTGCAAGTTTGCCCATTCTTGAGCTTAATAACGACTACTCTGTTGCCCTCCTTGGTCATGACCATACCAGCGATCCATTTGGGACCCTGACCATAATTCAACACATATACAGGATTATTCACAGAAATCTCTCGTGACACAGTTGTGCGATCGTGGTACCCTTGTTGACTTTGTCTTCTGTATTCAACATGATTACTTAAATCCGGGTGTACAACTTGGTCTTAAGACCTCTTTTTATCATGAGTTCAGCAGGTGAGACCCCTGTGAGTGTGTGGGGTCTTGTCCTGTCAGTCAGCAGTATGCAAGACAAGCGGATCTGCAGTGACCCTTGGGTTACTCTCCTCATGCTTTGCTTGATAATTTGTACTGCACGTTCTGCTTGCCCGTTGGACGCAGACTTGAACGGTGCTGACCTTGCATGTTTTATGCCATTAAGTTTTACAAACTCCTGAAATTCCTGACTGGTGAAGCACGACCAATTGTCGCTCACCACTATGCCAGGCAGACCATATGTCGCGAACATGACATTGAGATTCTCTATGGTTGCCGTGGACGTACTGGATAACATGATTATGCATTCTATCCACTTCGAATAAGCATCCACCACCACTAAAAACATCTTGCCCAGGAAGGGGCCTGCAAAATCTAAATGGATCCTGTACCACAGACTCAGCAGCGATTCCATTGGTGCTTTGCTGGGCTGCATGCAGGTGTTGCACTGATGCACGCTGTTATGTAAGTAAACCTGTAAATACCATGTCTCACCACCAGAGGGCTTATCCCCTGAAGTCCCAAAGGATCCCACAATCCCTTGGAAGCACCTGTATATAAGTAGGCCTCACAGACTGGAGAGGCACTCTGAGATCTGTAATAAAGGACTATGGTCACACTGACTTTGAGCTCGCAGTATCTAGTCTGACTCTTAAATCAAGACATAACAACTGGCGACAAGATACAGATGACGAACTCACCGCAATAATGCAGAGAACCGTGGGCATCCTGGAGACATTTTTGGAGGGAGATGATTGCGAAACATTCGTGGAGTGACTTGATCAATACTTCGTGGCCAACGAGCTGGAAGGAGAAGCGAACACTGCCAAACAAAGGGCGATCCTCCTCACCGTTTGCGGGTCACCAACTTATGGCCTCATGAAAAACCTGCTCGCTCCACTGAAACCCACAGAAAAGTCGTACGCTGAGTTGTCCATACTGGTTCGGGAGCATCTAAACCCGAAGGAAAGCGTTCTGATGGCGAGGTATCGGTTCTACACATACAAAAGCTCTGAAGGCCAGGAAGTGGCGAGCTACATCGCCGAGCTAAGGTGCCTTGCAGGACATTGCGAATTTGAAGGACACTTGGAGCACATACTCAGGGACTTCTTTGTACTTGGCCTTGGCCAAGAAGCAATACTTTGCAAACTTTTGACTGTAGAGACCCCAACCTTGAGTAAAGCCATAGCGATAGCCTAGGCGTTTATCATGACCAGTGATAATACCAAACAAATTTCTCAGCACACGAGTGCTACTGCAAGAACTGTGAACAAAGTAACGTTGTTTTCGAATCGAAATGTACAGAGCAGGACTTACATGCCTGCAGCTGCACATCCGCAGATGACTCAGAGTACACCATCAAGAGTGGTGAATACAAGGCCATTAACACCTTGATCTTGTTGGTGCTGCGGGGGTGATCATCGTTTCCATTCATGCCGCTTCAAAGGATATGTTTGCAAGGGTTGTGGAACAATGGGACACCTCCAACGCAGGTGCATGCGAGCTGCAAACTCTGCTAATCCTGAAAACCATCATGTTGCAGAAGAAGACAGATCCACAGCCGATCACAACGAACCAGAGCCTCAGACCGAGGAGGCAGAAGTATATGGGGTGCACACATTCACCACAAAGTGTCTCCCGATAATGCTGAAGGTTGAATTAAATGGACTCCCGGTGTCCATGGAGCTGGACATGGGCGCAAGCCAGTCCATAATGAGCAAAAAGACTTTCGATAAATTGTGGTGCAGGAAGGCCTCAAAGCCAGTCCTGACTCCCATTCGTACCAAACTGAGAACGTACACGAAGGAACTGATTCCAGTAATCGGCAGTGCTACCGTAAAGGTCTCCTACGATGGAGCGGTGCACGAGTTACCACTCTGGGTGGTACCGGGCGATGGCCCCACGCTGTTCGGCAGCAGCTGACTGGAAAAGATACGCTGGAACCGGGACGATGTCCGAGTGCTTTCGTCTGTCGACGACACCTCATGTGCCCAGGTCCTAAACTAGTTCCCCTCGCTGTTGAAACCAGGCATCGGGAAGTTCCAAGGAGAAAAAATGCAGATCCATTTGATTCCGGGGGTGCGACCCATCCATCGCAAGGCGAGAGTGGTACCTTACATGACGAGAGGGTGGAGATCAAACTGGACAGGCTGCAATGAGAAGACATCATTTAGCCGATCGAATTCAATGAGTAGGCCAGTCCGATTGTTCTAGTCCTCAAGGGAGATGGCACCGTAAGAATCTGTGGTGATTACAAAGTAATTATCAATCGTTTCTCACTGGAGGATCAATACCCGCTACCAAAGGCAGACGACCTATTTGCAACGCTGGCGGGAGGGAAAACTTTCACGAAGCTGGACTTGACATCGGCCTACATGACGCAGGAACTGGAGGAATCATCGAAAGGCCTCACTTGCATCAACACGCACAAAGATCTCTTCATTTACAACAGATGCCCGTTTGGAATTCGCCAATAATCCAGAGGAACATGGAAAGCTTGCACCATGGTCTTCCAGGACGACATCTTGGTTACAGGTCGGGACACCGTCGAGCACCTGCAGAACCTGGAGGAGGTACTTAGTCGGCTCAATCATGTGGGGCTCAGGCTAAAACGCTCAAAGTACGTTTTCCTGGCACCTGAAGTGGAGTTCCTGGGGAGAAGAATCGCAGCGGACAGCATCAGGCCCACCGATTCGAAGATGGAGGCAATCAAATATGCACCAAGATCACAGAATGTGATGGAGCTGCGGTCGTTTCTAGGACTCCTGAACTATTTTGGTAACTTGTTACTGGCTCTTAGCACATTGTTAGAACCCCTGCACTCTTTACTGCGTAAAGGAGATGAATGGGTATGGGGTAAAAGCCAAGAAAATGCCTTTGAGAAAGCTAGGAAGCTGTTATGTTCAAACAAATTGCTTGTGTTGTACGATCCATGTAAGCGGTTGGTACTAGCATGTGATGTGTCGTCATATGGGGTCGGGTGTGTACTGCAACAAGTTAATGAATTTGGGAAATTGTAATTGGTTGCTTATGCATCCAGAAGTCTGTCTAAGGTTGAGAGGGCCAACAGTCTGATCGAAAAAGAAGCGTTAGCGTGTGTTTACGGAGTAAAGAAAATGCATCAATATCTGTTCGGGCTCAAATTTGAGGTGGAAACTGACCATAAGCCACTTATATCCCTCTTTTCTGAAAGCAAGGGAATAAATACAAATGCATCGGCCTGCATCCAGAGATGGGTGCTCACGTTGTCCACATACAACTACACCATCCGCCACAGGCCAGGCACAGAAAACTGTGCCGATGCTCTCAGTAGGCTGCCACTAGGGTGGAGATGGCACAGCCCGCAGATCTAGTTATGGTAATGGAAGCATTCGAGAGTGAGCAATCACCTGTTACCGCCCGACAGATTAGAGCCAGGACCCCTTACTGTCCTTAGTAAAAAAACTGTGTGCTCCACGGGAGTTGGTCCAGTGTCCCGTGAGAGATGTAGGAAGAAATAAAGCCGTACTAGTGGCGCAGAGATAAAATGTTCATACAGGCAGACTGCCTCCTATGGGGTAATCGGGTAGTGGTGCCAAAAAAGGGCAGGGACACCTTCATTAGTGATCTCCACAGCACCCACTCAGGCATTGTAATGATGAAAGCGATAGCCAGATCCCACGTGTGGTGGCCCGGTGTCGATGCAGACTTAACAGTCCTGCGTGCACAAATGTAATACATATTCACAGTTAAGCAATGCACCCAGGGAGGCGCCACTAAGTTTATGATCCTGGCCCTTCAAACGTGTTCCAGCGTCCATGTCGACTATGTAAGTCCATTGCTGGGAACAATGTTCTTAGTGGTTGTAGATGCGTACTCCAAATGGATTGTGTTATATATGTAAACCTGTTTAACCACCAGAGGGCTCATCCCCTGGAGTCACAAAGGATACCACAATCCTTTGGGAGCACCTGTACATAAGGCAGCCTCACAGGCTGGAGAGGCACTCTGGAGACCTGAATAAAGGACTACGGTCATACGTTACTTTGAGCTCACAGTATCTGGTCAGATTCTTTATGCAAGACATAACAGATTGAATGTGTGATAATGTCGGCAAGTACGTCCGCTGCCACCATTGAAAGCCTACGGGTCATGTTTGCCACGCACGGCCTGCCTGAAGTCCTTGTGAGTGACAATGGGCTGTGCTTTACCAGTGCCGAGTTCAAGGAGTTCATGACCCGCAATGGGATCAAACATGTCACATCTGCCCCGTTTAAACCAGCGTCTAATGGTCAGGCAGAACGAGCAGTTCAAACAATTAAGCAGAGCTTGAAAAGGGTAACTGAAGGCTCACTGCAGACTTGCTTATTCCGAGTCCTGCTTAGTTACCGCACAAGACTCCACTCGCTCACTGGGGTCTCTCCCGCTGAACTGCTCATGAAAAGAGCACTTAAGACAAGACTCTCGTTAGTCCACCCTGATCTACACAAACAGGTAGAAAGCAGGCAGCTTCAACAGAATACATATCATGATCACGCAAATGTGTCACGCAAAATTGAGATAAATGATCCTGTATTTGTGTTGAACTATGGACAAGGTCCCAAGTGGCTTCGTGGCACTGTTTTGGCCAAAGAGGTGAGTAAGGTGTTTGTGGTCAAACTCTCAAATGGACTCACCTGCAGGAAACACTTGGACCAAACCAAACTCAGATTTACGGACTATCCTGAACAACCCACAATAGACTCCACCTTTCTCGACCCTCCAACACACACACAAGTGACAACCAACCCAGCGATTGACCATGAAGCAGAACCCATCACCCGCAGCAGCCCAGCAGGACTCACCACCCCCAGCAGCACAGCAAGGCCAGCTGCGCTGCAGCCCAACGAGGGCCCAAAACCAGCATTTGCACCAAGACGATCAACCAGGGAAAGGAAAGCTCCAGATCGACTCATATTGTAAATAGTTACACTATTGACTTTGGAGGGGGGGGAGGCGGCGGGGAGTGTTGTTATGTATGTAAACCTATAAATACCATGTCTAACCACCAGAGGGCTTATCCCTTGGAGTCCCAAGGGATCCCACAATCCCTTGAGAACACCTGTATATAAGGAGGTCTCACAGGCTGGAGTGGCACTCTGAGATCTGTAACAAAGGACTACGGTCACACCTTACTTTGAGCTTGCAGTATCTAGTCTGACTCTTTATTCAAAGACATAACACATGCTTCCAGCTCAGAATCAATCCCTGCCCACCATACGTGGGACCTGGCGATGGCCTTCATCATCACTATACCCGGATCTGTGCTTTGTAACTCACACACAAACTTCTCTCCCTTTCTTAGGCACTACAACACGATTGCCCCACAATATGCAATCTGCTTGAATAGACAATTCATCCTGGCGATGAATGTACAGTTTGGCCTCCTTGCACATTTGCTTAGGTGTGGCAGACGAATCCCCTTTGAGGATGCAACCCTTTACCACCAATAATATACGATCCTGGCTGGTCCAGGTCTTAATTTGTTGAGCCGTGACAGGGGTACCTTCACTCTCAAAAGCATCCATGATTAACATTAAATCTGCCGATTGTGGCGTTTCCACCTCTGGTGTGGGCAACGGCAACCGGCTCAAAGCATTGGTACAATTCTCTGTACCAGGTGTGTGGCGAATGACATAACCATAGGCAGCTAATGTCAGCGCACATCTTTGGACGCGGGATGAAGAGTTGGTATTGATACCTTTGTTCTTGGAAAACAACGAAATGAGCGGCTTGTGATCGGTCTCTAATTCGAAACTCAGATCGAACATGTATTGATGCATCTTTTTAACACCATACACACACGCTAAAGCTTCTTTTTCTACCATAGTGTAAGCTCTTTCTGCTTTAGACAAACTTTTGGATGCATACGCGACAGGTTGAAGTTTCCCCGACTCCTTGGCTTGTTGTAACATGCAACCAATTCCATATGACGATGTGTCACAGGCCAATACTAAACATTTACATGGGTCATAATGTACCAGCAGCTTGTTCGAGCAAAGCAGATTGGTGGCTTTCTCGAAAGCTCTGTCTCACAATGCGCCCCACACTGAGTTGTTGCCTTTTCTCAATAGCATGTGTAGTGGTTCAAGTAAGGTGCTCAATTTAGGTAGGAAGTTACCAAAGTAGTTGAGTAGATCCAGGAACGAACGCAGCTCTGTCACGCTCTGTGGCTTGGGTGCATTCTTGATAGCCTTGGTTTTCACGTCAGTTGGTCTGATGCCATCAGCGGCGATTTTCCTCCCGAGGAATTCGACCTCTGATGCCATGAAGATGCACTTCGAGCGTTTCAGTCTGAGTCCCACTCTGTCCAAACGCAGTAAAACCACTTCCAGGTTGTTCAGATGTTCCTTGGAGTCACGACCGGTGATCAGGATGGCATTTTGGAACACGACAATTCTGGGAACGGACTTCAGTAGACTTTCCATATTCCTCTGGAATATTGCTGCAGCTGAGCGAATACTGAAAGGGCACCTGTGGTAAATAAACAGCCCTTTATGCGTGTTAATGCACGTAAGCCTCTTCGATGCCTCGACCAACTCCTGCGTGATATAGGCCGACGTCAAGTCCAGTTTTGTGAATGACTTTCCTCCGGCTAGCATCGCAAACAAGTCATCAGCCTTCAATAACGGGTATTGATCTTGTTTCAAAATCCTGTTGATCGTAGCCTTGTAGTCTCCACAGATTCTGACTGTGCCATCACTTTTCAGCACAGGAACAATGGGGCTGACCCATTCATTAAATTTGACCGCTGATATGATCCCTTCACGCTGGAGTCTGTCCAGTTCAATTTCAACCTTCTCCCTCATCATATATGACCGTGCTTTATGATGGACGGGTCTTGCATCTGAGTCCACGTGAATCTGCACCTTGGCTCCCGTGAAGTTGCCGATACCCGGTTCGAACAGCGAGGGGAACTTACTCAATACTTGGCACATGCATCTTCCGCCGACGACAGTCGTTCCAGTCACATCTGATTTTCTCCAACCAGCTCCTGCCAAGCAGCGTTGGGCCATTACCTGGAACAATCCACAGGTAATTCGTGAATCACACCATTATACATTAATTTGTACACTGCCAATCACCTTTATCAGTTCTTTGGTGTATGTACACAGCTTGGCGATAACAGGGCTCAGCCTGGGCCTCACAGTCTTAGTATCCCACAGCTTATTAAATGCCCTCTCGTTCATGATCGATTGACTCGCCCCTATGTCCTGTTCCATCGATACCAGTATCCCGTTAAACTTCACGTTAATCAAAATTGGTTTACTCTTGGTTATGAAAGAGTACAGTCCATACATTTCCTCCTCCTGGCATCTTGGATTGCGTATACAGATCCGCGCTAGTCTGACTCTCATCCTGCACGTGGTGTGTCGCAGCTCACTTGCTCATCTGCGGACACTTGCGCTGGAGATGCCCCACTCTCAGACAGCCTTTGCAACTATATTGCTTAAATCGGCACTGCTGCTGCCGATGATTTCCCCCACAACGCCAACACGGAGAAGTCGGATACATTCCCACTAGCGGACTTTGGGCAGCCACAGGTTTCACGAACGCAGCCGGATTGGCCCTGACATGTGCCGTTCTGCCGAACACCGAATCAATCGCATTTACAGTACTTTCCGAGGTTCGGTACTTCACCGCTATTTTCTTTAAACTGCCCGTCGTCATACATGATTGAGCGATCTGGAGGCCCTTTTTAAATTCAACTCTTCCACCACCAGAAGTTTGCGCAGGATCGCCTCATGGTTGATACCGATAACGAAGAAGTCCCGCAGCATGTCTGCCAACACCGTCCCGAACTTGCACGGTCTCGCTAGACGTCTCAGGTCAGCAACAAATTCCACCGCGCTCTGGCCCTCCGACCGAACGTGTGTTTAAAACCTGTATCTCGCGATGATGATGCCGTCATCTGGCTTGAGGTGTTCCTGTACCAATGGACACAACTTCTCGTACATTTTCTCTGTTGGATCACTAGGCATGAGTAGATATAGATTCTTTATCAGACCGTAGATCTTTGAACCGCACACAGTGAGGAACACGGCCCGGTGCCGATCTGCATCGTCAACCCCCTTCATTTTGTTGACCACGAAGTACTGGTTCAAACGGCTCACAAAGTCTGCCCAATCTTCTCCCTCCACGAATCGCTCTAAAAATCCAATCGTGCTCATTTTGCAAACAAAGGTTCTTGTATTCTCGTCGCCAAATGTTATGTATGCAATAAAGGTACAAACTGAGTACTGTTTAACTGAATAAGGTACACCTTTGGCTCTGTTTTATTACAGCCCAAAGTGCCTGACTCACAAAATGGCTGGCCTTTTATACCAGAGCAGCAGCATGTGCGTGCTGCTCAGTGGCCTCCAACAATGACACCATCTGGTGGCTACAAACAGCATGTTCATACATGACAAAACCCATGTTGCATTACTGTTTTGAATGAGGATTTTAAGCATTTTTTACAATATATATATATATATCACATTGCAGTTGCAATGGTCATAATGTCATCAATGAGCCATGATCCATGCCTTTGTTACCTCTAAATGTGACCACTCCAATGCACTCCTGGCTGGCCTCCCATCTTCCACCCTCCATGATCTTGAGCTCATCCAAAACCCTGCTGCCCATGTCTTAACTCGCATCACTCCCGTTCACCCATCACCCCAGCTCTCGCTGATCTACATTGGCTCCCGGTCTGGCATTGCCTCAATTTTAAAGTTTTCATCCTTGTTTTTAATTCCCTCAATGGCCTTGCCCCTCCCTATCTCTGAAGCCTCCTCCAGCCGTATAACCCTCAGAGGTAGCTGTGCTCCTCCGTATCTGGCCTCTTGTGCATCCCCTATTTTACTTGTTTCACCATTGGTGGCCACGCAATCAGCTGCCGAGGACCTTAGCTCTGGAATTCCCTCCCAAAATCTTTCGGCCTCTCTACCTCTCTCTCCCCATTTTAGATGCTCCTTAAAACCTACCTCTTTGACCAAGCTTTTGGTCATCTGTCCTAATATCTCCTATGTGGCTCTGTGTCAAATTTTGTTTGATAACGCTCCTTTGAAGCACCTTGAAGTAGTTTACTACATTAAAGGCGCTATATAAATGCAAGTTTTGTTATTGTGATGAGGGACATCAAAAAATCAGTTAGTTGATTTAGAAGCTTATATAAGAGCAGATTTGTACCTGAACACCTGCAATATTATTGCTCCAAAGAAGTATCACATTAATTTGTCTTTTCTCCAACTTACAGGAGCTGACAGACCTACTGTGCACTTGCAGCATTTTGCTTTATTGCGGTATTATTTTTTGATATAGAAAACTCACTAAAGTATATAATATTGGAAAATACCACAGTGGGCACAGCATGATTATAGTATTAAAGAGATAGTACAGGAGGCTAACTTCAAAGTGTGAGGAGAAAGTGGACATTTGAGATCATTATTACTGAAGAAAATAAATCTTCATGTAAATGATGGTGTAAAATTTCTACTAGGTGGTGTGTTTTTTAATGAGGGCAATCAATTCTGTTTTCCCGATTTAGAGTTCCACCACTATTGCGCACCATCAAAATTCTCTGCCAAGCAAATTGAAACTTGAGGCTGACATTCAAAAGGATTGGGATTCCACAAGGCAATTAGCAAGTTTTGTATTTTCCCCGGGTGCCTCTGGGATATATTTACAGTCGAGGAGTTGTAGAAACTTCCACGGGATTAAGAAATATTCTGCATAACTCTGCGATTGTTTCCTTGTATCTCTGTTCCATCTCTTCATGACTTACACTGTTCTCTGAACATCAACATCTACAGAAGGTAACTAAACGCTCCCTGCTATCTATGCATTTTATTTTGAGTTTTCCTCAATATCTTTTCTAAATTTTTATCTGCTTGCATCTGAAAGAATGAAATTGTTGCAATGTTTATAATAGTAAAGATTGGTTAAATTTGGTTCATACTGGCCTGCCTCGTTAATTCACAACTATCATGTCTGCAATAGATTGCAGTCATTGGAAACTGTAACCTTTTAATTGCCTGATTAAATTCTCACAAAGGTTGCACAGTGCCTCCCTGATCAACTAGACACACCTTCTAATGCACCAAGTATAAAAACAATGGGGGTGAAATTGGGCTTGGGCAGTAGCACAAAATGGCCGATAGCGAATTGGCATTGGAAAAGGAATTCAGGGTGGGGTGTAAAACGGGCAGCCGATTGTTAGAACTTGCTTGATGTCAGGTGTCCCATCAAAGTTAATCATAATATCTCTAGGCCATTGTCCGACTAGGATATGCTAAGATTGGAGATTAGTCGGGACGATAGGGTGTAGCAACATGCAGACGGGTTGGCTACATCCCATGTGAGGTGGTAATATCAGGGATTGGCCAGAGCAATGGAAGCACTCAAGCAGCGTCACATTAACTGTCTGGGATTGTCTAGGGCGTCTCCTGTTCCTGTTGTAATGTCAAGGCATGATACGTCAGGTTAAATTAATGAGCAGTTAAACCATCAAGATGACCATTATGTTGGGATCCATATACATTCTGGGCATCATGTGACATGACTCACATTAAAGGGGAGGGTGCTTTAAGGATGCCTGAAAGGTTTTTTGAACATGTGACAGATGGGTAAAAAAAGAGGGATACAAAGTACAGTAGCAACCTTCTTGTAGAGATAGCTCACTGGATGGTCAGAAGTTAAACCCCTACGGAGGTCTGCAAGAAACCAGATTGTCTGAGTCTATTGTATAGCCGTAATAGTTATCATACTATTGGTGTCTGAGTAATAAATTTGTATTTGGGAAATACGCTTGAGCCTGAATCATGAGGAATCATTTAATTGAATTAAGAGATTTCCTTACACCGATTCCCTATTGCCTGTTTTACATTATCGCCTGATGTCACCCTCCATCTTTCTGTGAATTCCTATCTCCCTTTATTTTCCTCAGTGGATTTGTAGATAGATCACTCAGTGTTTTGAATCTATATTTATAGGAAAATAGCATATATATTTTTGGTTTCAGTAAGTTAAGTATTGGTATGGAAATACGTTCCATACCCATACTTAACTTACTGAAACCAAAAATATATATGCCATTTTCCTACCTAATACTATCCAATTCTGTTAGTTGGTTATTCAACCTGTTATTTGGCCATGATGCTGCAGTACATGATGAGTAGAACAGCCAATGAAAGCATATTATCCCCGTAATAACTCAGGCACCTTTATCCAACGCTTCATTGCTTTTTGAAACTTTTTGAGAATGAGGCACTGCGCATTAGTTTGCTCTGACTATTTTTGAGGCATGTCCAGAATTACCAAAGGGTACCAAAGCGGCGAGCAACCACAGGAGCTGTGACAGGCACTGACTAATTATTTAAACAAAGCCTGAGGACCAATTTTGGGTGATCCTCAGGCCGGCCCCTCCTGCTGCATGCAGGTCTGCCGGTTCATGCCTGAAAACGGTACCCTCATCCTTCCTCATCAACAAATTGAAGTTAACCTCCCATCGGAATGACAACCCCTGGACCACGTTAAAACAAAATCCTATTCAAATTCCACATTGAGAACTGCTTGGACTTTATTAGATGACATCATAGTCAGAGCTGCTTATTCCCCGAAATCTGAAGAACTGTTTTTTTTAATTAATAGAGCAAAAATAATGAAAACCTAAAATAGCTCCCAAAGCAATTGTAGATGTGGTACATAGAAAGTCACATTGTAGACATGTGATTTGGAAATATTTTATATCAGAATTGAGCCTCATACCTGACTGATAACTGCTTCTGTATTTCTGGTCTCTCATGAACTGGTTTTATGTTTAATGAACATTACATGCAGTATCATCTATAAGTGTCAGCTGTGGCTCAATGGGTAGCATAAGAACATAAGAACATAAGAATTAGGAACAGGAGTAGGCCATCTAGCCCCTCGAGCCTGCTCCGCCATTCAAAAAGATCATGGCTGATCTGGCCGTGGACTCAGCTTCACTTACCCGCCCGCTCCCCATAACCCTTAATTGCCTTATTGGTTAAAAATCTATCTATCTGTGATTTTAATATATTCAATGAGCTAGCCTCAACTGCTTCCTTGGGCAGAGAATTCCACAGATTCACAACCCTCTGGGAGAAGAAATTCCTTCTCAACTCAGTTTTAAATTGGCTCCCCCGTATTTTGAGTTTGTGCCCCCTAGTTCTATTCTCCCCGACCAGTGGAAACAACCTCTCTGCCTCTATCTTGTCTATCCCTTTCATTATTTTAAATGTTTATATAAGATCACCCCTCATCCTTCTGAACTCCAACGAGTAAAGACCCAGTCTACTCAATCTATCATCACAAGGTAACCCCCTCATCTCTGGAATCAGCCTCGTGAATCGTCTCTGTACCCCCTCCAAGGCTAGTATATCCTTCCTTAAGTAAGGTGACCAAAACTGCATGCAGTACTCCAGGTGCGGCCTCACCAATACCCTGTACAGTTGCAGCAGAACCTCCCTGCTTTTGTATTCCATCCCTCTCGCAATGAAGGCCAACATTCCAGTCGCCTTCCTGATTACCTGCTGCACCTGTAAACTAACTTTTTGGGATTCATGCACAAGGACCCCCAGTTCCTTCTGAACTGCAGCATGTTGTAATTTCTCCCCATTCAAATAATATTCCCTTTTACTGTTTTTTTTCCCCAAGGTGGATGACCTCATATTTTCCGACATTGTATTCCATCTGCCAAACCTTAGCCCATTCGCTTAACTTATTTAAATCTCTTTACAGCCTCTCTGTGTCCTCTACACAACCCGCTTTCTTACTAATCTTTGTGTCATCTGCAAATTTTGTTACACTACACACTGTCCCCTCTTCCAGGTCATCTATGTATATTGTAAACAGTTGTGGTCCCAGCACCGATCCCTGTGGCACACCACTAACCACCGATTTCCAACCCGAAAAGGACCCATTTATCCTGACTCTCTGCTTTCTGTTAGCCAGCCAATTCTCGATCCATGCTAATACATTTCCTCTGACTCCGCGTACTTTTATCTTCTGCAGTAACCTTTTGTGTGGCACCTTATCGAATGCCTTTTGGAAATCTAAATACACCACATCCATCGGTACACCTCTATCCACCATGCTCATTATATCCTCAAAGAATTCCAGTAAATTAGTTAAACATGATTTCCCCTTCATGAATCCATGTTGCTAACCTCAAAGTCAGAAGGTTGTGGGTTCAAGTCCCACTCTAGGGACTTGAGCACAACAAATCTAGGTCGTCAGTCCAGTCCAGTGCAGAACTGAAGGTGTGCTGCACTGTTGGAGATACTGTCTTTTGGGTGAGAGGTTAAATCGAGTCCCTGTTTGCTCTCTCAAATAGACGTCAAAGATCCCATGGCACTATTTTGAAGAAAAGCAACGGAGTTAACCCTGGTGTCCTGACCAATATTTATCCCTCAATCAACATAACAAAAAAAAAGATTATCTGGTCATATGGAAGCTTGCTGTGTGCAAATTGGCTGCCACGTTTCTTACAGTACAACAGTGACTATGCTTCAAAAGTACTTTATTAGCTGTAAAGCGCTTTGAGACGTCTGGTGGTTATGAAAGGTGCTATATAAATCCAAGTCTTTCTTTTGTATCTTTCCACTTTTCTGTCATTTATTTGGTCCTCAATAGCTCCCCCCTCCCCCACCACCCCATTGAGAGGGCAGGCAAACAGAATTACATAGCACTTCCAAAGCCTTGACGTCAGTGCTGCATAGTGACCCCCCTTCTGGCACAGATATGCCCACCTGAAAGCAAATCTGTGTGGACATTACTGGTTTTGGTATTCACCACAGATATCCTTTTGCTAGCTGTTAGAGAACGAGCACAACCCCTGAGTATATAAGATTGAGGGGTGATCTAATTGAGCTGTTTAAGATGATTCAATGATTCGATAGGGTAGATAGAGAGAAACTATTTCCTCTGGTGGGGGAGTCCAGAACAAGGGGAGATAGCCTTAAAATTAGAGCTCGACCATTAAGGGGTGATGTCAGGAAGCACTTCTTCATATAAAGGGTATTGCAAATCTGGAACTCTCTCCTCCAAAAAGCTGTTGAGGCTGGAGTCAATTAAAAATTTCAAAATTGAGATTGACAGATTTTTGTTCAGCAAAGGCATTAAGGTGGGTAAGTCAAGGTGGGTAGATGGAGTTAAGATGCTCCTGTTCTAGTGTTCCATCAAATTCATGGCAGGCCAGCCAGACAGGTATATTGACATACAGGCAACTCTCGATTATCCGGGGCCTTCGGGGATCGGGCTATTCCGGGTAAACGATTTTGCCGCTAGGGCGAGTACAATAGAGTGCATTTTCTATCAGCCCTGCTTGCTTCTTGCAATCTTTTTTATTTCTTACTTCCGTTCTGCACAACCAACATGTTATGACTGGTGTTATCAACTTGTATAGATGTGTATCGCTGTAAATGCATTTTATGAAAAAGTGAGACCGTCATCGGTCGGCGGAGAAAGAGCACAGACAAGCCGGACGGTGCCAGCATGCAGGGTCCCCACCCGAGCCATGCATGTTTATTTAGCAACATACAGAAACAGCAACGGCCCCATTCCTTTCCCGTCGACTACTATTAAGAAATCTTCCTTTAACATTACAATGCGTTTCATTTAAACTTTTGGCGAGAGTTCAAACGGGATCGCTTCTGGCGTCCGAAAATCGGGAGAGATGTGTGACAGCCGTTCGACCACGCATCGTCCGACTTACACTCTGGTCAAGAGTTAAAATATCCCCGATAAGCACACGGTTTCAGATGTGCAGAGATAAGATTAGCACAACTCGATAAAATTAAACTTGGGTACGGGGGGAACGGGGGGGGGGGGGGAGGTGGTCAATAAGACGGGCAGTATCAGACTTCAGTGGAAAGACAAATCCAGTTGCGTCAGGTGTGTGGTCGGGCGTGTGCCGTTGCAGCAGGTTCTCCGTTAGATCCGTGTATGGATAATCGAGAGTTGCCTGTATCGTCCTTTTTTTTTGCTCTGGACATTCTCACCTGTGATCATTTTTCTCGGATGTTCTGCTCAAGATTGAGAGAGAACAACAGTTATTCTTTTGAAGCTCAGATTCTTTTTCCAGAGGTTATTAAACTGCTCAAAGGTGCCAGTTATAAAGCATCCCAATTGAAACGCTCATAAACTTTGTCTAAAAAGCTTCACTAACTATTAATTTCCACTTCGATTCGTCATAGAGAGATAAAGTGAACACGCTACTATGTCACCACCAGGCCAACTTAGAACTAAGGCAGTCTGTAGATATGTCAACTCTCATGGATGTCACAGAGTATGACTTCCTGATTCAAGCTCCCAGAAGATCGGATCATGTCTAAATTACAGTTCTCCCTCATTCTATTTAGCATTCATTAAATACAACTAGACATAATAGAATGGTTACATCTTTCATTTATTATTCAATATATTTTCTATCCTCCTCTTGTGAAGGCGTTAGTTTATGATGGGGTATATTTTAATGGATGTCAGTAGCTCTCTGGTATCCAGTGGTTATTTGATTACGGAGGTGATATTAATCCTCACTAGATGCTATTTCCAGCACAGATCACTTCATAACAATCAGGAAAAGGAACTCTGAATGATTTTAATTTTTCCCTCGCCCAGAAGCGCTGTGGTAAAATGTAGTATCGCTCCCGCTAGCCTAGTTTAGATCAGCTAACCTGGCACAGATCAGGAAATGAACTCATCATGCTTGCTAAGGAGGGCCAAGGCCAGAGGTCCAAATGATGGTAAATTTTTGGATATTAAGAGATTCAAGGGATATGGGGATAGTGTAGGAAAGTGGAGTGGAGATAAAAGATCAGCCATGATCTTATTGAATGGTGGAACAGGCGCGAAGGGCCAAATGGCCTACACCTGTTCCTATTTCTTATGTTCTGTCACCCAGTGGTCCTCAGTACAGTCGATATTGCTCCGTAGATCTTGACAGGGGTGGCAGCTGTTTGGACCTGTGATACTCTGAAAATCTCATGCTTATCAGTTTAGAAAAGGCCAAAAAGTTGCCAAGTTTTCAAATGTAATGGAGCAGTAGCAGAGTTACATTGCACCGGAGACTTACCGCCCCGATCCCACTTGCTCCTCACCTGCCACCTTCCTAACCATGTAGTCTGTTGCAGAGGTCCAAGGTGCCGCTGGAAACAGGTGGGAAAACATGCAAATTGGGGCCCGATGACGTCATTAGAACCCTGATGCGATTTTAACACCCAAAAATGGAAGTCTCACCAAGCGCCAATCCTGCTGAGTAAAACCAAGCAGGAATATTTTGCAAAGGGCTGTTGAAAGCAGTATGTAAAGGAAGACAGAAAGATTTGCATTTATATAGCACCTTTCACAATCTCAGGATGTCCCAAAGCTCTTTACAGCCAATTAAGTATTTTTGAAGGGTATTCACTGTTGCAATGTAGGAAATGCGGCAGCCAATTTGTGCACAGCAAGCTCCCACAAACAGTAGCGAGATAATGACCAGATAATCTGTTTTTTAGTGATGTTGACAGAGGGATAAATATTGGCCTCAGGTCACCGAGGTTAACTGTCTTGCTCACCTGCAAGTGCTCAGATCATAGCTGTCCATTTGCTATTGTAATTTTTGGATTGCCACAGGAGAATTTGCCTTGGAGATTGCTTTTTTTCTACATTTGTTATGTTTCCACAGTCTCAAAAAGCACACCATGTCATTCTTGGAACTTTTAATTTGGTTGTAATAAAGAGGAGGAACAGGAACAAGGGGAGCAACATCAACAACAGGCTGTCTTACCATAAAGAGCAGTAGTTGGGTCAGTTAGGAGACAACACGTGAAGATTGAAGGAGGCTTTACCCAGCCCACGGGGGGGTGAGTTTTCTAGATTTGACTAAGGAGCAGTGCATGAGGAAACTGCGCTTCACCAGACAGACTCCTGTAGCCTCCGACAAGAAGACATATTGGGCCAGGTGGCCGTGCTTTGCCTGTGACAGCGAAAGATATCACAGCCCTTGAGTTCTTTGCCTGGGGCTGGTTCCAGGATGGTACAGAGGACATTTCTTGTACCTCTCAGTCTGCTTTTCAAAAACACATAAAAAATGTCACCTATACCAGGACCAACGACTATATTACTTTCCCAATGGACACCATCAGTCAGAAGGAAAGTGCTCTGGGATTTGCGGCAGTGGCTGGCTTCACTCCAGTACGGGGGAGTGGGGTTGGGCGGGGGGGCGAAGGGTGGTCATAGACTTTACACATGTAGCGATCAGGGCACCTGAAAGCCAGCAGGAAAGGATTATATCGTATTTACAGCACAGAAACAGACCATTCGGCCCAACAGGTCTATGCCGGTGTTATTGCTCCACCCGAGCCTCCGCCCACCCTACTTCATCTCACCCTATCAACATATCCTTCTATTGCTTTCTTCCTCATATACTGATCTAGCCTCCCCTTATATGCATCTATACTAATCACCTCAACCACTCCTGTGGTAGTGCGTTCCACATTCTCACCACTCTGTGAGTAAACAAGTTTCTCCTGAAATTCTTCTTAGATTTATCGGTGACTATCTTGTATTTATGGCCCCTAGTTTTGGAGTCCCCACAAGTGGAAACAGCCTCTCTACGTCTAACCTATCAAACCCTTTCATAATATTAAAGACTACTATCAAGTCCCATTCCATCAATTTAAGCTGGTCAGTGCTCACGGATACAAAATAATGCAAGTCAGTGCCAGGTTTCCAGGCAGCTGACAACATTCCTTCATTTTGTGTCAGTCAACCAGCCCGCCCACTATTCCACCCATCACAGAAAGAGAAAGGCTTGGATTTCTATAAATGCCTTTCAATACCACCGGACATCTCAAAACACTTTACAGCCAATGAAGCATTTTTGAAGTGTAGTCACTGTTGTAATGTGGAAAACACGGCAGCCAATTTGTACACAGCAAGCTCCCACAAATAGCAATGTGATAATGATCAGATAGCCTGTTTTTGTTATGTTATGTTGATTGAAGGATAAATATTGGCCAAGACACCAGGGATAACTCCCCTGCTCTTCTTCAAAATAGTGCCATGGGATCTTTTACGTTCACTTGAGAGAGCATACGGGGCCTCGGTTTAATGCCTCCTCCAAAAGACGGCATCTCCGACAGTGCACTCCTTTAGCACTGCACTGGAGTGTCAACCTAGATCTTTTGGTGCTCAAGTCTCTAGAATGGGACTTAAACCCACAACCTTCCGACTCAGAGACAAGAGTGCTACCAACTGAGCCACAGCTGGCACACTGAAGGTTAGAGGATGGCAGAAAGGGGACAAGGGCTACCCCTTCCACACACAGCTTATGATATCCCTCCGTAACTCCAGCATACCTGCAGAGAGGAAATACAACCAGAGCAATGGGATCACTAGGATGATCTTGGAGCATGCAATTGGGCTCATGAAGCAACACTTTCGGTGCCTGGATAGGTGTGGGTTCACGCGCACAGCCCACCGAGAGTCCCAGGCATTATGGAGGTGTGCTGCATGCTACACAACCTTGTAATCCAGAGAGGATTGCACATGGGGGAGGATCAGCAAGAAGACCTGGCCTCATCCGACAAGAAAGCCTCAGAAGGAGCAAGGAAGGTCAGGGAGGAGCAGACGAGGGAGCCCAGTACAACACCTTGCAGCCGGAGATGCCAGGGATGAGTTGATTGCACAGTACTTTGGTTCAAATGATCATTTCCCTCAAGTGTTCCGTAATCCCCCATTGCATTAACAGTTTTTATTACCTTTTGCCAGTCCTTTCAACCCTTCAATAAAGAATACTGGAATCATTGAACCAAATATGGCATCCTGACTTTGCAGATTCATAACCTGCTATGAAACTACATTGTAGAGAAAAGTGCAAAGTTAGAAAATGTTAATTATTTTTATGGCTAAAACAATAATAGGCTTAACATCATATATCCCCCATGTGTCAACCCACATGGCTATAAATTCATCTGGTGGTAGCACAGAATGGGCAATAGCAAATCAGCAGCCCATTTTGCACTCTGCCCAATTTTCTTTGCTATTAACGTCAATGGAAAACAAAATCAGGTGGCGTATAAAACAGGCAGACTATTCGCTATCACCTGTTTTGCGGTATTGCCCAAAATTAATTTATATCCCCGAGTGCCATACTTCAATTTTTCCTAATCCTACTACTCCGATAAGGTAGTCTCCCCAGTGGCTTCAGTATGCTGTTGCACAAGTGTGGACCCTTGAGATGTTCATGGTTGGAGACCCCTGGGAGCTTGGGTATTAGAGGGTTCGGCTACAGACTGCGGCACCTTGGCCGCTGCCAACGCAGTCTGATTCAGCTGGCTTTCTGCAGCACGGCGGGCATTGGTTCAGGGAGCGGTGAGAGAGCAGAAGTGCTATCATCCTGAGAGAGAGCTCAACATGCTCCACTCCCATTGTGCCACTTTCACTCCCATGGGCTGCAGCTCATTACTCCCACTCAACTGCAAGGCAGCAGACGGCAGGAGATCAGTGATGCATTTAAAGCCCCTATTCATGTGCTTCACCAGCCTGTCCAAGATGGTGTAGATGTTGCAGCCCAGAGTCTGAATGGCAGTAGTTTGAGATTTGAACAAACGCTGATGACACAGTCTCCTGGAGTGGAGTCCAGGCTGAAGCTTCCATGGAGGTACCCACATACTGCAGAGTGCTGATTCCCTCAATAGAACGGACAGAAAGTGAAGCTGGAAGCTGACTACTCCAAACTTTCAGAGATGGTATGGCAAATCTGTGGCAGACATTCCAATCCGTTGTACAATTGCATGTCCGCTGAATGGAGTTTTCATTTGAAAGCTGGGCCCCTGAATTCAACACCTCTGTCTCCTTCAGCAGAGTCTGGAGCTTTTCTATTATGCCCTGCTCCTAGTCAAGTGCTGGCCCTTATAATTCAGGTGACAATCTCTGTGCTGGAGGGATGGAATGTGTGACAGTGCTTCTTCCTGAGGATTGTCCTCTCACAATTCCTGTTCCATGGGTTCCAGATACTGAGAAGCACCTGAGAAAGCATAGCGCTGGCAGGCTAGACAGTAGCAGATCAGAGGCTTTACTATGCAGCATTAAAAAAGAAAGACTTGAATTTATAGAGCACATTTCATGGCCACCGGACGTCTCAAAGCGCTTTGAAGTACTTTTAGAGTATAGTCACTGTTGTAATGTGGAAAACGCAGCAGCCAATTTATGCACAGCAAGCTCCCACAAACAGCAATGTGATAATGACCAAATAGTCTGTTATGTTGATTGAAGGGCAAATATTGGCCAGTGTGATATATTCACAGAGCACAGCACACACAGCTTCCTACCATGGCAGGCAGCTCTCTCGGAAGTCTCCGGAATTGCCTGGTTCTGTTTAATGATTAACCCTGCACTTGCAGTACACAATACGTCCACATCCACAGTGTGGAGCTACAAACATTACAAGTGTAGAGACATTACACTTCTCCCTCCTTAATGAAGAAGCCATCATAACAAACATCAGACATAACCTTCATGTTTATACATAACACAGGATATAAACTTATTTTTTTTTCCATATTTACAAATTTAACTTTACCACTTGTTTTCTGTTTCGAAGAGGATACCTTCACTCTCGAACAGAACCTTCCAAACATAGTGTCGATTTCACACTCATTTGAGGCTCATCCTGAGGAACGCTTTCCTCCACGGAATTTCCTTGATTTTCATTTGAACTCACTCTAACTTCAGGCTCTTTGTTTGCCTGACTCGGACTCAGACTTTCATTCTGATTCTCTCCTGGATTTATGTCCAGTACATTGGATTTAGGATTTGATACTGGTGTATCAAAACCATCTGATGAGTCAGAAATAATTGAATCATTCCCACCTTCAACTCCTTCCATGTCTGTAGGTAAAATATGATCAATATAAACAAATCTAACCTGTCCATTATCAAATATGTGCGAGGACCACATATCTTCACCACTCTTCCTGGTAACCACTTTAACCATTTATGGTGATGGTTCTGCACTTTCACCTTCTGGTTTAATTTCACACTTCTCTCCTTTAATCTACCTTTATCATGATTCTCTTTCTGCCTTAATTGTGTCTCTTCTACGGTCTGTGCCAAATTTGGCTTTAACAACGAGAATCTGGTTCGTGGCTGTCCTTTGAGAAACAACTCTGATGGTGTTCTACCAGTAGTTGTATGAGGAGTATTTCGATATGTAATCAAAACATTAGCCAATTTGTGATCCAAGGACAACTGTCGTTTCCATGGATTTGGATCTAACATTTGTTTTATGAAGGCACGTTTTACAAATTGTACAGTGCGCTCTGCTGCACCATTCGAAGCAGGGTGTTATGGTGGAACTGTGGTATGTTTCACACCATTTTTGCTTGTGAATTGTACAAATACTTCTGAACGAAATTATGGTCCATTATCCAAAACAATCTCTTCAGGGAGGCCAAATGAAGAAAATAATTTTCGTAAAATGTCCAATGTTTTACTTGTTGTTATTTTCCACATTGGAAACACCTCAACCCACTTCGAATGGCTATCAATCACAATGAACAATTGTTGTCCTTCTAACTCAGCAAAATGTAGCCTTTGCCACACCCTAGGAGACCATTTCCATGGCTGTAATGATACTGGTGGTGGTTGCTTGCTTACCAATTGACATGTCATACACTGCCTCACGATGTACTCTATATCTTTATCAAGACCTGGCCACCATAAATAACTGCTTGCAAAACTCTTGGTCAAGCACATTCCCAGGTGCTGGTCATGGAGGTCTCCTAATAATTTGGACCTGAATATATTTGGTATAACCACTCTTGCACCCCACATGATACAATCTTTATCGACTGATAATTCATTCCTACAAATGAAGAATGGATGTGTATCTTTGTCTGTTACCTGTTATGGCCATCCATTTGCAATATACTCATACACCTTTGACATCACTGGGTCACGTTTGGTTGCTCTACCAATCTCTTCAGCTGTGACTGGCAGTTCATCAATGTATGAAAAATAAAACACTTTTTCGCTATCGGGTGTAACTTATGATGGGGAAGGCAATCTAGACATTGCATCAGCATTACGGTGATCAGCTGATCGTCTGTATTCAATATCATATGTATATGCTGACAAAATCAAAGCCCATCTCTGCATTCGGGCTGCAACTAATGTTGGAACTGGGGACTTTGGATGGAGGATTGTTGTTCGGGGCTTATCGTCTGTAACGATGGTAAACTTACGAACATACAAGTATTTGTGAAACTTCTTGACCCCAAAAATTAATACCAAAGCTTTCCTTTCAATTTGCGCATAATTGCTCTCAGTAGCACTGAGAGTGCGTGAAGCAAACGCAATTGGTCTCTCCTCCCACTACTTAATACATGAGAGATTACTGCCCCAACTCCAAACGGAGAGGCATCACATGCTAGCTTAATCTCCTCAGATATGTCATAGTGAACTAACATGGTGCTCTCTACCAATTTGCTTTTACGCTCCTTGAATGCTGTATCGCATTCTTTTGACCACTTCCAATGGACCTGTTTTGTCAATAGTTCATTCAGTTCATTTGGTCGGAACTTCCCATTATAGTTCAAAGACCCAAGAATGAACGAAGTTCAGTGACATTCCTGGGAGTCGGTGCATTTCTGATCGCATCCAATTTTTCCATGGTTGGATGTAAACCATCTTTGTCTACTCTGTACCCTAAGTACTCCACTGAGTTTTTAAATAACTCACACTTACAAGCAGACATTCATACTCTGTGCTTCTCTAGCCGTTTGAGGACTTCATTCAATATGTTATTATGAATTTGCCTATTTGGTGCTGAAATTAGTATGTCATACAAATAACATACTACCCCTTCAATACCTTGCAAAATCTGATTCATCACCCTTTGGAATATGGCAGGGGCGGAAGACACTCCAAACAGTAGCCTATTAAATTGATATAGGTCTAGATGAGTATTAATAGTCAAACATGACTTGGACTCTTCATCTAGTTCAAAATGTAAGTAGGCATTCGTAAGATCCAGTTTTGAGAAGATCTGACCACCTGTCAGTGTTGTGAACAAATCTTCTATATTCGGCAATGTATTGGGGACATTACCCTCTGGAACCTGCTTTACGGTTACTTTATAATCACCACACAATCTTACCTTACCATTGGACTTAGGTACAACAACAATGGGTGTAGCCCAATTACATCGATCTATCTTACAAATAATGTTCTCAGTCTCTAATCTTTTGAGTTCTTGCTCAACTTTCTCCTTGAGTGCATATGGTACGGAACGTGGCTTGTAGTATACCGATCTAGCGTCCTTCTGTACCCGGACAATCGCCTTGAAGCCTTGGATCGGACTGCCCGTTTTGCAGAACACCTTCGGATACTTCTTGATAACCTCATCCGTTGACGAAAATCTCGCTTCCACACAAAAAATCTTACTCCAATCCAGCTTCAGTGAGCTCAACTAATTTCTTCCTAGTAAGGCAGTCTTGTCGAGGCAAGTTCTGAAATTGATCTTTATAGTTCACCGGTACGGTGATACGACCTACCACGGGAATTTTCTCTCCCGAGTAACCTCGCAGCTCTATCTTGGATTTCTCCAGCTGGAAATCACACAATTTGTCGCGGTACAGTGACTCCGGTATTGCATTCACGGATGCACCCATGTCAATTTCCATTGGTATCTTGAATCCCGCAACATCTATGTGGATTTTGATGCTTTCCGAATCGCTGTCCGTTAATCTCGTGCTCCTGATGACGTGTATCTCTAACATCTCCTCGTCCTATTGTTGTTCTTCTATGCTATGTAGTCCCTTGGGATTTCTACTCATAGCTTTGAACGCTGTCTCATAGCTTTAAAAACTGGTTTACCCTTTAGTCGGCATGTCTTCACAAGATGCCCAGTCTTTCTGCAGAAGAAACACTCTGCCTTCACGTAGGGACAACTTTGAGCAATGTGTTGTCCCAGGCACCTATAGCACGACTTTGACACTCTGTTAGAATTTCCAGTTTGTGAGACTTTGGGCCTCCACCGTCTTTTACTTTGAACCTGCAGGTGATTTACCTCGGTTGACTGACGACCGTAATTATTATTTAATTATCGGGAATATTGTTCGGCCATGCCCATCGACCTCGCTGTCTGACAAGCAATCTCAAAAATCAAGTCATCCATCATCAATATCTTCTTTCTGATCACATCATTTTTCACCCCACAAACAAAATGATCCCGTAATGCTCGGTTTTGAAAGTTTCCAAAATTACTGTGCATCGATAGCTTTTTTAATGCTACGATGTAATCACTGATACCCTCATCAGCCTTTAGATTCCGAATCCTGAAACGTTAGCTTTCAGCAATTTCTAACGGTTTGGGGTTATAGTGCTGCTCCAGCTTCGTTAAAATCTCTTTAAGCGTTGTGTCCTTTGGCTCGTCAGGCACAAGCAGATTTACAAGGGTTTCGTATAATGTCGGATTTGCCACCGATAAGAAGATCGCTTTCTTACGTTTCAACACAGCCCGGTTCTGGACTGCAATGTCTGGAACTTCGATTATGTTATTTGCAGTGAAATACATTTCCAGCCGATCCACATACGCTTTAAAACATTCCCGGTCGTGTCTATATTCCCCCAAATATCCCAATACACCTGCCATTTTAATCTCTAGCTATTCACACCGTGTGCTGTATTTTATCTCGGATTTTATAACTTTTTTCCAAAGACAGAAACTTCCAAAGTCTCTCTGTCGGCTGGCTGAATCCTTCACCAGCAAAAATTAAGCTTTAAATCATCCGAAAAATCCCCATCTTCCGTCACCAAATGTGATATATTCACAAAGCACAGCACACACAGCTTCCTAACATGGCAGGCAGCTCTCTCGGATGTCTCCGGAATTACCTGGTTCTGTTTAATGATTAACCCTGCAGTACACAATGTATCCACATCCATAGTGTGGAGCTACAACATTACAAGCTTACAGACATTACAGCCAGGACACAAGGGATAACTTCCCCGCGCTTCTTCAAAATAGTGCCATGGGATCTTTTATGTACACTTGACAGAGCAGACCGGACCTCGGTTTAACATCTCAACCAAAAGACAGTGTTCCCTCAGCACTGCCCTAGATTTCTTTTGTACTCAAGTCCCTGGAGTGGGACTTGAACCCACAACCTTCTGACTCAGAGGCAAGAGTGCTATCCACTGAACCACAGCTGAGTTGTGAGCTGCTTGAATGTGCAATTGCCGAGAGTTAATGGAAGGTCATAGTGTCATCCCCAGGCTCGCCATCTCAGGTTCTCTTCGCTCTGGATGGCCCCATTATCTTAAAAGCTGCATACTCCATCTGTATGAGACCCTAGATGCACAGTGATCCTCTCCTAGTCTTGCTCCTCTCCCTTGCATTATTAACCATTTTGTCCTGCAGGAGAGGGAGAGAGAGCTGTTGAAAAGGGATGTACATATGCATGGGGCTTCTTCATAGAGTATGCATGCTGACATAGAAACATAGAAACATAGAAAATAGGTGCAGGAGTAGGCCATTTGGCCATTCGAACCTGCACCGCCATTCAGTAAGATCATGGCTGATCATTCCCTCAGTACCCCTTTCCTGCTTTCTCTCCATACCTCTTGATCCCCTTAGCCGTAAGGGCCATATCTAACACCCTCTTGAATATATCCAATGAACTGGCATCAACAACTCTCTGCGGCAGGGAATTCCATTGGTTAACAACTCTCTGAATGACGAAGTTTCTCCTCATCTCAGTCCTAAATGGCCTACCCCTTATCCTAAGACTATGTCGCCTGGTTCTGGACTTCCCCAACATCAGAAACATTCTTCCCGCATCTAACCTGTCCAGTCCCGTCAGAATCTTATACGTTTCTATGAGATCCCCTCTCATCCTTCTAAACTCCAGTGAATAATGGCCCAGTTGATCCAGTCTCTCCTCATATGACAGTCCAGCCATCCCTGGAATCAGTCTGGTGAACTTTCGCTGCACTCCCTCAATAGCAAGAATGTCCTTCCTCACATTAGGAGACCAAAACTGAACACAATATTCAAGGTGAGGCCTCACTAAGGCCCTGTACAACTGCAGTAAGACCTCCCTGCTCCTGTATTCAAAACCCCTAGCTATGAAGGCCAACATACCATTTGCTTTCTTCACCGCCTGCTGTACCTGCATGCCCACTTTCAGTGACTGATGAACCATGACACCCAGGTCTCGTTGCACCTCTCCTTTTCCTAATCTGCCGCCATTCAGATAATATTCTGCCTTTGTGTTTTTGCCCCCAAAGTGGATAACCTCACATTGATCCACATTATATTGCATCTGCCATGTATTTGCCCACTCGCCTAACCTATCCAAGTCACTGACAGGGAGAAGAAGCAAGAATGGGGAGTTATTTAATGGAACAGTAATGGCTGGACTGCATAGTAAGAAAGCAGTCATCAGAGAAGATCATTGTTTGGTGTTTGCTACCAGGTGTGAACAGAATATTTGTTAGTGCTTGTTAGGAATCAGCAAGTAAGAGGTGAGTGTGTGAATGGAATCAGAGGTACAATCCCCTCTTGTGATCAGTGGAGACGGAAGTGATGCAGGAGCTGGAAGTGTTTACAATGCTGATTGGGTGTGTGCTGTTGCCTGGTATAATGCAGAGAAATGGAGATATGAAGACCTGTACTTGCCCTTGCTACTCTAGTCAGATCATTGAAGAGGTTCCTGCATTGAATCCGGGTCCTGGGAGTGCTGCGGTGAGAGTCCACTACCTTTACCACCTCTCCCCAGATCTGCTGCAAGATTTGTTTTTGAAGCTCTGTTCCATCAGATGGAAAGAGGACATCCTGCCTTACCCTCACCTTCCCAATGACCTCCTCCACATATGTACCCGAGAACCTGAGGGCTTGCTTTCGACTCATCTTCGATGTTCAGATGTTTCCAGCGAAGCCACAGACAAATTTCAGTGAGATGAATGCACCCTCCCTCTAAACTGTGCACTCACACTTTAAATAGCCAATGGGAGACCATCAGGAACTCCCCGGCCTACAAGTAGTTGGGCCTGCCTGTCTGTCATTAGCACGATTAAGTTGGCAGCCTGCCAATCAAATGCTAATGAGGCACAGCAGTTAAAATTCTCTGGGCCTCACAAAGATGATATTAGCACACTGTCTGCCCAAAAACCCCTGCCAGTTAAAATCTCCCTCTATAGTCTTTCTGGTCACAGGAGACTGAACTTCAATACTAATCAATCCATCTCCTGATGGGTTTGTTTTACATTGACGTCACTCTCCAAGATCTCCATGTTCATGTTTTCATACTTCTATATTAGCAGCGTTACCATGACTGGCACTTTGCCATTTATTATATTATTCTAATGACTAAATTGGATGAAAATATTTAACTTGGTACTTAATAGATTAAAAACAAAGCGCAATCAGTTGAGAAGAATTTATTGACCGGACCGATTGACATCAGTGTGTGCAATGCTGTCTTTCTGGATAGTGCATTATAACAGGAGACCTCTGCAAATAATGGGGACATCTAAACACACGTGATTAATGTCCCGTGATAGATTTTCCATTCTTTTCACTTCACAAAGTGAGACCATCCCACAACTGGAAGAATGCCTGATACTGGCCCAAATGTCCTAATTAGACAATCTCAAGTAAACCAATACCAGCCAGGTAATGAGAGAAACAACAAGTTGGTTCAGCAATAGAGTGGTAGCGTATAACGGTAGCCCCATTAGCTCCTGTGGCGTTCAAGTGAATTATCACTTATAAAGATGCAGGTTTCAATCCATGCCTGAATCTATCTCATTTGCCCTCATTGCACAAGTTTCTCCAATTCTTGATCAGGTTCCCAAACTGCTGTGCCCTTACTTTGTGTGGAAATGAAGAAGCATCTGGGGTGGGGTGGGGTGGGGTGGGAGACGGCGGCGGTGGGGGAGAGGGGGGCGAGGGAGGAGAGGGAAAGGTTTCCAGCGGGGAGATTGTGCTATAAGACTCTCGGGGCCCATTTTGTGCCCTGAACTCACGATTAGTGAGACTACGCCAGAAGTGGAGGCTCACAAAATTAACCTTCTGATCTGACGGTGAAGAAGTCTCACGCAAGTACAATGGGAGACTGGGGAGGGGGACATGAGAGACATAAATACTAAAGCAAAGGAAGTGCTAATCCTCTGGTTTCACAAGAATCCAAGATGGGATTTTTTAAAGGCAACTGCAACTAGTAATCATGCCTTTCCCTTCGTGGGATGAGTTGGGAGATGACATTGATGTCAAAATGCTATGAGTACACTGCAGTTTACAATACTTCAACTTTCCATTCATTTTAATTGGAAGCAGAGTGACTGCTAATGATTTTATATCATCCTTTTTTCTATTCCTGGATCTCCAGTCAAAATCAATTACAAATATTATAGTGTTCTGCTTTGGATCTAAATGAATGGAACATTGCATTAACAGTTTATGCATGAGATCACTGGTATGTCTGCAGCCATATCCTTGTATTAATAGTAATTGGGAATGATTTCCAGTGTTGTTGCAGCATATTTTGAAAGAATGGCACTGATAAAATGAGAGCTACTGCAATGGAAAGGTCAATGGACCAATTCAGAACCACAAACAATTGACTTAAAGGATTACTGGAGACACAAATAATGGGTCATGTGATCACCCTTTCAAAACATCACTTGACATTTTGAAAGAAAAATCAACCTGAAAATGTTCCCAATTTTCAGAGCAAAAACTGCCAATGGACATTTTAATGCAGACAGTATTTTCAGTGAATGGATTTTATTGGCATCTAAAACTGGCATTGCTCACATTAAGCTATTTCCTGCTTTTTACATTTCTGCATTGAAAAATTTTAAGAACATTAATATCTAGCACTGTCTGTCCTCTCGAGACTGCCACTGTACAAGATAGCTATTCATAGACTTCAATCTTGGTTACGTTACAGTCAGTACAGAATAGAGGAATACTTGTGTCAAAAAAGATGAATTTTCAAAGTCAGGCCATTTCCTTCTGTGCATTAATAAAGATCAGAAGCTGTAGATCGATGAACCCTTCATTCTCTTCCACTCACAGAACTCATTACTGGAATAGCAAATTAAGCTCAATTTACATGGTGTATCATGCAGCAAACCTGCAAATGGCAGTAACAAATTCATACTGCACTATATCAGCACCTTCTGGCTTAAAAACAATTCCTGCAAGCTTTTATACTAAAGTGACAAATAAATTAAAATTGGTCAATTTATTAATTAAGATTTCTTTTCCTATTCAAAAATCCATGAGTGCATTTTAACTTTTGCGAAGGAATTCATTCATAAGTTAACATGTGATTAATTAATGGAGTATAATGTTGGAAAGTGTGAGGTCATGCACTTTGACAGAAAAAAATCAAAGAGCAAGTTATTATTTAAATGGAGAAAGATTGCAAAGTGCCGCAGTACAGCGGGACCTGGGAGTACTTGTGCATGAAACACAAAAGGATAGTATGCAGGTACAGCAAGTGATCAGGAAGGCCAATGTAATCTGATCTTGATTAATTATTGCAAAGGGGATGGAGTATAAAAGCATGGAAGTCTTGCTACAGTTATACAGGGTATTGGTGAGGCGACACCTGGAATACTACGTGCAGTTTTGGTTTCCATATTTACGAAAGGATATACTTGCTTTGGAGGCAGTTCAGAGAAGGCTCACTAGGTTGATTCCGGAGATGAGGGGGGTTGACTTATGAGGAAAGGTTGAGTAGGTTGGGCCTCTATTCACTGGAATTCAGAAGAATGAGAGATGATCTTATCAAAACGTATAAGATTATGAGGGGGCTTGACAAGGTGGATGCAGAGAGGATGTTTCCACTGATAGGGGAGACTAGAACTAGAGGGCATAATCTTAGAATAAGGGGCATTTAAAACTGAAATGAGGAGAAATTTCTTCTCTCAGAGGGTTGTAAATCTGTGGAATTTGCTGCCTCAGAGAGCTGTGGAAGCTGGGACATTGAATAAATTTGTCAGAAATAGACAGTTTCTTAAACGATAAGGGGCTATGGGGAGTGGGGAGTGGACAGGGAAGTGGACCTGAGTCCATGATTGGATCAGCCATGATCGTATTAAATGGCGGAGCAGGCTCGAGGGGCCGTATGGCCTACTCCTGCTCCTATTTCTTATGTTCTTAGTTCAACAACTCCAAAATAAATGATAAACCAGTCAAACCCCACTGGTTAATTTTCAGATTTTTTAGTAGTTTTCTGCCAAGTTAACTATATGACGCCGCGTATTCTGCATCCTCTGATTATAGCTCAACTGGATTTTTGACAGCTCTTGCCAATAGCTATACTGTAGAGAGAAGAATTTGCATTCATATAGTGCCTTATCACATCCTCCCAAAGCTCTTCACATCTAATTGATTGCTTTCTGAACCACAGCAACCGATCCACATACAGAAAATGAGATGGTGCTGCTGTTCGCAAAAGCACTGGGATAACTGTCTGCCCTTCTTTCAGTAGAGCTAGGTTTTTATTATATCCACCTGAACAGGCAGGAATGACAGTGATGTGATATCTCACCAGAAGGATGGCACCTCAAACCATGCAGCCCTCCCTCAGAACTGCACTGCATTGTTATCCTAGATTATGTGCTCAAGTCCTGAGCACGGCTTGAAGCCGTAACCTTCGGAGACAACCTGACAGAAGGAAAATAACAGGTGACCAGATGATGTGACCATGTATGATAGTTGAGGTCAAATAAAAAGAACTGTAAGTGATACAAGCCATGTCTGTGAAAGGCAAGAGACTGAGGCCTCAGAGTGAGCCAGGTTAACATGGCAGGCGGAGGTCGAAATCCGGTTATCTGACTATACAGTTTGAATGTTAAATACCCGGTTAGATTACCAGAACCTAGGAGATCAATCTACAATTGGATATTTCAGAATAGTATGGAAAGGGTATGTGTCTGCTAAAGACGGTCATTAGTAATGTGATAGCAGGATCCAGAAATCGATTCATTCTATACGCCTTCTCGGATTTGTCACATGCCCCACATGGTCCTTGAGTGGACGACCCAACTCCCGTAAATTTTATTTTCAGGCATCATTCTGAAACTGAATTCTGAAAATATTTTGTAATTTAACATCAGGGGTGTAACGAATCAGTTGCAGCTGAACTGCATAATCCTAGATTGACTAAAACAAATGGGCTGCTTCTTTAGACACCAGCTGATCCATACTTTCAGTCATTTGCTTGTTCACCGGTGCTGTTAGTTGTATTTTTATGCGAGCGATACATAGAACATGATCATTATGTCCAAGAGATACTTTAACTTGCAAACTGAATTTAGTCAAATTAGCATATTTTCTGTTTAACTTGTTAATAATCTAATTGGGCCAATTTAAGCATCCCATTCAGGAAAACAATAAAGTGAGTTGCACATCCGTATAAGACTGTTCCTCCATAACGTACTATTTTATATGATGAACCAAAGCTTTGCTGGTTCAAAGTGTGTCTGTGTAGTAATGGTAGTTGACGGATAAGCAACTGTGGCTTTTGGCTGCAGACACAGCAAAGAAACGGGTGCTACTGAGGGAGGGGCATTCGGACGGTATTTATTTTGTTCCTGGTAGTCTATTGCGTTTGCAGAGTGGTTATCATTCTTATTATCTATGTGACCTCCACTAGCCCTACAACCCCCTCAAACTCCTTACATTCTTCCCGCACTCCCCACACCCTTCACGCCACCACTGACAGCCGTGCCTTCAGCTGCCTAGGTCCCACCCTCTGGAATTCCCTGTGCGCCCATCCTCCTCTACGATCCTCCTCAATATCAATTTCTTTAACTAAGCATTTTGTTTGGTTCGGTATTCAGTTTTTTCATTACACCTCTGTGAAGTGCCTTGGAAGGTTTCTCTATGTTGCAGGTGCAATATAACTGCAAGTTGTTGTTGCTGCTGTTGCCTGATTACATGGTTTGAATTTTAAATATTCGAGTTGCTTGGAGTTCTAGGCAGCTTCTCTCACTACTTTATGAGCATCACATTTTGTGCTTTGCGTTTTTTAAAGATCCAAGCTGCGCCCCCCTCACACACACACAAAAACATTCACTTATCTCTGGTGGCTACGAATGGATTGTCCAATGAAAGCACCTCATCTTGGCTCCAACTTTAATGGATTTGGGCCAATTCACATGCGGCTGAACAGAACCCTGGAACTGAGACATGTTCATGACACATGTTCACGTATTTCTATTCGCATTTCTATTCGCTTACACTTGATTAAGGATTACCGATTGATCAAAGCAAAAGTATGCTGGATCAATTTTTATGAAGTCTTTCTGTGACAGTTAATGAAATGAGCCTCGTTTTTTTTTACACCGATTTAAGCACACCTACATACTCTGTCTTGTTCACTTGCATAGAGCACTATCTTCATTTATTTTTCAAATGTTTAGCTGATCGCCACTTCCTTGTGGATTATTGCATAGATTTTTGCACAACTTTTCAATGGTACTATTCTTCTCAAGACTTCCTCCACAATGTAGAACTGTGAACTACTAATCAAGCACTTGAGCTATAATCACGATCCACAATGAGATCTTGGACAATGTGGACCACTTCCCATAACTTGGGAGCCTACTATCAGCAAGGACAGACATAGATGATGAAGTCCAACACCGCATTCAGTGTGCCAGTGCAGCCTTTGGCCGCCTGAGGAAAAGAGTGTTCAAAGACCAGGATCTCAAACCCGGCACCAAGCTCATGGTCTACAGAGCAATAGTGATACCTGCCCTCCTATATGGCTCAGAGACATACACCATGTACAGTAGGCATCTCAAAGTACTGGAGAAGTACCATGAACGCTGCATTCACAAAATCCTGCCAATTCGGCGCATCAATATCAGTGTTCTGTCTCAGGTCAACATCCCTAGCATCGAGGCATTGACCACGCTCGACCAGCTCCGGTGGACAGGCCACATTTTCCGCAAGCCCGATGCTAGACTCCCGAAACAAGCACTTTACTCCGAGCTACATCACGGCAGGTGAGTCCCAGGAGGGCAGAGAAAACGCTTCAATGAGACCCTCAAAGCCTCCTTGAAAAAATGCAACAACCCCACCGACTTGGAAATCCTTGGCCCAAGACCGTTCAAAGTGGAGGAGGAGCATCCGAGAAAGCACCGAACACTTCGAGTCTCTTGGAAGTCAAGCACGAAAAGCGGAAGGAGCGTTCGACAAATCAAGCACCCCACCCACCCGTCCCTCCAACCATCGTCTGCCCCATCTATGACAGAGACGAGAGATCCTGCATTGGTCTCATCAATCACTTTAGAACTCATTTTAGTGTGGAAGCAAGTCATCCTCGACTCCGGGGGACTGCCAAAGAATAAAACTTCAGCTATGCTGTAGTAAAACAACAGAATGGTGCTGTGGCATTGTTAAATGTTTTAAAATCATTTCTCCCGTGTTTTAAAAATATAGATATATATATCTTTTACATGTATATAAAAAACCACTAGCAGGTCGCATGTGGCACTGCTCGTGATATTGGATGACATACCTTCCAAGGACTCTGCATTCCTCCAACTCTGGCCTCTTGTGCACCCCCATTTCCTACACCCCTTTATGCCTTCAGCTGTATAGGCCCATTTTCTCTGCAATTCCCTCGCTAACCTTCTCATCCTCCCGATCTCTCTTTTCTCCTTTAAGACACCACTTAAAACCTACCTCTTTAACCAAGATTTTGATCGCCCATCCTAAATATTTCCTTCCTTGGCTTGGTGTCAAAAATTTTTGTCTGTTTACGTTCCTATGAAGCACCTTGGGATGTTTTCTTACATTAAAGGTACTATATAAATGCATGATGTTGTTGTTGTTGTTGTATACTGTTTGATAATGACTCGAGTGTTATAGCATGGTATGCACAATATATTTTGTTGCAAAAGTGGATCAATGTTTGAGCTGTTCCAACCCTCTAAGAGCATAACATTTTATTGCTGTAAATAAACATAGCCCAAAATTGAAGTTTGTGGGATTTGCTGGGGCCGAAATTGCCCCTTTCTTTAAGAGCCGTGACTGTCCCAAAGAGGCGGCCATGGGTCGGTAAGGGCTCAACGCCTAGTCGGCCTGGAGTCACCGACATTTGTGAAATTGCCCTCCATTTGTTTTCCAGCGGTGATTGTCACCGTGTTTCCGCCCTGTCAGGCACGCACTGGCCCCCCACCAAATGACAGCGACCCCTTTCCGCCCCACGTGGGAAATTGCCCTGCGGGAGCAGATAGACCGCCGCTCGGTGCCCCCTTGCAGGAAGCTGTGTGTGGCTTGGCGGCTATCTGCCTTTTAAGGGGAGGGTGCTCTGCCGTGGCCGCCATTTTATTTTAATTGTCGGCCGACTCCGAGGTGGGCCCAACAATGATGCTCACGGGTTTGGCCGGGCCACCAAGAGGCAGCCCGGCATCCCCTATTATGTACCAGGCTGCTGGTGGGGCCAAAGCCCTCCCTGGTGGCCCAATGAGCCAAACTAAACTAACTGCAGAGCGGCCCTCCCCTTTAATTGAAGGGGAAGGACGTTGTGACGTGTCAGCATGGCGTTGATGACTCTGAGCGATGTCCACTCTGCTCCAAGGGAATTTCCGCCCCACAGTCACCCCAAACACTCGCCCAACCGGGAAAAAAAATCAAAGAACTGATTTTGCTCTACGTCCCATGAAGTGGGGTGGAGAAAAATCTTCAAGATCGGTGAGTGCGCACCCTTTCAGTCGGAGGGCAATTTCGACCCTGCTATCTGGTACCCTGAAACTAATACAAATTGCATTTTGAAACTCAATGGGCTAGAACCTCCACTTTTTTTGCATTCTTAATGCCCACTTAACACCCATTTTACTGCTGAAATGACGTATAATGCCCAGGATATCGCCCATTTAGCCACAAATTGGAAACTGACAGACATATTTCGGAAACTTATCGCCGAGCGTTACTTTCCCCATGTACTTGTCGGGAAAAAATAATACCGCCCGCCCACTTTTATTGGGCAGAATCAACGGCCATAATATTGGCCAGCGTTAATTTCCACACAGATTTAACGCCGAGATTCAATAATACCACCCGCTCACTTTTTTTTGTCGTAAAGAGCATATTTACCGAAACTAACGACCATGAGATCGGCCAGCGCCACTTTCACCACCTCGCACACATATCGCCCACAATATCGCTCGCCCAAAAAACCGCCCAGAAAATGTGGAACTAACCGGAACGAATCACAGAGTTATGGACGCCATGTTCTACATCACATGTCATATCCTTTAAAAGGCTGCTGTGTTTCAACCTCGGGGGAGTTCGGATGTACTCTGGAGGTCGTTGGAGTTGATGTGAACATCTGTACAAACATCTTGACCATACTGTGATCGATTGGAATTGAATAGGTATCTTCATCGGGACATTCATTGTTTGTGACCAATCGGTGGAAAACAGAGAGCTATTGCAATGGGGCCTGTCCTTTCTCACCCTCTCTTGGTGACCAATTACATGCAGTAGACTCGAGATTGCCGAAGGTACACTCCACAGCATCATGTGCCCAATGTAAGACGTGCCAGACATAGAAACATAGAAACATAGAAAATAGGTGCAGGAGTAGGCCATTCGGCCCTTCTAGCCTGCACCGCCATTCAATGAGTTCATGGCTGAACATTCAACTTCAGTACCCCATTCCTGCTTTCTCGCCATACCCCTTGATCCCCCTAGCAGTAAGGACCTCATCTAACTCCTTTTTGAATATATTTAGTGAATTGGCCTCAACAACTTTCTGTGGTAGAGAATTCCACAGGTTCACCACTCTCTGGGTGAAGAAGTTCCTCCGCATCTCGGTCCTAAATGGCTTACCCCTTATCCTTAGACTGTGACCCCTGGTTCTGGACTTCCCCAACATTGGGAACATTCTTCCTGCATCTAACCTGTCTAACCCCGTCAGAATTTTATATGTTTCTATGAGGTCCCCTCTCATTCTTCTGAACTCCAGTGAATACAAGCCCAGTTGATCCAGTCTTTCTTGATAGGTCAGTCCCGCCATCCCGGGAATCAGTCTGGTGAACCTTCGCTGCACTTCCTCAATAGCAAGAATGTCCTTCCTCAGGTTAGGAGACCAAAACTGTACACAATACTCCAGGTGTGGCCTCACCAATGCCCTGTACAACTGTAGCAACACCTCCCTGCCTCTGTACTCAAATCCCCTTGCTATGAAAGCCAACATGCCATTTGCTTTCTTAACCGCCTGCTGCACCTGCATGCCAACCTTCAATGACTGATGTACCATGACACCCAGGTCTCGTTGCACCTTCCCTTTTCCTAATCTGTCACCATTCAGATAATAGTCTGTCTCTCTGTTTTTACCACCAAAGTGGATAACCTCACATTTATCCACATTATACTTCATCTGCCATGCATTTGCCCACTCACCTAACCTATCCAAGTCGCTCTGCAGCCTCACAGCATCCTCCTCGCAGCTCACAGTGCCACCCAACTTAGTGTCATCCGCAAATTTGGAGATACTACATTTAATCCCCTCATCTAAATCATTAATGTACAGTGTAAATAGCTGGGGCCCCAGCACAGAACCTTGCGGTACCCCACTAGTCACTGCCTGCCATTCTGAAAAGTACCCATTTACTCCTACTCTTTGCTTCCTGTCTGACAACCAGTTCTCAATCCATGTCAGTACACTACCCCCAATCCCATGTGCTCTAACTTTGCACATCAATCTCTTGTGTGGGACCTTGTCGAACGCCTTCTGAAAGTCCAAATATACCACATCAACTGGTTCTCTCTTATCCACTCTACTGGAAACATCCTCAAAAAATTCCAGAAGATTTGTCAAGCATGATTTCCCTTTCACAAATCCATGCTGACTTGGACCTATCATGTCACCTCTTTCCAAATGCACTGCTATGACATCCTTAATAATTGATTCCATCATTTTACCCACTACCGATGTCAGGCTGACCGGTCTATAATTCCCTGTTTTCTCTCTCCCTCCTTTTTTAAAAAGTGGGGTTACATTGGCTACCCTCCACTCCATAGGAACTGATCCAGAGTCAATGGAATGTTGGAAAATGACTGTCAACGCATCCACTATTTCCAAGGCCACCTCCTTAAGTACTCTGGGATGCAGTCCATCAGGCCCTGGGGATTTATCGGCCTTCAATCCCATCAATTTCCCCAACACAATTTCCCGGCTAATAAGGATTTCCCTCAGTTCCTCCTCCTTACTAGACCCCCCGACCCCTTTTATAACCGGAAGGTTGTTCGTGTCCTCCTTCGTGAATACCGAACCAAAGTACTTGTTCAATTGGTCCGCCATTTCTTTGTTCCCCGTTATGACTTCCCCTGATTCTGACTGCAGGGGACCTACGTTTGTCTTCACTAACCTTTTTCTCTTTACATATCTATAGAAACTTTTGCAATCCGTCTTAATGTTCCCTGCAAGCTTCTTCTCATACTCCATTTTCCCTGCCCTAATCAAACCCTTTGTCCTCCTCTGCTGAGTTCTAAATTTCTCCCAGTCCCCAGGTTCGCTGCTATTTCTGGCCAATTTGTATGCCACTTCCTTGGCTTTAATACTATCCCTGATTTCCCTTGATAGCCACGGTTGAGCCACCTTCCCTTTTTTATTTCTATGCCAGACAGGAATGTACAATTGTTGTAGTTCATCCATGCGGTCTCTAAATGTCTGCCATTGCCCATCCACAGTCAACCCCTTAAGTATCATTCGCCAATCCATCTCAGCCAATTCACGCCTCATACCTTCAAAGTTAGCCTTCTTTAAGTTCTGGACCATGGTCTCTGAATTAACTGTTTCATTCTCCATCCTAATGCAGAATTCCACCATATTATGGTCACTCTTCCCCAAGGGGCCTCGCACAACGACTGATGAGGAGGACCAGACGTTACACCCTCCGCAAGTACAGAGAGAAGCGGTCTTACCTCGACTTGCCCGACACCACCTGCCTTCGAAGACTGCGCTTCCACAAAGAGGTTATCACTGAGGTATGCCAGCTCATAAGGGGAGATCAGCAGCCTACCAGCACCATCAGTACTGCACTGTCTGTCAAGGTAAAAGTCACCACGGCACTATCGCTTTACGCCTCTAGTTCTTTTCAGGCCACAACTGGCGACATTTGACTTTCTCAGCATGCCACACATTGCTGCATTAGACAGATCACTGAAGCCCTGTATGCAGGCAAGAGGGACTTGATCAGCTTCCCTATGACCAGGGGGGCACAGAGTGAGAGGGCTCTAGGATTCTCCAGAATTGCTAACTTCCCCAAGGTGCAGGGAGCAATAGACTGTACACACATCGTGATGTGAGCACCTTTTCAGGATGCAGAGGTTTTCAGGAACCTCAAGGGATTCCACTCCCTGAATGTTCAACTTGTTGTCGACCACCAGCAAATTATACTGGCAGTGAATGCTCAATTTCCGGGCAGCATCCATGATGCTCACATCCAGCGTGAGAGCACTGTATCTGATTTGTTTAACAATCAGCCACAAGGTTAATGCTGGATGCTTGGTGACAAAGGATTTGGCCTCGCCATCTGGCTGATGACCCCCCTGCGTGACACTTACATCGAAGCCGAGAAGCGATACGAGAGCCACAGAGCCACTCGCAATATCGTGGAGAAAACCATTGGCGTGCTTAAGCAGCGCTTTCGATGCCTGGACCATTCAGGAGGTAACCTCCAATACCACCCTGAACAGGTAGCCCAAGTCGTGCTGGTGTGCTCCATGCTGCACAACTTGGCTATTAGGAGAGGACAAGAATTGCCTGATGAGTCTGACAGTTCACCTCACCAGAGAGAGGAAGAGGAGGATGAGGAGGCAGACGCTGACATTGGACCAGACAATCAGGCTGACGCTGAAGCCATGCCCCTGTCCCCCTGTAGACCGCATGAAAGGGCCCGTGGTGGCATGATAGCTGCAAGAGCCTTACGTCAGGAGCTCATCAATGATCGCTTTGCCTGAAAGAACGTTGGTGTTATTTACAAGGCTGACACACTGCTGGGTGTGCAGGTGATACATCAATGGTGGGCATCACCTTGGTGACAGTTAAAGTTTAAGTTGATTGAAGTTAAGTGTCATTATACCCTTTGATAAGAAATCACCAGCATGTAATGGTGCAGCTATCTGAGCCAATGCGCAACAAGGTTTTGTTAAATAAAAAACATTTAAATCGAGCATTTGTCTTAAATCATCAGTATTTCTGTAAAAACCAACCCTTCCCCCCCCCCCCCCCCCCCCGCCTCCGCTTCTCCTCCCCACCTCTACCCCTTCCCCTCCTGACTCCAAGCTGCCTGGCCGAGGAGCTCCTCAGGCGATGCTCCTCATGGGGGGGGGGGGGGGGGGGGAATGACGGCCAAAGCATTGCTTGGACGGATATGGGAGAGGACGGTCCCAAGGTGGAGAAGAAGCAAGATAAGAACATAAGAATTAGGAACAGGAGTAGGCCATCTAGCCCCTCGAGCCTGCTCCGCCATTCAACAAGATCATGGCTGATCTGGCTGTGGACTCAGCTCCACTTACCCGCCCGCTCCCCATAACCCTTAATTCCCTTATTGGTTAAAAATCTATCTATCTGTGATTTGAATACATTCAATGAGCTAGCCTCAACTGCTTTCTTGGGCAGAAAATTCCACAGATTCACAACCCTCTGGGAGAAGAAATTCCTTCTCAAATCGGTTTTAAATTGGCTCCCCCGTATTTTGAGGCTGTGCGCCCTAGTTCTAGTCTCCCTGACCAGTGGAAACAACCTCTCTGCCTCTATCTTGTCTATCCCTTTCATTATTTTAAATGTTTCTATAAGATCCCCTCATCCTTCTGAACTCCAACGAGTAAAGACCCAGTCTACTCAATCTATCATCATAAGGTAACCCCCTCATCTCCGGAATCAATGTAAATTGATTACACTATTCCTATCTAGATGTCCCGCTATTTCTTCCTTAATGATAGTTTCAAGCATTTTCCCCACTACAGATGTTAAACTAACCGGCCTATAGTTACCTGCCTTTTGTCTGCCCTCTTTTTTAAACAGAGGCGTTATATTTGCTGCTTTCCAATCCACTGGTACCTCCCCAGAGTCCAGAGAATTTTGGTAGATTATAACGAATGCATCTGCTATAACTTCCGCCATCTCTTTTAATACCCTGGGATGCATTTCATCAGGACCAGGGGACTTGTCTACCTTGAGTCCCATTAGCCTGTCCAGCACTACCCCCCTAGTGATAGTGATTGTCTCAAGGTCCTCCCTTCCGACATTCCTCAGACCAGCAATTTTTGGCATGGATTTTGTGTCTTCCACTGTGAAGACAGAAGCAAAATAATTATTTAAGGTCTCAGCCATTTCCACATTTCCCAATATTAAATCCCCCTTCTCATCTTCTAAGGGACCAACATTTACTTTAGTCACTCTTTTCCGTTTTATATATCTGTAAAAGCTTTTACTATCTGTTTTTATGTTTTGCGCAAGTTTACCTTCATAATCTATCTTTCCTTTCTTTATTGCTTTCTTAGTCCTTCTTTGCTGTTGTTTAAAATTTTCCCAATCTTCTAGTTTCCCACTAACCTTAGCCACCTTATACGCATTGGTTTTTAATTTGATACTCTCCTTTATTTACTTGGTTTTCCACGGCTGGTTATCCCTTCTCTTACCACTGGAATATATTTTTGTTGAGCACTATGAAAGAGCTCCTTAAAAGTCCTCCACTGTTCCTCAATTGTGCCACCGTTTAGTCTGTGTTTCCAGTCTACTTTAGCCAACTCTGCCCTCATCCCACTGTAGTCCCCTTTGTTTAAGCATAGTACACTCGTTTGAGACACTACTTCCTCACCCTCAATCTGTATTACAATTTCAACCATACTGTGATCACTCATTCTGAGAGGATCTTTTACTAGGCTCTTGTGTGGTTGGCACTTGGGGTGCAGTGACGCACTCCGGGACCATTGGGAACCCTCTGACACCAGTGTTCCTGGCTACCAGCTTCAGGGACTCCACCATCTCTTCCATGTTATATCTTATTTGTTGGACAAAAACTCGGTGCCAACTATGTTCTTGGTGCTTAGAAGGCTTTTTGCTGCTGGTGAATCTCCCTCGTGCCTCCCACAACAGCCAAACAAGCACACATCACAGCCTCACACGCCTTCAGTCCCTCTCAGCTCCCTCTCTCTCTGTCTCCTCTTCTGCGCATGTCATGATGACCCTTGACCTCCTGAATCACGGGAATCGAGCGTTGCCATGCCGTTGCTAAGGACGGCGACACTTTACGGCAGAAGGTCAGCAAAATTTAACGCTACCGCCCATTTCCTATCGTTCGCGGTAATGCCCATTTAAATAAATGGAGACTAGGTGCTTTGAGAATAGGCGAGAAGCCGATGATCTGAAAACCCTTTTTCACCGCCCACGCCGGAAATAACGTCCATTTTTGGGCGATAAGCGCAAAAATGGAAAATCTAGCCCATAATCTCCTGAATTGGGATAAGTATTCCTCTGTGCTTTGATATTTAGTATGCTTGCATCAAATTCCTGTGTACTTTATCCTAACACAATAGTTGACCTGTTTAAAATAAATGTGTTAAAGGCTTCACTAAAATAACTTAGTAATTTTCTAAATATAGTGCTCAGAGGAATTTTCATTTCTGAGTGATGTTTTCATCAATGAATCATAGAATGGTTACAGCATGGAAGGCGACCATTCAGCCTGTCAAGTCCATGCCGGCTCTCTGCAAGAACACCCCAGTTAGTCCTGCTCCCCTGCTCTTCCCCCTTTGCCCTGAAAATGTCTTTCTTTCTGGTACTTTCCCAATTCCCTTTTGAAAGCCACGATTGAATCTGCCTCCACCAACCTTTCAGGCAGTGCGTTTCAGATCCTAACCACTCACTGTGTAAAAAAGTTTTTTCTTATGTTGCCTTTGGTACTTTGCCAATCACCTTAAATCTGTGACCTCTGGTTCTCGATCCTTCTGCCAATGGGAACAGTTTCTCTCTATCTACTCTGTCCAGACCCTTCATGATTCTGAACACCTCTATCAAATCTCTTCTCGATCTTCTCTGCTCTAAGGAGAACAACCCCAGCTTCTCCAGTCTATCCACATAACTGAAGTCCCTCATCCCTGGAATCATTCTTGTAAATATTTTCTGCGCCCTCTCTGGAGGCCTTCACATCCTTCCTAAAGTGCGGTGCCCAGAATTGGACACAATAGTCCAGTTGAGTCCGAACCAGTGTTTTATACAGGATCATCATAATTTCCACGCTTTTGTACTCTATACCTCTATTCATGAAGCCCAGGATCCCGTATGCTTTTTTAACTACTTTCTCAACCTGCCCTGTCACCTTCGACGGTTTGTGTACATCAGTTCACACTTTTCTGCATTAAATTTCATCTGTCACGTGTCCGCCCATTCTACCAGTCTGTCTATGTCCTCTTGAAATCTATCACTATCCCCCTCCCTGTTAACTGTACTTCCAAATTTTGGGGCATCTGCAAATTTTTTAATTGTGCCCTGTACACCCACATCCAAGTCATTAATATATATCAAAAAAAGCAGTGGTCCTAGAACCGACCCCTGGGGAACACCACTGTATAGCTTCCTCCAGTCCAAAAAACAAACGTTCATCACTACTCTCTGTGCCCTGTCACTTAGCCCATTTTGTATCCAGTCTGCCACTGTCCCTGGTAGAACCACAACAACAAAAAAGAGTTTGACTGAAGGTAGGATTGGACATGAACAAGAAGTAGCTCTTATACCAGATCACAGAAGAGTTGTGACTGAAGTTTAAATAGAGTATAGAATGTAAACCCCTAAACTTTCAGGGCATGGCAAAGACGGAATGGAAGATTTCCACCTGGGGAGCCAGGAACTTGAGTCACAACCTGATTACGCCAGTAACGACTGCTTGCCTCTCTACATGGAGGGAGCATGTCTAAGGGAATGCTCAGGCTCCGCCAGGAAATTCCACCCTTAAGGCCTCAGTGGAACATGGCGGCTGAGAGCTGGCATTAATCCCACTGAGGGCCTTGAGAAGACCCCAACCCTTGCACATGGGGGTTTGATTACCCTCCCCAAGAGTGCTGTTTGCTCCATTGGGAACAGAAGATTATACCAGTGGGCCCTTGCTGTACCTCCTCTCCGCTGTTGGAATGGAATGGCACTACTCCAACATTTCCCTGGTTTACTCAGAACAGGCACTACTGAAGCCTCCTTGCAGTCTTGATGGTCCTGCGGCCGCATGCAAATGGTCCCGTGACCAGGATTTCGAAAGAGATCTCCGCTTTGGGCTAGGAAAATGCGGAGTTCAGCTCAGCTACATTTCTACTGGCAGAGTTGACCCCCATGAATATCAGTCTTAACAATCTAACTAAAAATTCACAGCTGCAGCAGTACCATTACTTTCCATAATCTTAATTAAGATGTCAGCCTAATAATTTATTTATTAAGGATGCACTGCACTATTTGAAGATAAGATGGGGAGTACGCCCAATGTCTGGCCAAAGTATTTATTCCTTAACCAACAACAATAAAATAGATTATTTGATCATATATTTCATTGCTGATTGTGGGACCTTGTTGTGCACAAATTGGTTGCTGACTATATGTCAAAAAGTACTTCATTGGCTGTAAAGTGCTTTAAAATGCCATGAGGTCATGAAAGACGCTATATAAATGTAAGCCTGTGATATATTCACAGAGCACAGCACACACAGCTCCTAACATGGCAGGTAGCTCTATCAGAAGCTTCTGGAACACTGCTGCTTCTGTTTAATTATTAACTCTGTAGTTGCAGTACACAATAGGTCCACATCCACAGTGAGGAGCTACAAACATTATAAGCTTACAGACATTATACTTCACCCTCCTTAATGAAGAAGTTATTATAACAAACATCATATATAACTTTCATTTTTATACCATAACACAGGATATAGACTTATTTTTCCATATTTACAAATTTAACTTTACCACTTGTTTGCTGTTTCGAAGAGGATACCTTCATTCTTGACCAGAGCCTTCCAAACATGGTGTTGAATCTTAACTCATTCGAGCTGATCCTGAGGAACGTTTAACTCCACGGAATTTCCTTGATTTTCATTTGAACTCACTCTAACTTCAGGCTCTTTGTTTGCCTGACTCGGACTCAGACTTTCATTCTGATTCTCTCCTGGATTTGTTTCCAGTATCTTGGATTTAGGATTTGCTACTGGTGTATCAAAACTATCTGATGAGTCAGAAATAATTAAATCATTCCCACCTTCAACTCCTTCCATGTCTGTAGGTAAAATATGATCAATATAAACAAACCTAACCTGGTCCATTATCAAACATCTTTCCCAAATATGTCCGAGAACCACATATCTTCACCACTTCAACCATTTATGGTGATTGTTCTTCACTCTCACCTTCTAGTTTAATTTCACACTCCTCTCTTTTACTCTACCTCTATCATTATTCACTTTCTGTCTTAATTGTGTCTCTTCTACGGACTGTGCCAAATTTGGTTTTAACAACGAGAATCTGGTTCGTGGCTGTCGTTTGAGAAACAGCTCTGCTGGTGTTCTACTAGTAGTTGTATGAGGAGTATTTCGATATGTAATCAAAAAATTAGCCAATTTGTGATCCAATAACAACTGTCGTATACTTGGATTTGGATCTAACATCTGTTTTATGTGAGCACGTTTTACAATTTGTACAGTGTGCTCTGCTGCACCATTCGAAGTAGGGTGTTATGGTGGAACCTTGGTATGTTTCACACCATTTTTGCTCGTGAACTGTGCAAATTCTTCTGAACGAAATTGTGGTCCATTATCCGAAACAATTTCTTCAGGGAGGCCAAATGAATAAAATAATCTTCGTAAAATGTCTAATATTTTACTTGTTGTTATCTTCCACATTGGGAACACCTCAACCCACTTCGAATGGCTATCAATCACCATGAACAATTGTTGTCCTTCCAACTCATCAAATCAATATGTAGCCTTTGCCACACCCTGCGAGGCCACTTCCATGGCTGTAATGGTACTGATGGTGGTTGCTTGCCGATTGACATGTTGTACACTGACTCACGATGTACTCCATATCTTTATCAAGACCTGGCCACCATAAATAACTACGTGCAAAATGATGAACGTCAATCACATTCCCAGGTGCTGGTCATGGAGGTCTCCTAATAATTTGGACCTGAATTTATTTGATATAACCACTTTTGCACCCCACATGATACAATCTTTATCGACTGATAAGTCATTCCTTCGAATGAAGAATGGATGAATATCTTTGTCTGTTACCTGGTTAGGCCATCCATTTGCAATATAATCATCCACCTTTGACATCACTGGGTCACGTTTGGTTGCTCTACCAATCTCTTCAGCTGTGACTAGCAGTTCATCAATGTATGAAAAATAAAATACCTCTTCACTATCGGGTGTAATTTGTGATAGGGACGGCAATTTAGACATTGCATCAGCATTACTGTGATCAGCTGATCATCTATATTCAATATCATATGTATATGCTGACAAAATCAAAGCCCATCTCTGCATACGGGCTGCAACTAATGTTAGAACTGGGGACTTTGGATGGAGGATTGCTGTTAGGGGCTTATGGTCTGTAACGATAGTAAACTTATGACCATACAAGTATTTGTGAAACATCTTAACCCCAAAAATTAATGCCAAAGCTTCCCTTTCAATTTGCACATAATTACTCTCACTGGCACTGAGAGTGCATGAAGCAAAAGCAATTGGTCTCTCCTCCCCACTACGTGATACATGAGATTACTGCCCCAACTCCATTTGGAGAGGCATCACATGCTAGCTTAATCTCCTTAGATACGTCATAGTGAACTAACATGGTGCTCTCTACCAATTTGCTTTTACACTCCTTGAATGCTGTTTTGACCACTTCCAATGGACTTGTTTTTTCAATAGTTCATTCAGTGGATGTAATACTGTAGCCAAATTTAGTAGGAACTTCCCATAATAGTTCAAAAGACCCAAGAATGAACGAAGTTCAGTGACATTCCTGGGAGTGGGTGCATTTCTAATTGCATCCAATTGTTCCATGATTGGATGTAAACCATCTTTGTCTACTCTGTACCCTAAGTACTCCATTGAGTTTTGAAAGAACTCACACTTACGAGCAGACACGTACTCTGCTTCTCTCGCAGTTTGAGGACTTCATTCAATATGTTATGATCAATTTGCCTATTTGGTGCTGAAATTAATATGCCATCTAAATAAGATACTACCCCTTCAATACCTTGCAAAATCTGGTTCATCACCCCTTGGAATATGGCAGGGGCGGAAGACACTCCAAACGGTAGCCTATTAAATTGATATAGGCCTAGATGAGTATTTATAGTCAAATACTCCTCATCATGGACTCCTCATCTAGTTCAAGCTGTAAGTAGGCATTCTAAGATCCAGTTTTGAGAAAATCTGATCACCTGTCAGTGTTGTGAACAAATCTTCTATATTCGGCAATGGGGACATTACCCTCTAGAATCTGGTTTCCTGTAACTTTACAGTCACCACACAATCTTACCTTACCATCGGACTTAGGTACACTAACAATGGGTGTAGCCCAATTACATCGATCTATCTTACAAATAATGTTCTCAGTCTCTAGTCTTTTAAGTTCTTGCTCAACTTTCTCCTTGAGTGCATATGATATGGAATGTGGCTTGTAGTAATCTGATCTAGCGTCCTTCTGTACCCTGACACTCGCCTTGAAGCCTTGGATCGGACTGCTCGTTTCGTAGAACACCTTCGGATACCGCTTGATAAAATCATCCGTTGATGCAAATCTCGCTTCCAAACGGAAAATCTCACTACAATCCAGCTTCAGTGATCTCAACCAATTTCTTCCTAGTAAGGCAGGCTTGTCTCCTTTCACTACTATTAGAGGCTAGTTCTGAAATTGATCTTTATATTTCACCAGTAAGGTGATACGATCTCCCACAGGAATTTTCTCTGCCGAGTAGCCTCGCAGCTCTATCTTGGATTTCTCCAGTTGGAAATCACGCAATTTGTCGAGGTACAGCGACTCCAGTACTACACTCACGGATGCCATTGGTATCTTGAATCCCGCAACAGCTATTTGGATTTGATACTTTTCGAATTGCTGTACGTTAACCTCATGCTCCTGATGACGTGTAACTCTAACATCTCCTCATCCTGTTGTTGTTCTTCCATGCTATGTAGTCTCTTGGGATTTCAACTCATAGCTTTGAACATTGGACTCATAGCTTTGAATGCTGATTTCAGTCGGCATGCCTTCACAAGATGCCCAGTCTTTCTGCAGAAGAAACATTCTACCTTCACATGTGGACAACTTTGAGCAATGTGTTGTCCCAGGCACCTATAGCACGACTTCGACGCTCTGTTAGAATTTCCAGTTTCTGAGACTTTGGGCCCCCACCGTCTTTTACTTTGAATCTGCAGGCGATTCACCTCGGTTGACTGATGGCCATAATTATTATATAATTCTCAGGAATATTGTTCAGCCATGCCCATCGACCTCGCTGTCTGACAAGCAATCTCAAAAGTCAAGACATCCATCGTCAATAACTTCCTTCTGATTGCATCATTTTTCACCACACAAACAAAACGATCCCGCAATGCTTGTTTTTGAAAGTTTCCGAAATTGCAGTGAATCGATAGCTTTTTAATGCTATGATGTAATCACTGATACATTCATCAGTCTTTTGATTCTGTATCCTGAGACGATAGCTTTCAGCAATTTCCAATGGTTTGGGGTTATAGTGCTGCTCCAGCTTCGTTAAAATCTCTTTGAGCGTTGTGTCCTTTGGCTCGTCAGTTTCATACAATGCTGGACCTGCCTCTGATAAGAAGATAGCTCGCTTCCGTTCCAATATAGTCTGATTCTGGACTGCATTGTCCGGAACTTCAATTATGTTATTTGCAGTGAAATACATTTCTAGCTAATCCACATACGCTTTAAACCTTTCCCGGTTGTGTCTATATTCACCCAAATGTCCCGGTTGTGTCTATATTCACCCAAATGCCCCTGCTATTTTTAATTTCTAGCTGTTCACAATGTGCTGTATTTTACCTCGGATTTTGTAGCTTTTTTCCAAAAACAGAAACTTCCAAAGTCTCTCTGTCGGCTGGCTGAATCCTTCAACAAAATTTCAGCTTTAAATCATCCGAAAAATCCCATCTCGCTGCCAAATGGGATATATTCACAGAGCACAGCACACACAGCTCCTAACATGGCAGGCAGCTTTGTCGGAAGCTTCCGGAACACTGCTGCTTCTGTTTAATTATTAACTCTGTAGTTGCAGTACACAATATGTCCACAACCACAATGTGGAGCTACAAACATTACAAGCTTACAAACATTACAAAGCCCTTTCCTTTCCTTCAACTAACCACTAAAAACACTATGGCATAATACACAGGAGGCATGGTACTTGCTCTCTATTCCCAAAATAGAGCATGTACAGCACAATGTCATAGCTTTCTGTATCATTTGCTGTATTCCATGCGCATAGGATGAGAGATCCAATTTCCTATCAGATTTTGTGGCTTTCCTGTACTTTCTTGCAGCCATGATCGTTCTAAAGCTGAATCTTGTATACAAATTCTATTTCGTTCAATCCGATAGGATATGTGTAAACTGTCAACATGTTATATTATTTTTTGCTATAAGGGAGTGCAAATTTGAGACCATTACAAACCATTAGGATTGTACAGCATAGTTTTAAAAAACTTGGGTCAAGACACGGAGAAAGAAAGTATTATTGGTGCCAGCAGACTGAGGCGTCTGTCACTACCCTGTTCATTGTGGCATCGAGTTACTGTGCCATTATAAATGCGGGGTTAATACACGGTACATAAGAACGTAAGAACGTAAGAAATAGGAGCAGGAGTAGGCCATTTGGCCCTCAAGCCTGCTCCGCCATATCATGGACTCAGTTCCACTTCCCTACCCGCTCCCCAAAACCCTTTATTCCCTTATCGCTCAAAAATCTGTCTATCTCGGTCTTAAATATATTCAATGACCCAGCCTCCACAGCTCTCTGGAGCAGAGAATTCCACAGATTTACAACCCCTTGAGAGAAGAAATTCCTCCTCATCTCAGTTTTAAATGGATAGCCCCTTATTCTGAGACTATGTCCTCTCTTTTTAGTTTCTCCTAAGAGTGGAAATATCCTCACTGCATCCACCTTGTCAAGCCCCCTCATTATCTTATATATTTTGATAAGATCATCTCCTATTCTTCTGAACTCCAATGAGTATAGGCCCAACCTACTCAACCTATCTTCATAAGTCAACCCCCTCATTTTCGGAATCAACCTAGTGAACCTTCTCTGAACAGTCTCCTATGCAAGTATATCCTTCCTTAAATACAAAATGTTGGTAGTTGCAAAAGTATGATAAAATCAAGACTACATGATTGCACTGCCTCGACACACTCATTCACAATCTGTGCATATTAATATCTTGCGATATTCTAGAGTAAAACAAGCAGATCCAATTGGGGGGATGCTCTGCTTGATGATTATTCAGCCCAACTTGGTGTGAGATAAGCTACTGGACAGTGTGGTGGCTGATTGTTAGTTATAAAATAACTATTACCCTTACATGTTAAAAATGAATTTAGTCAGTCTCTAATGAAATCTGTCATTAAATTATTTAATAATTGTCACACATTTTAATTTTGCTTGCTTCTGATGTGCTAATCACTAATGGTCCCTGTAATGATTTTGCCCAATTGCTGAGCTGTCACCAATACTAGGTTTTGAATTGATGAAAGTGATTTGCTAACGACTGGGGTAAGAACATAAGAGATGTTATAGTATGTTTATATTCTGGTAGTTAAGCATATTGACTAGTCTGCTCCCTATATTTTTGCTCCATGTTTTTTGTACATACAGAAATGAAAAAAAAACTGGAGACACACTAAATTGCTTCATGCTTTTTCAGTATGTGTTAAACCTGCATGCTTATAGGCATTTGTTTTTAATCAAATGTTATAATATTTATAATATTCTGTTGGACAATCACATGAGCCTCTCCCGTGGTTTCCTGGGGCTGGGAGTCTCTTGGACTGGTTTCAAGTTGGCACCCCCTCCCCCTTCTCCTCCTGACTTGTTCCTCTGAAACTTCTCCAGGATGGATGCGGCGGGGGGGCTGGTCCTGTTGTTGATGTGGAAAGAATAATTGAACACAGACGAAAACTCGAGTTACATCCACATTGTGTTTGAAAGCCAATATTGCCAAAGGGTCTGTGCTTTACAAAAGGGTAATACAAAGTAATTTCATGCTCCAATCATTGATATTCTGTGCCTGTTTTCAGCTTTCAATGTCATTTAATCCTGCACTTCCTAATATTTCATGGCCTCTTTGCCTTGTAGCCCTGTGGCCAACAGCTGCCCCAACAAGGCAGCACTGCAAATGAGCAGTGCTTCTGCCTCTGGATGCACTGAGATACATCTAAATAACATGTACTCTTGCTATGGCCTTTGTAGGCAGCAGTGCCCCTAACAGCCAATATAAAATTCCCTTGAAGCAGAGACCATGTTTTATTTTATTGAATATGAGGATGCTGTGTATTCAATCTCCTGTACCACCGAGTAACATGATGGTCTATACAGACCTTCCCAGCCTCTGAGAAAGGCCTGACAGCTAGAAATTAAATTGTGATTCCCAGTCTTGCACGTGCATCGTTCTTTGTCTATTTCTTCAGTGTGTGGAATTCATCCATGATGACGACGAGGTCCAACACTGCCTCCAGTGTGCCAACGCAGCCTTCGGGTGCCTGAGGAAGAGAGTGCTCAAAGACCAGGACCTCAAATCTGGCACCAAGCTTATGGTCTTGTAATGTCTGTAACTCCACCCAGTGGACGTATTGTGTTTCTGAAACTAAAGGTTGAATAAACGAGTCAGCTGACAAGAAGCTTCTAGAGCTTCTAGAGCTGCTGCCATTTTAGGAAGCTGTGTGTGCTTGTGTTCTGTAAAGTATATCACAATGGCGGCAAGTATGGGATATTTCGGATGATATAAAGCTGAAATTTTTGTTGGTGAAGGATTCAGCCAGCTGACAGAGAGACTTTGGAAGCTTCTCTGTTTTTGGAAACAGCTACAAAATCCGAGCTAAATAACAAGCATACTGGTTGAACTGCAAGAGTCAAAATGGCTGCACCCATAGGAGTGATGGGGCATTTAGATGCAACCGGGAAAGGTTCAAAGCGTATGTGGATCGGCTAGAAATGTATTTCACTGCAAATAACATAATCGAAGTTCCAGACAATGCTGACCAGAACCGAACAGTATTTGAATGAAAAAGAGCTATTTTCTTCTCTGAAGCTGGCCCTGAGTTGTATGAAACGCCGATAAATCTGCTTGTGCCTGCCGAGCCAAAGGACACAATGCTTAAGGAGATTTTAACTAAGCTGGAGCAGCATTACAACGCCGTACCCGTAGAATTTGCTGAAAGCTATCATTTCGGTATACAAAATCAAAAGGCTGAGGAAACTATCAGTGAGTACATTGTAGCATTAAAAAAGCTAAATATTCACTAATTTCGGAACTTTTCAAAACCGAGTATTGCGGGACCGTTTTGTTTGTGGGATGAAAAATGATGCGATCAGAAGAAAGTTATTGCCAACGCCTGACTTGACTTTTGGTATAGCTTGTCAGAGAGCTAGGTCGATGAGCATGGCTGACCAATATTCCTGAGAATTTCGTACTATTTTGAGTCGTCAGACAACCGAGGTGAATCGCCTGCAGGTTCAAAGTAAAAGGCAGTGGGGGCCCAAAGTCTCAGAAACTGGAAATGGGAACAGAGCATTGAAGTCCTGCTATTGGTGTCTGGGACAACACATTACTCAAAGTTGTCCATATGTGAAGGCAAAGTGTTTCTTCTGCGGGAAAACTGGGCATCTTGCGAAGGCATGCCGATTGAAGGGTAAACCAGTTTTCAAAGCTATGAGTAGAAATCCCCAGAAACTACATAGCATGGAAGAACAACAACAGGACGAGGAGATGTTAGAATTAAACGTCATCAGGAGCACGAGGTTAATGGACGTCAATTTGAAAAGTATCAAAATCCACATAGATCCACATGGATACAAGATATCAATGGAGATCAACACGGGTGCATCTGTGAGCGTAGTACCGGAGTTGCTATACCGTGACAAATTGTGTGATTTCTACCTGGAGAAATCCAAAATAGAGCTGCGAGGCTACTTGGCAGAGAACATTCCGGTGGTAGGTCGTTTCATCATACCAGTGAAATACAAGGATCAAGTTCAGAGCTTGCCTCTAATAGTAGTGAAAGGAGACAAGCCTGCCTTACTAGGAAGAAATTGGTTGGGATTACTGTAGCTGGATTGGAGTGAGATTTTTCGTGTTGAAATGAAATTTGCATCAACAGATGATGTCATCAAGAATTATCCGAAGGTGTTCTACAAAACGGGCAGTCCGATCCAAGGCTTCAAGGCGAGTGTCAGGGTACAGAAGAATGGTAGATCAGTTTACTGCAAGCCACGTTCCGTACCAAATGCACTCAAGGAGAAAGTTGAGCAAGAACTCAAAAGATTAGAGACTGAAAACATTTGTAAGATAGATCGATGTAATTGGGTTACACCAATTGTTGTTGTACCTAAGTCCGATGGTAAGGTAAGATTGTGTGGTGATTATAAAGTAACCGTAAACCAGGTTCTAGAGGGTAATATCCCCAATACATTGCCAAATGTAGAAGATTTGTTCTAAACACTGAAAGATGGTCAGATCTTCTCAAAGTTGGATATTACGAATGCCTACTTACAGCTTAAACTAGATGAGGAGTCCAAATCATACTTGACTATAAATACTCATCTAGGCCTATATCAATTTAATAGGCTATGGTTTGGAGTGTCTTCCGCCCCTGCCATATTCCAAGGAGTGATGAACCTTATTTTGCAAGGTATTGAAGGAGTAGTATGTTATTTAGATTACATAATTTCAGCACCAAATAGGCAAATTCATCATAACATTTTGAATGAAGTACTCAAACTGCTAGAGAATCACAGAGTACGAGTGTCTGCTCATAAGTGTGAGTTATTTCAAAACTCAGTGGAGTACTTAGGGTACAGAGTAGACAAAGATGGTTTCCTTCCAACCATGGGAAAGCTGGATGCAATCAGAAATGCACCCACTCCCAGGAATGTCACTGAACTTCGTTCATTCTTGGGTCTTTTGAACTATTATGGAAAGTTCCAACCAAATTTGGCTACAGTATTACATCCACTGAATGAATTATTGAAAAAACAGGTCCATTGGAAGTGGTCAAAAGAATGCGATAAGCATTCAAGGAGTATAAAAGCAAATTGGTAGAGAGCACCATGTTAGTTCACTATGACGTATCTAAGGAGATTAAGCTAGCATGTGATGCCTCTCCATATGGAGTTGGGGCAGTAATCTCTCATGTATTATCTAGTGGGGAGGAGAGACCAATTGCTTTTGCTTCATGCACTCTCAGTGTCAGTAAGAGTAATTATGCGCAAATTGAAAGGGAAGCTTTGGCATTCATTTTTGGGGTCAAGAAGTTACACAAATTCTTGTATAGTCGTATGTTTACCATCATTACGGACCATAAGTCCCTAACAGCAATCCTCCATCCAAAGTCCCTAGTTCCAACATTAGCTGCAGCCTGCATGCAGAACTGGGCTATGATTTTGTCAGCAGATACATAGGACATTGAATGCAGACGATCAGCTGATCACAGTAATGCTGATGCTATGTCTAGATTGCCTTCCCCATCACAAGTTACACCCGACAGGGAAGAAGTGTTTTATTTTTCATATATTGATGAAGTGCCAGTCACAGCTGAAGAGATTGGTAGAGCAACCAAACGTGACCCAGTGATGTCAAAGGTGTATGATTATTTTGCAAATGGTTGTCCAAACCAGGTAACAGACAAAGATATTCATCCATTCTTCATTCGTAGGAATGAATTATCAGTCGATAAAGATTGTATCATGTGGGGTGCAAGAGTGATTATACCAAATAAATTCAGGTCCAAATTATTAGCAGACCTCCATGACCAGCACCTGGGAATGTGCTTGACCAAGAGTTTTGCACGTAGTTATTTATGGTGGCCAGGTCTTGATAAAGTTATAGAGTACATTGTGACCAGTGTACGACATGTCAATCGGTAAGCAAGCAACCACCATCAGTACCATTACAGCCATGGAAATGGCCTCCCAGGGTGTGGCAAAGGCTACATATTGATTTTGCTGAGTTAGAAGGACAATAATTGTTCATTGTGATTGATAGCCATTCGAAGTGAGTCGAGGTGTTTCTAATGTGGAAAATAACAAGTAAAATATTAGACATTTTGCAAAGTTTATTTTCTTCATTTGGCCTCCCAGAAGAAATTGCCTCTGATAATGGACCTCAATTTCGTTCAGAAGAATTTGCACAGTTCACGAGCAAAAATGATGTGAAACATACCAAGGTTCCACTGTACCACCCTGCTTCAAATGGTGCAGCAGAGCGCACTGTACAAATTGTAAAATGTGCCCACATAAAACAGATGTTGGATCCAAATCCAAAGAAACAACAGTTGTCATTGGATCACAAATTGGCTAATTTTCTAATTATGTATTACAATAGTCCTCATGCAACTACTGGTGGAACATCAACAGCATCGTTTCTCAAACGACAGCCACGAACCAGATTCTCGTTGTTAAAACCAAATTTGGCACAGTCCATAGAAGAGACACAATTAAGACAGAAAGAGAATCATGATAGAGGTAGAGTAAAAGAGGGAAGTGTGAAATTAAATCAGAAGGTGAGAGTGAAGAAGCATCACCATAAATGGTTAAAGTGGTTACTAGGTAGAGTGGCGAAGATATGTGGTCCTCGCACATATTTGGTCAAGATGTTTGATAATGGACAAGTTAGGTTTGTTCATATTGATATTTTACCTACAGACATGGAAGCAGTTGAAGGTGGGAATGATTCAATTATTTCTGACTCACCAGATAGTTTTGACACACCAGTAGCAAATCCTAAATCCAATGTACTGGAAACAAATCCAAGAGAAAATCAGAACTTAAGTCTGAGATCAAGTCAGGAAAACAAACAGTTTGAGGTTATAGTGAGTTCAAATGAAAATCAAGGGCATCCCTTGGAGGAAAACTTTCCTCAGGATCAGCATCGAAGGAGTTTAAATTCAACACCATGTTTAGAAGGTTCTGTTCGAGAGCGAAGGTAACCTCTTTGAAACAGAAAACAAGTGGTTAAGCTTAATTTGTAAATATGGCAAAATAAGTCCAAATCCTTTGTTATGTATAAACATGCAAATTATGTGAAATGGTTATTTGTTATAATAATTTCATTAGGAGGGAGAAGTGTAATATCTGTAACTCCACCTGATGGACGTATTGTGATACTGCAACTAAAAGTTGAATAAACGAGTCAGCTCATAAGAAGCTTCTCGAGACTTCTGAGAGCTGCTGCCATTTTAGGAGGCTATGTGTGCTTGTGTTCTGTGAAGTATATCACAGGTCTACAAGGCTGTAGTGAAACCCGCCCTCTTATATAGCACAGAGAAGTGGACCATGTACAGTAGACATCTCAAATTACTGGAGAAATACCACCAACGCTGTTTCCGCAAGATCTTGCAAATCCCCTGGGAGGACAGACTCACCAACATCAGTGTTCTCAATCAGGCCAACATCCCCAGCATCAAAGCACTGACCACACTTGACCAGCTCCGTTGGGCGGGCCACATTGTCCGTATGCCCGACAGAAGACTCCCAAAGCAAGTGCTCTATTCGAAACTCCTACACGGCAAGTAATCCCCAGGTGGGCAGAGGAAACGTTTCAAGGACACCCTCAAAGCCTCCTTGATAAAGTGTAACATCCCCACCGACCCCTGGGAATCCCTGGCCAAAGACCGCCCTAAGTGGGGAAAGAACATCTGGTAGAGTGCTGAGCACCTCGAGTTTCATCGTCAAGAGCATGCAGAAAACAAGCGCTGGCAGTGGAAGGAGCGTGCGGTAAACCAGCCTCCCCACCCACCTTTTCCTTCAATGACTGTCTGTCCCACCTGTGACAGAGACTGTAATTCCTGTATTGGACTGTAGTCACCCAATCACTCACTTTTAGAGTGGAAACAAGATTCCCCGTTTTCGAGGGACTGCCTATGATGAAGATAGAATTCATCATAGAATCACCGAAATTTACAGCACGAAAGGCGGCCATTTCGGCCCATCATGTCCATGCCAGCCGACAAAGAGCTATCCAGCCTAAGCCCACCTTCCAGCTCTTGGTCCGTAGTCCTGTAGGTTACGGCACTTCAAGTGCACATCCAAACACTTTTTTAATGTGGTGAGGGTTTCTGTCTCTACCACCCTTTCAAGCATTGAGTTCCAGACCCTCACCAGCCATTGGGTGAAAAATTTCACCTCATCACCCCTCTAAACCTCCTATCAATTACTTTAAATCTATGCCCCCTGGTTGTTGACTCCTCTGCTAAGGCAAATAGGTCCTTCCTATCCACTCTATCCAGGCCCCTCATAATTATATACCTCAATAAAAGTCTCCCCTCAGCTTCCTCTGTTCCAAAGAAAACAATCCCAGCCTATCCAATCGTTCCTCATAGCTAAAATTCTCCAGTCCAGGCAACATCCTCGTAAATTTCCTCTGCACCCTCTCTAGTATAATCACATCTTTCCTGTAATGTGGTGACCAGAACTGCACGCAGTATTCTAGCTGTGGCCTAACTAATGTTTTACACAGTTCAAGCATAACCTCCCTGCTCTTATATTCTATGCTTCGGCTAATAAAGGCAAGTACAGGAAACTCTTGATTATCCGGGTCCCTCGGGGCTTGGGCTATTTTGGGCAAACGATTTTGCCGCTAGGCGAGTGCACGTCTCAGAGCTGAAATGTGACGGTGATAGAATCAACCACAAAGACTTGGTTCGTGTTATCATAGCGTGAACGTAATAAAATACATGACAATGGACAACACACCTGCTTCAATTTATGTGTGCTTGCTAGTTGAAATGATCGAGATTTTCACATGTGTGACAGTTATTTAATGCCTGTGTCAGTTGTGAAGTGAGAAAGGAGTGCACGCCTGAGTCAATTTGTGTGTGATTGACACTTGAGCTGATCGAGATATTCACGTGTGCGTCAGTTTTTAAAAACGGTGTTACAGCGGGTTCTCTGTTAGATCAGTGTACGGATAATCGAGAGTTTCCTGTATTCCGTATGCCTTCTTAGACATCTTATCTAACTGGCCTGCTACCTTCAGGGATCTGTGGACAGGCACTCCAAGATCCCTTTGTTCCTCTACACTTTTCAATGTCGTACCATTTAATGTGTATTCCCTTGCCTTGTTAGACCTCCCCAAATGCATTACCTCACACTTCTCAGGATTGAATTCCATTTGCCACTGTTCTGCCCATCTGACCAGTTCATTGATATCTTCCTGCAGTCTACAGCTTTCTTCTTCATTATCAACCACACAGCCAATTTTTGCATCATCTGCAAACTTCTTAATCATACTCCCTATATTCAAGTCTAAATCATTGATAGATACCACAAAAAGCAAGGGACGTAGTACTGAGCCCTACGGAACCCTACTGGAAACAGCCTTCCAGTCACAAAAATGGCCATCGACCATTGCTTCTGAGCCAATTTTAAATCCCATGGACTTTTACTTTTGTGACCAGTCTGCCATGTGGAACCTGTAGGTTGATAGATATGCTGGTACAAATAATGATATAGACTTGGAGGTTTCGGAACTCTCTGTGTATGAAGCTTCGGATTCATTGAAACCTTTATAAAACAGACTATTTAGTCCACTGATAAACTATTACAATACCAGTGTTCCTCAAACTTATCATAACATCCACATCTGTCAGATTTACTTCGTGGAAATTGTCTTTGGTATGGAGGGTCTATCGCTGTTTAGTCACCATTGTAAATCATGATGTGAGTGCCAGCTAATTAGGTTACAGTTGTTGGCAGGAGTGAATGTACTTCTTATTCAGAAACTAAGCTGGCATTCACAACGCATATCCACCAGCTGTCAACTCGAGCTGCAATTCGAACTGGATCTCACAATTCCAATCTATTGCACTTTTCTTTTTAAATAGACATTGCAAATAGTAAGGAAGTGGTAAATAGCAATTGTCTATTGTCTACGAAGAGAGAGGATTCTAAATTATCCAGCATTATAAATGCCTGGGGGGAGAGTTGCGAGAGTTGAGATGACATCATAAATCAGGGAGAAAAGCCTGGTTTATGACCATGAGGATGCATAAGACTGAATCACAGTCATCAACACCCTCCTCAGCATCTGTTATTTGATATAAAATCTGGCTTATAAAAAGAAAAGAAGAATATAATCATTATAGATGAAGCGCTGTACAGCTTTGCGGAACTGATCAGCTGTTTTATGACATTATAACTGGATGCCAATTGACGTCAAATGTGTATAATTACAACTGTGTTATTGTAACTGGAAACAATGTAGATGCATAATTTATTAAAGGACATAATCGCGTTGCAGTTTACAGTGGGCCTTGATGCGGATAGCTAGCGCTTCTGCTCAAAATAGGGGGGGCACCTGATAGAAATATTTAAATTGGGATTCTATGCTGGTTGAAGGAGCCCAATGCCATTTTCTTGTAGCAATGGCTGGAGCATGTGCCATGTACGCTTTTCCCAATGCTTGGGGTTGGGCAGTCGACCAGTGGTCCTTAAAAGGAACGCTGCAGGCTACTCACACACAGGTAAATGTCAGGTGTGAAAGGGAATGTTGTCGGATCAGGAGGAACATTAATGCTCCTCCTCGTGTTCCTCCTGGTCCCTTAAACAAAAATCGATCCATGATGCCCGACCCTCCATGACCCTTCCCTGGGATTGCCTGGGATTTATGTTGCTCTCAAAGCGGCCGTCGTGTGGGCACGGCAGAGGTCCTTCCACCGCAGACTTGTTTTGGGCCAAAATTGAACATCACCCATCTAAGCACAATGATACCCATGAGGCCTGAGTATACCATTTTCCACTGACAAGGGAATAAGAATCCCACAGTGGGAGAACTGGGTTGCTCAGTGTGCCTTTCAACTGTGGGACCTGGGTTCGAAGCCAGCCAGAATCATGGCATGGAAATCTCCTCTGTCTGATGCCAGTACTGGTCCTATGTGAAATGGGATTGGACAATCTCAACCCCCGCTCTTATTGGGCATGGGCCTACACCATAAAAGTGTTCCTAATTTGGCACTCAATAGCCATCTCACACAACATTGTCACAGATGCATTTTTGTGGTTGGGTCTGCAAAGTAGACGGAGCCTTGCATCGAACTGTGCTAATCTGACCTCGGAATGGTGGATGGTGACACTGGGTGCCTGAAATGGGAACAGTCCCATTCTCCGTACTGAGCACAATAATTGAAAAATCCAATTCCTTGTGCTGTTATGTTTAGTGGAGTTCCTTTGAAGAGTGTCTCCATTCTCTATTTCTAGAAATGATTTTCATAGAAATCCTGACAGAAATAATATTCACAAGCACATTTACAATGTTACTAAATAAAACACCCACAGGAATTCTTGCCTTATTTTGTTTTTTTTTGCAATCGTCTCGTCCGCAATCAATTTTATTTGTGCAATCTTGCATAAAGCAAAAAGTAATGTCACTGTAAGTTTTATTCAAATCGATAATCTTTTGCATGAAATAAAAAGGTGGAAGGCACAAAGAAGAAAACAACAACAACTTGTATTTCTATAGCGCCTTTAATATAGTGAAATGTCCCGAGGCACTTCACAGGAGTGTGAAAAGACAAACATTTTCACTCAGCCACATAAGAAATTATGACCAGAAGCTTGGTCAAAGAGGTAGGTTTTAAGAAGCATCTGAAAGGAAGAAAGAGAGGCAGGGAGTTCCAGAGCTTGGGGTCTAGGCAACAGAAGGCACAGCCACAGATGATTGTGTGATTATAATCACGGATGCTGAAGAGGGCAGAATTAGAGGAGCGCAGCCATCTCGGAAGGTTGTGGGGCTGGAGATTACAGAGATAGGGAGGGGCGAGGCCATGGAGGAGTTTGAAAATAAAGATGAGAATTTTGAAAGCAAGGCATTGCTTAACCGGAAGCCAATGTAGGTCATCAAGCACAGGGATGATGGGTGAGTGGGACTTGGAGCAAGTTATGACACGGGCAGCCAAGTTTTGGATCACCTCTAGTTTATGTAGGGTAGAATGGGAAGGCCAGCCAGGAGTGCATTGGAATAGTCAAGTCTAGAGGTAACAAAGGCATGGATGAGGGCTTCAGCAGCAGATGAGCTGAGGCAGGGGCAGAGACAGGTGATGTTAGAGGTGAAAATGGGTGGTCTTTGTTATGCTGCAGATATGTGGTCGAAAGCTCATTTTGGGGTCAAATATGACACCAAGGATGCGACACCGAAGTCTTTTTGTCAAACAGCATCCTTCATTTTTACAACTGATGGGTGTCCTTACAGGCAAAGTCCAGATTCCAGAATGTGGAAATTATTAATTATTCCTATCATGGAGCTGCTGGTTGATCTGTAACTTTTCATTATAAGGAGCGCAACTGAAGTGCTAGTGGCACTGATCAACATCTTACATTAGAACAACAGCACGACTCGACACGTACAATCAACAAGTGTTATTGCTAAAATCCTGGAGGCCGTTGTATTTAAATCCTGGCGTGTCCACAGTTCCATTTTTGCCAATATCATAAATTTGAAAATCAAGCCCAGATAATTGAGAAGACAATTGCTTCTTTCTGGTGGTTAGAACTTTGCCCTAAATTAAATGATCTGCATAGTCTCAATATAGTTCCCAGGAGAACCCGAGTTCACAGTACATAATTACTAATAATTCAGCACTAATTGGCACTAATCTGGCATCCTCGCTCCGAGAGGCCATAAGGACGTATAAATCAAAATGTGGTTCTGTGCCAATCATAATGTGCCATGAGCGAATGTTTAAACTTCAGAGAGACTTCCTTGTACATACAAAGTGGCTCCCATTTAGAGAAAAAAAACATTTGTGACACACTGAAAAAGGCAAGCTGTGTAGAATTAAAATGTCAGCACTTGTAGGCCCATTACATCTCGTGTAGACAGTCCAAGGCCCAGGCTTTGCCTCCTGACAGTAATCCATGGGTAGGCCATTTAAGACTGAGATGAGGAGGAATTTCTTCACTCAGAGGGTTGTGAATCTTTGGAATTCTCTGCCCCAGAGGACTGTAGATGCAGAGCCTCTGAATATATTCAAGGCTGAGGTAGATAGATTTTTGGAGTCTCGAGGAATCAAGGGATATGGAGATCAGGCAGGAAAATGGAGTTGAGGTCGATGATCAGCCATGATCTTATTGAATAGCAGAGCAGGTTCGAAGGGTCGAATGGCTACTCCTGCTCCTATTTATTTTGTTCCTATGTTCTTAACCATAACAGGATGGGCTTTGCGCCTGTTCATGGGACCAGATGCTGACCAAGGTGGATTTTCCTGGGTCAACTATTTTAACTACAGTTGGGCGGGCTCTCAGGGGGATGTCTGGCTGTGCCCAGGAACCTGTCTGAGTTGGGGTAGAAGGGGGTGGGGGTTGGTTGGTGAAGGAGCATGGCTGCTGCCTCCAGGGCAGCTGAAGAAGCCAGACGATACAAAATAAAAATTCCAAGCTTGCCGAGTGCAATTGATTGCCCTATGATTAATTACACTTGACTTGCCAGCCATTTGCTATTTCACCACGCTCCACCCATCCCCCCCACTTGTCGCATTAGCAATGCTGAAGACCAAAACACAGCAGCATGCTCAGATGCAAAGGAATGCACTAGCGGAATGGCTCCCTGCCCGAAATTCCTCCCCTGCCTGCCCCAATACCATTTAAATGGGTAGTAACGGGAAGGGTGTTCTCGCAAGAAATGTCCTTTTCATCTATTTTTACTTTCTGCTTTTCCCATATTTTCCCCAACTATGGCCAGCAGCAGGTAACCTGTTCCTTGGCCTATGGCAATGCTGCTCTGCGGCTGCTGTTGAAAGGTGCACAAGGGAGGAGGATTATCCAGAAGTGGCTGAGCGCACTGGATACATCAATGGCTATGGGTCCCCGAAAACATCCTGGCTGTCGTGCTGGAGATTTGTGTTCCAGAGCTATCCGTGCCTCTAGCCAAGCTGTTCCAGTAAAGCTACAATACTGGCATTTAACCCGACAATGTGGAAAACTGCCCAGGTATATCCTTTCCACAAATAGCAGAACAAATCCAATCTGGCCAATTACCGCCCCATGAGTCTATTCTCAATCATCAGCAAAGTGATGGAAAGTGTCGTTGACAGTGCTATCAAGCGGCACTTACTCACCAATAACCTGCTCACCGATGCTCAGTTTGGGTTCCGCCGGGACCACTCGGCTCCAGACCTCATTACAACCTTGGCCTAACATGTACAATCGAGCTGAATTCCAGAGGTGAGGTGAGAGTGACTGCCCTTGACATCAAGGCAGCATTTGACTGAGTGTGGCATCAAGGAACCCTAGTAAAAGTGAAGTCAGTGGCAATCAGGTGGGGAAACTGCCTTTGTCATCCCTAATTGCCCTTGAATAAATAAATAAATAAAACTTCTCCTGCCACCTCACTATGTGAGAGAGAGCATATTTCATCATGTTGGTGCATCCAAAATCAGTCGCTCAGAGATGTGCGATATGACTAGTATTAAGCCACGTTACCCGCTTTGTGATGTCAAGTATTGGTATTCAACTGCATTGGTCTCCCCTGTCTTGTTGGATCATAAATGTTTGCAGAAGGGAAAGCTCTTTTTAAAAGGTGCCTAGCACTGCTGTACTTATAGTTGAAAGCACATTGTTGGAGCAATATAGGGGTCCTCAAATGCACCTATTCGTTTCCACACCTGACTTGGAATTGTTTTTTACTGGCACTGATGGAAACATTCTCAGTCATCATCTAATTATCGCAATTGCACAAAAAACAGATTCCAGTTTGAAAAGAGTTTTACATTTGGGAGGCCCCTTTAAGCCACTAATTGCCACTTTTGTCAAGATCTCCAAAGCAGATTTTTTTTTTAACCAAAGTTCATTACTTTCCTGTGAAGGTATAAATCTTATACCAATGCTGTGAAGTATCAGAAATTAAGGGAGCAACAACAGACACCTGTGGAATGCAATGATGCCAGGGCCAGAGATGGCAAAACCTACAATTTCACATTTTTAACATAACCACCATCTCATTCAACAGTTTGACTACATTTCCTGCAAACAGGACCTTGTCCTCTAAGATCAGAAGCTCTACATAGAATTTACAGCCCAGAAACAGGCCATTTGGCCCAACCAGTCCATGTCGGTGTTTGTGCTCCACCAGAGCCACCTCCCAGCCACTCTTCATCTAACACTATCAACATACCCTTCTATTCCTTATTCCCTCAGGTGTCTATCGAGCTTCCACTTAAATGCATCTATTTGCCTCAACTACTCCTTGTGGTAGCGAGTCCCACATTCTAACCACTCTCTGGGTAAAGAAGTTTTCTATAACTTGTCCTCGCCGTGGTGCGTATCTGAGGGATAAACAAACTACCCCGCTTGCAGTAATTTGATAACTAAATTGAACGCAATCTTGCAGTAAGCTACCAAACTCTCTTCAAAAGGGTAAACATTAGCCCGCGGCCCAGAGATTTACAGAGCAAAGGCAGTTAAAATATTTATTTACAATTAAATAGCAATGTGAAGCACAAAATTCAGCAAAGATTAAAATCATTTTACTATTATAATTAAATCATTCATTAAAAACAGTACATCAGCACACACACAGATCATACTGCTCTCAGGACTGCTGGTGGATGATGGATGTATGGCCATTGAGTGAAAACAGGATAAAATTTGGTCGTATCACTCCTCTTCCAGATTGTACAACCTGCTGAGAGGGGCTAGAAATTCATTGGCTGAGCGCCACCTGTGAGCGCCCAAGAGAGGCGCCAACCTACCGCCCGAGCGCCGTGCTATGACATCCTGCCGCGAACTTCACTGGTGGTTTAGCGGCGGCGCTGTCATTTAGTGACGTTATTGCATGTGCAACACGCTCTTTGAGCTGCGTTCACCAACTTGACTGCTTTCGCCTGTTGTACTGCCTGCCGCTACTCCTGACAGGGAAAGCAGGCACTGCAAAGAGGATCGTGTGGTGAAATCTGAAGGACTGACCAGGTAAATGTTCAGATTGCACTTTATTTACAATTACTTACCTTTCTGATCTCTAGAAGACTGTTGCTGACGTTTCTTCCATTTCCTTGCAGTTTTTGCTTGGTCCACCTCACCGCCTCTTCAGGCGTTAGGATGCCGGTGCCCTAGTGCCTCAACTTCAGTAGCCCTCCTGTGCTGCCGCCCCGTTAGCGCTCTAAGAGGGATGGGGAATGCTTCAGTTAGCGCTCTACTCCCCTCTAGGGGCACTAAAAATGAATATGCCGGTTGGAGGCAGTAAATTTCGCCCAGCACTAAAGTTAGCGACCAGGCAGTGTCATCGCCTCAAACCGGGCTACAACGAATTTTTAGCCCACTGTCTTTCTGCATCCATGAAGAGTGGCCACTGGGCAAGGTGCATATTCCAGAACGAGTCTGTCCCTTCAGGTCAGGAGGGGAGGTATGTGGGAGCAGGGGTACGGGAACATCGTGGTTATGTTATCGGTCTAATAATCCAATAGGCCTGGACCAATAATCTAGAAATAGGAGTTCAAATCCCACCATGGCAGCTGGGGAATTTGAACTCAGTCACTTAAATAAAACTGTAATAAAAAGCAATGGTGACCATAAAACTACCGGATTGTTATAAAAACCCATCTGGCTCACTAATGTCCTTACCCAGTCTGGCCTATATGTGACTTCAGACCCACAATAATGTGGTTGACTCTTAACTGCTCTCTGAAATGGCCTTGTAAGCCACTCAGTTGTATAAGGCGGCTCACCACCACCTTCTCAAGGGAAATTAGGGATGGGCAATAAATGCTGGCCTTGGCAGCAACACCCACATCCCATGAATGAATTTGTTAAAAAGGTGTAAACCATCTGATTAACATTTTGGCTCATATAATTATGTCAAACAGATAAATTATTGTAAATTTTACCTGCATATTAAAACTAAAAGTAAGAAAGGGACTTAATGAAATCTCCAAGTGTACAGAAAGTTTATATTTAATCTGTAATCAAGAGCAGCTATTAACCATTGCCAGACAAAAACCACTAACAATTGAAGCAATTATTAAGGAACAAGATAGACACAAAAATCTAATCGAATACTAAGCAGGAGGTGCATTTCACATATGCTAGGATATCTTAAAATGACAGTGCTAGGAACAGGCACATCTTGTAACACCAACTGTAATGTATACACCTGTGAGTATTCTCACAGGTTCAACAAAATAGTTGTAGAGCTGTTGCACTAAGTGGCTTAGCCAGTCATGTGATGTTCACAAGACTCAATAAAACCCCAGTCAGTTGAGGCTAGGTCAGCCACAATGAGGTATGCAGTTGTGAGCCTCATGGATGAACTGGTAATGTGTAGTGTGTTTGTTAAACCTTTGTTAATAAAGCAACTAGTTCTTAATAGCAATGTGTTGGTATGAATTCTTCAGCAAAGAACCCATGAAGCAAATACATTGCAGCAACCTTCCCAAGTTAGAATAGTTTTGTGATCATAATCAGCTCTCCAGTATTGAAGGAAAAGGACCTGAATGAAGTGGTCAAAAAACACTTTTTATTTAATAAATATATAAATATACATTAAACTTGCAAATATCACTCCTATCATGTCGTAATTAAAACAGGCCAGTTGTTAACTTCACTGCTATTTACCCTGTCAAAAAATCACCAAGCCTCATTACAAGGATCCTTCATATGGTCGATCTTTGAGCAGTGCTCATCTGTCACTGTGGAACTTAATACCGCCCTTACAATCCTCTCAAGTGGAGTTTAATTAGTATTAAACCTGAGCTGCATGGAGCAGGTTGTGTGGTTGTAAACTCTGCGGTGGAGCTTGACTCGCATGTAGGCATTCATTTGTCCATTTGGACCTAAATATCTTTAAGGATTCCTCCCAGGAGGGTTTTTCCCAGCAAACTTCCAATGGATCATTGGATGCAGATTTTCTGTCTCGATATATTTACAAAGGTACCTTTATTTATCACCTGATTACCTCTCCTTGCCCTTGACTATATAGCTTTGTTGTCAGCAGTAAGTTTTCTCTAAAAGAGACACTCCAGCTTAGAAATAGGCATAAGGATCCAATATTGCAACATTCTCACACAGGACCACCTGGCATATTGGGAAAGGCTGCTGTAAAAGGTGTCTGAGGCCCGGCACCTGAAACAAGTGTTAGGCTCGAGGCCTGCATTTTCAAATAAAGCCCCCCTGCATTATTCTCTAGAGTTTCGAAGAATGAGAGGTGGTCTGATTGAAACATACAAAATTCTTACAGGGCTCAACAGGGTAGATGCAGGGAGGATGATTCCCCTGGCTGGGTAGACTAGAACCTGGGGTCACAGTCTCAGAATAAGGGGTCAGCCATTTAGGACTGAGATGAGGAGAAATCTCTTCACACAGAGGGTGGTGAATCATTGGAATTGTCTACTCTAGAGGGCTGTAGAAGCTCAGTTGTTGAGTATATTCAAGCCAGAGATCGATAGATTTTTGAATATTAAGGGAATCAAGGGATATGGCAGGAAAGTGGAGTTGAGATAGAAGATCAGCTGTGATCTTGTTGAATGGCGGAGTAGGCTCAAGGGGCCGAATGGCCTACTCCTGCTCCATATTTCTTATGTTCTTATGTTTCTTATCACGCCCTATTTGGGCATGATCCAATATCTATGCCATCAAATCTAAACCTTTCATCTAATCCTAATACTAGCATTTACGCTTTACCTTTTCAAATGTAACTTTTTCCTTTCATCCAGAGTTTGGCAGCAAGAAAAATGTTTTATCTCCAACATGTTCTTAGATATTTTTGCCTTACAGTCATGGAGTAACCGGTATACATTTTGGCACTCAACGGGCTTATGGGACCACAGCCTTGCAGATATGTAACTGATGCCGCCTCTTGGGAATCAGTGTTTGTTGGGGGAAAACCCCGAAGTAGAAATAAATCTACTCTGAGACTACGTTAGAGAGTTGAAAACACACACAGTTTATTAATACAAGGTACCAGGGGATTGTATGTAGGTCCCTTAACCAGGCAACAACTCAATTTGGGTTTACAACAAATTAGTATTTAAAAAGTCGTAAACCGCAAAAGTCACATGTCACTGCTTCTACATCTGGCATTGCAAAAAGCGTCTACACAACGAGTTTTTTTCATCTTTGGCCAGCTTACTTCCATATCTTCGGCCAGCGTCTGGTGTGATTGGTTTCTTTCTTGCTCAGCGTCTTGTGACCTTTTCGCAATTGCTTATCTCATTCTGTCATATAGTCATATAGTACATTTTCTAAAGCACAGCAATTTCGCACTAACGCTATTAACCCTTCAATCCCTCATTTGGCCGAAATTTTTCATATACATAATTCTAGGCCAACGTATACCCGGTCTTCATGCAGAAATTGGTGATGTGATGCGCTGGTTCCTGAGCCCCGGGATCTCCACCCCGGGGTCCAGGTTCTCCTCTCCTGTCGCACCTCATTCTGCTGCTTGTAAAACCTCATCATATAGGTGTTTTGGGTGTATGTACACCACCTTCTGAGACACCGCTAGATTCTCGTAGTTTGAGGGCGGTTGGGTTACAGGTCTGCTCGATAGTAAAGATGACAGTGTTTTGCTTATACAACATTTAAGTAACATACATAGGCAATACAGCATTATTACCACCACCACAAAGGTAACCAGACCTTGGATTAGTGACGTTCCCATAGATCCTAACCACCATGAGAACCAGTCGCATAATGTGGAGGCTGGTGGTTGCTTAAGCTTTTTAACCTCTTCTTGGATATGCTCTGCCAGATTGGTAATTTCTTCCGAACTATCCGGGATGTATGTACAACATTCGGCCCCGATGAGGGCACAGGTTCTCCCTTTTTCTGCCAACACATGGTCAAGGGCCATCCGATTTTGCAGAGCTACTGTGCGGAGGGCTACCATCTCTGCTTAACCTTAACTAGGGTTTCAGTTGTATCGTTGGCCACCTGTTCCAGGACGGAAGCCATGTTAATGGATTCCCTTGCCAATTTACCAGGGAAACGCAATGGCCCAGAATCTTTCAGTCTCCGTGATGGCTTGTCTGGCTCTCCGGTGGAGGTCCTTCAGAGAACCCAGGTGATACATGTCGGGTACGATATAAGCCAGATAACAAGAACCCATCCATTCTCGGGGCAACCAGGGGTAGGCCCTGTGACCGCACACAAAATGAGTCCCGTTGTAGGGCGTATACTTATTTATCGCTGGGGGGTCCCATTAGACCGAAAAGTCACCATTTCCATTTAATGATGCGAGTGTCACCCTACCCCCTTCGGCAGGTAAGATAAGGCTATATGTGCAGTTACTATACCCCACAATAGGATCTTCCGGTTGTCCCTGCCTTGTGAGACATAGCCCCCCTCCCTGTGCCTTCTTACACCTTGTTCTCAGGAATGGTGGTAGATAGGAATCGTTATCACTAAATTGTAGGGGGATTCCTTCCTCCGAGTGTGTGGGGACATGGGCACAGACCCAACAGCTGGCAACATTGGCTTTTTTGGCATAGGTGTATGACATGTACAAAAAGGTGTTCACATACAACTCTCTCTTGGTCAGTGGGGGTATTCTGGCCTGAGTCCTCCCTAGGCTACATATTACAATTACACAAAAAAGCAAACTGCACGTAATATCGCGTAACACATTCATCTTGGATCGTCTTTATTTCTTCCGGCGTTTTATGCTGATGCGTCCGCCTTCAGTTTCCTAGAATGTGTTTGAAGGCAGGGTTATTTGTTTTGTTCGCTTGTGCTGGGGCCGTTGGATTCATATTCTTTGAGCTGAGACCAATGTTTCCATCGGCCAACCCCACCCATATCTATGCAGGCGAACGTATCTCCGCTAATTAGGACTTCAAATGGGCCAGACCAACGGGGAGCAAACCCCGTTCCTCCTGGCATTTTACCATTACCTTTGCGCCGACCTGCGGAACCTCCCCCTGGTCCTCCAATTCCTTCTGTTCGTCCCTGCCTGTTTGCCATTCCCTCACTTCCTTCCTCAATTCCTTAAGTTGCTTACTCAGTTCCAAGACGTACTTTCTAATCCGATCCCTCAGGAGTCCTACGTCGGATCCCCCAGTTATGATTCCTTCCGGCAGGCGCATCGCCCTGCCTGTCATCAACTCATCTGGAGTTAATCCTGTCACTTGGTTAGGAATTGCCCTTTGTCTCATCAAGATTGTGGGTAGTAAATCCGCCCAAGCTTGTCCTGTCTCTTGGATGGCCTTTGCTAGGGCTGTTTTAAGTGTCCTGTTCATACGTTCTACCATCCCAGAGCTTTGCGGGTGGTAGAGGATATGAAAGTTCTGTCTAATACCCAACATAGCACACACCTCCTTCATTATTTGTCCGGTAAAATGGGTTCCCTGGTCGGAATTGATTTGGATAGGGACGCCCCAACGTGGGATTACTTCCTCTGCCACTATTCGGGCCACAGTGACTGTGGTGCAGTTTCGCGTGACAAACGCTTCTACCCACCGCATAAACTGATCTATTATTACTAGACAGTATTTCTTGCCCCTTGAGGATGGTAAAGGTCCCGTGAAGTCTATCTGTATACATTCCCACGGCCCCCTTGGTCGTGGTTGGTGAGCCATTCTAACCTTAATGGCCTTTCCTGGGTTGTACTGGGCACACGTGACACATTGCTGACAGTACTTAGCTACGTCCCGTCCCATTCCTGGCCACCACCAATCCCCAGTTATGTTTGTTATCATGATGTTCCGTCCGACATGACTGATGCCATGATGTAGTTCCATGAGCATTTGTCTAATACAAGCCGGGGCTATCACCTTCCCATCGTTCCTCCATATGAAGTCTTCACCCTGGCTCCCTCCTTTTGTGCCCCAATCTTTCTTTTCTTCATCATTTACATCGGCATGTAATCTCACAATGCCTATATCTTCCCTGGTAATGATACTACATACAACTTCTTCCTGCACTTCTAAGGATATACTTGCTTCCTGTGCCGCTTTATCCGCTGCTTCATTGCCCCGTTGGACATTGTTTACTACTTTCTGGTGAGCCTTAACCTTGATCACTGCTGCCTCTGCGGGTTTACCGGCGGCGTCTAATAGTAGTCTGATTCTGCCCTCATGTTTCATAGCCTCCCCGCCCAAAGTGACGAACCCTCTCCTTGCCCAGGCAGTCATGTAGTCATGGACTACCCGGAAGGCATAGCGGCTATCCGTATATATATTTGCCCGCTGGCCTTCGGCTAGTTGGAGGGCTTCAGTCAGGGCAGTGAGTTCAGCTACTTGGGCCGACAGTCCTCCGTCTAACCTTCCCTTTCAGACAGTGTTTAGCGCTTCGTCTACCACCGCCCATCCCGTATGCGGGGTCCCCTGAATGTATTTCCGGGACCCATCTACGTACAGGATCAGCTCGGGGTTTTCAAGGGGAATCTCACTTATGTGTCCCGGTGAGTCCTCCCATTCCTGTGACTGGCACTCATGAGGCTCACCCACGGATAAGAGGCCCTCTGCCGGGTTCTCCCCCGTGTCTCGTACAATTTTTATGGACCCATCTAAGGGAAGTAATACTGCTTCCCATTTGGCCCGGCGGACGTTGGACACGGAATGTTGGTAAGGGAATATCTGTCATAGATACCGATGCTCCGGTATCCACTATCATATCACACTTCTGGCCCCCTAACAGCGCTGTTATGTGAATATGTGGATCCTCTCCCTGCCCCACAGGGGCCACTGGCCTTCAGTTTCTTCCTAAGTCCCTCAGCACTGTGATTAGCTGCTGTCGGTTTATCTCCTCTACTCTAAGGCCTGACTGACTATTTCTTTTCTCCTTGGGCGCCCAACATTTATCAGTGGCATGTACCTTTTTCCCACAATTGTCACATCGGACGGTTGGTCTTTTAGGGCCCCTGCAGTCGGCGGCAAAATAACCCGTCTTGCCACAGTTGTAGCATTCCCCTCGGCCCACATACTTACTACTCTTAGCCGCAGCCACTTCTTGTTTTAATCCCCCAGAATTAATGTGGCATGCCCACTGGACAGCTTGGTCATAGGTGTCCGTGACTACCACCCCCATTTTTAAGATCTTTTGATGGCCGGCCGAAAGGCCGTCCTGAAACATTTTCACGAAGACTGGGTCGTCTCTGTTCGGGGCCGCCTGTCCCGAGGATTCTTGGTATTGGTATTGGAACCATAACCTCTCTCTGTAGTCATTGACGTTTTCTCCCTTTTTCTGGCGGGTCTGCATTATCAATCCCCAATTTGGAGTGGATGCTCCCATTAAGGCCTGTATAGCCTGGACGAACCCCGTTCTGGCAACGTCCCGTTGTGCCCTTGTGGGCCGAAGAATGAGAGGGGATCTCATAGAAATGTTTAAAATTCTGACGGGTTTAGATAGGTTAGATGCAGGAAGAATGTTCCCAATGTTGGGGAAGTCCAGAACCAGGGGTCACAGTCTAAGGATAAGGGGTAAGCCATTTAGGACCGAGAGGAGGAGAAACTTCTTCATCCAGAGAGTGGTGAACCTGTGGAATTCTCTACCACAGAAAGTTGTTTAGGTCAATTCACTAAATATATTCAAAAAGGAGTTAGATATAGTTTTTACTACTAGGGGGATCAAGGGGTATGGCGAGAAAGCAGGAATGGGGTACTGAAGTTGCATGTTCAGCCATGAACTCATTGAATGGCGACGCAGGCTCGAAGGGCCGAATGGCCTACTCCTGCACCTATTTTCTATGTATCTACCCACGGCTGGTATAGAAACATAGAAACATAGAAAATAGGTGCAGGAGTAGGCAATTCGGCCCTTCGAACCTGCACCGCCATTCAATAAGATCATGGATGATCATTCCCTCAGTACCCCTTTCCTGCTTTCTCTCCATACCCCTTGATCCCTTTAGCCGCAAGGGCCATATCTAACTCCCTCTTGAATACATCCAATGAACTGGCATCAACAACTCTCTGCGGTAGGGAATTCCACAGGTCAACAACTCTGAGTGAAGAAGTTTCTCCTCATCTCAGTCCTAAATGGCCTACCCCTTATCCTAAGACTGTGTCCCCTGGTTCTGGACTTCCCCAACATCGGGAACATTCTTCCCGCATCTAACCTGTCCAGTCCCATCAGAACCTTATATGTTTCTATGAGATCCCCTCTCATCCTTCTAAACTCCAGTGTATAAAGGCCCAGTTGATCCAATCTCTCCTCATATGTCAGTCCCGCCATCCCGGGAATCAGTCTGGTGAACCTTCACTGCACTCCCTCAATAGCAAGAACGTCCTTCCTTAGATTAGGAGACCAAAACTGAACACAATATTCCAGGTGAGGCCTCACCAAGGGCCTGTACAACTGCAGTAAGACCTCCCTGCTCCTATACTCAAATCCTCTCGCTATAAAGGCCAACATACCATTTGACTTCTTCACCACCTGCTGTACCTGCATGCCAACTTTCAATGACTGATGAAGCATGACACCCAGGTCTCGTTGCACCTCCCCTTTTCCTAATCTGCCGCCATTCAGATAATATTCTGCCTTCGTGTTTTTGCCACCAAAGTGGATAACCTCACATTTATCCACATTATACGGCATCTGCCATGCATTTGCCCCACTCACCTAACCTGTCCAAGTCACCCTGCAGCCTCTTAGCGTCCTCCTCACAGCTCACACCGCCACCCAGCTTAGTGTCATCTGCAAACTCGGAGATATTACACTCAATTCCTTCATCTAAATCATTAATGTATATTGTAAAGAGCTGGGGTTCCAGCACTGAGCCCTGCGGCACTCCACTAGTCACTGCCTGCCATTCTGAAAAGGACCCGTTTATCCCAACTCTCTGCTTTCTGTCTGCCAACCAGTTCTCTATCTACGTCAGTACATTACCCCCAATACCATGAGCTTTGATTTTGCACACCGATCTCTTGTGTGGGACCTTGTCAAAAGCCTTTTGAAAGTCCAAATACACCACATCCACTGGTTCTCCCTTGTCCACTCCACTAGTTATATCCTCAAAAAATTCCAGAAGATTTGTCAAGCATGATTTCCCCTTCATAAATCCATGCTGACTTGGACCGATCCTGTCACTGCTTTCCAAATGCGCTGCTATTTCATCTTTAATAATTGATTTCAACATTTTCCCCACTACTGATGTCAGGCTAACCGGTCTATAATTATCCATTTTCTCTCTCCCTCCTTTTTTAAAAAGTGGTGTTACATTAGCTACCCTCCAGTCCATAGGAACTAATCCAGAGTTGATAGACTGTTGGAAAATGATCACCAATGCATCCACTATTTCTATGGCTACTTCCTTAAGTACTCTGGGATGCAAACTATCAGGCCCCGGGATTTATCAGCCTTCAATCCCATCAATTTCCCTAACGCAATTTCCCGCTTTATAAGGAAATCCTTCAGTTCCTGCTTCGCACTAGACCCTCGGTCCCCTAGTATTTCCAGAAGGCTATTTGTGTCTTCCTTCGTGAAAACAGAACCAAAGTATTTGTTTAACTGGTCCGCCATTTCTTTGTTCCCCATTATAAATTCACCTGTTTCTGACTGCAAGGGACCAATGTTTGTTTTCACTAATCTTTTTCTCTTCACGTATCTATAGAAGTTTTTGCAGTCAGTTTTTATGTTCCCAGCAAGCTTCCTCTCATACTCTATTTCCCCCTCCTAATTACACCCTTTGTCCTCCTCTGCTGTATTACAAAACTCTCCCAGTCCTCAGGTTTGCTGCTTTTTCTGGCCAATTTATATGCCTCTTCCTTGGATTTAACACTATCGTTAATTTCCCTTGTTAGCCACGGTTGAGCCACCTTTCCCGTTTTACTTTTACTCCAGACAGGGATGTACAATTGTTGAAGTTCATCCACGTGATCTTTAAATGTTTGCCATTGCCTATCCACCGTCAACCCTTTAAGTATCACTTGCCAGTCTATTCTAACCAATTCACGTCTCATACCATCGACATTACCTTTCCTTAAGTTCAGGGCCCTAGTCTCTGAATTAACTGCCTCAGCTTGTAAGACACCCCAATTACTTTTGCTAATCTTTTATTTTTTACATACCTATAGAAGCTTTTACAGTCTATTTTTATGTCTCTGGCTAGTTTACTCTCATATTGTTTATTCCCTTTCTTTATCAATTTCTTGGTCCTCCTTTGCTGAATTCTAAAATCCTCGGGCTTAATACTCTTTTTGGCAACATTATAAGCTGCTTCTTTCAATCTAATGCTATACTTAACTTCCTTCGTTAGCCACGGTGGAGTTTTTGTTTCTCAGAACCAAAGGTCCAAGTGAAGCAGATTACTTCACTGCGAAGGAGTTCATCAACTCACCACTCCAGAGCTAATCCCTGCATTCCAAAGAAAGGAAGAGGTTGATCCAACCACACCACTTATGGGCGGGAGCCCCGACCTGCGAGGGAACATCTGTGTCCATGTGCCGTCACTGTGAGGGTGTGCTAGCCCTGTCCACCGGTCCTTTGGATACTTAGCCCGAACTATTTGGTGGACATCTCGCTCATGCATATCGTGGGTCTCATACAATTCTTCTAACTTTTGCCAAAATTGTACATTTCTCTTCCGTGGTTGTAGGCTCCCCAAATCCTGATTCATCATTTGTTTTTCTGTGGGGGTGAAAGTGTAGTATTGATATCAGGGGTTCCCTCCCTGTACGCCCTGGCTACCCTAAGAGGGGCTGCCCTTTCTGTATTTACTGAATTTGACCCTTCCATCTCGGTCTCCTCATCAAAGGGAGGAGCCGAGGCCGCTACTGCGGCAACATAAGTCGGAGGGAGGTCATAATCTGATCCCCTCCACTTGCCGGTTTGTTCATACCGCTCTCTCCATTTCTTATTCTGGCTTCTGTCTCCTTACTTTTCTCTACTAATTGTTTGGTTTTACTTTGTAACACACATAACTGATATACTAAAAATACTCCGGCTTTCTTTGCCTTTTTCTGTTTCTGTTTCTCCCACCAATTCTTTTGCTCCTTGGGGACAGCCGAGGGATCCCACCCGTCTTTAATCATTTTATCTATTAAGCCCTTCTGGTCATCTGCATAGAACCTACTAAGAGACCCTCCCGGCCCCCATTCAAGGTCTTCCCCCAACGCCATTATGTGATCTAACCTTCCCTCGCTTCCTCTGCGAATGAGTCTCTTCACGCGGGCCTACTTCTACTCCGTCACTTATTTATTGTGATGGGATTATCCCTCAACTCTCACACCAGTTCATGCGTATCACACAGTCACTCACAGGTTTCCGCCGTTCCCTTTGACCTTAATCCTTGGCCATTATGTGGGGCATTTTCCCTCTTAATTCCGGTTCAAGTTAGGTGATTGAGATAGTTTATGACAAATGAAGTGACGGGGTCACTCGTTTCTTTTACACACACTTATCTTACTTATATTCTACTTTATCTTAATTTCTACTCACTGTGTCTGTTATCAAACCTCTCCGAGTCTCACTTGTTCGTTGGGTGTCCGGCAGCCTCACCCCTGCCGGTTCGACGTTCCAATTCCTGGGATGTCGTGAAATCCGATCTTATCCCCGTACGTTCGAGTCTCGGTCAGGAGGGCTTACCGGTACACCTTGCTCGCAGCGCCAAAACTGTTGGGGGAAAACTCCGAGGTAGAAATAAATCTACTCCGAGACTACGTTAGAGAGTTGAAAACACACACAGTTTATTAATACAAGATACCAGGGGAGTTGTATGTAGGTCCCTCAGCCAGGCAACAACTCAATTTGGGTTTAAAAAAATAAGTATTTAAAGTCGTAAACCGCAAAGGTCACATGTCACTGTTTCTACATCTGGCATTGCAAAAAGCGTCTACACAACAAGTTTTTTTCGTCTTTGGCCGGCTTACTTCCTTATCTTCGGCCAGCGTCTGGTGTGATTGGTTTCTTTCTTGCTCAGCGTCTTGTGACCTTTTCACAATTGCTTATCTCATTCTGTCATATAGTACATTTTCTAAAGCACAGCAATTTCGCACTAACGCTATTAACCCTTCAGTGTTATTAAATGAAAACACAAATCTAACACACTCTTCAGCCTTCTAAATTAACAGTTGCTACCAGCACTTTCAGCAGTAATTTCATTTTATTAATTTGCTAATATAATGTTTGATTAGTGCTTTTCCTCCCAGTAAAAATATGTAAATATAAAAAGGGATCCTAATGAAATTAATTATGCAATGAAAGAAATTATGAAAAATTTCATTTAATAACAAAATAATTGAGAATTTAATATCTGCCCTTTTTGCTGGTATGGGCGATTGTTCAAATTTAATTAGCCAAGAGAATATTGAATCAATATAAGTGGTGCCAATGGGCGAAAACATTCATTTCAGGCAATGGCACCAAATGGTTTCTATTTTCTGATTCCCCTAAAGTTAAATGCACCATTCTCATGAAAGCTACCAGCGGGTAATCTTCTTAGCTATGCAAGATAGTAAATCAAATGCCCCACTGATTTGAACATTTTGATTATTTCCCCTGCAGTTCAGCTTGTTGTACAAGTCACCTCTGCACAACTTCCACTAAATTAGAGACTCCTCCTAGCGCCAAACTTTCTCTTTCCAACAGAACCCCAATTGATCCTTTCAGCTCTGTGGCCTCTGCCATTTATAAATAGCGGCTGACAATCAGCTTGGTTGCTGTGAGGACGGGCACTGCAGTGCTTTACTTTCTCAGCCCGGGCCGTAATGTGTCAAGTTTACTGATGTGCAACAGTTTAATAGGACTGTTAACAATGTCAACAAGTTTGGTATCATTAAGATGGTGGTCAAACATTTACTTACATAAAACTGAATGCGCGCTGGGGTTCAGATAAGCTAATAATTGACAAGTAATGTGTGCTGTAGTCATTCAGAGTCACCATGTAAGCAAACACAACCGCAGAATTTATCTAACTGCGCTAGCACTTAGCTATTTAAGGTTTCAGATAAACCTTTTCCTAATAAGATTACCCGCTGGTAGCTTTCATGAGAATGGTGCATTTAACTTTAGGGGAATCAGAAAATAGAAACCATTTGGTGCCATTGCCTGAAATGAATGTTTTTGCCCATCGGCACCACTTGATATTGATTCAATATTCCCTTGGCTAATTGAAGCATAGAATCTTCCACCTCCATTAGATCTGAGCCAAAAACATTGCAACCTAATCCTTCTATCATGGCCACAGCACATTCACAGAAAACAATACCATTTAAATTTAGTCATATCTCTGAAAAGCTCATAATATGTGCACTAATAAATTGGTCCCGAGATACTTTCCGGAGTGCGCCCACTCACACATAGCTACAGCAACCAAACCTGCATCTCTTCAGTCATGTCTTACTTATGCAACTGGAAAGGCTCCAACATAATGCGTAAGCAAAGGCTTTTTACCTGCCACAGAAAGTCCATAGGATCTCTCACACCTGGAAGCAGCGGCACTGCTTTATTTAAGCTTGCTTGAAAGGGAATCGTTTCCCAGCCTGCCTCATGCTAGGTTGGCCATCCATAGGCAGATGAGAGATGTGTTAAATGTGGGACGGCAGTTATTTTACACAGATCCCAAACAATGGCCCATTCTTTACTGAGGTTTGGTCATTCAGAAAACATCTGCCGCCTGTTTGTTGACCAATTTCTTTGATTCTTGTTGACGCTTTTTAAGATTCGAGACAGAACCCAAAATCAAGGTGGCAGAAAAGAAAGAAAGAATTGCACTTATACAGCACCTTTCATGACTAGGGAACGTCCCAAAGTGATTTACAGCCAATGACGTACTTTTCAAGTGAAGTCACTGTTGTGATGTAGGCAACACGGCAACCAATCTTGTGCACAGCAAGCTCCCACAAACAGCAAAGTGATAGACCAAATTACCTGTTTTTTTTACTGTTATGTTGATTCAGGGATAAATAACAGCCAGGACACCAGGGATCACCGCACTACTCTTCTTCGTAATAGTGCTGTGAGATCTTTTATGCCCATCTAAGAGAGCATGTGGGGCCTCAGCTTAACATCTCATCTGACAGTGCAGCACTCCCTCAGTACTGCACTCGAGTGTCAGCCTAGATTTTTGTGCTCAAGTCTCTGGAATGGGACTTGAACCCACAACCTTCTGACTCAGGGGCAAGAATGCTACCCACTGAGCCATGGCTGGCAGAAAGGCTGTGAAAAATAGTTAGGCAGCAGTAGACTGCAAAAGTGGAATCTCTGCCCTGAATAGGGATAGTTTGTTCTCTCAGTTTACTTGAAAGGGGCCACTGGGCTAGCGTTCTTTATTTCTGTAATGGTGAGCAAACAGAAGTTGACCTGATTGTGCCAAATGATGTTCATCATACTCAGTGTGTTTTACTGTAGAACAAAGCAGCTTATGAACCGAACCAAATCACTCCCCACCTCGTGTTAACTCACAACAACAGCAACATCCATTTGGGCCAGGAGGGAGCAGTACTGCAAGAATGGGCTCCATCTGAACTGGAATGGGACCTAGCGGAAAGAATAAATAGGGGTGTAGACAAGATTTTAAACTAGTAAGATGGGGTAGGGGAGGGATCTGGTGAAAACCACATTAACCTGAAGATAAAAGAAATAGGAGACCAGAGTAAAAAAGGTAAGGAAGAAGGATGACCTTTTCCCGAGGATTCTTGACAGATCGCAAGTTTTGGGTTTTCAAGCTTGCGCTTTGTGCGGGAAAACCCAGAACTTGCGTGGGCCTTATGGGCATGACTCCACTCTTAACTGACTTCTGAAATGGCCTAACAAGCCACTCAGTTGTAACAAACCACAACGAGAAACAATAATAAGAATAAAACCGGACGGACCACCCGGCATCGACCTAGGCATTGGTTTCGAACATGACAACCGCACACCTAGCCCAGTCGACCGTGCAAAGTCCTCCTCACAAACATCTGGGGACTTGTGCCAAAAGTTAGAGAGCTGTCCCAAACAATAGTCAAACAACAGCTTGACAGTCATACTCACAGAATCATACCTTTTAGACTCCTCCATCACAATCCCTGGGTATGTCCTGTCCCACCGGTAGGACAGACCCACCAGAGGTGGCGGCTCAGTGGTATACAGTCAGGAGAAAGTCCTCCTGGGAGTCCTCAACATGGACACCATGAAGTCTCATGGCTTTGGGTCAAGCATGGGCAAGGAAAGCTCCTGCTGATTACCACCTACCGCCCTCCCTCAGCTGATGAATCAGTAATGTACTCTGGGTGGGGGATTTCAATGTCCATCACCAAGAGTGGCTCGGTAGCACCACTACTGACCGAGCTGGTCGAATCCTGAAGGCCATAGCTGCCAGACTGGGCCTGCAGCAGATGGTGAGAGAACCAACATGAGGGAAGAACATCCTCACCAATCTACCTGTCGCAGATGCATCTATCCATGACTGCATTGGTAGCAGTGATCACCACGCAGTCCTTGTGCAGACGAAGTCCCGTCTTCACACTGAAGACACCCTCCATCGTGTTGTGTGGCACTACCACCGTGCTAAATGGGATGGATTCAGAACAGCTCTAGCAGCTCAAAATGGGGCATCCGTGAGGCGTTGCGGGCCATCAGCAGCAGCAGCAGAATTATACTCACCACAATCTGTAACCTCATGGTCTGGCATATCCCTCACTCTACCATTACCATCAAGCCAGGGGACCAACTCTGGTTCAATGAGGAGTGTAGAAGAGCATGCCAGGAGCAGCACCAGGCATACCTAAAAATGAGGTGCTGACCTGCGGAAGCTGCAACACAGGACAACATGCATGCTAAACAGCAGAAGCAGCACGCTATAGACAGGGCTGAGCAATCCCATAACCAATGGATCAGATCCAAGCTCTGCAGTCCTGCCACATCCAGTCGCAAATGATGGTGGGCCATTAAACAACTAACTGGAGAGGAAGGCTCCATTGATGTCCACATCCTCAATGATGGTGGAGCCCAGCACGTGAGTGCAAAAGACAAGTCCAAAGAGCTCTGCAATCATTTTCAGCCAGAAGTGCCGAATGGATGATCCATATCGGCCACCTCCTGAGGTCTCCACCATCACAGAAGCCAGTCTTCAGCCACTTCGATTCACTCCACATGATATCAAGAAACGGCTGAGCGCAGTAGATACAGCAAAGGCTATGGGCCCCAACAATATCCTGGCTATCATGCTGGAGACTTGTGCTCCAGAAATAGCCACGCCTCAAGGCAAGTTGTTCGAGTAGAGCTACAACACTGGCATCTATATGACAATGTGCCCAGGTATGTGCTGTCCACAAAAAGCAGGACAAATTCAATTCAGTCAATTACCGCCCCATCAGTCTACGCTCAATCATGAGCAAAGTGATAGAAGGTGTCATCGACAGTGCTATCAAGCGGCACTTACTCACTAAAAACCAGCCCAGGACTACGACATCTCCTCTGGTCTGGAGAGGAACTTGGAGTGGGAGGGGGAAATTCCAGTTGTCGTGGTCCACATAGGTACCAATGACATAGGTAGAAGAAAGAGGTTCTGCTGAGGGATTATGAGCAGCTAGGGGCTAAATTAAAAAACAGAACCACGAAGATAATTATCTCTGGATTACTACCTGAGCCACAAGCAAATTTGCATAGGGTAAATAAGATCAAAGAGATGAACATGTGGCTCAAAGACTGGTGTGGGAGAAATGGGTTTCAATTCATGGGGCATTGGCACCAGTACTGGGGTAAGAGGAAGCTGTTCCATTGTACGGGCTTCACCCTTGAACCATGCTGGGTCTAGTGTCCTGGCGAATCAAATAACTAGGGGTTGTAGATAAGGCTTTAAACTAAATAGTGAGGGGAGGGTCCAGGTGAGCAGAAATTTAAAAAGTCAAAGGGCAAGGAGAAGGCAATAGAGCAGGGTAATGATGGGGGAAATGATAACCAGAATGTGACAGGAAGGGACAGAATGTAAAAAAATAAGAGTGTATCAGAAAGTGGGGTCAAAGCAGGGAAAAATGGTAAAAAGGCAAAATTAAAAGCTCTTTATCTGAATGCACACAGCATTCATAACAAAATAGATGAGTTGACGGTACAAATGGGTATGATTTGATAGCCCCCATTACTGAGAAGTGGTTGCAAGACTGGGAACAGAATATTCAGGGGTTTTTGACAATTCGGAAGGATAGACAGAAAGAAACAGGAGGTGGGGTAGCTCTGTTAATAAAAGATGAGATCAGTGCAGTAGTGAGAAATGATATTGGCTCAGAAGATCAAGATGTAGAATCAGTTTGGATGGAGATAAGAAATAATAAGGGGAAAAAATCACTGGTGGGCATAATCTATAGGCACCCTAACAGTAGCTACACTGTTGGACAGAGTATAAATCAAGAAATAATGAAGGCTTGTTAGAAAGGTACGGCAATAATCATGGGCGATTTTAATCTTCATATTGATTGGACAAATCAAATTGGCCAAGCTAACCTTGAGGAAGAGTTCATAGAGTGTATCCGAGATGATTTCCTTGAACAGTATGTTGTGGAACCAACCAGGGAGCAGGCTATCTTAGATCTGGTACTGTGTAATGAGACAGGATTAATAAATGATCTTGTAGTAAAGGAACCTCAAGGAAAGAGTGAGCATAGCATGGTTGAATTTCAAATTTAGTTGGAGGGTGAGAAAGTCGGTTCTCAAACCAGTGTCCTACTCCTAAATAAAAGTGATTACAAAGGTATGAAAGAAGAGTTGGACAGGGAAAATAGATTAAAGTGTAAGACGGTTGATAAGCAGTGGCAGACATTTAAGGAAATGTTTCATAACTCTCAAACAAAAATATATTCCAGTGAGAAGAAAAGGCTTTCAGAGACGGGAGATCCATCCGTGGCTAATGAAGGAAGTAAAGGATGGTATGAAATTGAAATCAATGGCATACAAAGTGGCCAAGATTAGTGGGAGGCCAAAGGATTGGGTAATTTTTAAAAACCAGCAAGGGACGTCTAAAAAAATAATAAAGAGAGGGAAGATAGATTGAGAGTAAACTAGCAAGAAATATAAAAACAGATAGTAAGAGCTTCTACAGGTATATAAAAATGAAGAGTATAGTTAAAGTAAATGTTGGTCCCTTAGAGGATGAGACTGGGGAATTTATAATATGGAACAGGGAAATAGCACTGACTTTGAATAAATATTTTGTATCGGTCTTCATGGTAGAAGAGGCTAAAAACATCCCAACAGTGGATAATCAAGGGGCTAGAGGGAGCGAGGAACTTAAAACAATCACTATCACTAAAGAAAAAGTACTCGATAAAATAACGGGACTAAAAATGGCCAAGTCCCCGGGACCTGACGGCTTGCATCATAAGGTCTTAAAAGAAGTGGCTGCAGAGAGTGTGGATGCATTGGTTGTAATCTACCAAAATTCCCTGGATTCTGGAGAGGTCCCAGTGGGATTGGAAAAGCGCAAATGTAATGCCCCTATTTAAAAAAGGAGGCAGACAGAAATCAGGAAACTATAGACCAGTTTGCCTAACATCTGTTGTTGGGAAAATGCTGGAGTCCATTATTTAGGAAGCAGTAGCAGGACATTTTGAAAAGCATAATACAGTCAAGCAGAGTCAGCATGGTTTTATGAAAGGAAAACCATGTTTGACAAGTTTGCAGGAGTTTCAATATATTAGCATGGATAGAGGATTGGCTAACTAACAGAAAACAGAGAGTCGGGATAAATGGGTAATTTTCTGGTTGGCAAACTGTAACTAGTGGGGTGCCGCAGGGATTGGTGCTAGAGCCTCAACTATTTACAATCTATATTAATGACTTGGATGAAGGGACCGAGTGTAATGTAGCCAAATTTGCTGATGATACAAAGATGGGTGGTAAAGCAAATTGTGAGGAGGACACAAAACATCTGCAAAGGGATGTAAACAGGCTAAGTGAGTGGGCAAACATTTAGCAAATGCAATATAATGTGGGAAAAAGTGATGTTATCCACTTTGGCTGGAAAAATAAAAAAGTAAATCATTATTTAAATGGAGATAAAGTACAAAATGCTGTAGTACAGAGGGACATGGGGGTCTTTGTGCATGAAACAAAAAGTGAGTATGCAGGTACAGCAAGTAATCAGGAAGGCAAATGGAATGTTGACCTTTATTGCAAGGGGGATAGAGTATAAAAGCAGGGAAGTCCTGCTACAACTGTACAGGGCATTGGTCAAGCTACACCTGGAGTACTGCATGCAGTTTTGGTCTCCGTATTTAAGATAGGATATACTGGCATTGGAGGGAGTTCAGAGAAGGTTCACTGGGTTGATTCCAGAGATGAAGGGGTTGGCTTATAAAGAATGTTTCAGCAGGTTGGGCCTATACACATTGGAGATTAGAAGAATGAGAGGTGATCTTATTAAAACATACAAGACACTGAGGGGGCTCAACAAGGTAGATGCAGAGAGGATATTTCTCCTCATGGGGGAATCTAGGGAGCATAGTTTCAGAATAAGGGGTTGCCCATTTAGAACTGAGATGAGAAGGAATTTCTTCTCTCAGAGGGTTGTAAATCTGTGGAATTCTCTGCCCCAGAGAGCTGTGGAGGCTGGGTCATTGAATATATTTAAGGTGGAGATAGACAGATTTTTGAGCGATAAGGGAGTGAAGGGTTATGGGGAGCGTGCAGTGAAGTGGAGCTGAGTCCATGATGAGATCAGCCATGATCTTGTTGAATGGCGGAGCAGGCTTGATGGGCCAAATGGCCTACTCCTGCTTCTATTTCTTGTGTTTAGAATAAATCCACAGGACAGTATTGGAAGCTCAAACTGTTGTGATCTTGGTCTCTTTATTCAGACTCCAGAGTGGGGAAGCAGCATGGTGAGTCACCTTTTATACCTGCTTGCCCCAGGGTGCACAGGTAACCCTTGGGTCTCCCACAGGTGTGCCCCCGAGTGGCAAATCTTACATTTTGGTGAGCTTTACATACATACATAACATCACTCCCCGCCAATGTCTTATGTGCAAGTTATTTGCAAGTTGAGGCGATCTGTCGCCCTGCGTCCCCGGGTCGGTCGCCTGGGTTGAAGTCCTGACATGGTGGGTTCATCCTTGTAGTTGATGGCGAAGTTGATTGTGTTAGTGGGTCGCTGGGGGCCAGGTCCTTTCACAGTGGTTCCTGGTTATCTGTAGTTCGCAGTTTGTTCTTGTCCAAATGCTCCACGCGTTAGCCCAGTACATGGTCTCACAATCAAACGCTCCATTTTCATCATATACACTTCATTCCCCCCCCTTGGCTAATGTGGTGCTAGCGGCCCAACTGGGGACCTGAACATGACTACATCACTTATTCTGATGTCGCGTGGAGGGGCCATGCAATTATGGTGCATTCTCTGCTGGTGGCATACGGAAGGCTCGGTTCGGAGTGATTCTGTCTGGGGACTGCGTAGCACCCAGGATAGCCGGGTCTGTAGGGAGTCTACTGTGACACGCGTGGTGCTTGGTTTAGTGATTTGGGCTGCCTGCTCCGGGCTATTGTCACTGACCCTGAGGTCTAGCAAGCCCAGGATGGCCGCAATGGCCTTGAGACTTTCGGTAGTGGTGGGAGGCCTAGTGGTCCCCATGGATCCTGGGCCGTAGTATAGAAACCCCGGACCACCGACTGTGTGTAGCCACCCTGCCTTACTTTGCAACATTGGGATGGGCCTTTCGACTTTGCGACGGATAGGTTGCAACAGCCAGTCGAGCAGTTCACCTTTGGCAGGCGGTAACGTGGGATCCTGGCTGGTCCAGGTCCTAAACTGGGAGGCCGTTACGGTTGACCTCTCGCTTTCTAGCACTTCCACGACCGCGAGTGGGTCTGCAGGCTGCACCGTTTCCACCCCGGGGGTAGGCAACGGTAGCCAACTGAGGGCATTAGTGCTGTTCTCAGTGCCTTGACCGTGGTGGATCATGTTAAAGTGCACAGACAGAGTTAGACATTCTTGAAACAATGCATCGATAATGGTGCCTCTGCTTTCCCAAACTTGTGGGATGAGCAGCTTGTCTGACTCGAGCACATATTGGGATACTCTCTGGTACGTCTCTTTAGTCCCGTGAATACAGGCTGCTGCCTTGGTTAACTTATTGGAAGAATGTTCAGTCGTTTGGGGCTCACCCGCTACTTTTGCTTGCTGCACAACGCTCCCAACCTCGTGCGGTAACATCTCACTTGCTACGAATACTTTGTCAGATACATATACGACCGGTTGGTGTTTGCCTGCTACTTTGGCTTGTTGTAAAACACACCCGACCCCGTGTGATAACACATCACTTGTTACAAGTACTTTGTCAGATACATATACGACCGGTTGGTGTTTGCCCGCTACTTTGGCTTGTTGTAAGGTCCCCCAGACCCCATGTAATGGTACATCATTGGCTGCAAAAGAGCGCTCACATGGGTTACATAGTGCAAACAACTTATTGGAATGTGGTGGGTTCCTGGCCTTCTCAGCGGCCGCTCCTTTACCTTTGCCCCAAACCCAGTCATCTTCCTTGCTGGGCGACACATTCCTCCATTCCGTTGCGGCGACATCCCGTGGTCTGGACGCTCTCTCGTCCCGTGGTCTGGACGCACTCTCATCCTGTGGTCTGGATGCTCTTCCGTCCCGGTCCGTGATGCTGACTGCCGCGATTTTCCTCCCCAGGGATTTTGCCTCTGACGTCGGGAAGACGCATTCGGATTGTTTCGGCTGGAATCCCACGCCGCATGGTCAACCTGGAGCCTCTTCCATCATCGCGAAGAGGTCGTCGGCTTCGGGTGGTAGGTACCGCGCCTGTACCGCTGCTCAGTTGATCTTTACCTTTTCGTGGTAAGCAGCCTGTGCCTCGGAGATCTGCAAATGGATCTGCACTTTGATGCCTGGTTCAGCTGAAGGTGGGGGTTTGCTCAGTCTTTGAGAAGGGGAGACGTCGTTCGCCGGAGAAGGTACGCAGGGTTCTTCCCAGTTCCATTGAATCTTCCCCATCCACCTCCTGCCAAGTAGCGTTGGTCCATCACTCGAAACAATCCACAGTGGTAAATTGTGCACTGCTCCCTCATGGGATACTCTTATGTCTGCACTACCAATAACTGATATCAGTTCCTTGGTGTAGGTGCGCAGCTTTGCCTGAATCGGGATCAGCTTGGGTCGCTGTGCTTCATCACCCCACAGCCTCTCGAATGCCTTCTGGCGATTGACTCGCCCCTGTGTCTAATTCCATGGAGACTGGAGTGCTGTTAAGTTCAACTTTTAACATTATCGGAGGGCTTTTGGTGTGAAGGTGTGTATCCCATATACTTCCTCTTCCTCCTCAGGTTCAGTTGCCTTTCCTGCTCATTCATCGTGATCCTCACTGGATCGGTCGTCCTCTCCTGACTCTGCCACGTGGTGAGTTAGAGGTCGTTTGCACATTCGCTGGAGGTGCCCCATTGTTCCTCATCCCTTGCATACATAGGGCTTGAATCAACATTGATGAGCTCTATGACTGCCCCCGCAGCGCCAACATGGTGCTAATGGATACGCATCTAAGCCCCACGGCGGACTCTGAGTCACGCTAGGCCTAGGTCTGGCCTCTGCAGTCATGTGGACCCTGCCCTGTGCCATTCTGCCTGCTGCAAACATTATTTTATGCACAGTACTTGGCAGTGAGCTTCGATTCTGTGAAGATATCTGTTTCATGTTATCACTCGTGGATATGAAGGCTTGGGCTATCGTGATGGCCTTGCTCAGATCTCGGGATTCGGCAGACAACAGTTTGCGAAGAATGACCTCGTGGCCGATTCCAAGCACAAAAAAGTCCTGCAACATTTCCCCCAAGGATCCTGCAAATTCGCATTGTCCCGCAAGGCGTCTTAAGTCGGCGACAAAACTCGCCACGTCCTGGCCCTCGGAGCGACGGTGCATGTAAAAGCGATACTTGGCCATCAGGATGCTCTCCTTTGGCTTGAGGTGTTCCCTAACCAGCATACACAGCTCTGCATAAGACTTGTCCGTTGGTTTGACCAGTGCCAGCAAATTTTTGAGGAGGCCATATATCGAAGACCTATGTACGGTGAGGAGAATCGCCCTGCACTTGATCGCCGTCTCAGCTTTGTCCAGTTCGTTGGCCACAAAGTCCGAGTTGAGGCACTCAACGAAGACTTCCCAATTATCACCCTCAACAAATCTCTCAAGGATACCAACTGTAGCCATTACCGCGTAAAAGTTCGTGATCCGTTACACGTCGCCAATTTGTTGTATTCAGAATACATTCACAGGACTATATCGCAAGCTCAAACTGTTGTGACCTTGGTCTCTTTATTCAGACTCCAGAGTGGAGAAGCAGCATGGTGAATCACCTTTTATACCTGCTTGCCCCAGGGCGCACAGGTAACCCTTGGTTCTCCCACAGGTGTGCCCCCCCGTGTCAAGCATTAGGGGACCGAGGGTATAGTGAGAAGGAGGAACTGAAGGAAATCCTTATTAGGTGGGAAATTGTGTTAGGGAAATTGATGGGATTGAAGGCCGATAAATCCTCGGGGCCTGGTAGTCTGCATCCCAGAGTACTTAAGGAAGTAGCCCTAGAAATAGTGGATGCATTGGTGATCATTTTCCAACAGTCTATCGACTCTGGATAAGTTCCTATGGACTGGAAGGTTGCTAATGTAACACCGCTTTTTAAAAAAGGAGGGAGAGAGAAAACGGGTAATTATAGACCGGTTAGCCTGACATCAGTAGTGGGGAAAATGTTGGAATCAATTATTAAAGATGAAATAGCAGCACATTTGGAAATAAGTGACAGGATCGATCTAAGTCAGCATGGATTTATGAAAGGAAAATCATGCTTGACAAATCTTCTGGAATTTTTTGAGGATGTATCTAGCAGAGTGGACAAGGGCAAACCAGTGGATATGGTGTATTTGGACTTTCAAAAGGCTTTTGGCAAGGTCCCACACAAGAGATTGGGGTGCAAAATTAAAGCACATGGTATTCGGGGTAATGTACTGACGTGGATAGAGAACTTGTTGGCAGGCAGGAAGCAGAGAGTCGGGATAAACGGGTCCTTTTCAGAATGGCAGGCAGTGACTAGGGTGCCGCAGGGCTCAGTGCTGGGACCCGAACTCTTTACAATATACATTAATGATTTAGATGAAGGAATCGAGTGTAATATCTCCAAGTTTGCAGATGACACTAAGCTGGGTGGCGGTGTGAGCTATGAGGGGGACGCTAAAAGGCTGCAGGGTGACTTGGACAGGTTAGGTGAGTGGGGAAAATGCATGGCAGATGCAGTATAATGTGGATTAATGTGAGGTTATCCACTTTGGTGGCAAAAACAGACAGGCATAATATTATCTGAACGGTGGCAGATTAGGAAAAGGGGAGATGCAACGAGACCTGGGTGTCATGGTACATCAGTCATTGAAAGTTGGCATGCAGGTACAGCAGGCAGTGAAGAAGGCAAATGGCATGTTGGCCTTCATAGCTAGGGGATTTGAGTATAGGAGCAGGGAGGTCTTACTGCAGTTGTACCTCACCTGGAATATTGTGTTCAGTTTTGGTCTCCTAATCTGAGGAAGGACGTTCTTGCTATTGAGGGAGTGCAGCGAAGGTTCACCAGACTGATTCCTGGAATGGCAGGACTGACATATGAGGAGAGACTGGATCAATTGGGCCTGTCTTCACTGGAGTTTAGAAGGATGAGAGGGGATCTCATAGAAACATATAAAATTCTGATGGGACTTTACAGGTTAGGTGCAGGAAGAATGTTCCCGATGTTGGGGAAGTCCAGAACCAGAGGACACAGTCTAAGGATAAGGGGTAAGCCATTTAGGACTGAGATGAGGAGAAACTTCTCCCGTGTTAACCTGTGGAATTCCCTACCGCAGAGAGTTGTTGATGCCAGTTCATTGGATATATTCAAGAGGGAGTTAGATATGGCCCTTACAGCTAAAGGGATCAAGGGGTATGGAGAGAAAGCAGGAAAGTGGTACTGAGGTGAATGATCAGCCATGATCTTATTGAATAGTGGTGCAGGCTCGAAGGGCCAAATGGCCTACTCCTGCACCTAAAAAAAAAAGATAGGGCGCTGGTGCAATAGTAGCCTTCGAAAGGGAATGGGATCAAAACCTAAAGGAGAAAACATTGCAGGGATATGGGAAAAGGGCGAGGGATAGGATTAACTGGATTGCTCTTCAGAAGAGCCGACACAAACTCAATGGGCCAAATGGCCTTTTTCTGTGCTGTTTTATTCTATGATTCAAGGATAAAATTGAAACTGAAGAAAAATGCATACACTAAGTACAGTACACAATAAAGGAGAGGATGGCAAGAGAGAATAGGAAGATGTTAGGAAAGAAGTCAAAATAATAGGAAAGCAAAGAGGAACTATGAACTTAAATCATCAAGAAATATAAAAATAAACAGTTCCCTATACTACATACAAATAAATAACTAAACAAAAATCAGGATAGGGATAGGGCCCCTAAGGGATGCACAAGATAGACTCACAGGTAATGACAGTGAAATGGGAGAAATATTGAATAATTACTTTACCTTAGTATTTACCAGGGAGTCTATCAAAGTGGACATGACAATCGAAGAAAAGCTATAAAAACATTTAAGATAGAAAAGAGGGAGATAATTGATAAACGTATCAAACGGAGGATAAAACCTCTGGTCAGGTTGGATTGCATCCGCACAAACTAAAAGAAGTTAGTGAAGAGATAGCAGAGGTACTATCATATATAAATTCATTAGATAATGCAGTAGTGCAAGAGGACTGGCAGATAGCTAATGTCATTGTTATATTGAAAAAGTGAGATAGAACAAGTCCAGGAAATTATAGACCAGTTAGCTTAATGTCAATGGTAGAAAAGATAATTGAATATTTCAAACGGAAAGGTCATGTTTGACCAAGCTTAATTAATTCTTTGAAGAACCGAAAGAGTAGACAAGGGTAATGCAGTTTCCCACATTACAACAGTGACTACACTCCAAAAAAAGTACTTAATTGACTGCAAAACACTTTGAGACGTCTGCAAGTCGTGAAAAGTGCTACATAAATTTAAATCTTTCTTTCTTTTATGTGTAATATATTTGGATTTTCAAATGGCCTTTGAAAAGGTATCACATGCGAGACTCATGACTAAGGTCAGAGCATGTGGAGTCAAGGAACAAATGGCAGAATGCATAGCAAGCTGGCTACAAAACAGAAAACAGAGAGTAGGGGTTAAGGGCAGTTACTCAGACTGGAATAGGTGGGAAGTGGTGTTCTGCAGGATCGGTGCTGGAACCACTGTGGTTCACCATTTGCATAAACGATTTGGACTCTTGAATTGGCAGTACAATTTCAAAATTTGCAGATGATACCAATTGGGGATGGGGGGGGGGGCGGTGAGGGAGAGAGTGGGTATAGTCAATACTGAGGAAGACTGTGACAAATACAAGAAGACAGTAATAAACCTGCAGAATGGTGTGTAATTAGCAAATTCATTTCAATATAGCTAAGGATGAAAGTAGGAAGAATAAGAAGGCAGCATACTCTTTGGAAAATAAGTGTCTAAATGGGGTAGTGGAGCAGAGGGATCGAGGGGTACAGATACACAAATCACTAAAAGTAGGGATGCAGGTTAATAAGGCCATTAAAAAAACATGTAAGAGCTTGTGCATAGGAACATTGCTTTCTCAGAAGGTTGTCGGGCTGGAGGAGGTTAAATAAATAGGGAAGGGGCGTGGCATGGAGGGATTTGAACTTGAAGATGAGAATTTTAAAATCGAGGCATTGGTGGACCGAGAGCCAATGTAGGTCATCAAGCACAGATGTAATGGATGAACGGGATTTGATGTGCGTGAGGAGACAGGCAGCAGAGTTTTGGATTAACCTATGTTTATGGAGAGTAGAAGATGGGAGGGTGGCCAGGAAAGCATTGGAATAGTCGAGTCTGGAAGTAACAAGGGGTGAGGTTTTCGGCAGCAGGAGGGCTGAGGCAGTGGCAGAGATGGGTGATATTACAGATATAGGCCTATGCGGTCTTGGTGATGCAGAGGATACGGGGTCAGGACCCTCAGGTCAGGGATAAATAGGACACTGAGATTGCAAACAGTCTGCTTCAGCCTGAGACAGTAGGGAGGGAGGGGAATAGAATTGGTATCTTTGGGTTCGAGTGTCTACTCACCAACAATGACCGCCACAGATGTATATATCCTGGAACTCTTTTGGAGGCCCTTCCTGGATCCCAGTCTGACCTGGACCTGGATCTGTGCTTCATGCTGGATACAATGTTGTCATCAGAATCTCTCTCCACCAAACATGACAATTGTATCATGCCCTTTTGCTTGGAGCAAGGTTCATATTTCAGGATGCCATGCAACAAAAGACTGGATGCCGAATTTGGGAGAATTCAAGACATTGCCACAAATTTTGAAACTAGAAGCTGGCACTGACCAGAGGTCAAAGATGAGATGACTGACAGACTGACTGACTGACTGACTGACTAGGCCCCAGTGAATCCATACTGAGGTGTGGGAATTTATCGATCGAAAAAAGTGCCACCGATGACTAAGCAAAAGCAAAACATTGCCAAAATAAAATTCCTACGGGGTTATTAGTGCAACTGTTCACTGTAAATTATGATTTTCAGCAAAAATAAATGGTAATGAAACAAATTTTCCAGTGTGGGTAAAATAATAGTTGAGGCTTCTGTCAACAGTGGAAGAAAAAGAACTCACAATGTATTTCAGAATAAGGCATCCTACAGTACAGACACAAGAGTGAGGGGAGCTTACCTAAAAAAAAAATTATTGAAAGGGAGAGCTCCTACTTGATCTTCCTACACCCCAGCACAGCACGTCGAATGGCAGTATGCGGAGGTTGAACAAATAATGGAGAATACTAAATGCCTGCATTGACTTATGTGTCTGTCAAAGATTATGTTGATAATTCTGTGTCTGCCAAAGATTATAAAGACATCTGTCTGGAAATACAATGATAACAAAGAGGAGGATTTATACTTAAGATGGTTTAACGCTGCTTTCAGTTAGATTCCCTTCCGGCCATGACAGATTGAGGCCACACCGATATTAACCACCGGGCCTCATTCACATGCTGCAGTCCGATAACCCTATCCAGGACCGGTGGGAGGTGGGCGGGAAGCAGCTGCCACTGTGCATTCATTCCAACAGTCTTTGGCTGCCCGGCGGCACTCAGGTGAGTGTGACGGCTGGGGTCCTGGGGCAGGGGCGGAGTAGGGGGAGGGGGGGGGGGGGGGCGTCTCACAGGACAGATGGGGGAGGGGGGGTATAATTCGGGGCTAGAGATGCCAGAACTTTCCTTGCGGGGCCAGGAGTACGAGGTCTGCTATCCTGGCCCCAGGAAAGTAAAAACATTTCCCTTGAATGGTCTCTTCTGCCTCCGATCCTCTCCTCACTTGAATTACTCGGGGGAGAAACTGCAGAAGCTTCCACCTTCAGGTCGAAGTTAGAAACCCCGGTCGGGGACTTCTGATATCATCAGATCCCAAACTGCATATTTAAAGAAGGACCCCGCTTGTCTTTACGGAAGTGCCTTTGCCACCTGCTCAGAAGACAACGGGAACCAGGCAGGACAACAATAACAACTTGTATTTATATAGCGCCTTTAACATAGTGAAACGTCGCAAGGCGCTTCATAGGAGTATTATGAGATTAAAAAATTGACACCGAGCCGCATAAGTAGAAATTTGCGCAGGTGACCAAAAGCTTGGTCAAAGAGATAGGACATCAGCAGGTAGGTCATCTGGTCAATTTTATCTGTCGACCCGCCCAGAATCCCCCGGGTTCTGCCAGATGGGTAGGGTTAAAATCGCCTTTAAAAGGAGTCCATATGTGCGTTTCGGAACTACTAGTAATGAACTCAAAAGATAGTTCTGTGGAAGGAACATGACTGCATTCTGACATGTTTCTCTGCAAATACAGGCACCCAGAGCTCAATTTTTCCCAATGCCGTTTTTTGGCGTATTTGAAGAGTTACGCCCATTTTTTGGGGGCCCGACAAAAAAAAACTGTTAAAGTTTCCCCATTGCAACTTTTGAAATTGGCGCCTGTCCTTTAAATTTGGGGGGTGGAGCTTAAGATCTGTGCCAAAGAAAGGAGGACCCCTCTTCCGTGCATGCACGAAAAAAATGACGTTTTCTACGTGACTGCTATGGGCGCGCATGTCCAGTACACCTCCCGGTCTGCATTCAGCCATTTTTAAAAGAGCCTGTTGGGTGTGAGAACTTTTCTTCTGAGTGGAAAATTTGGAGCTGCAATATGCAACGTGGCTCAAGGACCAAGAATTTCTCACAGGACGAAGTGGAGGCACTGGTTACTGTAATTGAGGACAGATGGCACGAGCTTAACACCAGCAGAGGTCAAATAAAAGTTTCACCAAAAGAAATGAAGAAATGCTGGAACCAACTTTCACAAGATTACTGAGCAATGGTGACCACCCCCAGGTCCGGAGGCCAGTGCAAAAATAAGTGGCAAAAAAAAGCAGTTGGTATACGTAATATTTTCATTTATTCACTGGAATTACAATTGTAAATGTGACCATCTGTATGTCCAACCCAGCAGAAAGACACCCTCTCTAAAAAGTTATATTTTCATCTTGCAGAAGAAGGTGGCCCACAACAAATGAGAGAGATCTCTAACAGGAGGAGTCCTAACAAATCTGCACCCACTGACCCCAGAGAGGGTCGCTGCTTTGCTGGGTCCCGCCTGGAGAAAAGCAACCACTGCACAAGCTGGGCCCACACTCGAAGGAGATGGTAAGTCCTGCAAATTCCAGTCTGGCTTTGCTAAAAGTTAAGTACTGTGCTAACTAGCCATTCTTCAGTTCATGGTGTTGTCTTCATCAGCTACGCTTCGGTTGATACAATGTGCTATCTTTCATCGTGGTCCTTCAAATGAGCCTGCTGCCTGTGATTTGTGAGTCTACTCATGCCACCCACCCTGCCCCCTCCTCTGCTACTAACCATTTGTCTGTTCTGTTATATTTTGCAGAACTTGAGGTCAACCCTGACGAGACTGAAGTCGATGCAGAGGATGATTCAGATGCGGCCGAGCCTGTAGAGGGGAACATCTTCCAATTCGACCTTCCAGACCAAGAGCATAGGGGTGAGGAGGAGGGGGAGGATGAAGCCCCCACTATTGTACTCACTCTGGAGGAGATGCTGGTGCCGCCCATTAAGGTGCCAGCCCCTTTCCTGAGCGGTACGAGTGTTGAGACATTTCCTGGTATCACACTGTCCGAGGCTGCGGTTCTCAGTGGGGTACAGCGATGTACACCCAGGGCCCCACCATCTGAGGTTGTGGGTCCCAGTGGGATGCAGTGAGCCTCACCTAGGGCCCCACCGTCCGAGGCTGTGGGTTCCAGTGGGGTACAGCGAGGCACACCCAGGGCCCCACCGTCCGAGGCTGCGGGTCCCAGTGGGATGCAGCGAGCCACACCCAGGGTGAGGAGGGGAAGGAGAGTTCGACAGCGCTCTCCTGAGATGCAGCATGTAACAGATATGGTTCAGATGATGGCAATGAATGGGGAGAGCATTGACCTTACACGATCACTCCTGGACACCATCAGTGGGGTGGGTGATGAGGTATCCGGACTGTCGGGAGAAGTAACAACACTCTCTCGAAAAATAGGAACACTGTCCGGGCATATTCGGGATAGAATGTCGCAGGTAGCTGATACACTGTCAGTGCACATGAGGGAGGAAATGTCGTAGATAGCTGATACACTGTCGGTGAACATTAGGGAGGGAATGTCACAGGTGGCTGATACACTGTAGGTGCACGTGAGGGAGGGAATGTTACAGGTAGTTGAAACGCTGGCAGGGCACATGAGGGAGGGAATGTCAGAGGTAGCTGCTACAATAAGGAAACATGCCCAGACACTGCGGCCATTGACAGAATCAACTGCCGCTCCCACCCCAATCCCCAGATCAACCTCTTAGGAGGCCCAAGCCGGGCCTTCCTCATTACCGCGTGCCCACGCACCCCAACAAGAAGTGCGCATTACCCGAGATGCTCGAAAGAATAAGCTTGGTACCAACCCGAGAAACACTGCGCCACTGCCTGCGGGCAGGGGTGGAGTCACCAAGACCACGCGCAGTGGGCGGTCTTAGAATAAGGTGGAGGAGAAATGGTTGCAGCCTTTCTTTGCTGCTGTTGTTGTTGTTATTATTGTTGTTACTGTTGTAACTGTTCTCAAATTAAAAGTTTTTTCTAAGTGATGCAAATTTACAAGTTTAAAAGTTTGTAAGTGATCTTAAAGTTTGTTAGTGATAGTAACTGAATAGTTTAAAGTTTGATACAAGAATAGTTTTATTAAAGTTAAGCACAAACAAGTGTTAACATTTTAAATAAAATATATATTTTAAATTATAACTGAATCATTTACATTATTTGTTCCATTATTAACACAACTTTTTGAACTAAAGAAGAATCATTTACATTATTTATTCCATTAGTAACACAATACATTATGGATCAGGTCCAAACAGTAAACATGGTCCATTTTGAATAGTTGCCACTGAGCCTTCAGGCAGCAAAGTGTTCACGGATGAGCTGCTGGTGCAAAGCTCGAGCAATCGTTAAAGGGGCACGATGGCCAGCCCTCCTCCGCTGTGGTGCTCTGGGTTCAGGTAGTTGTATGGCTTCCTCGTCCTCCTCCTCACCATCTGCATCTTTCTTATCATCAGCCTCTCTCACCTCAGATGGGTCTTCTACTATCAGCTGCTGTTGCCTCATGATGGCTAATTTGTGCAGCATGCAACAGCCAACAGTGAAGTGACCGACAATCTCAGGGGAGTATTGCAAGTAACCTCCGGAATGGTCCAGGCATCAGAAACACTGTTTCAAGATGCCAGTGGTCCTCTCTATTATGCTGCGCGTCGCAATGTGCAACATGTTGTATTCCCGTGTCAGCTTCCGTCTGGGTTACGCGTAGCGGCGTCATGAGCCAGGTGGCGAGGCCATACCCTTTACTCCCCCAGCAGCCAGCTCTGCCCTTCTGGCTGCTGCTGAAACATGGCAGATATAGTGCGCTCGTGTAGGATGAAATCATCATGGGTGCTCCCAGGATATCTCGCATCAACTGCCATGATGCGATGCATGTTGTCACAGATGAGCTGCACGTTCATCGAATGGAAGCCTTTTCTGTTCCTGTGCATCTCAGAATCCTCCAAAGGTGCTCGCAAGGCGATGTGGTACAGTCAATGCAGCCCTGTACATTTGAGAAGCCAGCAATCCTGGAGAAGCCTACAGCCCTGTCACGCCTGAGCGGTCATGGGGAACTTTATGTAGTCATTCCTCTGGGCAGTCACCTGCCGAATGCAGATATGTGTTGCATGTTGAGAAATGGCGCACACATCTCCAGTTGTATCCTGGAATGATCCAAATGCATAAAATGAAAGTGCAGCTGTAACCTTTACTTCAACTGACAAAGCAGTCCTCCTGACGCTTCTAGGGTGCAGGTCTGCTTTTATTAACTCACAGATCTCGGTTACAACTTCTTTGCAGAAACTCAGCCTTCTGACACAGTCTGCATCACTCAGGTGCAGGTATGAATACCTGTCTCGATATACCCGATGTGAGTAAGGCCTCCTGCCCATCATCCTATGTACTCTGACGTTCCTCAGGTGATGCTGTCTAATCAATCTTCTTCTCTGCAGTACAATCATGCAGAAGACTTGCACGAGGTATGGCATTGTCAATATTGCCCCCATGATTAAATTGCTGCTTTATACAACCTCAAAACACTAGGACAAAGCACTCACACCTCTTCTTCCCCCCTCTCTCTCTCTCTCTCTCTCCCCAAGGTGGATGCCCTAGTATGGACCACAGCCTGGTCTGCGCTTGCACAATAGGCTTGATTACAATGGGAAGCTAGACATTCAATGAAGACATATGGGGCAACAAAGTATAAAGCAATTCTTGAATTTTTGATTTTTTTCCCCAAAGTACCACCCCACCACTGCACCTCTCCTGACTGGGCTCGAGGGTTGGAATGCCGGCAGAATCGCTCCCCCGCCTGGACACGGGGGCTCGGAGCTCAGCTTCCACCCCCACCTCCAGGCTTCTTTTGCAGCCGTGCCTCGCTGTCCTGTGTCCGGGTGAGGGAGTGATTTTTCCGGCCGACGTTCTGGCCCTTGAGCCCGGTGAGGAGAGGAGAGGTGGTGAGGTGGTGAGGTGGTACTTTGAAAAAAAACTAATATTCAGGAATAACATTACACTTCCAATTTCTTCATTTTGACTTTCAAAAAAATGAAGATTTATGCTGCATATTCTCTGCCTTCTTCACTCCCTCCAAAACTTCGGCTAAAAGCAATGGCGTCTTCCTGCACCGATTTTGTAATATGCGATGATTTTCGTTAAGTGCCCAGAAGGTTTTTTGGGAATGGTCACATATTCATGTGAAAAAATGTAAGTTGGCGAAACTTGCTTAAATGTCAAAAACTGACGCAGACATCAGGTTATGTACCCATGATGCAAAAAAATCATAGCCTAAAAAAATCGTACCTAAGTGAATTACGCTGGCGCAGAAACTTTGGGGAAACTTGGAGATTTTAATTTACTCAACAAAAAAAACGGCGCACGGCAAAATAACGGTGCAGATAATTGGGGAAAGTTGAGCCCCCAGTGCTGCGGTATTACAGGGATTGGAGAGTAAATCATGACACATTAGCATTTTCAAGTAATAAAACTATTATTCATTTTGAAGTCCATAAGCTTCATGAAAAACTTTTACAACAAAGCACAGTGAAAAACAGCTAGGTTTCATCACATTATAATTGTTTCTTTACGAACAAGTAATTTATGAACAAGTATTCCCAAGAAGAAAGCAGACTTGCACGTTCTCGTTCAATAATGCAGGTGACCATGGCAAGACCATTAATTTTATAGTCTTTCTATTAAAGTGAAGACTTTTCTACATTATGAAGTAGATCTCAGGTGCAGCTTTACATGAAGATGTTGCTGACTGTACCGTACAAGTTTCAGAACAATTTGTACAAGAAAACTGAGATCTATTCATTTATGCACGAGGTTCATTTCAGCCACCTTGACAGCTGCTGAGTAAAATGGGGAAGAGTGGCAGCCCCAGAAATAAAAGATCTGATCCTTGCTCCCACCAATCAATGTGAGAGGCACAGAAGACAAGTCTGACCAATGGCCAAAACCCCTGAGAGCTCACTGAGAGAGGCATTGTACTACACAGGAGAGCGAGTGGAACGGTCCTGGAGAAGGTAGGAACATAGGAACAGGAGTCAGTCATTCAGCCCCTGGAGCATGTTCCACCATTTAATTAAATCATGGCTGACTTGAACTAACCTCAACCTACCGCCTTTACATAGGATATACAGCACAGAAACTAACCAGTCCATGCCGGTGTTTATCCTCCACTCAAGACTCCTCCTGTCTTTCCTCATGTAACCCTATCAGAATAACCCTCGATTCCCTTTTCTTTGTGGAACAGAACAGTACAGTACGATTTAATGAAGATTAATTATACCAACAGGCATTCTGAATATCTATCCTGCTTTAATCAAGTTGTGTTGCGAGTATATTTATTCCGCTTCCCACCACAACACAAGAGGACCTTGCAGACCCAGGATGGTGAAGCTTGCCACAAAGGGTCAAGTGAGAGACGAATGGTCGGACAGCACACTGTCTTTATTAAATGGCAATGCACGTCTGCTTTCTTCATCAAAATGACATTCTGAAGATCTGGTTGAACTGCAATAATTTACTTGTACATGTCCTGCCACAGAAAACAAATCCAGGCCATCATCTGCCTGTCATTCTCTCAAACCCCTGCACAGCACCCAAGCAAGTGAGAATCGCTGTTTATTTCAATGACTGCTTCATTGACTGACAAGTATTTTAAAAAACCACTGCAATTAGCATTCATTCATTAGTATTTGTGATGCCAATATGAATGACTATCACTGCAGCAGTGTAATCCTCGACTGCACTCTCATTTATACAACAACTGATAATAACCCTTATGAAGCTTGACACACAATAATGACATGGACATTACTACGAATATAAATGTCCTTTAATTAGAACAGCTGAACAATGCTGAAGTGAGTCAAAAGAACTAGGGAAGCATTCAGAGAATAAATGATAATTGTGGACAATTTTCTTCATGGAAGAACTGAGAAAGAACCCAAGCCACTTATGATATGGTTGTACGTGTAGGAGATATCAACTATGTTTATGACAACAGCCATGCCTTAATATAGATTAGAGTCAAAGGAATATCCTTTCTTTTGTTTTATCCCCTTTCCCTCCTCTACAGCAAGTGCTGAATATAATTGGCACAGGCACGGTCTATCCTCAGATACCTTACTAGAGTGCTCACGTGTCAGCACAAAAGATAAATAATAGTCAGCTATTCAACTGTGAGGGCCATCTTGGTCAAACACACTTTCCAGTAAGAGGCATCCATATAACCCACACTTTCTAATGGAGTACAAGATGGGAATCTTGGGTGTTTTCTCCTCCTTGATTTGCATAGGATCGCTGAGGCTAATTTTAGCGTCATCATCACTGCCCTGCTGGAGTTCAGCTAACTTAGCATAAACCAGGGATCAAATCCATACTTTCCTGGTCTGTATGGCTGAGTTCCACACCCAGCAGTTTATTTAGAAATTGAAGCAGTTTGGGCATCAAGTATCAGCTCAAACACTCCCACGGCCAAATGCAGGGTAAAGCTCCTTGAACCATGCTCCAAAAACATGCCTTAACCCCAAGCCTCACTCTTCAATGCCCACTAACCAGTGTGATTACCATACTTTACACAGAAGCCCGAGTGAAATGATCAAATTAGTGCCGGCTTGTGGATAGTTTTATGCTGTTGGTCTTCATCTGCTGGGACCTAGTTTTGAGACTGCTTAAACCCATTTTAATGAGAATCCTTCTAATCATCAGAGAGAAAACCAGCAATCCTGCTCCACCACTTAGTTTTGCGTCTGACCCCTTCAGAATTTCTGCAACTGGGGCACCCACTTGGGAGGGCAGGATGGGTGTGGGATGCTCCAGAAATGTCAGTATTTCCACGTTACTGCGGAAATGTACCCGAGCAGCTACATCAGAAGAAATAAAAGCTAGCATAAGTCTGACTTCATTTCATACAGGCCACTTTCCGAAAAGCAGTTGATTGCTTTGGTGTAAATAACCTTGTGGGCCCCATCTCTTGTGTTCTGTAAAGTTCTGTCCACTGCTTCCTGCAATATGTACAATATGTTGTGGCCACCACAGGCAGCACTGCCGGGAGGTCCAACAGGCGAAGTCACGCCCCGCTTCTATCCATGATGTCACTTTACAAGAAAACCGATGTAACAACCATTACCCCAACCTCTAGAGCTCTTCAAGAGGGGTCGAGACCCTCTGAAGCTGGGACCTGCCCCAAAACCTGCGCCCCGCAACCTCTCCACCCCGTGAATGCAATCAAATCCACCTAAAACATCATGGATTTCGGGCTCATGATCCTTAAAATATGAGAAAGTAGATTTTCATTGAATTAATTCTTATATTCTTATAATCAGAGGATATGGAGACAGTGCAGGAAAATGGAGTTGAGGTAGAAGACCAGTCATGATCTTATGGTGGAGCAGGCTTGAGGGGCCGTATGGCCTACTCCCTTGCTCCTAATTCTCATGAATCAGTCTAACCTGCATTTGAGATGAGGTCCCAGAGTTAAAAGGACAGTACAGTAACCCATTGAATCACCCAGTAACTGTCATTAGCTGCTTTTTTCCCTCTGCTTCTAAAGGCAGAGACTTTAGGTTAGGTTTCACAGTTGTCAGACTCTCTGATATCTCATCTAACTAACCATTCTTTATATGCAAATCTGGGAAGCGAGCATTAGCAGGATATTTGACTATGGGGAGGGGGGGGGGGGGGGGGAGGGAAGACACACCATAACTGACCCAAAGCTGTCTTCACCTATTTACTATATACATACCCCAGAACATGGGATAACTATCAGGTTCAGGATTCCTTGTGGAGTTTTGTCTTCCTCAGTCCAAAGATGCTGTGGGGAAACTCTTGACATCCACGCAGCTAAGATCAGCTTAAGCAGCACGAACTGCGGATCCAATTCTGTACAACGCAGTATCATACCGTGCACTACTGATCCATTCGGGGCAAATTCCCAGGCCGCTTAATGCACAATTGCATTGTTTTCCCAAAACATGATCTTTGCATTGTTTCTTTATTTGGAATGTTTTAACAGAATGCTCTCAGCTCTTCAGAGGAAGAGTGCTGGAGGTCCAGGCACTCTCTGGTATTTTGGCCAAGTGCCCATCTGTGAGCCTTCACAGCGTCTCAGGAGCTATTCGATTATGGCCAAGCCTGTCATAGGAGTAGGAGTAGGCCATTCAGCCCCTCAAACTTGTTCCACCATTCAATGAGTTAATGGCTGATCTATATCTTAACTCCATCCACCCAGCTTGGTCCCGTAACCCTTAATACCCTTGTCTAACAAAAATCTATCAACTCAGTTTTAATATTTTCAATTGATAGCCTCAGCAACTTTTTGGGGGAGAGTTTTCCAGATTTCTTGTACCCTTTGCGTGAAGAAGTGCTTCCTGACATCACCCCTGAATGGCCGAGCTCTAATTTTATGGTTATGCCTCCTTATTCTGGACTCCCCGCTAACTTTCAGCTCCTTTGCTCATCTTAAACACCTCAATTAGATCATCCTTTAATCTTCTATACATAAGAGAATATAAGCCTAGTCTATGCATTAAGTCCTCATAATTTAGCCCTTTTAACCTGGTATCATTCTGGTGAGTCTGTGCTGCAGCCCTTCCAGAGCCAATATATTCTTCCTGAGGTACGGTGCCCAGAACAGAACGCAGTACTCTAAATGGGGTTTAACCAGAGCTTTTTATAACTGTAGCATAACTTATATCGCTTTGTATTCCAGCCCCCTTGAGATAAAGGCCAACATTCCATTAGCCTTTTGTAAATTATTTTTTGTACCTGTGCACTAGTTTTAGTGATTTCTATACTTGGACCCCTAACTCTCTCTACTCCTCCACAGTTCATAGCTTCTAGCCATTTAGAATACTCTATCTACTCCACCTGCCACAGTTTTGCCCATTTACTTAATCCATCAATGTCCCTTTGCAACTTTCTGCTCCCGTTTACACCATTTACTGTGCCACCTAACTTGGTGTCTTCAGCAAATTTTGATACACAGCTCTCTCTTCCTTCATCTAAGTCATTGATAATTACAGTGAAAAGCTGAGGCCCCCATACAGATTTCTGGGGGACATCACTAGTCACAACCTGCCAACTAGAGTACATACCCGTCATCTCTACTCTCTGTCTCCTAACCAATTCCCTATCCACATCAATGGGTTGCTTTCAATTCCATGTGCTCTCATTTTTGTTCCCAGTCTCTTATGTGGAATCTAAAATGCCTTCTGGAGGTCCATGTAAATAGCATCCTTAGAGACTCCCTTATATACTATGCTAATGAGGATAAGGCGGGAACGTGGAGTTGATGTAGAAGATCAGCCATGATCTTACTGAATGTTGGAGCAGGCTCGATGGGCGGTATGGCCTACTCCTGCTCCTATTTCTTATTTTCTTATGTTCTTAATCATCAATAAATTCAACTGTTAGTTAGACATCTTATCCATTACAAATACATGCTGGCTCTCTCTGATCAGTTCATATTGGTTCAAATGCTCAATCACTCTATCCCAAATAGTAAATTCTAGTAACTTCCCCCAACAGACATTAGACTAATCGGCCTATAATTTCATAGTTCATCTCCCTTATCCTTCTTAAAAAGTGGAGTGACATTGGCAATTTTCCAATCCAAGGGAACAATCCTTAAATCAAGAGTGTTTTGGAAAATCACGAGGAAAACATCTATAAATTCCTCACCTACTTCTTTCAATACCCTGGGGTGAAAACCATCTGGTCCTGGAGATTTGTCTATCTTTAGTCTCATTATTTTCTCCATTACCTTTTTTTCTACTGATGTTGAATCTAGTTAGTTCCTCCCCTTGATTTATTTTTAGTTCTCCTTGAATCTCTGGTACGTTATCCTCATCCTCTATTGTGAAAACCGATAAAGTATATATTTACCATTTCCTAATTTTCAATTACAAAATCACCTCTATCTGTCTTTAAAGGGTTCACATTACTCTTAGCCACCCTCTTTTCCTTAATATACTTGTAAAAACCTTTAGCGTTATCCTTAATATCCTGCAAAAGTATTCTCTCATATTCCTTTTTGCAGCTCATTACTTTTTGTATCCCTTTGCTGATCGTTATATCTCTCCCAGTTCTCAGAATGTCTGCTATTTCTTTAAGCCCTTTCTTTTAGTTTTATACTAGATTTCACTTCCCTTTTTGACCAAGGTTGTTTAATTACACAAGTAGATCTCTTGCCCTTGAGGGGTATGTACAGATCTTATATTCTGCCAAATACTTCTCTGAATACCTCCCACTGTTCATCTGTAGTTTTACCAGTCAATAGTTCTGCCCAGTCCACTGTGGTCAAGTTCTGCCTCATACCTCCAAAATCCATCTTACCTTAGTTTGCACATTGCCCTTCTCCCTCTCAAACCTAATATTGAATTCAATCATGTTATGATCACTGTTAGCTAGGTGTTCCCTTACCATTAAATTATTGTCTAATTCTCAATCTAATATGGCCTGTTCTTGTGTTGGTTCACCAACATATTGTTCCAGAAAGCAGTCCTTTCTACAGCCCTATTTATCCTTTCAGCTAGGACCTTGGTCCCATTCTGGTTCAGGTGCAGCCGCTCCCAGTGGTACAGCTCCTTCTTGTCCCGGTACTGGTGCCAGTGTTTCATGAAATGGAACCCCTTTTTCCAACATCAATCCTTCAGCCACATGTTTACTTTCCTCACCCAATGTCTAACAAATGGATTGGCGGCAGTGATAAGAGCTGGGAACTGTGTCTCTTTTGTCTCTCCCTAATCCAGGGATGCTAAGGACAATTGTAATGTTCCTACTGCCACTTTAGCTGAAATCGGCACACACCGGGAACCAAATCTGGGATCTTTCTGGTCCATATACATAAACTGAGAAAACTGGGGACTCCTCATCCTAGTTTTTGAAAATTATTACAATGCAGTATGAAATAGTCAATGCTTTAATGGGTAATTAAGCCTTCTTCGATAAGTACATCCTGCTAAATGTACGTAAGAACATAAGAAATAGGAGCTGGAGTAGGCCATTTGGCCCCTGGAGCCTGCTCCACCATTTAATAAGATCATGGCTGATCTGATCATGGACTCAGCTCCACTTCCCTCCCCGTTCCCCATAACCCTTTATTTCCTTATTGCTCAAAAAGCTGTCAATCTCTGTCTTAAATAGAGCCTCCATAGCTCTCTGGGGCAAAGAATTCCACAGATTTACGACTCTCAAAGAAGAAATTACTCCTCATCTCAGTTCTAAATGGGCGACCCCTTATTCTTAAACTATGCCCTTATTCTTAAACTAATGAAGGACAAGTGTTTGGAAACATTTTATGGTACGCAGGTCACACTCGAAGAGGGTGGAATTGCAGGCAGACAGAGGCTCTAAGGTCACTTTTTGTACTGCAGATTATTTCACAGCTACTTGAAGACTGCTTGCCTACAGCTCCTGTCATTTCTCACGTGGAATCACAGATACACTGCAAGTGCCACGTCTACAGGGACCTGCCACCACTTCCAGCTCTCTGCACGTCAGTTAGCAAACGCACATTTTCCATTAAAGAAAGCCTTCGGAGCAATTAGTGTCACCAATTGAGAAATAGTCCATTGTGCCAAGCAGGCTGCTGAAGTTTAATGAGCTGCTGAAAGAGCTCCTGTAAAGGAAAAGTATTTCCACTGACAAATACTTAATTGTGTTTAGCAACTGCTGTAACCATTACAAAAGAACAATTAGTCTCCCTCGAGTGGAGTGGCTAATGGATGCATGGGGTATAGATGCAGGGTGCTATTGGAAGCCTTGTTGGACACCCATTAAACCATCTATCTGCATCTGGGTCTTTTGTCTTTCCAAGTTCCAAAGAGGACCATGTTGTGCCTATTGCAAGCAATACACACAGTCTTTTTCAATCTCATACTCGACCCAGTTTTTAATTGCTTTCTGGAGCTACAAGATTCACTGCCAGTCCTGGTGGAACATGGTAGCTTGCAATAACAAGAACATTTAGAAGTCTTCTTAAAATGTATTTAAGAAATGCAGAACCTCTCCGAAGTCGAAACAATTCCGTTTCAGCTCCTGACGCTCTGGAATCTGCTCCAACAATACTGCACAACAAATTTCAGCACTCCCAGCAACAGAACAACAGGAAGCAGGCACATGTCAAGTGGTTTAAAAGATGCTATTCCAATGTCATTGGCTCTTAACTGCCTGCAAAGTGACCTAGCAAGCCTCTTAGTTGTATCAATAACAACTTGCATTTATATAGCACATTTAATATAGTAAAACGTTCCAAGACACTTCACAGGAGCGTTCTCAAATAAAATTTGACACCGAGCCACATAAGGAGATATTTGGACTGGTGGCAAAAGCTTGGCCAAAGAGATAGATCTTAAGTAGCATCTTAAACGAGGAGAGAGGTAGAGAGGTGGAGAAGATTAGGGAGAGAGTTCCAGAGCTTAAGGCCTAAGCAACTGAAGGTACAGGTGCCAATGGTAGAGTGACCCAGCGATGATGAAGGAACGGCGATATATTTACAAGTCAGGATGGTGTGTGACTTGGAAGGGAACGTGGAGCTGATGGTGTTCCCATGCACCTGTTGCTCTTGGTAGAGGTCGTGGATTTGGGAGGTGCTGTCGAAGAAGCCTTGGAGAGTTGCTGCAGTGCATCTTGTAGATAGTAAACACTGTAACCACAGTGCACCGGTGGTAGAGGAAGTGAATGTTTAAGGTTGTGGATGGGGTGCCAATCATGCGGGCTGCTTTGTCCTAGATGGTGTCGAGCTTCTTGAGTGTTGTTGGAGCTGCACTCATCCAGGCAAGTGGAGAGCATTCCATCACACTCCTGACTTGTAGATAGTGGAAAGGCATTGGGGAGTCAGGATGTGGTTGGTTCAATTAAGATTCTGGTCAATGGTGTTGATGGTGGGGGATTCAGCAATGATAATGCCGTTGAATGTCATGGGGCAGTGGTTAGACTCTCACTGTTGGAGATAGTCATTGTCTGGCACTTGAGTGGTGCAAATGTTACTTGCCACATAACAGCCTCAGCCTGAATATCGTCCAGGTCTTGCTGCATTCGGGCATGGACTGCTTCATTATCTGAGGAGTTGCGAATGTGCAGTCATTAGCGAACATCCCCAGTTCTGACATTATGATGGAGGGAAAGTCATTGATGAAGCATTTGAAGATGGTTGGGCCTAGAACACTGCAGCGATGTCCTGGGGCTGTGATGATTGACCTGCAACAACTACAACAATCTTTCTTTGTGCTAGGTATGACTCCAGCCAATGAAGGGTTTTCCCCCTGATTCCCATTGACTTCAGTTTTACTGTGATGGTGGGGCCCTAAGGAGGAGGCCGATATGGATCATTCACTTGGTACTACTGGCTGAAGATGGTTGCGAATGCTTCAGTCTTGTCTTTTGCACTCACGTGCTGGGCTCCGCCATCATTGAGGATGGGGAATATTCATGGAGCCTCCTCCTCCCGTTAGTAGTTTAAAGGTCCACCACCATTCACAACCAGATGTGGCAGGACTGCAGAGCTTTGATGTGATCCGTTGATTGTGGGATCGCTTAGCCCTGCTGCTTAGCATGCATGTAGGCCTGTGTTGCAGCTTCCCCAGGTTCGCACCTCATTTTTAGGTACGTCTGGTGCTGCATCTGGCATGCTCTTCTGCATTCCTCATTGAGCAGGGTTGGTCCCCTGGCTTGATGATAATGGTAGAGTGAAGGATATGCCAAGCCATGAGGTTAGAGATTGTGGTGGAATATAATTCTGCTGGTGCCCCACAGCGCCTCATGGATGCCCAATTTTGAGCTGCGAGATCTGTTCTGAACCTATTCAATTTAGCACGGTGGTAGAACCACACAACACGATGGAGGAGGATATCCTCAGTATGAAGACGAGACAAGATGGCTGGTAGGACAGGACATACCCAGGGATTGTGATGGAAAAGTCTGGGACATTTGCTAAAAGGTAAGATTCTGTGAGTATGACTATTTCAGGCTGTTGCTTGACTAGTCTGTGGGATAGCTCTCCCAATGTTGGCACAAGTCACCAGATGTTGGTGAGGAGGACTTTGCAGGGTCAACTGAGCTGGGTGTGCTGTTGTCATGTCTGTAGCCAGTGGTCTGTCCGGTTTCATTCTTCTTATTGTTTCTCATAGCAGTTTGCTAGGCCATTTCAGAGGGCAGTTAAGAGTCAACCACATTGCTGTGGATCTGGAGTCACATTTACACCAGACCAGGTTAGGATGGCAGATTTCCTTCCCTAAAGGACATTAGTGAACCAGATGGGTTTTTACAATAATCTGACAGTTTCATGTAGTTTCATGGTCACCATTACTGATACAATCACTTTATTACAGATTTATTTAATTAACTGAATTTAAATTCCCCAGCTATCATGGTGGGATTTGAACTCTCGTCTCTGGATCATTTGTCCAGGCCTCTGGATTACTCGTCCAATAACATTACCACTATGCTGCCATTCCCTGGAGAAGGAGGACAGAGTAAGAGATGATGAATAAGTCCATGAATTTAATGCCCCAAGAAAACAAAATAGGAGTATTGCGTATCCCTGATTTTAATTTCTCCAACATTGGCGGCCGTGCCTTCAGCTGCCTTGGCCCTAAGCTCTGGAATTCCCTGCTTAAACCATTCTGTTCTCTACCTCTCTCTCCTCCTTTAAGGTGCTCCTTAAAACCTACCTTTTTAAACCAAGCTTTTGGTCATTTGTCCTAATATCTCATGTGGTTCGGTGTCAAATTTTGTTTGATAATGCTTCTGCGAAGTGCATTGGAAAATCTTACTGAATTAAAGGTGCTATATAAATATAAGTTATTGTTGTTGTTGCTGTATGAATTGCACAATGAGTCTTGATGGAGGGAGGATGAACAACAGGTAGAATGGGGTATTAGCAGCTTAGTGGGAACAGAGGAGAAAACAATGCTCATCACAGTATCAATTAAATAAAGACAAGAAAAATTGCAAAAGAGAGAGAGGTTGGGGTAGATGTTAAAGGGGGCATTTTTATTGGATAACGTGTTTATTCTTGTACTTATGCAGGTGTGTGAGAGGTGCTTGGAAAACCTTCCTGGAGAGATTGACATAAATAGAACATGTCAGAGGAGAATTCAATATTAATCAACAGCATGTTTTAATGTTCTCCTTCTCTCACCCTGCCTAACATTAAAGCCGGTCTCTAGCTGGTTGTTATAACAGATGGCCACACAATCAACAAATACTCACAGACTGCTGCTGCCTGCCCCAAAACATGGGTGGGGTCTCCTTACCTTGGGATGGGACCAAGCGTATTGTTGGCCGAGGTGAGCCTGATCTAACCAAGCGTGCCTCACCAATCAGCTGTAGAAGTGGAGCCCAGCCGAGGGTCTAGGTTGAAATTGAAGGCCTTGGAGCCCAACACATTTCTTTTTCTTTCAAAATTAATTTTGTTTGGTATCTCCCTTACAAATGGACGGCAGCTATTTCTTCTTTCAAGGATGCAGGGAACTGAAATCCACCCATGATGGCTGGGCTATTTCTGCTGGACTTTCCAACATCAAGACTACAGCAGTCATCCTACAGGTGCCCCGAGCAGTGTTGGGTGGCAGGCAAATGAGGGAAGCTCAGCCTGATCATATAAGGTTCACCAGGATCACTGGCAGAGGATCCCACCAAGTGCACATTGGTATTTATGGAATTTTCAGGGCCAATATTTGTAACATTAAAAAAACATGGAATATTAAACAATTCTGCATAACATAGATATTGTTGTTCTCACTCATACAGTTGCTGATGGATAACACTGGGGAACAGTTTCTCAGAGAAGCCTACTCCTGCGTCACAGGGATGAGGCTCAATTTGAATTATTTGGCTGGAGGTTAAATTATTAGATCAGGTCAGAGGCTGGGTAATCTGGGAAGAGTGTCTCACCTCCTACCTCTTCAAAGCATCTCCACCACCTACAAGGCATACGTCAGGAGTGCAATCGAATACTGTCCACTTGCCTGGATGAGTGTAGCTCCAACAACATTCAAGAAGCTCGACACCACCAAGGACAAAATAGTTTGTTGATCAGCAGCCCATCACCACCTTAAACATTCACTCCCTCCACCACCATGGCTGCAGTGTGTTCCATCTACAAGATGCACTGCAGCAACTCACCAAGCTCCATCAACAGCGCCTCTCAAACCTGCAACCTCCACCACCTAGAAGGACAAGAGCAGCAGGTGCATGGGAACACTATCACCTCTAAGTTCCTCTCCAAATCACACAGCATCCTGACCTGCACATGTACCATCATTCCTTAATCGTCACCAGGTCAAAATCCTGAAACTGCATACCTAACAGACTTGCAGGAGAACCTTCACCACATGGACAGCAGTTCAAGAAGAAGGCCTACCTACTCCTTCTCAAGAGCAACTAGGGATAGCTAATAATGCTGGCCTTGCTAGTGACGCCCTCACCCCAAGAATGAATAAGTTTAAAAAATCGCCATCGTTCCTTCATCATCACTTTGTCAAAATCCTGGCGCTCCCAACCTAACATCATTGTGGGAGCATCTGTGCCATATGGACTGCAGCGGTTCAAGAAGAATGCCCACCACCAGCTTCTCAAAGTGCCTGGGGATGGGTGATAATTGCCTTACCCGTGATGCCCAAATCCAGAAAGTTAATATAAAAAATGTTGAATGACTTGAGGCTCAGTTTACTTAACAGATAGATTTTCTGACCTTACGGTCTGCAGAATAATACATTGTGCATTACATCGTTTGACACATATTGTCCTTGTGAATCAGTCCATCATTTTACTCACCAAAGGAAATCCACTCGTATATATCCAATGTTTGGCTAATGCATGAATATTTCACCTCAATGTGTCGCATCATTACATTTTACAGCATCACACTTGAAAACCATTACATTTGTACCCAATTTGCACCAATAAATCTTAACTAAAGATATACCCATCAATAAATATAGAATGGAAAATTATCCATCAAAAATTAAAATTATACAAACAATATCGATTTAAAAAGAGTGGAAATCAATGAAATTGCTCCAATTTCTTTTTTGAAGATTATTCCACCTGCCCTCATGCTTTGTCAGTCATCTCAGGAAAACAAAAATAAGGTTTCTTACATTAAAAAATTGCAATAATATTAAGCTTGACTTGTGTATGTTTGAACATTTTCGTGGCATTTGGTTTGGAGGCTTGTTGCTATGTCAGTCGGATTGGATTTAAGTTTTCCTGGATTCACCAACTGCCTAAATGAAGACGTTCAACATAAAGCAGGTTTCCAGAATCGCCAGTGCTATGGTTCCCAAAGTCCCAGAACGTGTTATCATCAATAACCACCTCATTCTGATAGGCCACAGCCCCCAGAATGTAGCTTAAGGCTTTCTTCTCTGTCAGACAGATAGGGCAGGGCTTACAAAATTGAAGTCTGCGAATGGCCAGTCCTGCTGTCATTCATAAAATATATTGTGTCCTTTCCTTATTTTTCCTTCCAAAATGCATCATTTTGCATTTCTCTACAATAATTGTTATCCAACATTATATTCCTCCTCCTCTTCTTTCGTATGGTAGTAACAAAGCAAATCAAACGTCAATATCCAAGTTGGATATCCAGGCCAAAGCTTCCGATGTAACAGCATGGATATCTTGTAGATTGCCTGCAAATTCCCTCTGCGGGCAGTGCTCAATGATGTGCTCCAGGGTCTGATTAGGAGCTCCACAGTCGCATGGTGGGAATGCTTTAATCTTGCACTTATGGAGAGGGTGGCAGCATCTACCATGACCAGTTCTGAAGGTTTGTTCCTACAGGTTGTACTCTATAAGAAATCCATTCCATATGTTGCAGTTCTTCCAAGCATTTCGCCATCAGTCACCAAGGTTGAAGGGCTTTGACGACGGCTCAAAATGGCCATCTAGATTTGAAATGGGTTGGTGGTAGGTTGTTCAAGATGGCCTGGATCGGCATGTCTTTTTGCTGGTGTAAGTGCTTGTATTCTCTGGAGACTGCATATTCGCGGCATAGGTGTGGTGGTGCGATGTTTGCAAGCATTGGGAGCCACGGTGTTGGTCTCGATAAAAGCAGACCGGTGATAATTCTCATAGTAGAATTCAGCTAGACATCAACGGATTTGACATGCGGACTTGATAGCCATACCGGAGAGCAGTACTCTGCTGTTGAGTACACCAGGGCAAGTGCTGCTGTACGGAGGGTTTGAGCGTCTGCTCCCCATGTGGATCCGGCGAGGTTCTGGATCAAATTGATTCCACTCTTTAGTTTCGTCCCAAGGTTCTGGAGATGTTTTCTATATGAAAGGGTGCGAACATTATATTGACCCAATCTATTAATCTACTCATGTGTTCCTAAAGGCACTTACAGTCCTCTCGCAGTTAACCCTCTTCCACACATTTTTGTATTATAAATAGAAATACATGGAATAAATAGAGGTTACAACAGGGAAAGAGGCCATTCAGCCCAACCATTCCGTGTTGGTGTTTACCCTCCGCGCAAGCAAACAACCCCAATCACATTTACCCGCCATGTTCATATATCTGGTTATCTCCTTTTCCTTCATCCACCTATCCAATCTAATCTTGAATTTTGACAACACTAACTCTAGCAGCAGTTCCACAGCCTAAAAGCTCCATGCTAAAACGTTTCTCCTGCCCTCTGTTCTAAATGTCTTACATTCAACATCATAGGCATTCACTCGGAGTCGAGGATTACAGGAGGTACAGTACCATTGTGGTTAAGTTATTGGACCAGTAGTCCAAAGGCCTGGACTAATTATCCAGAGACATTTGTTCAAATTCCATCATGGCAGCTAGGGGAATTCATTTAATAAATAATATTTGGAATTAAAAAACTAGTATCAGTAATGGTGACCTTGAAACTATCAGATTGTCATACAAACCCATCTGGCTCACTAATGTCCTTTAGGGAAGGAAATCTGCCGTCCTTACCCGGTCTGGTCTATATGTGAATCCAGGCCTACAGCAATGTGGTTGACTCTTAAATGCCCTCTGAAATGGTTCACCAAGGGCAATTGGGGACGGGCAATAAATGCTAGCATTGCCAGTGACAACCACATCCAATGAACTAAAAAAAAAATGTAATCATGTATCTATAGTCTCTTGTTCTAGACCTCCCTCAATGATCGGAAACAATCTGCTCTATCTACCTTGTCCCAACTCTCTTTTATCATATTGCCCCGGAACCTTGTTCTAATGAAAAAGGAACAATTTTCCAAGTCTTTCTTTGTAGTTATATTTCCTCATACCATGGAGTAAGCCTCAAAATCCTTCCTATCGTGCAGAGCCCAATACTGCACAGTACTCTAACTGAAGTCTTATTAAGGTTTTATTTCAGCTCATCATTTTCTCTTGGTCTTGTGTGCAAGTTGTGATATTGTGCCCCTTATACACAAGTCCAGATCATTTATTTATTTTGAGAAGAGCAATGGTCCTAACATAGACCCTGAGGGAATCTACTGTTTACATTCCTTCAGTCTGGAGACCATCCATTCACCATTACTCGCTGTTCCCTCTCCATGCTGCCACGTCCCTTTAATATCATGCACTTTAGTTTTATCAAAGCAATATTGAGAACTGTATTGTCATGTGATCCCAACATCCCTTGGCAGCACTGTATATAAGCAGGCCACCCATGATGTACCTGCACTCTGGAGTCTTATTAAAGGAGCTAAGGTCACACTTGCTCATTACAGTACTCAGTTTCATCCTTTATTAAGAGTGTATCAATTGGTGACGAGGTAACGAACAACCGCGCGAAAATGCAAAGAACAGTCGGTATCCTGGAGAAGTTCTCAAAAGGGGACGATTGGGACGCCTTCGTGGAGAGACTCGATCAATACTTTGTGGCCAACGAGCCGGAAGGGGACAAGAATGCTGCCAAACGAAGGGCGATCCTCCTTACTGTCTGTGGGGCAACAACCTATTGCCTCATGAAGAATCTTCTAGCTCCGGTAAAACCAACAACTAAATCCTATGAAGAATTGTGTACGCTGGTCCGGGAGCACCTAAATCCGAAGGAAAGAGTTTTGATGGCGAGGTATTGGTTCTACACGTGTCAACGGTCGGAGGGCTAGGAAGTGGTGAGCTATGTCGCCGAACTAAGACACCTCGCAGGACATTGCGAATTCGAGGGATTCCTAGAACAAATGCTTAGAGACTTTTTTTGTACTGGGCATTGGCCATGAGGTAATCCTTCACAAACTGTTGACTGTTGAAACTCCAAATCTAAGGAAAGCCATAGGCATTTATGTCCACCAGCGACAACACCAAGCAGATTTCGCAGAGTAAAGATGTTTCAGCCAGTAATGTGCACAAAGTAATGTCGTTTTCAAGCAGGCAGAACACACACCGGCTGTTGCTGCCCAACCTCGGATAACCCAGAGTCCACCATCAATCATTAATGCGAGGCAGTTAACACCTTGTTGGCATTGTGGAGGTGATCATCGGGAACATCAATGCCGCTTTAAGCACTCTGCGTGCAACGGCTGCAGAACAATGGGACACCTTCAGCGAATGTGCAGGCGAGCTGCAAACCCTACAAACCACCACGTTGCAGAGGAAGATCGATCCACTGTGGATTAGGCTGAATTGGAGACTCGTACTGAGGAGAGAAGTGTATGGAGTACACACCTTCACTACGAAATGTCTACCAATAATGTTGAAAGTTGAACTGAATGGAATTCCAGTGTCTATGGAATGGATATGGGGTGCGAGTCAGTCCATAATGAGTAAAAAGGCCTTCGACAGGCTGTGGTGCAACAAGGCACACAGACCCAAGCTCAGCCCCATTCACACCAAACTAAGGACTTACACCAAGGAACTAATCCCTGGAATTGACAGTACAGAAGTCAAAGTCTCCTATGATGGAGCAGTACACGAACTCCCACTGTGGATCATGCCAGGGATGGCCCCACACTGTTTGGCAGAAGCTGGCTGGGAAAAATCCGCTGGAACTGGGACGACATCCGAGCGCTTTCGTCCGTTGACGATGCCTCATGCGCCCAGGTTCTGAGCAGATTTCCATCATTGTCCAGCCAGGCATTGGAAGCTTCTCGGGGGCGAAAGTGCAGATCCATTTGGTTCCCGGTACACGACCCATCACCACAAGGCATGGGCGGTACCATATATGATGCATGAGAAAGTGGAAATTGAGCTGGACAGGCTGCAGCGAGAAGGCATCATCGCACCGGTGGAGTTCAATGAATAAGTACCAGAACAATCGGACTGGCCCAAAGAGGACGGCACGGTCAGAATTTGTGGGGACTATAAAGTAACGATTAACCGTTTCTCGCTGCAGGAACAGTACTTGCTACCCAAGGCAGACGACCTATTTGCAACCCTGACTTGAGGGAAGACGTTCACCAAGTTGGACCTGACCTCGGCCTACATGATGCAGGAGCTGGAGGAGCCTTCGAAAGGCCTCACCTGCATCAACATGCACAAAAGGTCTGTTCATCTAGAACAGATGCCCGTTCGGGATTCGGTCGGCCGCGGCAATCTTCCAATGAAACATGGAGAGCCTGCTAAAGTTGGTTCCGTGCACCATGGTTTTCCAGGACAACATACTGGCTACAGGTCGGGACACCATTGAGCACTTGAAGAATCTGGAAGAAGTTCTTAGTCGGTTGGATCGTGTGGAACTCAGGTTGAAACGCTCGAAGTGTGATTTCCTGGCACCGGAGGTCGAGTTCTTGGGAAGACAAATCGCAGCAGACGGCATCAGACGCACCAACGCCAAGACGGAGGCCATCAAGAACGTGCCGAGACCACAGAACATGATGGAGCTGTGGTCTTTCCTGGGACTCCTTAACTATTTCAGTAATTTCCTACCTGGGTTAAGTATCCTGCTAGAACACCTGCATGTGTTACTGCACAAGGGAGACGACTGGATATGGGGGAATTCACAAGAGGCTGCAAGAGAAAATCAGAAATCTGTTGTGTTCAAACAAACTGCTTGTCCTGTATAACCTCTTGTAAACAATTAGTGCTAACTTGCGATGCGTCGTCATATGGGGTTGGGTGTGTGTTACAACAGGCTAACAAATCGGGGATTTTGCAACCGGTCGCTTATGTGTCCAGGAGTTTGTCCAAGGCCTAAATGGCCTACAGCATGATTGAAAAAGAGGCTCTAGCATGCGTTTATGGGGTAAAAAAATGCACCAGTACTTGTTTGGCCTCAAGTTTGAGCTTGAAACTGACAAGCCGCTCATATCGCTGTTTTTTGAGAGCAAAGGAATTAACACCAATGCCTCTGCCCACATCCAAAGATGGGCACTCATGCTGTTGGCATACAACTATATAATCCGCCACAGACCGAGCACAGAGAACTGCGCTGATGCTCTCAGTCGGCTACCATTGCCCACCACCGGGGTAGAAATGGCACAGCCTGCGGACTTGCTCATTGTAATGGATGCATTCGAAAATGAAAAGTCACCCGTTATGGCCTGACAGATCAGGGCCTGAACCAGCCAGGATCCTTTACTGTCCTTGGTAAAAAAACTGTGTCCTCCATGGGAGCTGGTTCAGTGTCCCAGCGGAGATGCAGGAGGCAATTAAGCCGTTCCACAGGCGCAAAGACGAAATGTCCTTGCAGGCAGACTGTCTGTTGTGGGTGTAATGTCTGTAAGCTTGTAATGTTTGTAGCCCCACACTGTGGATGTGGACGTATTGTGTACTACAAGTGTATAGTTAATCATTAAACAGAACTAGGCAGTTTCCGGAGACTTCCGAGAGAGCTGCCTCCATGTTAGGAGCTGAGTGTGCTTGTGCTCTGTGAATATATCACAGTTGGCAACTGAGATGGGATTTTTCGGATGACTTAAAGCTTAATTTTTGTTGGTGAAGGATTCAGCCAGCCGACAGAGAGACTTTGGAAGTTTCTGTCTTTGGAAAAAAGCTACAAAATCCGAGGTAAAATACAGCACATGGTGTGAACAGCAAGAGATTAAAATGGCAGGTGTATTCGGATATTTGGGAGAGTATAGACACAACCGGGAACGTTTTAAAGCATATGTGGATCGGCTAGAAATGTATTTCACTGCAAATAACAATCGAAATTCCAGACAATGCAGTCCAGAACTGGGCTGTGTTGGAACGTAAGAAAGCGATCTTCTTATCGGTGGCAGGTCCAGCATTATACAAAACTCTTGTAAATCTGCTTGTGCCTGACAAGCCAAAGGACACAATGCTTAAAGAGATTTTAACGAAGCTGGAGCAGCACTACAACCCCAAACCGTTAGAAATTGCTGAAAGCTATTGTTTCAGGATTCGACAGGCAGCAAGGTCGATGGGCATGGCCAAACAATATTCCCGAGAATTAAATAATAATTACGGTCGTCAGTCAACCGAGGTAAATCACCTGCAGGTTCAAAGTAAAAGGCGGGCATGGCTGACAGTCTCAGAAACTGGAAATTCTACCAGAGCGTCGAAGTCATGCTACAGGTGCCTGGGACAACACATTGCTCAAAGTTGTCCATACGTGAAGGCAGAGTGTTTCTTCTGCAGAAAGACTGGGCATCTGGCGAAGGCATGCCGACTGAAGGGTAAACCGGCTTTTAAAGCTATGAGTCCAGCGTTTAAAGCTATGAGGTGAAATCCCAAGAGACTACATAGCATGGAAGAAGAACAACAGGACGAGATGTTAGAGTTATGCGTCATCAGGAGCATGAGGTTAACGGACAGCGATTCGGAAAGCATCAAAATCCACATCGATGTTGCGGGATTCAAGATACCAATGGAAATTGACACGGGTGCATCCGTGAGTATAGTACCGGAGTCACTGCACCGCGACAATTTGTGTGATTTCCAACTGGAGAAATCCAAGATAGAACTGCGAGGCTACTCGGGAGAGAAAATCCCTGTGGTAGGTCGTATCACCGTACCGGTGAAATATAAAGATCAATTTCAGAACTTGCCTCTAATAGTAGTGAAAGGAGACAAGTCTGCCTTACTAGGAAGAAATTGGCTGAGATCACTGAAGCTGGATTGGAATAAGATTTTCTGTGTGGAAGTGAGATTTTCATCAACTGATAAGGTTATCAAGCAGTATCCGAAGGTGTTCTGTGAAACGGGCAGTCCGATCCAAGGCTTCAAGGCGAGTGTCGTGGTACAGAAGGACGCTAGATCGGTTTACGACAAGCCACGTTCCATACCATATGCATTCAAGGAGAAAGTTGAGCAAGAACTCAGAAGACTAGAGACTGAGAACATTATTTGTAAGATAGATCGATGTAATTGGGCTACACCCATTGTTGTTGTACTTAAGTCTGATGGTAAGGTAAGATTGTGTGATGATTATAAAGTAACCCTAAACCAGGTTCTCGAGGGTAATGTCCCCAATACATTGCTGAATATAGAAGATTTGTTCACAACACAGATAGGTAGTCAGATCTTCTCAAAACTGGATCTTACGAATGCCTACTTACAGCTTGAACTAGATGAGGAGTCCAAGTCATGTTTGACTATAAATACTCATCTAGGCCTATATCAATTTAATAGGCTACTGTTTGGAGTGTCTTCCACCCCTGCCATATTCCAAGGGGTGATGAACCAGATTTTGCAAGGTATTGAAGGGGTAGTATGTTATTTGGATGACATACTAATTTCAGCACCAAATAGGCAAATTCATCATAACATTTTGAATGAAGTTCTCAAATGGCTAGAGAAGCAGAGTATGGGTGTCTGCTCGTAAGTGTGAGTTATTTAGAAACTCAGTGGAGTACTTAGGGTACAGAGTAGACAAAGATGGTTTACATCCATCCATGGAAATTTGGATGCAATTAGAAATGCACCCACTCCCAGGAATATCACTGAACTTCGTTCATTCTTGGGCCTTTTGAACTATAATGGGAAGTTCCTACCAAATTTGGCTACAGTATTACATCCATTGAACGAACTTTTGAAAAAACAGGCCCATTGGAAGTGATCAAAAGAATGCGATTCAGCATTCAAGGAGTGTTAAAGAAAATTGGTAGAGAGCACCATGTTAGTTCACCATGACATATCTAAGGAGATTAAGCTAGCATGTGATGTGTCTCCGTATGGAGTTGGGGCAGTAATCTCTCATGTATTAAGTAGTGGGGAGGAGAGACCAATTGCTTTTGCTTCATGCACTCTCAGTGTCAGTGAGAGTAATTTGAAAGTGAATCTTTGGCATTAATTTTTGGGGTCAAGAAGTTTCACAAATATTTGTATGGTTATAAGTTAACCATCGTTACGGACCATAAGCCCCTAACAGCAATCCTCCAACCAAAGTCCCCAGTTCCAACATTAGCTGCAGCCCGAATGCAGAGATGGGCTTTGATTTTGTCAGCATATATATATGATAGTGAATACAGATGATCAGCTGATCACAGTAATGCTGATGCAATGTCTAGATTGCCTTCCCCATCACAAGTTACACCGGATAGGGAAGAAGTGTTTTATTTTGTATACATTGAACTGCCAGTCACAGCTGAAGAGATTGGTAGAGCAACCAAACGTGACCCAGTGATCTCAAAGGTGTATGAGTATATTGCAAATGGATGGCCAAACCAGGTAACAGACAAAGATACACATCCATTCTTCATTCATAGGAATGAATTATTAATCGATAAATATTGTATCTTGTGGGGTGCAAGAGTGGTTATACCAAATAAATTCAGGTCCAAATTATTAGGAGACCTCCATGACCAGCAGCTGGGAATGTGCTTGACCAAGAGTTTTGCACGCAGTTATTTATGGTGGCCAGGTCTTGATAAAGATATAGAGTACATCGTGAGGCAGTGCACAACATGTCAATCGGTAAGCAAGCAACCACCACCATTACAGCCATGGAAATGGCCTCCCAGGGTGTGGCAAAGGCTACATATTGATTTTGCTGAGTTAGAAGGACAACAATTGTTCATTGTGATTGATAGCCATTCGAAGTGGGTTGAGGTGTTTCCAATGTGGAAAATAACAAAAGTAAAACATTGGACATTTTGCGAAAATTCTTTTCTGCATTTGGCCTCCCTGAAGAAATTGTTTTGGATACTAGATCACAATTTTGTTCAGAAGAATTTGCACAATTCACGAGCAAAAATGTTGTGAAACATACCAACGTTCCACCATACCATCCTGCTTCGAATGGTGCAGTAGAGCGCACTGTACAAATTATAAAACGTACCCTCATAAAACAAGTGTTAGATCCTAATCCAAGGAAACGACAGTTGTCTTTGGATCACAAATTGGCTAATTTTTTGATTACATATCGAAAGACTCCTCATACAACTACTGGTAGAACACCAGCAGAGTTGTTTCCCAAAGACAGCCACGAACCAGATTCTCGTTGTTAAAACCAAATTTGGCACAGTCCGTAGAAGAGACACAATTAAGACAGAAAGAGAATCATGATAAAGGTAGAGTAAAAGAGAGGAGTGTGAAATTAAACCAGAAGTTGAGAGTGAAGAACCATCACCATAAATGGTTAAAGTGGTTACCAGGAAGAGTGGTGAAGATGTGTGGTCCTCGCACATATTTGATAAAGATGTTTGATAATGGACCAGGTTAGGTTTGTTCATATTGATCATATTTTACCTACAGACATGGAAGGAGTTGAAGGTGGGAATGATTCAATTATTTCTGACTCATCAGATAGTTTTGATACACCAGTAGCAAATCCTAAATCCAATGTACTGGAAACAAATCCAGGAGAGAATCAGAATGAAAGTCTGAGTCCGAGTCTGGAAAACAAAGAGCCTGAAGTTAGAGTGAGTTCAAATGAAAATCAAGGAAATTCCGTGGCGGAAAGCGTTCCTCAGGATGAACCTCGAATGAGTTTAGATTCGACACCATGTTTGGAAGGTTCTGTTCGAGAGCGAAGGTATCCTCTTCGAAACAGAAAACAAGTGGTAAAGTTAAATTTGTAAATATGGAAAAAAAATAAGTTTATATCCTGTGTTATGTAGAAACATGAAAGTTATGTATGATGGTTGTTATGATGGCATCTTCATTAAGGAGGGAGAAGTGTAATGTCTGTTAGCTTGTAATGTTTGTAGCTCCACACTGTGGATGTGGACATATTGTGTACTGCAAGTGCATAGTTAATCATTAAACAGAACTGGGCAGTTTCCGGAGACTTCCGAGAGAGCTGCCTCCATGTTAGGAGCTGTGTTCTTGTGCTCTGTGAATATGTCACAGTTGGGTAATCGCAGGTCTTGCCCAGGAAAGGCAGAGACATGTTCATTTGTGAACTGCACAGCACCCACCCAGGCATTGTAATGATGAAAGCCATAGCCAGATCCCATGAGTGGTGGCCCGGCATCGACTCACATTTAGAGTCATGTGCGTGCCAGTGCAACACTTGCTCTCAGTTGAGCAATGCACCCAGAGAGGCACCGCTAAGTTTGTGGTCATGGCCCTCCAAACCGTGATCGAGGATCATCGTGGACTATGCGAGCCTATTTCTAGGCAAAATGTTCTTGTTTGTCGTGGGTGCTTATTCAAAATGGATTGAATGTGCAATAATCTCGTAAGCACGTCCATGGCCACCACTGAAAGCCTACAAGCCATGTTTGATGACCTAGTTAGCGACAATGGGCCGTGTTTCACCAGTGCTGAATTCAAGGAAGTCATGACCCGCAATGGGATCAAACATGTCACATCTGCCCCGTTCAAGCCCGCATCCAACGGCCAGGCAGAACAGACAGTTCAGACCATCAAGCAAAGCTTGACACGTGTGGTGGAAGGCTCCCTGCAGAAAAGACTGTCCCGAGTGCTGCTCAGCTACCGCACCAGACCCCACTCACTCACAGAGGTTCCCCCAGCTGAGCTGTTCATGAAAAGGATGCTCAAAACAATGCTCTCTCTTGTCCACCCTGATCTCCATGATCACGTGGAGGGCAGGCGGCATCAACAAAGTGTGTACCATGACCGCGCAAATTTGTCATGCGATATTGTGATCAATGACCCTGTGTTTGTACTCAATTATGGACATGGTCCCAAATGGCTCGCTGGCACGGTCATAGCCAAAGAGTAGAAGTAGGGTGTTTCAGGTCAAATTGGGTGAATGGACTAACATGCAGAAAACATTTGAACCAAATCAAATTGCGGTTCATCAACAGTTACGAACAACCCGAAGAAGACACCACCAACTTTGACCTTCCAACACACACACAAGTGGCAACTAACATCATGGTTGACCACGAAGCCGAGCTTATCATCCTCAGCAGCTCGGCAAGGCCGGCTGCCCAACAGCCCAGTGACGAACTGACCAACACACCCACACCCGCATTTGGACCGAGACGATCGACAAGGGAGCTAAAAGCCCCAGGTCGTCTCACCGTGTAAATAAGAGCACTATTACATTTACGAGAGAGTGATGTTAATGTATTTAACCCCTTGCAACCTGTATCACACTACCACCAGAGCGCACACCTGTTGGATTTCCAAGGGATCCCAGCATCCCTTGGGAGCACTGTATATAAGCAGGCCACCCACGAGGTACCTGCAGTATGGAACCTTACTAAAGGAGCTAAGGTCACACTTGCTCATTGTTCACAGTACTCAGTACTCAGTTTCATCCTTATTAAGAGTGTATCAATAGCTTCTGTTACACAAGTCAGGAAGATCATCAGACAATAGTTAAAGGAGGTAGTTCTCCAACTCCAATGCAACTTGTGCATGCTGCTGCCCAATCTTTGAACATGCAGATGCAACTGGGCATTAGCATGCTGCTTGCTGACTTCCAGACCAAAAGGTCCAGTCAGGGTGTTGAAGCAGGGGGATGTCCATTTTTTGTTTATTCATTCCGGGGATGTGGGCGTCACTGGCAAGGCCGACATTTGTTGCCCATCCCTAATTGCTCATGAGCAGGTGGTGGTGAGCCCCCTTCTTGAACCACTGCAGTCCATGAGATGAAGGCACTCCCACAGTGCTGTTAGGGAGGGAGTTCCAGGATTTTGACCCAGTGATGATGAATGAATGGGGATAGACTTCCAAGTCAAGATTGTGTGTGACTTGGAGGTGATGGTGTTCCCATGCGTCTGCTGCCCTTGTCCCGCTAGGTGGTAGAGGTCGTGGGTTTGGAAAGTGCTCTCGAAGAAGTCTTGGTGAGTTGCTGCAGTGCATTGTGCAGATGGTACACACTGCAGCCACTTTGTACCAGTGGTGGAGGGAATGAATATTTAAGGTGGTTGATGGTGTGCCAATCAAGTCGCATGCTTTGGCCTGGATCGTATCGAGCTTCTTGGGTGTTGTTGGAGCTGCACTGATCTAGGCAAGTGGAGAGTATTCCATCACTCTCCTGACTTGTGCCTTATAGATGGTGGAAAGCCTTTGGTTTCCTTTGGAAAGTTAGGAGGTGAGTCACTCACCGCAGAATACCCTGCTCTTGTAGCCACAGTATTTATGTGGCTGGTGCAGTTAAGTTTCTGGTCAATGGTGAACCTCAGGATGTTGATGGTGGGGGAATTCGGAGCTGGCAATGCCTTTGAATGTCAAAGGGAGGTGTTTCTCCTGGCTCACAAAGGAACCGTACAGGAAAAATGTGGAACTTTCCTTACTGGGTCTCTTCTGGCCTTGGCTCCTGTTCCCGGTAGGTTTAACCTAGTCTAATCTAGCCACCACTGCTCCCCCACTCAGGCCTCTGGTGAAAATAGCAGTCGGGCCCTAAAGTTGTCATTGGAGCCCGATCTGGATTATGAAAAAGGACCCCATTGCCTTCGAGAGGCGTGTTTGCCCCATCAGCTAGATCCAGACGGGAAGGCCCACACTCCATTTTAACTGCTCGATTTCCACCTGGCGAGGATTTTAATTCCACCATATGGGTCCATTCCCTGTAGAGAGCACACAAAGGTATATGGAACTTGTCATTTTTTAAACTAAACAGCTCATTTTTAAAATTTATTTGACATCCCATGTTCTTTTTCCTACTTTATGTTGGTTCTTCATTCCGATTTCATAGGTGGAAGTTTGTAGTAAGCTGCCCCTCCAGGATGGAGCACATATTCTCCCAGAGGTGTTGCTCTCATTGTTCTCTATGTCTTGCTTTCAAGCAGAGCCTAACTATCAATGTGCCATATCCAAATATGCTTTGACCTTTCTGCAAAAACACTTCTAACACCAGCACTCCCTTAGTGTCCATAAAAACACTGCAGAAATGAGAAATAATTCCAACAGGTTCACAAAACATATGGTACAAACTAGCGGTGTTGATAAAACTCATTTATATTGTTAAATGATGCATCACCATGCCTCAGTATGATATAACTGCGCATAAAAAATTCTGTCTATCATATAAAAGGAATATTAATATGAATAAATGCATTGACGTCTGACTGCTCATCATATCAAAATATACATTAATCAAGGTGATTGGCTCCACCCCTGATAACGGGCCAGCTACTGTTTTTATTCCACAAGTGAAATCTGCCCAACACTTCATTCAATTTGTGCCAGAAAATATAATCAGGCATTACTGTGCAGATATACGTTTAGGCAAAGTCAACAATTTTCTAATTGGTGCCGAGAAGATTTTGGTGACGAGATTGCTCTTGGGCATAGCACAAAATGGACGATAGCGAATTAGTTACAAGAAAAGAAAATCAGGCAACGTGTGAAAGGGGCGGCCAATTTGCCAGCACCCACTTTGTGCCACCGCGCTTTACAAATTTCATCCCGATATTGCAAGAAGGCTATTTTTATAACCTGGGATCGCTAGGACAAAAAGGAGATCCCTAAAAAACATCAAAATAAGATTTCACACAAGAGATTTCCGAACCAAGCAACAATCCGCTTAAAGAAAGACAGACTTGCATATAGCACCTTTCACGACCACAGGACATCTCAGAGCACTTTACAGCCAATGAAGTACTTTTGGAGTGTTGTCATTGTTGTAATGTAGGAAGCGCAGCAGCCAATTTTCCCACAAGCAGCAATGTGACAATGACCAGATAATCTGTTATATTGATTGAGGGATAAATATTGGCCAGAACACTGGGGATAACTCCCCTGCTCTTCTTCGAAATAGTGCCATGGGATCTTTTACATCCACTTGAGAGAGCAGACGGGACCTCTGTTTAACTTTTCATCCGAAAGACAGCACCCTCTGCACTACACTGGAGTGTCAGACTAGGTTAGGTTTGTGTGTTCAGGCCCCTGGAATGGAACTTGAACACACAACCTTCTGATTAAGAGGCAAGAGTGCTACTCACTGAGCCACAGTTGACACTAAAGGAAAATGCAGCCATTCAATAAGGCTACCATGGCACAGACTATTGAAAAAATAATATTTTTTGTTCCTTACCAAGCAAGTCTTCAATTAATCGAGAGCCAAAGATTTTAAAATGGTAGCACAAGGTACAAAAAATGTTTTATACAAGGGCAGCTCTGATCAAAACGCTAACTACACACTTCTGTACCAAGCCTCATTAATTCCGCCACATGCTGGAGATGTAAAGAACTAAACCACTATTACATAGAGTGACATTTGTTTTATGTAATAAACCACAAAAAAAGGTGGCTCAGAACCTAGACTAACAGAAGAAAACCACGGGAAAGTGAAGGAAGAAATGATTAAAACGTTTCGGCATAAAATAAGCCGACAAAATTAATTGCTCAGGAAAATCAGTACATATTGCAATCTTGTTTAATGCTTTGAAATGGAACTTCAAAGAATGTAAATGAAGATATTCCAAGAATGTTACAGTTCTGTCAGCAAGCCATTAGCGGATATGATAAATTACTTACAGCAGCAAAAACCAATGGAAATCTGTCAACTCTATTTAATTGAACCGACATTTCAAATTAAAATGCTGGTGTTGAAAAATTGAAAATCAAAGAATAGGAAAAATTAAGCTCAAAGCAGCTTGCTTATTATGTAAATTTGATTCCAAAACTAAACGGTATTCAAAGTTATACTGAATTTGCGTTTGAACAGTACCTGGAAAAAATGCAATCGAAAACTATGATCAAGCATTCTGAAGTGAGATTATTGACCAGTTTAATTTCATTGCTTGCAATGTCTGCTAATGGTAAGCAGTGCATCAACCCCTGTTACTGTCGCTGTAATTTATATGCAAACTGTTACAGAATGTTAAAAGATGGTTTCTTTCTAATCTGTTCCTTCCGTTCTTTTGATCTGGAATGTGCTGCCCATGTTGAGGGCACAACAGACAACCCGCCATCAAGGATTGCAGTGTAGGGAAAGCATTTTGTATATGCAATCATATACGCTGATAAAATATGGGGTTAGAGGGCACCATTGGAGTCAGAATAAACTCACATTAATATATATGTCACTATATTTGGACAAATCGAATTGAAGGTGTAACATTAAGATTGGAGGGGGGAACACAATCTTTCGATAATACCGTAAAATGGCCAGACCAGTGATACCAGTTACTATTTTGCAATATATTTGTTTATAGAATAGTTGCACAAGAAAGTACAGCATAAGATCAGGTCATCTGGCCTACAAAGTCTTATACAAATTGCCTAAGAGGGATGAATGAGCACAGGTAAATACTCTAAGAAAATTTATTCCTGACTCACCCAACATTCTCTAAAAGATAATTAAGCAAATTTCAATCTAATTTGATAATTATTTTTTATTCAATCCTGACAAGCTGCATTCCAAAACTTCCAAAATTCAGCCACAAATAGATTTAACCGTAATGATCTAGGACCTTAACGCTTAACACGGTTATTTTTCACAAAAAAATTATCTTTTGTTTTTGCTACAATGAATACTGAAGAGTGAGATTTAAGGCAGCACAAATCTTGGCCTTCAAAAATATCTTCAAAAGCCGACTCCTACCAACTGCACCACTAGCTTCACACTTGCCCAATGCACGAATCGTCCCGCTACAATCACTCACCTACCAACAGTCTCTACCAAACACGAGATGCAGCTCACATTCCTAGCTTCACCTCACCCTCTTGGAGGCGACAGTGCTGGCTATTCTTGGCAGGGGCATGGCTGAGTCCTTGACCAGTAGCGAGGCAGAAAGAATACAAGATGCCGGTAGCCTCATACGTTATCCTCATTCTCACTTCCCACTTCCCCCTCATCCCACAATCTCTTCTGATGTACAAGCTGCAAATGCTGTAAGCATGCACCTTTTGCTTTATCCCCTCTCCTCACTACAACCTTGTTTTTGTGTCTTTCTCAGATACCCAAAAAATCTAGCCTGCCCAGCCAGTGATTGACCAAGAAGAGGGAGAGGAGAGTGAAGAAAAAGAAACAACACCATCACTCGGTTTCACATTACCAGCCACCAGCTCCTTGAGGTCGTCCAGCAAGACCATTTGCAGTGTGCCCCACTGAAAGTCAGCAACCTTCCACCAGCCAGCTGCAGCCACTGGGGTAGCACGACGTGATATCAGTAGGATAGGCAAAGGCACACACAAGACAGTTACAGAGGAAATGTATAAAGGTGATTAGTTGATTTTTTGATGTAATATTGGATGTATCTATGGATAAAGTTGGATTTGAAAGATTGCTTTGTGATGGCTTTTATTTCAGCATCGTGGCCAAGAGGACACTGTGATGTTCAGTTAAGCAATACTTCTATTTCAAAATTCTCATCCTTATTTTCATCTCATGGAGTTGTGAGGCTGAAATAGATTACAGAGATAAGAAGGGGTGAGGCCATGGAGGGATTTGTAAACAAGGATGAGAATTTTGAAATCAAGGCATTATTTAACCGGGAGCCAATGTAGGTCAATGAGAACATTAGCGTCCTCATCTGGGCCAACAACCCCAGCATTGAAGCACTGACCACACTTGATCAGCTCTGCTGGGCAGGCCACATAGTTCACATGCCAGATATGAGACTCCCAAAGCAAGCGCTCTACTCGGAACTCGTCCACGGCAAACGAGCCAAAGGCGGGCAGAGGAAACGTTACGACGACATCCTCAAAGCCTCCCTGAAAAAGTGCAACATCCCCACTGACACCTGGGAGTCCTTGGCCATAGACCGCCTTAAGTGGAGGAAGTGCATTCGGGAGGGCGCTGAGCTCCTCGAGTATCGTTGCCGAGAGCATGCAGAAATCAAGCGCAGGCAGCGGAAGGAGCGTGAGGCAAACCAGGTTCCCTGCCTACCCTTTCCCTCAATGACTATCTGTCCCACCTGTGACAGACTGTGGTTCTCGTATTGGACTGTACAACCACCTAAGAACTCATGCTAAGAGTGGAAGCAAGTCTTCCTCGATTCCGAGGGACTGCCTATGATGATGATGATGGGTAACTGTGACTTGGTGCGAGTTAGGAAATGGGCTGCTGAGTTTTGGATGACCAACCAGGAGTGCATTGGAGTAGTCAAGTCTAGAGGTAACTAAGGCATGGATGAGGGTTTCAGCAGCAGTTGAGCTGAGGCAGGAGCGGAGGTGGGCAATGTTTCGAAGGTGTGATCAGAAGCTTATTTCAGAGTTAAATATGACACCAAGGTTGCGAACAGTTTGGTTCAGTCTCAGACAGATGCCAGGGAGAGGGATGGAGTCAGTGGCTAGGGAACGAAGTTTGTGGCGGAGACCAAAGACAAAAGGCTGGATTTTCCGGTGATGTCTGCTTCGGTTTTCACCCCAGAGGGGCGGCAATGGCGGCGGTGAGCTCTCCTGGGCAGGTGGTCAGCTTCCAGTGTCCCGCTGGAGTTTGCGGGGCCAGTTTTGAGGGGGTGCGGAGCAGTGTCGCCCGGAATACTTGAGCCGGTGTGCAGCATCCCTAATTGTGACACCGACTCGCTTTTGTACTCTCGCCCGACCCGTATGCCTGCTAGGACCACCTGAAAAAGCCAGTGGTCCGACCTGTGACGGCTGCAGAGAGGTAATTAATGTCCATCTCAGGTAAGTTGGTTTGTTTTTTCTTTATTTTGCACTTTATGTTGTGGTAGCATGGGCTATGTATTGGGAATGTTTTTGGTGGTTTTTTTTCTAAGTTTTTTTTCTCCCCAGGCATCCCTTAGAGCGCACTATTTAGCTCAGCTGGCCAAGCACCCGAAGAGAAGTGAACAACGCCTCCATTAGCATTCCACCACACACTCAGGGCCCAGCGGCCCAACTTTGATGACTGAGGTGCAAACTGTTCCCAGGCGCAAACTTTACCGCTGGGCCGCTATTCCTGCCCCGAAATCAGCAAACCCGAAAATACAGCACAATGGCTTCGGTCTTCCCAATAGTTAGTTGCAGGAAAGTTTTGCTCATCTAGTGCTGGATGTTGGACAAGCAGTTGGACAATTTAGAGACAATGGAGGGGTCGAGAAACGTGGTGGTGAGGCAGAGCTGGGTGCCACCAGCGTACGTGTGGAAACTGATGCTGTGTTGTCAGATAGTGTCGATGCATGTAGCTGTTCGGACATCTAGATATTAGGACAGGGGACCAAAAGCTTGGCCAAAAAGGTAGGTTTTAAGGAATATCTTAAAGGAGGAGAGGTAGAGAGGTGGAGAGTTTTAGGGAGGGAGTTCCAGAGCTTAAGGCCTAGGCAGCTGAAGCCAATGGTGGTGTGGTGGAAATCGAGGATGCATAAGAGAAACTATAGTTTATGATAATGACTACAGACAGGTTAAATTATCCCGGATAAAGTTTGCAAGGTCCCGTGCCACCGACACTCCCCTACTTGAAGATATAATAATAAACATGGGGAAGAAATTGCGTAGCATCCCGTTTGGGGCGGTAACTTTTGCGGTAGCACTGGGCGCCATGCAAGGTACTCCAATGCGAACTTCCGATTTAGCACTCCAGAAAGGAAATGGAGTGCTCATTCAAGTGCTACCACTTCCCTTGGAGTGCTACAGCCGGCAAGAGGGGAAGTAGTGGCAGAGCGCTGCACAATGTCGAGGGCAACGCTGCCGGGAACAGAGGCTCCTTCCCTCACTTAAAAGGAAGGGCCATCTAGCAGAGTGCAGGGCTGATCGATCGCAGTCCAAGAAAATGCTCAATAAAGCACATTAGGCATTAGGAAAAAAGATTTTCACACGACCATCATCCCCTTTAAATACCACTCCCCCAAGCATCCGACCTCCGGAACAGCTCTTCCTGCAACTGTCGGTGTTGTTGCCCGGCAAAGCTGCAGCGGTCGGAACAGAGGTTTGGGACTGGGGCATGTGATGGTGTCATGATCTCCAGGCGCAGGAGATTGTGGCGCTAGGGGTTACCGCCACCGTAAACTTCGATGGGACTTTCGCGGGTGTCGATACTTTCGCCGCGCCGGCCCCTGCACCTGTAGCGCCCTTTATTCCCCCCCCCCCCCCCGGAAGCGTTAATGAGAGGCGTATAGGAGGCGAATTTCTAGGCCCATGTGCATTGCTGTGGGAATTAACATGGTTCAAACCCTCAGATCACAAGAATATTTGAGGATTATATTTCAGCACCCTCTCCAAAAATAATGAGGTGGTGAAATATTTCCCAATTTTATCTTATTCTGATTGAGGTATCTTTTGCATCCTAATATCTAGCTGTTACAAGAAGCCCAACTTTACAACAATCTCATGGACCACAAAGGGTTGTGGTAATCTTAATGAATCTCTTAGCTCCTCCCCTAATACATCATGACTGGGGAGCTTGGAATAAAAGAGTATGTAACAATGAAGTTCTACCATTATCTGCTAGAAATTACATTTGTTAAAATTTGTTAAAAAGTTTTAAATAAAAGATTTTTAATTCTGGAGCTTTTCCTGAAAACAAGATGCTGACCCCATGTCTGCAGATGATAGCAGCAAGGGAAAGCATGATAAGGAAGAGCAGGGGGCTAAAGATTGATCCGTTGGGGACACCAGACGTAACGGTACGGGGTTGCGAAGAGAAGCCATTGTCGGAGATGATCTGATAGGTCAGAGTCCAATCAAGCGAGGGCAACTCTACCGAGCTACACAACAGAGGAGAGGCATTGGAGGAGGATGGGGGTGATCAACTGTGTCAAAGGTTGCAGAGAGGTCAAGGAGGGGCAATGCACCACAGTCACAATAAACCATTTAAACTTGCTATTATATATAACGTTAAACCTGATATTGGGTGATTAATTTTAGTTTAGGGACTCTAATAGGCCAGGATTGATTATATTATTAAACTCTCTTTTTATTTTTCTCCACCTTACGTTCCCCAATCGCCCTTCACTAAAATTATAGGAAAGAGATAAGCCCTTAGGCCTCTGGAAATGCCACACTGTATTAGGCCACTGTCCCAGAGTATTTGGATGCAGCTTCTGCTTAGCACCTCCCCTGATAGTACAGCTGAGATGAGGAAAGGGCTGTCGGGGGAAATCATAAAGCCTGTAGATTGAACTGTGTTTGCATAACTGGAATGTTTGGGTAAAAGGGAGCATTTTGCTGAGGCACCATGTATCAGTGCCAATCTCTCTATAAGAATCAATGTCAAATAAGGACTCAGAAACCTAGTCATCAATTACATGGCTTGAGCCTTTGACAGGTATTGTTGATGTTTCACTGTCCAATGAGTATCACACGGGCTCTGTTTCTGACTGATTTTGTGTCCCTGATCTGGGAGTGCTGCAGACCAAATTGCATTCTTGTAAAAACTGCAACACCCTACTGCTTTGATCCAGACAATACTGTAGGAACAGGTCATTTTCATTGGTCTAAACTATTGCAAGAACGAGCTGGTGGAACAGTGTGGCTTTAAGATAGCACCAGAGCACCAACACCACTTGTGGTGGTGCCACAATGGGGCACATGTGCAATTAAAAAAAAAGCGACTAAGATTTTGTAATGAAAACAGGCGTAGGCAGCCTAAACTATACAACTTGGCCAAAAGCAGGCTGTGGTACAGCTAACAAGCACTTCAATGATGTTAAAGCTTCATGCAAAGACACGATAACTGTCCCCCAAGTAACGTGACCACAGTAAGTCATCTTCGACTCCGAGGGACTGCCTAAGAAGAAAACAACCTGACCACTACAAACATTACAAACCTTGAAAGGTGAGCGATGAGGAAAGGCCAGAACAGGGAATCGAATTAACAGTGAGAGACTTTGCTACATACTCGGATATCGCAGCAACGAAAGCAGTCAGAATTTTGAAGAAATTCGTCACTGATAAATCCAATAGGGAATTTGGGAGGAACCACTTTACCCAGAGAGTGGTTTTAATGTGGAGCTCGCTACCACAGGGAGTAGTTGGGATTTGGGGTGGGGGCGTTCCCTGGATAGGTCGTGAGATATACGAGGAAAAATTCATTATCGTTCCATTTGGGGGCGGTAACAGTCGGGAGGTGCGAGACTTTACCCAAGCGCTGAAGTCTCGCCCCTCTCCAGAAATTCGGGTCACCACCCCCGAAAGGAAGTGGAGTGCAAAACTAACGGGACGGACGCCTCAACAGTGCTGCACATTGGGCCATGCAGCGCAGCTGCGTCCAAGGGACTCCTCCCTCACTTAAAAGGAAGGGCCCAAGCTGTTGAATCTGAAGAAAAAGGGACCTACCGGGACCACCATGGAGCGGGGGTGCTGTGCAATCAGCCGGGCTGAGCGATCGTGGCCAGGACCTTGGGAAGAAACCAGATCAGGAGCAGGAAACCGAAGAGATGGTTTTTTTTTTAAATGTTTGACTTGGCCACCTCACCTTTAATTTTCACCCCAGTAGCGGCCCGCCACCCGAGATGTGTCTCCTGCAGCCGGTGTTTTTGCCCGGCGCTGCTGCAGGGGGCGATGCACACACCGATGGTGTCATGATCGCCAGGCGGAGGAGATCACGGTACAAAGTTGTAGCAGCACCGCTAAACCCATGCCCAAAATGTCAGAAGTCGTTAACAGTGCCGCTCCCGGTCGCAAACTCATTTGCACCCCATTAGAGCCCTGTGGGGGCAGGCACTAACACGAGAGGCAAATTAGTTGAATTTTCAGCCCAATTACTTTTATATACCCATTTAACATAGAAAAACAGCCCAAAGGGTCAGAGGTGCAAGACGTCAAATGGGACACCGAGCTGAAGAAGGATTAGTTGGAGCGATCCAAAGCTTGGTCAGAGAAGAGGGGTTTAAAGTCAGTATATTTATTCCACCCATGTTCCATGTGGCAAAACAGCAAGATGTAGTGGCGCTCAGGGAGAAAGAGAGGGAAATGGAGAGGTGGCAGGATTTTGGGAAAGAATTCTAAAAGCATGGCTGTCAAAGGGGAAGAGGTGGAGGTTGCACAAGAGGCCAGTCAGAGGGACGGAGATTTTGGAGCAGGGACGGAGATTTTGGAGCGGGGACAGAGGGGATTGTAGGGCTGAAGGAGTTTACGTAGATAGGGAGAAGTAAGGCTATGGAAGGATTTAAACACAAAGATCAGAATGTTAAATTTGAGTCATTGGTGAACTGGGTGCCAAATGTAGGTCACTGAGGAGAGGGGTTATGAGTGAGCAGAACTTAATGTGGGACATGAAAGGGACACAGAGTGTTGAATGTTGAAATTTATGGAGGTTGGAGGATCGGAGGTCAGCCAGGAGAGCACAGCAGTTATCGAGTCCGAAGGTGACAGAAACATATATAAAAGGTTTCAGTGGTAGCTGAACTGAGGTAAGGATGAAGGTGGAAGATGTTATAGAAGTAAGTTGGCAGTCTTTGTGATGGAGTGCATATGGGATCAGAAATTCCACCTGGGATCAAATAGGATGGCAGAGGGGGGGATGGAGTCAGTGGGAAGAGTACAAAATTTTGGTGAGGGTGCAAGGATGATAACTTTGGTCTTCCCAAAATTTAACTGGAGAAAATTGCGACTTCAGAGGCGGACAAGCAGTCCGACAGCAGAGGCGCAGTGGAGGGCTCAAGATAGGTGGTGGAGAAGTAGAGCTGGGTGTCAGCAGTGTACATGTGGAAGTGGACACCATGACTGTGGATATGTCACCAAGAGGCACCTTGCAGATAATGAAGAAGAAAGGATCAAGGATCTATCCTAGGGGGATTTTCAGGGGTGGGAAGTAAACATCAGGGGAGAAGGTCATTGAGCAGGTTTGGATCTGTCAAACAAATTGTATAAATATGTCAAATAAATGGCAAAAAGTTCTAGAAAATATTGCTAGCATCAAGCAAGACCTTTTGGCTTCAGTGGATGCTGCAGGTGATGCTGGAGGTATTCCAAATCAGCAGATTTTCAACTGGGATTGGATCGGCCTAAAGTCGGTTTCAATTTCTGAATGGATGACAGTTCAAGCTGGAGACAGTTATATTGACCTTGTGGAGCTGGTTACAAATGGAAAATCACCACCATGTAAACACTGCATTGCAATTCAGCGTTGCAGGAAATACAGATACATGCCAATCCGATTGCTATATTGCATGTGTATAGAATCACTGGGGCAACCAGATAATAATAATAACTTTTATTTATATGTCGCCTTTAACGTAGTAAAACATCCCAAGACGCTTCACAACAATGTTACAGATAAATAGATAAATTTGACACTGAGCCACAGAAGAAATTATGGCAGATGATCAAGAAATTGTTTAAAGAGGTAGATTTTAACGAGCGTCTTAAAAGGAGGAAAGAGAGGTAGAGAGGCGAAGAGGTTTAGGGAGGGAGTTAGATAATGATGACTAATGATCCAGCTCCCAGTAATTTTGTTTTTTCTTTGTCTGGTATCAGTAGTGAATCTGATACATGAGATCACTACGGTTTTGATCTCAGCTAGCTCTACCAGAAATTTTCATCTACTGGATTTCCCAATCGGTTTCAAAGCTGTACTGAAGTCAGAATTCGGGCATCAGTACACTAGTTAGGTGCAGCACTATAGATGACTGTCAACTGCTTTCCAAACTGGAAATGGATCTTTTTTTGGTCCGTGCAAATGGGTGGTCACCATCTACGACGGGATAAGAGCTGATCACAATCGTGCTGTGAGGAATTTGAAATAACAGGCATTAAATCTCAGGTTGCAAATGTTATGTATGCAACCCTATGTAACCAGCATTCTACCACTACCAGAGAGTGCGGTGGAAATGGCACAGCCTGCAGACTTGCTCTTGGTGATGGATGCATTTGAAAATGAAAAGTCACCCGTTACAGCCCGCCAGATCATGACCTGGATTAGCCAGGATCCTTTACTGTCCCTTGTAAAAAAAACTGTCCTCCATGGGAGCTGGTCCAGCATCCCAGCGGAGATGCATGAAGAGATCATAGAAACATAGAAACATAGAAAATAGGTGCAGGAGTAGGCCATTCAGCCCTTCAAGCCTGCACCACGATTTGATAAGATCATGGCTGATCATTCCCCCAGTAACCCTTTCCTGCTTTCTCTCCATACCCCTTGATCCCTTTAGCCGTAAGGGCCATATCTAACTCCCTCTTGAATATATCCAATGAACTGGCATCAACAACTCTCTGCGGCAGGGAATTCCACAGGTTAACAACTCTCTGAGTGAAGAAGTTTCTCCTCATCTCAGTCCTAAATGGCCTACCCCTTATCCCAAGACCGTGTCCTCTGGTTCTGGACTTCCCCAACATCGGGAACAATCTATCCTCATCTAACCTGTCCCGTCCCGTCAGAATCTTGTATGTTTCTATGAGATCCCCTCTCATCCTTCTGAACTCCAATGTATAAAGGCCCAGTTGATCCAGTCTCTCCTCATATGTCAGTCCGGCCATCCCGGGAATCAGTCTGGTCAACATTCGCTGCACTCCCTCAATAGCAAGAACATCCTTCCTCAGATTAGGAGACCAAAATTGAACACAATATTCCAGGTGAGGCCCCACCAAGGCCCTATACAACTGCGGTAAGGCCTCCCTGCTCCAATACTCAAATCCTCTAGCTATGAAGGTCAACATACCATTTGCCTCCTTTACCGCCTGCTGCATCTGTATGCCAACTTTCAATGACTGATGTACCATGATACCCAGGTCTCGTTGCACCTCCCCTTTTCCTAATCTGCCACAATTCAGATAATATTCCGTCTTCACGTTTTTGCCTCCAAAGTGGATAACCTCACATTTATCCACATTATACTGCATCTGCCATGCATTTGCCCACTCATCTAATCTGTCTAAATCACCTTGCAGACTCTTAGCGTCCCCCTCACAGCTCACACCGCCACCCAGTTTAATGTCATCTGCAAACTTGGAGATATTACACTCAATTCCTTCATCCAAATCATTAATGTATATTGTAAATAGCTGGGGTCCCAGCACTGAGCCCTGTGGCGCCCCACTAGTCACTGCCTGCCATTCTGAAAAGAAACCGTTTATCCCGACTCTCTGCTTCCTGTCTGCCAACCAGTTCTCTATCCACGTCAGTATATTACCCCCAATACCGTGAACTTTGATTTTGCACACCAATCTATTGTGTGGGACCTTGTCAAAAGCCTTTTGAAAATCCAAATACACCACATCGACTGGTTCTCCCTTGTCCACTCTACTAGTTAGAGCCTCAAAAGATTTTACAAGATTTGTCAAGCATGATTTCCCCTTCATAAATCCATGCTGACTTGGACTGATCCTGTCACTGCTTTCCAAATGCGCTGCTATTTCATCCTTAATAATTGATTCCAACATTTTCCCCAGCACTGATGTTAGGTTAACCAGTCTATAATTACCCGCTTTCTCTCTCCCTCCCTTTTTAAAAAGTGGTGTTACATTAGCTACCCTCCAGTCCATTGGAACTGATCCTGAGTCATTAGACTGTTGGAAAATGATCACCAATGCATCCACTATTTCTAGGGCCACTTCCTTAAGTACTCTGGGATGCAGACGTTCAGGCCCCGGGGATTTATCAGCCTTCAATCCCATCAATTTCCCCAATACAATTTCCCGCCTAATAAGGATTTCCTTCAATTCCTCCTTCTCACTAGACCCTCGGTCCTCTAGTACATTCGGAAGGTTATTTGTGTCTTCCTTCGTGAAGACAGAACCAAAGTATTTGTTCAATTGATCTCCCATTTATTTGTTCCCCATTATAAATTCACCTGAATCCGACTGCAAGGGGCCTATGTTTGTCTTCACTAATCTTTTCTCTTCACAATCTATAGAAGCTTTTGCAGTCAGTTTTTATGTTCCCGGTGAGCTTCTTCTCGTACTCTATTTTCCCCCTCTTAATTAAACCCTTTGTCCTCCTCTGCTGAATTCTAAATTTCTTCCAGTCCTCAGGTTTGCTGCTTTTTCTGGCCAATTTATATGCCTTTTCCTTGGATTTAACACTATCCTTAATTTCCCATGTTAGCCACAGTTGAGCCACCTTCCCCATTTTATTTTTTACTCCAGACAGGGATGTACAATTGTTGAAGTTCATCCATGTGATCTTTAAATGTTAACCATTGCCTATCCACCATCAACCCTTTAAGTATCATTTGCCAGTCCACTCCAGCCAATTCACGCCTCAAACAATCGAAGTTACCTTTCCTTAAGGTTAGGACCCCAGTTTCTGAATTAGCTGTCACTCTCCATCCTAATGAAGAATTCTAACATGTTATCGTCACTCTTCCCCAAGGGGTCTCACACAACAAGATTGCTAATTAGTCCTTTCTCATTACACATCCCCCAGTCTAGGATGGCCAGCTCCCTAGTTGGTTCCTCGACACATTGGTCTAGAAAGCCATCCCTAATACACTCCAGGAAATCCTCCTCCACTGCATTGCTCCCAGTTTGTTTAGCCCAATCAATATGTAGATTAAAGTCACCCTTGATAACTGCTGTACCTTTATTGCATGCATCCCTTATTTCTTGTTCAAGACGGTGGCTCACCATCACCTTATCAAGGACAATTAGGGATGGGCAATAAATGCTGGCCTTGCCAGGAGAAACCCCATGAACAAATAAAAATATATATAAATTTAAAAACTGTGTGAGCATTTTGCTGAAAGACAATGGATTTCAGCTCCTGATATTATTGGGCATGGAGGTTGAAGCCTACTAAGCATCCAAATGTTCAGAGTTAAAGCATGCACTTTCGGCACTCAAAGCCACAAGGCTCCTTGGCGGAGCAGGCTCGAGGGGCCGTACGGCCTACTCTGGCTCCTATTTCTTATGTTCTATGGGCCTGGAATTTAAATTAATGCAGCCCAAGCCCGATAATGCAGCTGTAGTGCCTCCAGAGCACTTCCTGCTCATCACCCATAGTAAACCGCGCTGCAAGGCAACTGCCAAATGAAAAGGTTTTTGATTCTTTTACTTGTGGATGGCCCTTTCCTTCCAACATGTTCATCCAGCTTGCTGCAATGACATTGTTGCCTTTATTCTTAACTTAACAATATCAATTCCAACGTTCATTGTTTTTGGCCTTGGCAGGTGCAGTACCTTGACAACGTGCCATAGATTGTTCATTAGTATACCGTGCAAATACTTGGTATAATATCTTTAATCCTACTTTTGGAAGATCCTTAAAGTTATGCAAGAGCTGAACATTTTCCCTGAAACCTTCAGTTCTATGCTTTCCATGATCTATTTCCAGCACAGGTGGGCGGCATACAAAGTGGCCAAAACTAGTGGGAGGACAGAAGGCTGGAAAGCTTTTAAAAGCCAGCAAATAATGAGTAAGAAAATGATTAAGAAAGGGAAGATAGACTATGAAAGCAAACTAGCGCAAAATATAAAAACAGATAGCAAGAGTTTCGATTGGTATATAAAAAGGAAAAGGGTGGCTAAAGTAAATGTTGGTCCCTTAGAGGACGAGACCGGGGAATTAGTAATGGAGAACATGGAGATGGCAGAAACTCTGAACAAATATTTTGTGTCAATTTTTACGGTAGAGGACACGAACAATATTCTGACAATGGATAGTCTAGGGGCTATAGGGTGGGAGGAACTTAACACAATCACAATCACTAAGGTGCTGGTACTCAGTAAGATAATGGGACTAAAGGCAGATAAGTCCCCTGGACTTGATGGCTTGCATCCTAGGATCTTAAGAGAAGTAGCGGCAGGGATTGTGGATGCATTGGTTGTAATTTACCAAAATTCCCTGGATTCTGGGGAGGTCCCAGCAGATTGGAAAACTGCAAATGTAACGCCCCTATTTTAAAAAGGAAGCAGATAATAAGCAGGAAACTATAGACCAGTTAGCCTATCATCTGTGGTTGGGAAAATGTTGGAGTCCATTATTAAAGAAGCAGTAGCAGGACATTTGGAAAAGCAAAATTCAGTCAGGCAGAGTCAGCATGGATTTATGAAGGGGAAGTCACGTTTGACAAATTTGCTGGAGTTTTGAGGATGTAATGAACAAGGTGGATAAAGGGGAACCAGTGGATGTAGTGTATTTGGACTTCCAAAAGGCATTTGACAAGGTGCCACATAAAAGGTTACTGCACAAGATAAAAGTTCACGGGGTTGGGGGTAATATATTAGCATGGATAGAGGATTGGCTAACTAACAGAAAACAGAGAGTCAGGATAAATAGTTCATTCTCTGGTTGGCAAACAGAAACTAGTGGGGTGCCGCAGGGATTAGTGCTGGGACCCCCACTATTTACAATCTATATTAACGACTTGGAAGAAGGGACTGAGTGTAACATAGCCAAGTTTGCTGACGATACAAAGATGGGAGGAAAAGCAATGTGTGAGGAGGACACAAAAAATCTGCAAAAGGACAGACAGGGCAAGTGAGTGGACAAAAATTTGGCAGATGGAGTGTAATGTTGGAAAGTGTGAGGTTATGCACTTTAGTAAAAAAAATCAAAGAGCAAGTTATTATTTAAATGGAGAAAGATTGCAAAGTGCCGCAGTACAGCGGGACCTGGGGGTACATGAAACACAAATGGATAGTATGCAGGTACAGCAAGTGATCAGGAAGGCCAATGGTATCTTGGCCTTTATTGCAAAGGGGATGGAGTATAAAAGCAGGGAAGTCTTACTACAGTATTATAAGGTATTTGGTGAGACCACACCTGGAATATTGCGTGCAGTTTTGGTTTCCATATTTACGAAAGGATATACTTGCTTTGGAGGCAGTTCAGAGAAGGTTCACTAGGTTGATTCCGGGAATGAGGGGGTTGACTTATGAGGAAAGCTTGAGTCGGTTGGGCCTCTACTCATTGGAATTCAGAAGAATGAGAGGTGATCTTATCAAAACATATAAGATTATGAGGGGGCTTGACAAGGTGAATGCAGAGAGGATGTTTCCACTGATGGCGGAGACTATAACTAGAGGGCACGATCTTAGAATAAGGGGCTGCCCATTTAAAACAGAGATGAGGAGAGGGTTGTAAATCTGTGGAATTCGCTGCCTCAGAGAGCTGTGGAAGCTGGGACATTGAATAAATTTAAGACAGAAATAGATAGTTTCTTAAACGATAAGGGAATAAGAAGTTATGGGGATCAGGCGGGGAAGTGGAGCTGAGTCCATGATCAGATCAGCCATGATCGTATTAAATGGCGGAGCAGGCTCGAGGGGCCGTATGGCCTTCTCCTGTTCCAATTTCTTTCGTTTCTATGTTCTTAAAGAGGGGCTCCGTGGGGGGAGATCACTTCATTAACATTGCATCGGAGACTCCGTTCAAAGTTTGGGAAAGAGCACCAAAGATAATAATTGTTTTGGAACAATTTTAAGCATTTTGTAAATCAAGTAACTACTTGTTGTGTTTGTGTGGGTGTCCTACCTCGGTGTAATTATCTCATTCATAAAAAAAATTAGCCTGAAGAATATAATCTGTCTTATTTTTCCCTTTTGTGGTGGACAGGAGGAAGGGGTGAGCATCCCACAAAGTCTGTGGCGCAAAATGTTTTGGTGAAAAGGTCATTGTTAGTCCTGTGGCATACTATCTCACTCAGGCTGCCCGTAATGTTGCACCTTTCCTAGAGGCCAGGGTTTGTTTATGGACCCTCTATTTTTGCAATGTATATATCAAAAGTTGTGAGTTAACAGTGCATGGATAATGACTGAACTTTAACAGTCATGTTGCTAGTTTGCTGCCCCACATGCACTGTTAATCCTGGATTTTGAAGTACGTTCTGTAAGTTTGATTGAATGCATTAATACATAGTGGTTCGCTTAATTTTTCACGGCTTTAGGGTTTTTTTTTGCACAAAATGGTGAAAAAGAGGGAAACTAAAAACCTATAGAGTAAGTACTCATTTTACCGTATTGCTAAAATGCTCAACATCTTCAGGAATGGGGGAGGCAAAGGGAAACCAGAAAACAATTCACATAATCAAGATTTCAGGAGTCAAGGGCGTATAATCTGTCCGCGTTTAATGGTAAACAAAGGCTTGTGGGGGTAGGTAACACACCAAGTCCCACTACAAATAGGATAGGCTGCAGTTATTGGACTGCTCTTGTCGTCTGTGTTTCTCAGAAGATGCAATCCTGCTCAAAATGGCAGGTGATAAGAATAACAAGAGTTTATATATAAATTAAAGGAAGAGGAAATTTCAAGTTCCCACTCTAGATGCCTTCCACCTAGTCATTACTGTTTTCTGAAACCTTATCTAAAGAGCGTCATCCCTAAAAAGTTAAACAAGTCTTTCCCCAACAATTTGTAAATAGGCAATGCAATGGCTATATTTGCGTTGTGGTTACCTCATTCAAGCTGGAAAGTGCCAATGCATCCCAACATCATTACTTGCACATAACAAATAGTCTGTTGTTCTGCTGGGCCCTTCCCCATCCCAAAGCAGTGATGACCTCCTTTCCCTCAAGTCTTTTGCTGTGGTTCAGTGGGTAGCACACTTGCCTCAGAGTCAAGAGGTTGTGGGTTCAAGTCCCTCTTGAGCACCTAAATCTAGGCTGACACTCCAGTGCAGTGCTGAGGGAGTGCTGTACTGTCGGAGGTGCTGTCTTTTGGATGAGATGTTAAACCGAGGCCCTGTCTGCTCTCTCAGGTGGATGTAAAAGATCCCATGGCACTATTTTGAAGAGTAGGGCAGTTATTCCTGGTGTCCTGGCCAATATTTATCCCTCAATCAACATAACAAAAAAAAACAGATTATCTGGTCATTATCATATTGCTATTTGTGGGAGCTTGCTGTGTGCAAATTGACTGTAGTGTTTCCAAAATTACAACAGTGATTGCACTCCAAAAGTACTTCATTGGCTGTATAGCGCTTTGAGATATCCGATGGTTGTGAACGGTGCTATATAAATCTAAGTTTTTCTTTCTACATACTTGATTTTCTTTATCAACTTTCTGCTTTACATAAAGAGGTTTCTGTGGGACTCCAGAGATTGGGTCTTGACAATACTTTTTGGTGCCTGATACAGAGCAGCTTCTATGAAGTGAACAATATGTCAAGTAGGGGAGCTTTGAACAATGAAGGCCCTGGTGGAGGGCCATCAATCAAAGCACCTCAGGGAATGTGTCGAGAAATTGTGCTAAGCAGAGTAACAAGGAGAAATATCCAGCCCCTGTGGGGATTAAAGGCTTGAAATGAGTCAGCGTCACACTGCTAGAATAGTTCAGCATGATTAGTTGCTGTATTAATGAATGCAGTTAATTGAGTACAAAACTGTAATTGTGCGTACAGACTCCTCAGTTAAGGAGGGTGGGTTTGTCACCCAGAGCGATAAGTGACAGTGTACCTCAGTCCAATCATGAACGTTCTGTTTAAGGAGTGAACCCTGTGCCTGGAGCGCTGGCGGCCAATGTAGCAGCGAAAAAAAAAAGGTATTGGTTCAGTTATTCCACTAAAACATGCGGAGAGCTGCTTGAAGCGAAGGGATCCATTTTAATTTTAATTTGTACACGCTGGCTGCCCTTGGAGTGGCAAATCGTGGACAGGGCTCGCACAGTGAGTATTAGCAGACAATGGGACAGCAAAACAGAGTCCGAGCCGGGTCCTCACCCAGCCTGGATAAAGGGTTGGTGATCAGGAGCCGGAATGCTGGACTGTTTCCACTCCCTAGCCAAGGGACGCAGTGGTCAGTTGCCGTAGTCCCCTAGCAGACATCAGCAAACTCCGCACAGTCTGCATGGCTCAGCAGCACGCAGAGCCACACAGCAACGGGGGCCCCCAACACAGATCGTTATTTTCTGCGGCTACTGGTGAACGGTATAAAGCACAGAGAGACTCCAGTCTAATAGTTATTGAATAGTACATTCTTTGAAGAATTGACAGCAATGCTGTGTTGTTTAATCTTTTCTTTCTGGAACGAAACACGCCTCCCTGCAAGTTTGAAAGGACAACAGGCGGATGGATCAGGTGTTACAGCCAAAGCTGGTCCTCAGTGGTGGGGTTTTAGTACCCGATGTTCACAGCTGGGTCTGTCTAAAAATCTCCGCCAGAAAGCGATGACGCCTCTTCAAAAGCACAATGCTGAGAACTTTCCAATAACTCATTTTATTTCACAGCATCTTTTTACTAAGGTGACCAGTATTGTTAACTCAAAAGAAAATTGCTTAAAGCAATCAAAGGTACAGAGTCACTATAAGTTCAGCTCCTGGGCCCAGGGACCATTTTCTCAATGCATGATAGTTTAACATGCATTTATTGATTCATACATGTACATATCCTTATAGTATTTGATCCAATATAGATATACATAGTGACTTTTTCAGCTTTAAACTCACCTTCCTGAATTAATTTTCTCTTTTCCTCACAAAACAAGGGTAAATTGGGGCTTTGTTTTCTCTCTCCGATGGTTTTCTGTTTAATCCCCAATCCACGATTAGTTGTACTATTCTTTATTTGTTTCCACTTTATTGTTACATTGTGGTACAGTTCAGCGTTTGAGGGGGTGATTCTATAATCTGGTGCTGTCAGTGGCTGGAAGTAGATCTTGGGACACCAGAGGCTGCATGCGAGAGATGCACTCTGTGAGCACTGGGTGATCAAAATCACCGCCTTTGATCTCATTTTTAAAACCCCAAATTTATATCATCTAAATAACACTTCTAAAGATATCTAAGCTGCATTTTTCACCATTGTTGGTATCCTGCGCCATGGCAATGGAAACATTGGTAATAATTATTCTATTTATTAGTCGTCTCATTTCTGAAGAAACAGTTCAAAAATACAACAGCACACAGAAAGAGAAATGACTCACTCATTGCAATTTTTAACACAAGTACTATGTTAGTGAGCTTACTCTGGAAAGTTTATCGACAACTGTGCATGAATAATGACTAACACCATTTGTTCTATTCTACTCTTTTGGCCCCGTCTGTGCCGTCGGTTCCCGTATGCTTTAGGCCTGGACTAGGGAGTCTCCAGCAATTAAAGATTAATCTCCAGGTCACTGCTACACACAAAGGGCCCAAGTTTCCACAAGAAAAAAAACGGGCGCCCCTCCGAGCTGGGCGCCCATTTTTCGCGCCTAAAAAAATCCTCGGTATTCTCCACCTACTTACAGGTCCTGTGGCACTCGGCGCAGCCAGCACGAGCTGTGGGGGGGGGGGGCGGAGCCAGGTCCCTGCGCTGAAAACAGTGCCGGGACCTCTGCACATGCGCGCTACAGTGGGCACGCAAGTGCAGTAGCTCCAGGCGCCGAACTGTGTGGGAGGGGCCCGAAGCACGCAGCCCCTAGCCCAATGGCCTCACTGGGGCTGCGTTAATGAGGCTCCTCCCACGGCCAGCTCCTGCTCCCCTCCCCCCGACCAGACCCGACCCCCGCTCCCCCCCGCCCCGACCGAGACCCGCTCTCCACCCCCCCCCCCGCCCCGACCCGACACCCGAGACCCGCTCCCACCTGCCCCGACCGAGACCCGAGACCCGCTCCCCCCCCTCCCCCGACCCGCTCCCCGCCCCGACCCAAGGCCTGCTCCCCCCCCGACCCGACACCCGCTCCCCCCGCTCCTCTTCCCCGACCCCCCCCCTCTTCCCTCCCCTCCCTCCTCTCTTCCCTCCCCTCCCACCCTCTCTCTCCCTCTCCCCTCCCACCCTCTCTCTCCCTCTCCCCTTCTCTCCCTCCCTCCCTCTCCCCTTCTCTCCCTCCCTCCCTCTCCCCTTCTCTCCCTCCCTCCCTCTCCCCTTCTCTCCCTCCCTCCCTCTCCCCTTCTCTCTCTCCCTCCCTCTCCCCTTCTCTCTCTCCCTCCCTCTCCCCTTCTCTCTCTCCCTCCCTCTCTCGCTCAGTGGCACGAACAGCTGCAGAATTCTTCCTGGCTAAAGCACTTTCACACAGGTAGGAAGATGGTTTATTTAATCTTTTCTTGGCTTATAATTGTTTATTCAGGTTGGATTTATTTGTATAATATTTGTAGAAGTATAAATAAGGATTTATTGTCAAATTTAATGAGTTCCCTTCCCCCCCACCTCGTTCTGGGCACCTAATTTGTAACCTGCGCCTGATTTTTTAAAGTGTAGAACAGGTTTTTTCAGTTCTACAAAAATCTTCACTGGCTCCATTCTACTTTAGTTTGGAGTACATTTTCACTGTGGAAACTTTGAAATCAGGCGTCAGTGGCCGGACACGCCCCCTTTTGAAGAGAAAATTCTGTTCTAAACTAGAACTGTTCTACCTGACTAGAACTGCAGAAAAAAAAATGTGGAGAATTGCGATTTCTAAAATAGTCCGTTCTCCACTAGTTGCTCCTAAAAATCAGGCGCGAATCACGTGGAAACTTGGGCCCACAGGGTGGTAGAAGATTGGAACGCTCTTCCACAAATGGCAATTGATGCTGGATCAATTGTTAATTTTAAATCGGAGATTGATAGCTTTCTGTTAACCAAAGGTATTAAGGAATATGGGCCAAAGGCGAGTATATGGAGTTAGGTCGCAGATCAGTCATGATCTCATTGAATGGCGGTGCAGGCTCGAGGGGCTCAATGGCCTCCTCTGTTCCTGTGCTGCGAGCAACCTGGGAGGAAAACCACTTAAAGGCAGACTACAACTCTTAAAGGGAAGATGCACTTTCCAAAAGTAGTCAATGGACAGCATGTTACTGAGGCAGCAGGCTGCATGGCATAAGCCAGAACACTCTGATAGTCCCCAGCTGCAATGGACAATCTTTTGAAGTAAGTGAGGTAAAGGAAGGAGGTCCTTCAGGTAGGCGACAGGTGCCTCAACACATTAGCCTGAGGCAGTGGAGAGACGTGGCTAGGCAGGTAAATGCCAGCATCATAGTCGCTAGAACCTGACTGCAATACAGGAAGACAATTCATGACCATGCTAGAATTGCTTGGTGAGACTCCTCTTCTCATCTATTTTACTCTCTGCAAAGCCCTGCTACACTGTAGCTCCAGCACTACCAATCCTTCCCTCCCCACTTCACAAGCCTCTTCTCAATCACAACAGCACATTTTACTACACCTCCTTCTGCTAACAAACACTCTCACACTCAACACCTCCTACTGACCTCACAATGACTTCCCCTTCTTGGCCACACCTGCTGCTTCTTCCACCAGCATTCCCACTATGCTAAGCTGCCTCACACATCTTCAGAACCCTTCAACAGATCAAACACTAACCCACTCCTGCTCTTCTTCCAGGACAAGCTGGCGCATAATCGAAGGGACATCTCAAGAACAGGAGGTGGTCCTAAGGTGTTGCAAACTTTACATTCAATGGAGGATATTGCCATCATAGGTAGATGGGAGGACACACAACATTGGTGATGATGAGTATGGAGGACATGCACAACAGGACATTGGGGCAGTTTTCCTTCCTTTCTCCATGTAACTCTCTACCTTACTTGCACAGCATGACAACCTGGGGCTGCATTGTACTGCCACTCATTGATGTTGCTTACCATTGCCACTACACCTAAAATGTGTCTCTGCCCATTTTCTAGGTCCTTCAGATGACTAGAGCCCTCCTGCCCTACTTAAAGAAGGGGACAGCACTCCCAAAGATGCACGTCTTACACCTCACTCTTACACTTCCAAGCACCAACAATGAAATCGGCTTCCTACTTGAAGTGAATAATGGATTAGAGGGCTCTTCGCAGGGTGATTCACAGAGCATGTGAGCAGGTACAAGGGGAAAGGACAGCCCAAGAAACAGCTCACTGGAGGGGAAGTTCAGGTCCTAGCTGTGCCAAGAGGACAGAGATACAGACTTTAGCCCAGCCTTCAAATACAACAACAATTGCGGAATGTATTGGACAATCTGCCAGAAAGCTACCACAACAGGGATCAGGGATGGTGAAACAGTCCACTACCACCTTGTGTGGGGTCTGGCATATGACTTCGACACTCTGCTGTCAACATGGAGCGTGTGGTCACCTCAATGGACACTGCAGCTGGGCTCGCCCTCGAGGAATCTTGTGGTATCAGTTGTAGCATCTCTTGGGGTTGCTCATACTAGGGCCATGTAGGCTCTGGGCTCCTCCATCTCCTCTGTTGGGAGTCCGAATGGGTGGGGGTTCATGGATGCTCCAGCGCAAATCAATGTGCGTGCTGAGTCACAGATGGATAGCAGGGGCCGTTGTGCCACGGGAGTGCTGCCCTCTCTCAGGGTAGTAACACTTCTGCACCTTAAACCTTCCCCTTTACCAATACCTGTTCTGGTGCCAGAAAGCCAGTTGGGCTAAGTTGGGTTGGCAGTCACCAAATTTCTGCGATCTGCAACCGGGCCCTTCCAGGCTCGAATTCCTAGGGGTCACCAACAGCTAACATCTCAAGAGTCCTTGCCTGAGCCACAGCAGCCTTCCACATCTCATGCTGAAGCCACCAGAGGAGCACTTGTAGGAACATTAGAGCAGGCAGACAGGGCAGAATGAACAATTAAAGTGCGGGCATTTCAGTAGGCTGCTAAAAGGAGAAGCCGTTTTGAAATATTTATTTGCAGTATATCCTTGTAAAGGTGGTGACCCTACAATGTCAGACGATATTAATTTTGTAATGTATTTACATCATGGGTTCTTTGCTTAAAAATTCATAGCAACATATTGCTATTAAGGACTAATTGGTTTATTAACAAAAGTTTAACAATCACACACACATTACCAGTGCATTCACTAGGCTCACAATTGCATACCTCATCGTGGATGACTGGGATTTTATTGAGACTTGTGAACATCACCTGACTGGCTAAGCCAATCACAATGCAACAGCTCTACAACTATTTTTATAGTAATATTTTAATCAAGTGCCCCCTGATTAATGGGGGGGGCACACTCCAAAAACTTTTCAGGTGCCCCCTTGTTTTTTTTTTGAGAGTTTTATTTTGAGAGTTTTTTTTTGAGGGCACCAAAACACAAATTATACAAGTGCCCCCTGGCTAAAAGGCAGGGGGGGGGGGGCACTAAAAACCGGCAAATTAAACAAATTAACCTTTAGACATTAAAATTTGGTTGCCGGGGGTGATGATGCACTCCAGTCCCTCCGGCGCCCACCTCTCGCGGAAGGCCGCGAGCGTACCGGTGGACACCACGTGTTCCATCTCCAAGGAACACCCTGGCGCGGATGTACGCGCGGGAGAGAGGCAGGCAGTCGGGCTGAACGACCCCCTCGACCGCCCGCTGCCTGGACCAGCTGATGGCACCCTTGGCTGTGCCCAGGAGCAGTCCTACGAGGAGGACCTCGGACCTACCCGCTCCCCTCCGCACAGGGTGCCCAAAGATCAGGAGTGTGGGACTGAAGTGCAACCAGAAATTGAGGAGCAGCCCCTTTAAATAATGAAACAGGGGCTGCAACCTCGTACATTCGATAAAAACATGGAACACGGACTCTTCCAGACTGCAGAAATTGCAGGCGGCCTGGGAGCCTGTGAACCGGCTTCAAAATTTATTGCACGGGACTGCTCTGTGTACCACCCTCCAGGCCAAGTCCTCGATAAATAGTGGGAGGACTCCCGCGTAAAGTGCACTCCATCGGGGACCACCGCCTCCGGAGAGCAAGATGGTATGCCATGGCGTGTCCAGACGGCAGACGAGGATGGCAAGGTTGAGAGTGTGCAGGAACAGCCTGTACAGGAAACCCCTCCGCGCAGAACTGAAAGGCACGGAGGGGATTTCCCCGAGGCAGCTCAAGTTGTGAGGTGTCGGCTCCCGAGGGAGGTTCCGGGGTTTGGCGTCGATGAGGAATTCCGTCCGGACGGGGGTCAGTTCGAACGGGATCTCCCCACATGCTTGAGCCTCCTCGACACACCTAATGGAGTCAGGGCCCAGAACTGTTTTTAGCGACTCGATGGCATCGGCCGCGTGGCGGACGTCGGCCGAGTTTAGGCACCGTGCCAGCACGTCTGGCGCCATCCAGCCCTCTCCTCCGCCATCGAGCAGGTCCCTGACCCTGGTCACCTCGCCAGCCACAGCCCTCTCGTCCACCTGCCACATAAAACCTCGGTCGTGGAGGTACGGATTCCTGAGCAGCGGTTCCTGCAGGACAACCGCCACTCCAGCCGGTGGAGAGCTGCGCTTGGTGGAGACTTTGTTCCAGACCCTGGTGAGTTCCTTGTAAAAGACAAGCAGCCCCTGGTCGCTGATCCTGACGCCCCCCAAGCTCACAAACAGGAGCTGCATGTCGTAGTTGAGGCTGTAATGCACACGGAAGAAATACGTCGCCAGCGCACACCACCTAGGAGGGGACTCGACGTAAAGGTATCTCTGCAGGGTCTGAAGACGGAAAGTCACAGCAGCAGCTCTACAAAAAGGGGAGAGCAACTGCTCTACAAACCTGTGAGCATACTCACAGGTGCATACATTACAAATATAATGTTGATCTGTGGACGGATATAGTTTATTGTACGGTGGGAGGATTCGGACAGATGTTGGCCATGACTGTTAATGTGGGGGGGGGGGGGGGGGGAGGGCATGGTCTAGTCAGCTGAAGCACTCTTCAGTGAGCTACTGCTGAAGAGTTCTGGCTGGGGCTAGGTGATGGAACCCTCCTGCTTCATTGACATCCTCTAAGTCAGCGGTGTCGTCTTCCTCACCTTGTTGAAAATCCTCATCCAATGATGGTCCTCTGTGCTGCCGCCGTTGCATCTTTTTCTTTCTTTACATCATGGAAGGGTTTCCGAGCTGCAGTTTCCCCATATTATCATCGCTGATCTTAGCTCAGCCACCAAACCCCTCCCAGCTGCTGCTGTCTGTTACAATTTATAAGGTGCCCTTTCACCTCACAACGAAAGCAATGCCACAGCAGCAGCATCTGGCAGGAGTCTATCTTTAAATTATTTAAATGACTTAATCTTGGAATTGTGATAGGCTGGAAAATCTGTGCATAAACATGAAGATTACTTTCTCTTCAGCCGCGCATATATGCAGTGACAGCTATGTTATTGCTTTCTCTCCCTAATAGCCTTTTCTCGCTTGTACCTTATAGGTATGATTCATCAATCCAGTGATCCCAGCAGGGAGCACATCTCAGGAAGATGTGGGTGCCTAGCCTGTGATTTTCTGCCAATTAAAATTAACACTAGGAGTGTGTAATTGAGGGATCACTTTTATTCTTTTGATATGCTTCTCCGCTGAATCTACAGAAGTATGCCACTGTCCTTCTACTCCTCAATAGGTTTGTTGCCTTATCGGCATTTCCAGCATGTTCACCAGCAAATAACGATCAGCTGTTACCCCAGCCTGCAGATCCGTGCCTTCGATAACAAAGGGACCTCCAGCACTTTTTACCCGACCAAACAGCACCCGGCAGCTTGTGGGCAGATGCATGGAAATTAATGCACAAGGACGTGATGGTGTCATCCATTGAAATTTCTGCCGTGGCCACCCATTTAATGCCGTTCCATTCACTCGCCCATATAAACATAAGAACATAAGAAATAAGAGCAGGAGTAGGCCATTTGGCCCCTCGAGCCTGCTCCGCCATTCAATAAGATCATGGCTGATCTGATCATGGACTCAGCTCCACTTCCCCGCCCGCTCCCCATAACCCTTGATTCCCTTATCATTCAAAAATCTGTCTAACTCCACCATTAATATATTCAATGACCCAGCCTCCACAGCTCTCTGGGGTAGAGAATTTCACAGATTTACGACCCTCTGAGAGAAGAAATTCCTCCTCATCATTTTAAATGGGCGACCCCTTATTCTGAAACTATGCCCCCTAGTTCTAGATTTCCCTGAGGGGAAATATTCTCTCTGCATCTACCTTGTCGAGCCCCATCAGTATCTTATATGGTTCAGTAAGATCACCTCTCATTCTTCTAAACTCCAATGAGTATAGGCCCAACCTGCTCAACCTTTCTTCATAAGACAACCCCTTCATCTCAGGAATGAATCGAGTGAACCTTCTCCAGTGTAAAATGGTGTTTGGGACTGCTAGGTGCCAAACTGCATTGGGACTCAGGTTAAAGAAACCATTGCTGACCTTTTCTTCTTGTTTTCTTTTGTTCATTTCTCCCGGATATCTTTACGTCAATCACTTTAGTGTTGCTCTCCCACTGGCATCGCCTCATTACCGCTATTTGTTGGAGGAAGAAGAGCAGGGCCAACTGAGGGATGCCAGCAGGTCAGGCTACACCAGATGCACTTTGCACCCATCCACCTATACAGCCACACCAGAATACATAATCACTGGCACACGTACCGCCACTTAACTCAGGAGCAATGCCAGTGGTGGTTTCCTGTTAACCAAGGAAGCTATACTAGTTGCTGAAAGGAGCTCGGCAGTCAAACTTCACCACATGAACGATACTGCCGGTGACTACTTTCAAATATACTTTTCAAGGTCATTTCAAGCTACTACTGGGAACATTACGAATATCTGTGAATCAGCTCTGTGTAGATGTGCGAAGCAAGTCACAGGCGCATTGGTTTGCTTGATCATCACAGTTTATCTCCTTTCCTTGTGGATGCCTGACAGCAGCACGAGCGGGCTCTGCAGCTTAACAGAGTGATAGGATTCCTCACACTGCAGGGGGCAATAGATTGCACCCACATTGCCCAATGTGCCCCATCACACAATATCCCACCTCCACCAATCATGAAGGATTTCACTCTCTCAGCGTTCAGCCAGTCTACAACCTACAACTAATAGGTAAGTAAATGCTCCCTTCCCTGACAACTTTCAGAATACTTTCACGTTAAGGCAGTCCACCGTCCTACCAAGTTTCAGTGTGGGGTTCAAGACCATTCTCTGTAATTAAAGGGAATGGTAGCATCGTGGTTATGTTACTGGACTAGTAAACCAGAGGCCTGGACTAATAATCCAGAGATCGAATTCAATTCCCACCATGGCAGCTGGGGAATTTAAATTCATTATTTAAATAATTATGGAATTTAAAAAAATCACTATCAGTCACGATGACTATGAAACTACTGGATTGTTGTAAAAAGCCATCTGGTTCACTTATGCCCCTTTAGGGAAGGAAGTCTGTGGTTCAAGGGCAATTAGGGAATGGGCAATAAATGCTGGCCTTGTCAGGAACGCCCACATCCCATGAACGAATAAATAAAAAAATATACCTCCTCTGTGCAGTCTCAGGACACCTGCAGAGCACGGATATAATGAGCAGCATACCTCCATAAGAGTTATCAATGAATATGTTAAAGGCCCACTTCAGGTGCCTGTATCAACCTGGGGCTGTCCTATAATAGCCTGGTCGAAGTCTCCAGGATATTTGCTACATATTGTCCTGAAAAGAAGCATTGGCGTGGAGGCCACAGGGTGGGGAGGACCCCAGGCACCAGCAGGAGGAGCTGGAACAGCCTGAAGAGGCATCTGAAGAGAACCCTTACCCAGCTGCAGGAGAAATCCATGCAGCCCTGATGCAGAAAACTGTCTTGTAACTTGCAAAGATGCCTAATACACTAAAAGTCATGTTTACCATCTTCTCCTTAACTTCAGCCCTCTCACCCATGTATGATGCAAGCTAGTCTGCAGGAGATTTGGTTTCTCAGTCACCATGAGTGACTCATGCTCTGGCTCATCCAGTGCTCACTCTCTCAAAATCTCCAGGATGGATGTATCTAAACCGGTGCTTGTGTGTTGTGACGTACTGCTCAGCTGGAGGCACTGGGCCCTGGTTTGTTGTCATCTCGCACATCCAGAAAGAGAAGAGTAAGATAGGTTACAACGGTGCCTTGATGAGCAGTGGTCACATCATGTTTTCAGAAGGAGTGGCATGGCACATGGATTCAGTTTATACTTTGCTAGCTGTTACTGAATCAGAGACTAGGAAGAGAAGAGCAGCAGAAGCGGGTACCATCCATGAACTTATAGCCACCTCTCGCCCTACTTCCCTATTTCCAGCACTCTTTACTGACTACCTCCCAAATATTCTTCCTCAGATGAGTGAGAGGGGGGCCTCCTCACAGTATCAGCTGTGGCTCAGTGAGTCAGAAGGTTGTGGGTTCAAGTTCCACGCCAGGGGCTTGATCACAAAAAGAAAATCTAGGCTGACACTCCAGTGCAGTGCTGAGGGAGTGCTGCATTGTCGGAGATGCCGTCTTTCAGATGAGACGTTAAACCGAGGCCCTGTCTGCTCTCTCAAATGGACGTAAAAGATCACAGGACACTATTTCGAAGAAGAGCAGGGGGGTTATCCCTGGTGTTCTGGCCAATATTTATCCCTCAATCAACATAACAAAAAAACAGATTATCTGGTCATTATCACATTGCTGTTTGTGGGAACTTGCTTGTGCGCAAATTGGCTGCCGCGTTTCCCACATTACAACAGTGACTACACTCACTTCATTGACTGTAAAGTGCTTTGAGACATCCGGTGGTCGTGAAAGGTGCTATAGAAATCCAAGTCTTTCTTTCTTTATGGCCAATCTTTCTCCAAAAAAAAGCAAAGTTCAGAAGTTCCACAATCTCCAATGGCAGCCAGAAGGACCATATCACTGATCCCGAGCCTATATACAGTGCCCTGGTAGTAGGACCTGCCAGGATTCGGGCCTGTGCTGGAAGTGCCCCCGGTCCATGTAAATGACCCTGGGCAGCAAATCCCAGTCAGTCTAAATGCATTGCTCCTGTCCAGTGCCGAGGTGGGAGGAGGGAGGGAATTGACTCAGTTATTTTCATCACTGGGTGGTGGATAGTCATTAAGATTAACGAACCATTAGAATTAGGAGCTGCCACTCCTGACGTCTTCCAGCACCATGTTTGTTGACACATCTCTCCTTGACGAAACATTCTTGCAGACGTAATCTAACCAATGCCTCCCTGACTTGCTCTCTTATTTTTCCAGTTTGTATAGCATATCACTGGCATCTGGGGCAGCCTGTCCAAGCCTATGTACTCCACATGTTGCTGACAATCTGGTCAAGCTTATGTAACATTCCACGTCACAGACTGTCAGTTCAAGGTCATGTTTATTAACTTTTGCGACTGAGCCTCTTTAGTGTTGAATTGCTCAAGCTGTTGGGAGGGGCAACAACATTTTCGCATGTCTAATGATGATTTATGGAATTCAACCAACGGGACAAAAAAAGATTACTGAACAACAGCCCAGCTGCCTAGTCATGCACTAAAGCAGCTTTCTCCTCTTAATCTCCCTGTAGACCGGAGCAGTAGATAAGTATTAGCAGACAGATAGCGATTGAACAGCAGGCCACATTGCATCTAAGATTGTTTAAATAAAGGATTTTTTCTTATTTTGAAATATTCAGAACTTAAATTTCTTCAGAATCACTTTAATTGTTTATTTGCATATTTAAAGTTACCTCATTTTGCTCATTGTATTTGGTACAGCTAGATACAGCATCTAATAATAGATCATGCGATACGTACCCATTACATAGGAACAGGAGTAGGCAATTCAGTCCCTCGAGCATTCAATGAGATCATGGCTGATCTGCGACCCAACTCCATATACCCACCTTTGGCCCATATCACTTTATACCTTTGGTTAACAAAAAGCTATCAATCTCCAATTTAAAATTGACAATTGATTGAGCATCAATCGCCATTTTTGACCCAGTGATGATGAAGGAACAGCGATATATTTCCAAAGCGGGACAGTGTATGACTTGGAGGGGAACTTGGAGGTGGTGGTGTTTCCATGCATCTGCTGCCTTTGCCCTTCTAGGTGATAGAGGTCGCGGATTTGGGAGGTGCTGTCGAAGAAGTCTTGGCAGAAGTTGCTGCAAGTACATCTTGTAGATGGTACACACTGCAGCCACGATGCGCCGATGGTGGAGAGAGTGAATATTTAAGGTGGTGGATGGAGTGCCAATCAAGTGAGCTGCTTTGTCCTTGATGGTGTCAAGCTTCTTGAGTGTTGTTGAAGCTGCACTCATCCAGGCAAGTGGAGAGTATTCCATCATACTCCTGACTTGTGCCTTGTAGATGGTGGAAAGGCTTTGGGGAGTCAGGAGGTGAGTCACTCGTCACAGAATACCAAGCCTCTGACCTGTTCTTGTAACCACAGTATTTATGTAGCTGGTCCAATTAAGTTTCTGGTCAATGATAACCCCCAAGATGTTGATGGTGGGGGATTTGACGATGATAATGCCGTTGATTGTCAAGGGGAAGTGGTTAGACTCTCGCTTGTTGGAGATGGTCATTGCCTGGCACTTCTGTGGCACAAATGGTCTGTAGGAAAATCTTTTCATCATGGGATCCTGATACAATTTTGGGGGACAACTGGTTGTTCACTTGTACCAAGTGGAGAAAAGGCACAGGCCTCAAATAAATAAGTGAAACATTTGTTTTATGGGGCCAGAAGGACTGCTCATCATGGTTCCACAAGATAATGTGGACCCCTGCCACCTCGGCTGTCCCCAACATTCCACTTGCGATTTAGTTCTCCCTCCTCCCAGGACCTACCACCCAACATTGGGCTAGCCTGGAGCCAGAGATCTGCAAGCCTGTTGGGTGTATGCCAGTTGCCGACGGGAAGGTAAGGATGTAAATGGATCAAAACTCCTGCTGGCGGCATCGAGCAAGCTGGTCTGTGTGCTCTGCCAACTGGCCACCCAAGAGTTAAAAGCTACCCCGACAAGCCGTTAACAATGGGCAACGAAATCAGGGCCAGTCAAAAAACTGTTCTCTGTTATTCTGGATGGCCCGCTCATTGCAAGATGGTACCTTGACTTAGCAGTTGCCTTTGTCCTGATCTCCAAATTCGTCAATGGGGATTTCGTGACAACTTATATCAGGTCCACTTATTGTCGAAGATTTAATAAATTGGTTATTGAGCAGCTGAGCTCACTTACCAAGAACTATACCGTGTTTTGTGCTATGTGGCCCCCTGACCTGTGAGAGAACAGCTCAACAGGTCGGCTACAAAAGAGCTGGAGCAGCAGACCACTACAACTTCCAGTGCGAGCTGCTCCAGGTAGGCGACTTGGTGACATCATCAGGATCCAGGTCACTGTTTGGAGCATGGGCAGGAACATTGGTGGGGCCCTGGTAAAGCCAAGGAGCGGGAATGTTGTGACGGAGGTGTGGTGAGTGATCGAGGCGGAGGAGCAATGAGGGACCGTGGCTGAGATTCGGTGGGTGATCGTGGCGGAGGTTTGGTGAATGTTTGGTGCGGAGGTGCGGTGGGAAACTGTGGCAGAGGTGCTATGAGTGTTTTGTGATGGAGGCGCGCTCTGAGAGATCGTGGCGGAGGTGCAGCGAGAGATCGTTGCGGCCGTGCGTCGAATGTTTGTGGTGGAGGAGCAGCGAGAGATCGTGATGGAGGAGCGGCAAATGTTTGTGGCAGAGGAGTGGCAAACGATCGTGGTGGAGTTGCGGCAAATGAGGATACCGTGCTGCCCCTGGGCCCAGAAGGGTCAGCACGGACCAGCCCGCACTGTGATATATATGTGTGCGCTCTAGGTTCCCTTGTCCGACGTGCAAGAGACTATGTGCATCCAGAATTGGCCTAGACAGCCACATGCCATTGATGATTAGCACATCAACGTCTTTGTTGGATACGACAGACTACCAAGAGGTTCGTGCAGCAGAGCAGGTTTCCAGTCGTCCTGGTTAACCCTTGCCACTGGATAAAGGCCTAGGTCTGTCAAGCCCGTGTGGTGGCTGATGTTCAACGGTCAACACACGTTAAAAAAATCTACACACAGGCATCTTCCACCCCTCGAGTTCAGGACTGGAACATCAGGTCCTTCATTGAAACATCTGTGAACTCATGTGGAAGCAAGTCATCCTCATTCGAGGGACCGCCTACAATGATGCTATGTGGTGAATGTCTGACCCTTCGGCCGTCTGAGGAAAATAGTGTTTGAAGACCAGGCCTTCAAAACTGCCACCAAGCTCATGGTCTACAGGGCTGTGGTAATACCCACCCTCCTGTATGGCTCAGAAACATGGAACATGTACAGTAGACACCTCAAGTCGCTGGAGAAATACCACCAATGATGTCTCCGCAAGATTCTACAAATCCCCTGGGAGGACAGACGCACCAACATTAGCGTCCTTGACCAGGCCAACATCCCCAACATTGAAGCACTGACCACACTTGATCAGCTCCACTGGGCAAGCCACATTGTTCGTATGCCAGACACGAGACTCCCAAAGCAAGCGCTCTACTCGGAACTCCTTCACGGAAAATGAGTCAAAGGTGGGCAGCGGAAATGTTACAAGGACACCCTCAAAGCCTCCCTGATAAAGTGCAACATCCCCACCGACACCTGGGAGTCCCTAGCCAAAGACCTCCCTAAGTGGAGGAAGTGCATCCGGGAGAGCGCTGAGCACCTCGAGTCTCGTCGTCGAGAGCATGCAGAAATCAAGCGTAGGCAGCGGAAAGAGCATGGGGCAAACCGGTCCCACCCCCCTTTCCCTCAACGACTATCTGTCCCACCTGTGACAAGGACTATGGTTCTCGTATTGGACAGTGCAGCCAGCTAAGAACTCATGTTAGGAGTGGAAACAAGTCTTCCTCAATTCCAAGGGACTGCCTATGATGATGCAGTTTTACTAACCGACCTGCAGTTATACAGTCAACATCGTAATTAACTGCCCATATAAAATAGGTGGTTGCTTTGTGGACTTTGTCTTGCCATCCTATCTAAATTCCGAAACCTTATGATCCAGGAGCTACATGCCAGTCATCCTGGTATAGTAAGGATTACCTAGAATATGGTGGTCTTCCCTAGATTTGCAACATAGAAGATGCTGCCATGAGCGCCTAGTCTGTCAGATCAACGTATCTCTAAATCCCCTGTGGAGACAATGACTTGGCAATGGCCAACAAAACCATGGCGGCATCTTCATGTTGATTTTGCTGAATTGACGATGCAGAATGTTTTGGATTCTCATTCTAAATGGCTCAAAGTGGTTCCAATGTCATCAACGGCTCCAGTGGTGACAACTGACACGTTACAATATTTGTTTGCTCGATATGGACTTCCTGTAGCGCTGGCCTCTGACCATGGACCACTTGTTGATGTCACATGAAGTAAGAATAGCGTGTCTCGTATTACTTCTCCAACCGGACACTCGCATCCCGATGGGGAAATTGGGGGGGGGTTATACATACATTCAAAACTTCTCGAAGGAAAGTGTGACAAGATCATGGCATCATCCAACAGAAATTAGCTGCATTTCTCTTGCATTATCATACAACGCTTCATACCTTCTGATTTATTCGCTGAAAGGAAGATACCTACTCAATTTGATATTTTTAAATTTGAAAATATCAGCATTGAGAAGCAAACTCCAAAATGCTGCATCAGCAACTTGAAAGCAATATGGCATGGGAGAATGAGTATTATGTCTTTTTTTCCAGTTTTGGTGGTTGGTTTGCTGTGGCAGCATCATCAGGATCAATTACGAGGAGTGCATCGATCAAATGCCTTTGATGTGCCAAATGGTAATGCTGCCTGTAACCTACCACCAATGCCTCTGCCACCGAAGGAAGTAGCTGTTACAACTCCTCAAAAAGTTTCAAATATTTCATCTGTTCCCAATGGAACGATCCGACCAACACCTTGGGGGGAGAAATTTGGTTGCGTCTCATTTTGGGCAGTAAACCAGGTGGAGCGGTACTTTTAGCATCCTGAAAATGTGTGCGCCCTCCGCCCAGAAATGTAATAGATTTGGGCGAGGAGCTGACTGGGGCGATAAATCAGCCGTTGCACACCAGAGATGGGGGGGGCGGGCCATAGCGAAAGTTTGGTCGGTAAATTTGGCGGACCCATTGCGCATGCACGGAACTTCGAATCAGACCCTGGGAACAACCGACTCTTAAAGGAATGGCATAGTAATGCACCAATTAAAGTTTACAAAATCACTTGTTTTCAACCTGTACTGTTATGTCTGTCTGCCGCTGCAAACTCAGAGGCTCACACATCGTGCTCTGTGTAAACGTTGCACTGACTGACCTCTGAGGGAAGCACTTCCTTATCCCTTTAAGTAGCCACCAGTTAACGACTCTGCAAACCTGTACCGACTGTTTTTCCAGACGTTGTTCTTGCCGGCCGCACCTAATTTTCCGACCGGGGCACAAGCATGGGCGTTGCACCAAGGATACATCAGGATCGCCCCAGTGAGCCTCTAATGAATTTTCGGTCGGGGCGCTAAACGCTGCACTCTTGGTCAGTAACCTCTTATGTTCCCATTAATGCCTCCTCTGGCCGCTAACTGAGACATTAGGCAACCGAAGATCCAGCCTTTTGTTCTTGCTCCTTATTTTGGTGTGATCTCTCCAAGACAGTTTCCAAAGAAAGTCGTAAAACCCAATGGTGTTGTTACCTGTGAAGTTACCATGTTTTACTTCTGTTATTATCCCCAGCTCACCCATCGTCACACGCCACCTTGACTATTTATTGGGCACAGCACTTCTGTTGCTGCTGTCGTCCAACATTCAGTTCCTCAACTCCCTTCTGCACCCCCAATATGGCCAGAAATCTGTGCAAGAACAATCTTTGGAGCAGCAATGAGGCATCAAGAAAAGTATTCATAACAGAAACTAAAGCCCCAATTTGAAACAAGGGCAGAGATTGGGCAGACATTGGGTGAGGCAAGTGTTAAATTCTCCTGAAATCAGTAGCGTGAGACAATTTTAACTTCCAGGCCTCATGTGCCGCCTCTGATCAGCTGCCTGCCTGAAAGGGGCAGGAAGTGATAACTGGCCAGTGGGCAGGAACAGAATTTCCGGCGGCAGGAGCCCAGCACCATAAGAATGGTCACTGGTTACAAGGTAGGCCGTGGTGGGGGAGGGGGAAGCCTGCGGCAGGGAAGGCCAGAGGCCTGAGGCCTGAACTTGCCTTGTAGGGCTTGGAGGAGCAGGAATAGGAATCTTAACTGTTTAGGCGCCTTATGGAATCTGATCTTCTTCCTGCTGAGAATGCCTACTCCTCCTAATTCCACAGAAATAATATTTACATTTACCTGTAATGGCCTCCATTCCTTGCCCGCCGAGTTTAACTAAGTTATGCAGATGCACTTGCCAGTGGGCTCTTGAAATAGCTTCAGGGTCCAATGTATGTCATAAGACCCCACCGAAGTAAACAGCGGTGTTAAAATGGCTACGGGTCAGTAAAAGAGCAGTAAGTTACAATTGGATTTTTATCTCCTGCTTGCTTGATTTCTGCCAGGCACAGGGAGCTCAAACTCCCTCTCATGTGTCTGAACTAAAGCCTAAAACTGCTCAAGCACACCTACATGTGACAGATGAAACAACACAACATCAGTTGCGCAGCCAGTGGGCGCCCAATGGAAAATAGTTTCAAACGGAAAAGCACTTGCACAGTCTTTCAATCCAATACACAGAGACTGATGAATATCTGAGCGTGATTCCAAGGCAGTAAGCTCATGGAAAGTGAGGTGGTCAGGGGAAACCACAAGCCATCTAGCAGAGCATCACGTGAATTCTGAAATGACTGCAACCTTGAAACCACATCCAAGCTTTTAAAAAAATAATCCTTGCTGTGAAGTTCAAGGGATTGTTTTATTTCAGTCGTGGGTTCGATTTTCATGGTAGTCTGCAGCACCACCACTGGCAGATGGGTGTAATTACACCATGCAAAGTTTACATAGGCAGTTTCCAGTATAAATGTGGATATAGGAATTTATAACAGAAATAAAAAATAAAGGCAAAATATGTTGCTTATTAAAATGGGTACTGAATTACACCTGTGCACCCTGGTTCAATTGTCAACCCCTCCCTCTAACCCTGCTTCACTTGAAAACTACATTTGGTCGCCGGAAGGGTACAAATGGAAGCCGGCTGAATGCCTCCAAGTGGAAGGTATCTCAAGTTATAGAAGGTTGATGGGGATGATAGTACTAACCACCGTGGTCTCCTGGAGCTTGTTTGATCGACTATGGAAGTCAGAGAGGAATTTCTTACAGTTGTCTTTCCGAACTTATCCCAACGTTACAAAAACAGAAAGTATGTTTCACTCCGAGGTCGAGTAGTAATTTATTAGTAGTACGCACAGTAACTGCCATCTTTTTCTGTTAGCAATTGTAATGCGTACATTTATAATGGCAAGTTGCCACACTAATTTAATCCTCCCGCCAGTGGTAGCACTAGAGAGCCACAGTTTTCTATCTCACTGGTCCTTTGTCTGGCTGCGCTAAAACTCCTGAGCGCCAACCAATTCTATTTCTCTGTTTCCCAAATTGATGCAATTTGTCTATTTAACTAATAAATACTATCAAATCAAAGTATTATATAAAAATACAGGCAGCAGTTAAAATGGGGACTGAATTATGTCTCTTATTTTGATCAGATTATTCCCCGCCCTCTAATCCTGCTTCACCTGACCTGATGACAACATTTGATTTCGACTCCCCGGGGTAGGCTTTTAAATTGCCCCCTGGTTGTAAATCTGGCATTGTAGATCGGCCACTGGTTATAAAAATTGCCCGATTTCCATTTGGAATGCCAAAAGGCCTCAACTAGTGTTAAGCGTTTCTTCTGCTGGGTTTTTGTTTTTAGTACACTCATTGACAGGTGCAGTATTTCAGTTAAGTCATAAATCTGATAAAAGTAAAGGGCTTGGCCAAAATAGCACTCAAGGATTTGACACAGCACTAAAAACAGCAGAGACAAATTTCAGCCGATATAAGCAACTAAAAGTGTAATCTTGTGAGGCATTACTACACCAAATTAAGCCCATAACACTGGTATAAAAGATAATTCTACACATTTCTGAAGGCCTTGCGACAGCGAAATAAAGCACAAATGAATTAAAAATTGGGACAAGGTTTGCAAGAAAGCTCCTCGACATGGCATACAGTCAGAATGATGCTGACTTGCCTCAATGCACAGCTCCCTTCCTTATTCATTAACCCAGAAATCTTCTAATCTGGATTTGTAAAACTGTGCATGGATTGGAATTGTATAATCAGAGAGCAGGATATAGAATAATTAATCTGTTTATACTGTGGCAAGCCCTCCAATGCATATGACATGGAGGGAATAGGATGGGATAAGGATTTTCAACCCAAAAGAAATTAATTTTCCATGTTTACAGATCAATTGGTCCGGTCTGAAATTATCCTGACTTTTCTCTTGCAAAACTTTGTACTGTGGTATCCTTGTTGCCACTCTGAATCTGAGCAACTTAAAAACATCTGGCAAATAATGAACACTGACCCAAGGAGTGTTTGAAATATGCAAACCTTGCACTAAGATGAACAGTTCACGAAAAATTATCATAATCTACCAAGGCCGTATCTGTATTACAACACAGATAGCTTCTGTGTTATTCAATTCACTCTACTCAAATCAGCAATAAGCAAGGATTAAAGAGTGATCTGTTCGACTCATGCACTGTAAAATCAGGTGTATAAGCTGCTCTTGTGTGTGTGCTCTTATAAGAACGTAGGAACATATCAGGAGGAGGAGTAGGCCCCTCAAGCCTGGCTCCACCATTCAATAAGATCGTGGCTGATCTTCTACCTCAATTCCACTTTCTCGCTCGATCCCCATATCACTTGATTCCCATAGAGTCCAAAAATCTATCGATCTCAATCTTGAATATATTCAATGATTCAGCAATCACAACCCTCTGGGGCAGAGAATTCCAAAGATTCACAATTCTCTGAATGAAGAAATTTTTGCTCATCTCAGTCCTAGATGGTCGACCGTTTATTCTGAGACTGTGACCACTGTTTCTAGACTCCCCAGAGTTATTATGAAATACACACAATTTTATATATATATATTAATATATTAAGAATGAAAAACATCCATTTGGCCAATCAAGCCTCCTTCTTCTACAGACCATGACAAATTTGCCTCAACGCAGATTCTACTCCACTTCATGATGAAGGAAAATTCTACCAAATTTCTCCCTCACCCCCAAAGGCTCTTGAGCAAGCTGAATATCTATCTACACTTAGTGTTAGCATTCAATCACAGATGGCATCCCCATGGTTCCAGCAGCCACCACATACCATGGACTGTTTGATCATTACAGCCCATACTTAGCCCTATACCATTTAATTCTATTTCTAACGCTCCTCTTAAAAGGTACTAATTGGAGTAAATTTTTCTCTTCAGTGCTGGGATGTAAAAACTTGGCTGGATGGAAGCCCTCATTACAAAATCAGGCACAAGCTGCTCACAATTTCCTGTCCATTAAAATATAGAAAATCGTCAGCACGTTGCGCCCGACTTTGTGAGAGGGGCTAACATTTTCCAGCCTGGCATTGAGGAGGAAAATCTATCACATTAGCAGCATTTTTTGCTACCCTACTGCCACTCCCTTTGTGCTTAAAAATGGGGAGGTAAAACAGGATGAAAATAGAGAGGGAGACAGAATCCCTGACTGGCTGCCCATTCCGAATATCGGGCATATCTCAGTCCCAGCAGCTGGGGCCACTGCCGGAACCAGGTGGGAGCTTCATGAATATACGGCAATTGGGGTCAAATGATGTCGTCACGACCCCCAATGCCAGTTTTTCCTCTGCCCGCTTACAACAATTCCTGCTCCCAACCACCAGATATGGGTGGTAGAAGAAGCGAGGCGACCATTTTGAGTGTCCGTTAAAGGGATCTCAGCTGCAGTCGGTGAAAGCCGCAATGGTTTAGTGCACTGTTGTTTTGCATTCGTCTGTAGGTTTTGAGTGTTTAACGCTTCCATTTAGCAGCTGTAGGCCTGAAAAAAGTCTGCCTAGCACTCTAAACTACTGATTCCTTTCATTCCAGATTATTCCACTACCTTCTCGATGTTGTTGCTGTGGGCCCCACCCTCCAGGTCAGCGAGGTGGCTATCGGGAGCGCATTTGACATTGGTGTCTCTCTGAATTCATTCAAGTTAGACTCAACCATGAAAATAGCACAGTGCCCCCTTCAGGGCACAGAACATGCCCCACCCATCACCCTCTTGTTATGCCTTCCACTCCAAAAATCGACCCATTGAACGCTTTTTCTGGAAACCTAGTCCACAGATCCATTACACTGTGGGGGAAAATAATTTCATAAAGTGTAGCTTGTTAATTTTACACTACCTAGTTCTACTTCTGTATTCACAGTTTTAAGTTAAATGACCTGCTTCCATTTATATTATCCATGCCTCAAATATTGTGGGTAATCAAACTGAGAGATGTCAGTGCTGAGGAATTGAATATTCATTCCTCTGTGTCTCTCTATCTGATCAGGAACGCCCAGGACTGCTATGGGCTACATACACAATAAACGCTTCCTATAATCAGAAATGCAAACCCGACTCTACCAGGGTAAATGTTGTCATTTCAAAATTAGTCTGTTTTTAAACACCCAGAATAAGCTGCCTGGTAATGTAGGCCTTCTTGGCCCAAGTCCGGATTAAAAAACGTGCGTGCACATTAGTAATAGTGCCTCAGGTGTGAGCAGCACTAGGAGTGGGGCAGACAGGGGCATTTCTGATGTGCTGTTACAACTTGGTGTAAAAGGCAGATCACTGGAGGGAAAGGACACAAGGGCAGCTGCAACAGAGCGCTCTGCAACCCTTCAAGGGAGCAGAACAGCTTCTTAGCTATGGCTCTCCGTATATTGGGGAAATTCTAACTAAACCTGCCCCATGGGAAACTGTTGGGATTGAATCAGCCTCCCCTTTTACAACAACCCCAATTTTGCTTTCCAACAGACAGGGGCATTTCTGATATACTGCAGTAAAATTCCTGCAGTAAATTCCATCGTACTCATTCACTTGGCAGTAGCCAATACTATTAAAATATATATGAATCTGCAAATCAGTACACAAGGATACAGGTGAGGGAAACCACCTTTAGCTCATTCATCTAGATATTTTAAAAAAAATTATGTTTCTCCCATCATGCCATCCAACTGTATTCTTGAAAGAATCTAAGCTTTTCTTCTCCACTAGCCAACTCAGAAGACCCTTTCAAGTGTTGATCATGCTTTACATGAATAAAATCTTCTGAAATCTGTCCAAATTGTTTTCATCAGTTTACAACCTGTGGCCCCCTGTTCAAGTGGGTGACAATGGTTAGGTGATACCCACCAGCTTTGCTCCTGGAGCAGTGTGGCGGCCCCGACCTGCGAGGGAACTTCGGCGACAGGTCGGGGCCTTAAAAGAAACATACCAGTCCAGGGAGCAGTGCAAGCTGGTGCAGGAGGCTGTGAAAAGGGTGACTGGATTGTGCATCACCATAATCCAGGTCACTGATTGGAGTGTGGGCAGGTACAGCAGGAGCGGCGAGGTCGGGGCGAGATTGTGGAGTGACATGATCGGGGCTCAGGAGGCGCGTAACTTTGAGGCCCAGAAGAGGTGAGGACCCAGGGGCAGCACGGGCCAGCCCACACTGCAATATGTGTGCGCACTAGCTCGGTGCAGCAGTATTGGTCTCCAGTCATCTTGGTTAACCCTTGCACAGGAGCAAGACCAAACTCTGTCAGGCCCTTGTGGTGGCTGGTGTGCACGCACAAGCATCTTCCACTCTTCAATATGCAGTTTGGGATCTGGAATATTAAGTCCTTCACTGAAACACATGTGAACTCATCCCCTTTTTGCATGGAAGCAAATCATCCTCGATCCGAGGGACCGCCTAAGAAGATACCCACCAACAGCCAACTGTCTTCGAAGCACTTTGTAATTTTGAATTGGACCAAACTGCAGCTTTTCTTTATTCCTGGGATGTGGGCGTCGCTGGCAAGGCCAGCATTTATTGCCCATCCCTAATTGCCCTTGAGAAAGTGGCGGTGAGCTGCCTTCTTGAACTGCTGCAGTCCATGTGGTGAAGGTACTCCTACTGCTGACTTTGATACAACGGAGTGGCTTGCTGGGCCATTCCACATTGCTGTGGGTCTGGAGTCACATATAGGCCAGATGTGGTCGAGATGGCAGATTTCCTTTCCTAAAGAACATTCGTGAACCAGTTGGGTTTTTCTGACAATCATTGGCACCATTACTGATATTAGCTTATTAATTCCAGATGTTTTTTTAAATTCCCCAGCTGCCATGGTGGGATCTGAACTCCTGTCTCCGGATTATTAGTCCAAGCCTCAGGATTACTAGTCCAGTAACATAACCACTATGCGACTATATCCCTCACCCCTGCAAGGTCCTTCATTGGGACCTCGAAGTTACCAGTACCATAGAAACTGAGAGCTATTTCTTTTCCTGCTACAGAGCGTTTCCCTGCACTCAGTGCTCGAGGTGGGACACACTGTCACACATCTCCCTTGAACAGCCTGAATCTTTTCATGAAGTGGTCCTTTGTTTGGGACAGGTATCTGTTTCTTAGCTTATGTACCTGGTACAAAGATAGTTTTCATACCCTCTCTGCTTTCTGTCTCCTGCGGGATGCAGCACAGCACAGATTGCAAATCTAAAAACTCTTCAGTGCACTTGCTTATCCCGAATTTCCAACTGGTTCTTGGACAGAATTCAGGTGGGAAAATGTGGTGGAACCAGGCTCTGCTGGAAACCCACCCCTTTGGAACAGTTGGGCAAATCGTGTTCTTGCACATTCTCCTTCCCACGCCAAAAAAGACAGACTTGCATTTATGTAGCACCTTTCATGATCTCAGGACCAGTGAAGTACTTTTGAAGTGTAGTCACTGTTGTAATGTAGGAACTGGGCAGGCAATATGCGCACAGCAAACTCCCACAAACAGCAATGTGATACTGACCAGATAATCTGGTTTAGTGATGTTGTTTGAGGGATAAATATTGGCCAAGGGCACTGGAGATAACTCCCCGGTTCTTCTTCGAGATAGTGCCAAGGGATCTTTTACATCCACCTGAGGCAGCAGATGGGGACTCGGTTTAATTTCTCATCTAAATGGCGGCACCTCCGACAGTCCAGCACTCCCTCAGCACTGCATTGAAGTGTCAGCCTAGATTTATGTGCTCAAGTCCCTAGAGTGGGACTGGAACCCACAACATTCAGACTCAGACTCAAGTGTGCTACCCAGAGCCATGGCTGACACAAAAGTGTGGAGTTCCTATGCTACCCTGGGAGTTCAGTTCTGTGTACCCTCGGCAGATTTCAACAGAACTACTACCAGCTGAGAGCTGTCCTGAATCCCGCTGCAGCCCTGAACTTTGCAGCCAAAAGCAATCTATCCCAGAGGAATTGATTACCTTAACTTTAGTGGCCCAGCTATTCTTTAGAAGCAACCTTTACAATGTTGGCCAAGCTAGCTTCAACCCTTCCCAAGGCACTGATTCACCATCAGAGAGGCAGGGCGCTGCTCTAATTATCCTTTGCTAAAAAAAAAGTTCATGGGATGTGGGCGTCATTAGCAAGGTCAGCATTTATTGCCCATCCCTAATTGCACTTGAGAAGAAGTGGTGAGCTGCCTTCTTGAACCGAAGAGGGCAATTGAGAGTCAACCAGGTAAAGACAGCAGATTTCCTAAGGCCATTAGTGAACCAGATGGGTTTTTACAACAATCTGGTAGTTTCATGGTCACCATCACTGATACTGGCTTTTTGATTCCAGATTTAATTAATTTACTGATGCTGTGGTGGGATTTGAATTTGTGTCTCTGGATCATTAGTCCAGGCCTCTGGATTACCAGTCCAGTAACTTAATCACAATGCTATACCATATCCTGGCCACTGCATGTGTTGTTGTTTGTATCCTTCTAGGCACAAGCTGCCCATCGCAACCATTCAAATAAGCCTGGCCATCCAATATGGGATAGGGTCTTCGTTTCCGGACATTGGAGTATATATGCTCTATTCCGTTGCACTTCCACTAGTGGAGCAGTCCAATTTCAGGCCCACTGATCTCCAACTCAAATCAGGATCAGTGAAGAATTGATTGGACTAAATACTCTGAAAGGATAGACAGAAAGGAAAAGGAGGTGGTGCTGGTTAAAGAGGAAATGAATGCAATAGTAAGGAAGGATATTAGCTTGGATGATGTGGAATCTATATGGGTGGAGCAGCGGAATACTAAAGGGCAGAACACGCTAGTGAGAGTTGTGTACAGACCACCAAACAGTAGTAGTGAGGTTGGACACAGCATCAAACAAGAAATTAGGGATGCGTGCAATAAAGGTACAGCAGTTATCATGGGCATCTTTAATCTACATATAGATTGGGCTAACCAAATTGATAGCAATACAATGGAGGAGGATTTCCTGGAGTGTATTAGGGATGGTTTTCTCGACCAATATGTCAAGGAACCAACTAGAGGGCTGGCCATCCTCGACTGGGTGATGTGTAATGAGAAAGGACTAATTAGCAATCTTGTTGTGCAAGGCCACTTGGGAAAGAGTGACCATAATATGGTAGAATTCTTTATTAAGATGGAGAGCGACACAGTTAATTCAGAGACGAGGGCCCTGAACTTAAGGAAAGGTAACTTCGATGGTATGAGACGGGAATTGGCTAGAATAGACTGGCAAATTATACTTAAAGGATTGACGGTGGATAGGCAATGGCAAACATTCAAAGATCACATGGATGAACTTCAACAATTGTACATCCCTGTCTGGAGTAAAAATAAAACTGGGAAGGTGGCTCAACTGTGGCTAACAAGGGAAATTAAGGATAGCGTTAAATCCAAGGAAGAGACATATAAATTGGCCAGAAAAAGCAGCAAACCTAAGGACTGGGAAAAATTTAGAATTCAGCACAGGAGGACAAAGGGTTTAATTAAGAGGGGGAAAATGGAGTACGAGCGGAAGCTTGCCGGGAACATAAAAACTGATTGCAAAAGCTTCTATAGATATGTGAAGAGAAAAAGATTAGTGAAGACAAACGTAGGTCCCTTGCAGTCAGATTCAGGTGAATTTTTAATAGGGAACAAAGAAATGGCAGACCAGTTAAACAAATACTTTTGTTCTGTCTTCACGAAGGACGACACAAATAACCTTCCGGAAGTACTAGGGGACCGAGGGTCTAGTGAGAAGGAGGAACTGAAGGATATCCTTATTAGGCGGGAAATAGTGTTCGGGAAATTGATGGGATTGAAGGCCGATAAATCCCGGGGTCTGATAGTCTGCATCCCAGAGTACTTAGGGAAGTGGTCCTAGAAATAGTGGGTGCATTGGTGATCATTTTCCAACAGTCTATCGACTCTGGATCAGTTCCTATGGACTGGAGGGTAGATAATGTAACACCACTTTTTAAGAAAGGAGTGAGAGAGAAAACGGGTAATTATAGACTGGTTAGCCTGACATCAGTAGTGGGGAAAATGTTGGAATCAATTATTAAAGATGAAATAACAGCACATTTGGAAAGCAGTGACAGGATCGGTCCAAGTCAGCATGGATTTATGAAAAGGAAATCATGCTGGACAAATCTTCTGGAATTTTTTTGAGGATGTAACTAGTAGAGTGGACAAGGGACAACCAGTGGATGTGGTGTATTTAGACTTTCAAAAGGCTTTTGACAAGGTTCCACACAAGAGATTGGTGTGCAAAATTAAAGCACATGGTATTGGGGGTAATGTACTGACATGGATAGAGAACTGGTTGGCAGACAGGAAGCAGAGCGTCGGGATAAACGGGTCCTTTTCAGAATGGCAGGCAGTGATTAGTGGGGTGCCGCAGGGCTCAGTGCTGGAACCCCAGCTATTTACAATATACATTAATGATCTGGATGAAGGAATTGAGTGTAATATCGCCAAGTTGCAGATGACACTAAACTGGTTGGCGGTGTGAGTTGTGAGGCTGCGGAGTGACTTCGACAGGTTAGGTGAATGGGCAAATGCATGGCAGATGCAGTATAGTGTGGTTAAATGTGAGGTTATCCACTTTGGGGGCAAAATCACAAAGGCGGAATATTATCATATTATCTGAATGGCGGCAGATTAGGAAAAGGGGAGCTGCAACGAGACCTGGGTGTCATGGTACATTAGTTATTTAAAATTTGGCATGCAGATACAGCAGGCGGTGAAGAAGGCAAATGGTATGTTGGCCTTGATAACTAGGGGATTTAAGTATAGGAGCAGGGAGGTCTTACTGCAGTTGTACAGGGCCTTGGTGAGGCCTCACCTGGAATATTGTGTTCAGTTTTAGTCTCCTAATCTGAGGAAGGACATTCTTGTTATTGAGGGAGTGCAGCGAAGGTTCACCAGACTGATTCCCGGGATGGCAGGACTGACATTTGAAGAGAGACTGGATCGACTGGGCCTTTATTCACTGGAGTTTAGAAGGATAAGAGGGGACCTCATAGAACCATATGAAATTCTGATGGGATTGGACAGGATAGATGCAGGAAGAATGTTCCCAATGTAGGGGATGTCCAGACTCAGGGGACATAGTCTAAGGATAAGGGGTAAGCCATTTAGGACTGAGATGAGGAGAAACTTCTTCACTCAGAGTTGTTAACTTGTGGAATTCCCTTCCGCAGAGAGGTGTTGATACCAGTTCATTGGATATATTCAAGAGGGAATTAGATGTGGCCCTTACGGCTAAAGGGATCAAGGTTTATGGAGAGAAAACAGGAAAGGGGTACTGAGGTGAATGATCAGCCATGATCTTATTGAATGGTGGTGCAGGCTCGAATGGCCGAATAGCCGACTCCTGCACCTATTTTCTATGCTTCTATGAGAACTCCACCATCTAACAACATAAGCCAATAAGCCCTTAATTGCCGGTAAAATAATGACAGAACACAAGTGCTAATGAAATCAATTTTTCACAGGTGCAAGATAATCATTTTAGCATCAGAACTTCTACTAACACTTTTCTACTGGACTCCTACCTTTTAATATCAAAATTCTTGGGCACAAACAATAAAAAACATACACAAATGTGAGGAAAGGAATATACTTAGAAATGATAATGCGGGACAAAATTCACAGTCGCTTAAACAAATGTGGATTAATTAAGGAAAGCCAGCACGGATTTGTTAAAGGCAAATCATGTTTAAATAACTTGATTCAGTTTTTTGATGAGGTAACGGTTATGTATGCAACACGTTGTAACCAAAGGACGCATCTGTTGGAGTCCCAAGCAATCCCAGAATCCCTTGGGAGCACTGCATATAAGCAGGTCTCCCATGCTATGCCTGCACTATGGAGTCAGAATAAAGAGACTAAGGTCACACTTACTCAAGTCTACAGTACTCAGTTACATTGCTTTATTTGAGACATAATAACTGGCGACGAGTAATGGATAATGAACCATCATGCGAAAATGGTATCCTGGAGAAATTCTCAGAAGGTGACGATTGGGAAGCCTTCATAGAGCAACTTGACCAGTACTTCATGGCCAACGAGCTGGAAGGGAATGAGAACGCTGCCAAACGTAGGGCGGTCATCCTCAGCGTCTGCGGGACAACAACCTATGGTCTCATGAAGAATCTTCTTGCTCCGGTGAAACCAACAACCAAATCGTATGAAGAACTGTGTATGCTGGTCCGGGAACACCTAAATCTGAAGGAGAGCGTTCTGATGTCAAGGTATTGATTTTATACATGTCAACGGTCTGAAGGCCAGGAAGTGGTGAGATACATCACCGAACTAAGGTGCCTTGCAGGACATTACGAATTCGGTGGTTCCTGGAGTAAATGCTAAGAGACTTTTTTGTGCTTGGCACTGGCCATGAGGTTATCCTTTGCAAACTATTGACTGTTGAAACACCAAACCCATTACCATAGCCCAGGAATTTATGTCCACCAGCGATAACACCAAACTAATTTTGCAGCATAAAGATGCATCGGCAAGTACTATACACAAAGTAACGTTGTTTTCAGGCAGGAATGCATATGGCAGAACCTACACGCCTGCAGCTGCATGACCTCAGACGACTCCGAGTCCGCCATCAAGTGTGAATGCGAGGCAATTAACACCTTGTTGGCGCTGCGGAGGATCATCGAGCCCATCAATGCCGCTTCAAACACTATGTGTGCAAAGGCTGTGGAACAATGGGATACCTCCAGCGAATGTGCAGACGAGCTGCAAACCACCACGTTGCAGAGGAAGACCGATCCATGGCGGATCAAACTGAACTAGAGACTCGAACCGAAGAGGCAGAAGTGTACAGGGTACCCACCTTCACCACGAAATGTCCACTGATCATATTAAAAGTTGAACTGAACGGAATTCCAGTATCCATGGAATTGGACATGGGTGCGAGTCAGTCTATCATGAACAAAAAGGCCTTTGAGAGGTTGTGGTGCAACAAGGCACAAAGGCCCAAGCTGAGCCCTATTCATACCAAGCTAAGAACTTACACTAAAGAGCTGATCCCTGTAATTGGCAGTGCAGCAGTAAAAGTCTCCTACGATGGAGTGGTGCACGAACTACCACTATGGATTGTACCGGGAGATGGCCCCACACTGTTTGGCAGAAGCTGGCTGGGAAAAATCCGCTGGAACTGTGACGACATCCGAGTGCTCTCATTGTCGACGACGTCTCATGTGCCCAGATTTTGAGCAAGTTCCCATCGTTGTTTGAGCCAGGCATCGGAAAGTTCTCTGGGGCGAAGGTGCAGATCCACTTGGTTCCCGGTACACGACCCATCCACCACAAGGCATGGGCAGTGCCCTACATGATGCGATAGAAAGTGGAGATCGAGCTGGACAGGCTGCAATGAGAGGGCATCATCACGCCGGTTGAGTTCAACGAGTGGGCCAGTCTGATTGTTCCGATTCTCAAGGACGATGGCACGGTCAGAATTGTGCGGACTATAAAGTAATGATTAACCGTTTTTCGCTGCAGGACCAGTACCCGCTACCCAAGGCAGACGACCTAGGTGTGACGCTGGCAGGAGGAAAGATGTTCACCAAGTTGGATCTGACCTCGGCCTACATGACGCAGGAGCTGGCGGAACCTTGGAAAGGCCTCACCTGCATCAACACGCACAAAGGTCTGTTCATCTACAATAGATGCCCGTTTGGGATTCGATCCGCCACGACTATTTTGCAAAGGAACATGGAGAGTCTGCTAAAGTCGGTTCTGCGCACCTTGGTTTTCTAGGATGACATATTGATCACAGGCTGGGACACCATCGAACACTTGCAGAACCTGGAAGAGGTTCTAAGTCGGCTAGATCGTGTGGGACTCAGATTGAAACTCTCGAAGTATGTTTTCCTGATGCCAGAGGTCGAGTTCTTAGGGAGAGGAATCGCGGCAGATGGCAGTGAGCGCCTATCTTTGGACACGAGCAGAGGCATTGGTATTGATGCCTTTGCTCTCTGAGAATAGCCTCTGCTCGTATCCAAAGATGGGCGCTCACGCTGTCTGCATATGTCATTCGCCACAGGCCAGGCACAGAGAACTGCGCTGATGCTCTCAGTCGGCTACCATTGCCCACCACCGGGGTGGAATTGGCACAGCCTGCAGACTTGCTCTTGGTGATGGATGCATTCGAAAACGAAAAGTCACCCATTACCACCCGCCAGATCAGGACCTGGACTAGCCAGGATCCTTTACTGTCCCTTGTAAAAAAAACTGTGTCCTCCATGGGAGCTGGTCCAGCATCCCAGCGGACTTGCATGAAAAGATCAAACCATTCCAGCGGCGCAAAGACGAAATGTCCATACAGGTGGACTGTCTTGTGGGGTAATTGCGTGGTTTTGTCTAAGAAAAGCAGGGAAACGTTCATACGCAACCTACACAGTACCCACCCAGGCATAGTAATGATGAAAGCTATAGCTAGAACTCATGTGTGGTGGCCTGGCATCGACTCAGTCTTGTGTGCGCCAATGCAACACTTGCTCTCAACTAAGCAATGCACCCAGGGAGGCACTGCTAAGTTTGTGGTCGTGGCCCTCCAAACCATGGTCTAGGATCCACGTTGACTTCGCTGGCCCGTTTCTAGGCAAAATGTTTTTGGTTGTTGTGGATGCTTATTCAAAATGGATTGAGTGTGCAATAATGGCTGTAAGCACGTCCACTGCCACCATCGAAAGCCTACGATCCATGTTTGCCATGCACGGCCTGCCTGATGTCCTTGTCAGAGACAATGTGCCATGCTTCACCAGCGCTGAATACAAGGAATTCATAATCCGCAATGGGATCAAGCATGTCACATCTGCCCCGTTCAAGCCCGCATCTAACGGCCATGCAGAACGGGCAGTCCAAACGGGCAAAGCTTGAAATGTGTCGGAAGGCTCCGTGCAGACCCGCCTGTCTCGAGTCCTGTTCAGCTACCGCACAAGACCCCACTCGCTCACCGGGGTTCCCCCTGCCGAACTGCTCATGAAAAGGGCACTCAAAACAAGGCTCTCTCTAGTTCACTCTCCATGATCATGTCGAGGGCAGGCGGCATCAACAAAGCATGTACCATGATCGCGCAAATTTGTCACGCGATATTGAAGTCAATGACCCTGTATTAGTACTCAACTATGGACATGGTCCCAAATGGCTTGCTGGCACCGTCGTAGCCAAAGAAGGGTGTTTCTGGTCAAACTTGCAAATGGACTAACTTGCAGAAAGCATTTGGACCAAAGCAAACTGTGATTCACAGACAGCCATGAGCTACGTGAAGGGGACACCACCAACTTCGACCCTCCAATACACACACAAGTGGCAACCAACATCACGGTTGATCACAAAGCTGAACTCATCATCCCCAGCAGCCTAGCAAGGTCAGTTGCGCAGCAGCCCAGCGAAGGCCCAACCAACTCACCTGCACCTGTGTTTGTACCGAGACGATCGACTAAGGAGCGGAAAGCCCCAGATTGTCTCACCCTGTAAATAAGTTTACTATTGACTTTGGCCGGGGGGGGGGGAATGATGTTATGTATGCAACACCTTGTAACCAGCATTCTACCGCCACCAGAGGGCACATCTGTTGGGAGTCCCAAGCGATCCCAGCATCCCTTGGGAGCACTGCATATAAGCAGGTCTCCCATGCTGTGCCAGCACTCTGGAGTCAGAATAAAGAGACTAAGGTCACACTTACTCAAGTCTACAGTAATCAGTCACATTACTTTATTTGAGACATGAAAATAACAGAGAGGGTTGATGAGGGCAATTCGGCTGATGGGTGTACATGGACTTCCAAAAGGCATTTGATAAAGTGCCACATAATAGGCTTGCCAGCAAAGTTGAAGGAATAAGAGGGACAGTGGCAGCATGTATCAAAATTGGCTAAGTGACAGGAAATGGAGAGTAGTGGTGAATGGTTGTTTTTCGGACTGGAGGAAGGTATACAGTGATGTTCTCCAGGGGTCAGTGCTGGGACCACTGCTGGTCTTGTTATATATTAATGACTTAGACTGGGTGTAAAGGGCACAATTTCAAAATTTGCAGATGACACAAAACTTGGAAATATAGTGAACAGTGAGGAGTATAGTGATAGGCTTCAAGAAGATAGACAGGGTGGTGGAATGGGCGGACACGTGGCAGATTAAGTTAAATGCAAAAATGTGCGAGGTGATACATTTTGGTAGGAAGAATGAGCAGAGGCAATATAAACTAAAGGGTACAATTCTAAAGTGGGTGCAGGAACAGAAATACCTGGAAGTATATGTGCACAAATCATTGAAGGTGGTAGGGCAGGTTGAGAAAGCAGTTAAAAAAGCATACGGGATCCTGGGCTTCATAAATAGAGGCATAGAGTACAAAAGTAAGGAAGTTATGATGACCCTTTATAAAACACTGGTTTGACATCAATTGGAGTATTGTGTCCAATTCTGGGCACTGCACTTTCAGAAGGATGTGAAGGCTTTAGAAAGGGTGAAGAAAAGATTTACAAGAATGTTTCCAGGGATGAGTAATTTCAGTTACATAGAAAAATAGAAACCTAGAAAATAGGTGCAGGAGTAGGCCATTCGGCCCTTCGAGCCTGCACCGCCATTCAATGAGTTCATGGCTGAACATGCAACTTCAGTACCCCATTCCTGCTTTCTCGCCATACCCCTTGATCCCCCTAGTAGTAAGGACTACATCTAACTCCTTCTTGAATATATTTAGTGAATTGGCCTCAACAACTTTCTGTGGTAGAGAATTCCACAGGTTCACCACTCTCTGGGTCCTCATCTCGGTCCTAAATGCCTTACCCCTTATCCTTAGATGGATAGACTGGAGAAGCTGGCGTTGTTCACTTTGGAGCAGAGAAGATCGAGAAACGATTTGATAGAGGTGTTCAAAATCATGAGGGGTCTAGACAGAGTAGATCGAGAGAAGCTTTTCCCATTGGCAAAAGGATCAAGAACCAGAGGGCACAGATTTAAGGTCATTGGCAGAAGAACAAAAGGCGACATGAGGGAAAACCTTTTTTGCGTAGCGAGTGGTTAGGATCTGGACTGCACTGACTGAAAGGGTGGTGGAGGCAGATTCAATCGCGGCTTTCAAAAAGGAATTGGATAAGTACCTGAAGGAAAAAAAATTGCTGGGCTACGGGGAAAGGGCGGGGGAGTGGGACTAGCTGATGTGCTCTTAGAGAGCCGGCACGGGCTCGATGAACCGAATGGCCTCCTTCTGTGCTGTAACCATGCTATAAAATTTATTCTATGATATAACAGGTTCTTTTACACCTTCAGCTGATCAGTGCATTCCTTGTTAAAAGAAATAACTTACATTTATGTTCGAATGGAACTTCAATTATCTTCCTAGTTACGTTGTCCATGGGGGCACTTCCATTACGGCAGATAATCAAGGTTCCATACGAAAACACACTAATCCGTCAACAAAGTGTGTCTTGAGCCCAATTAATGCAATGTTTTGATAATTACAGATTAAAACAGAAATATGATACAATGTGTCCCACAATATCATTTTGATCTTAATTCACACAAAGACAAAGTACCACAATGGTTGCTGAAAACTGCAATACAGCTTGAATTAAACCGTTTAATTTTTACTACTGACTTGATTAGATTTTATGAATTTGTGGTCCCAGATCAAAGCTGGGACTGCACCGTGCCAGGGACAGTAGATAGTGGTTATGTCGGCACACAGCAGGACTAATAATCCAGGGAATTGAGCTCAATTCCTACTATGGCACTTTGAGAATTTGTATAAATTTTTTTTTAAAGCTAGTATCATTAAAAGTGACCATGAAGCTGATGGATCGTTGCAAAAACATAATTGGTTCACTGATGTCCTTTTGGGAAGGAAACCGGTCATCCTTACCCGGTCTGGTCTATATGTGACTCCAGTCCCACACCAATGTGGCTGACTCTTGAACTGTTTTCTGAAGTGGCCTAGCAAGCTGTTCAGTTGCATCAAACTAGTTCAAGAAGGCTGCCTGCCATAATCTTCTCAAGGCAAGTGGAGATGGGCAATAAATACCAACCTTGCCAGCAACGCCCACATCCCAAAAACAGATTTATAAAATCATCGGGAATTGAAATGTGGAGCTCAGCTGGCCCTGCAGCACTTTCAATCCATAAAAATTAAGGATGTGCTTATTTGTACTGCAAAAATGGCCACCATGTTCCAGCCTTTGTCTATGATTGGTCCCTTTGGAGCATAAGCCACACCCGGATGTTTCACAGGAATGTATAATTGGAACCGCCCATCCCAAGGTCTCACTAACTTTGCAAATTGTAACTCGTTCCACTTTGACTTCCTGAAGTGACACAGGACAGAGCTCCCCAGAAGACAGCAAAGGCCAGCCAAAGTACATTACCCCAGTCCAAGTGCATGCCTCCCCCAGCCGAAGTACCTTGCCCCAGTCTAAGTGCATGCCCCTCCCCCGCCCCCTTTCCACTATAGATGGGGCAGGCATTGTGCACGGATTGTTAACCGGTTTATTGGGTATGAAGTGAATAGTGACAGTGTCGTGACTTCTGGATATCATCCACTCTAACAATGTCCCTTGTAGGTGGTTGGAAGAACGTGCCGTCTTCCCTGGGTTCACTCTCTCCCCTCCAATCCCCCGCCTCCCCCTACCCAGCCGTGTCTCTCCCCACCCCCCAGCCTCTCCACCACCACCACCGCTCCCCCCCCCCCCACCGGCCTCTCTCTCTGTCCCTATGTCTCCCTCTCGGCCCCACTTGGCCCCAGGACCGCCGCTCTTGAGAAGGGTTGGGGTCAGAGCGGGAGAGTGTCGGTGACGGGGGGGGCGGGGGGGAAAGAGAGTCGAGGCCTCAGGTCCTGCTTCTCAGCATCACATGAAGAGAATGTTTTGGGGCTGGGGGGGGGCGGAGCTTGACAGGGGGTGGGGCTTGACAGACACACATCTGTCAAAAAAATGCAGCACAAATAATTACATTGTAAAATTACCAAATGGAAAGCCCTGCAGGATCTGCTGACCTTTGCCCAAATTCCAAATATATGACCCTGGTGTACAAATGTATACTTGTTGGAACTCTTATTGCTCAGGAACTTTGTGAAAAGTTTAAGTTAAGGTCCAGCAGCAAACAATTCTAGGCTAATAATTCAAACTATATCCAAATCTGGTCACTCAAGTGACCAGAAAATCTCACCACTTTGAACAGTTTGTTAGCAAGCTGTGATGCTGCAAAAGGTTTGACCTTTCCCATAATGCAGTTAACAGGTTACACACAACCAATCATCAGAGAGTTACTTCTCGGAGTTTATTCTTGTACACTAACATGGATAGAACAGAGAAGCACAAAGCGATCAGAAACACAGAGAATTCTACCCTGATGTGGGGGTACAGATCAGTAGAATTCCTGAGGAAACAGCATCAACGGCCACATACACCATTTCTCCAGGGTTTCTCCCCACCTCCCGTCGGACGATTCGGAGAACCCCGGCAGAAATTTCAGCCATGTACTTCCTCGAGGAATTTCAGCTGCACTCTGCACAAAGGACATTTCATAACATTTTTCACATATCAAAAAAACAGATAGCATACATATTCCATGTGTGGAAAATAAGGCAGATAAGTGACCGAAAAGGCATACTGATGCTGTTCCTCTACGCCCTGGCATGCAAGTGCTATTTATGCCACTGCTATTTATTCCACCACATCATCTTCAATGATTCACAGCAATAATTGTGCCAATCCAAAAGGCACTATATGCTGCATTAGTGTCAGCAATAGCACTAGAAATAGGAAAGAAGAGAGTCTGGACGGAGGGTATTAGCTGAATGTGTTTTCTTTATTCTTGCTAGTTATGATTTGAGACCTGAAACCAAAGAATCTCTTGAAGGCTTCAATGTCAAGCAATCCTAAATCCAGATGAAGGCATCCTTTGCTCTAGAGTACAGGAGGAATGGAGGGAAGCCTTCAATCTAATGCAGAGGAAAAAGGAAGGGGGAAGGAGCTACTGCTTAGGAGAAATGGAAGGGATGGTCACTCTATTGTGGAGTAGGAATGGAAGGAGCATCATTCTAGTGTAAAGGAAGACTAGAGGAGCTGTCATTCTAGTGTAAAGGAAGACTAGAGGAGCTGTCATTCTAGTGTAAAGGAAGACGAGAGGAGCTGTCATTCTAGTGTAAAGGAAGACTAGAGGAGCTGTCATTCTAGTGTAAAGGAAGACTAGAGGAGCTGTCATTCTAGTGTAAAGGAAGACTAGAGGAGCTGTCATTCTAGTGTAAAGGAAGAATGGAAGGGATGTGAAGTTAGTGAAGAGCAACAATGGAGGGATCTTCAATCTATTCCAGAGGCCGAATAAAAGTGGGCCTTTTGTTTAGTGTGGGAGATAAAAATGAAGGGGTGTTATTATAGTGAGAAGGGAGAATGGAGGACAGCATTCAATCCAACGTGGAGGAAAAGAAAAGCGGAAGAGCCTCATGATATTGCTGAGGAGGATTGGAAGGGGCTAGTCTGGAAGAAGGATGGAGGGAGCAACACGGTGCTGTAGAGGAAGAGTAGACGGGGCGCTACTCTGGTGGTGAAGAATAGAGGAGGTATCACTTTAATGTGGAGAAAGAATAAAAGGGGGTGTCACTGTGATGTAGAGGAAGACTAGATGGGTCATAGAGAAAGAATTGAGGAGACATCACTCGTGCAGGGGAAGAATAGAGAGGATGTTACTCCGATGAATATAATAAAGACAGACTTGCATTTATACAGCACCTTTCATGACCACCGGACGACACAAAGTGCTTTAGAGCCAATTAAGTAATTTTTGGAAGTGTAGTCACTGTTGTAAGAAATGTAACAGAAAGGAGTGGGAGGGCCTGCATTCTAGTTGAAAGAAAGAATGGAAAGAGGCCTCAGTGAGTAAGGATGAAAAGTGGAGGGGACCTTTACAGCAATATAGGGTTTTTTTCACTCAAGTATCGAATTCACAAGCTTCGAGCAAGATTAGAGATTAGAAATTAGAAATAAAATTAAAAATGCACAAGATAGTTTTTGTGTGTGGAGCACACACCCAGAGAATATAGCTGACTCAGGGTCAATTGCACCTTTAAAAAGGACCTGAATCAGTATCTGTTGAGAAATGAGATCAAGATTTAACACTGTTTAATGTTATTGTTATGGGAGATCCCAGATGAAATTTGGTATTCCTTAAAGTAGGATAGATAGAAAGACTTGCAATTCTATAGCGCCTTGCACGACGATCGGATGTCCCAAAGCGCTTTACTAGAATTAAGGAGTTCAATAGGTGAGAGAGAGATGTCCATGGCAGAACATTTGTGCATGGACTCTGCATGCATTAGATTTTCTTGTGGATTGGGAAAGGCCTTAAGTCTAGTGTATGGAAATTAGGGTTTTCATTCTATTGTAGAGGATGAATGGAAGGAGGGGGTTTCACTGCCATGTAGAGGAAGAACGGTTCTGAATGAGCACTTTCACTCCCATGTAGATGGAAGACACGCCTTCACAGAAGTAGAATATTAATGAGGACCTCGCTCTAGTGTAGAGAAAAAATAAAGGTGAAGCAATTATGGACCTTCACTAGAACAGAATATTCTAAACCGTGGTCTATAAATTAAGGTATCAATTTCCAGATGGAATAGTTTTTTAAAGTTTGTTGGAGCAGACAATCAGTTGTGCACTAATCCAACAATTTCATCAGGTCATCATATATTTGAACCGAGCAAACCTGATAATGATGTCCTGACATTTACCAAATGGCACTTGCCTTTTTTTTTAAAAATGGTCTCTGGTTGCATTCATTTTTGTAATACAATATTCAGCAATGGAAATTTTCAAGAACGCAGCATTTTATCACGTGTCGTGCAACATAAGCCACTTGTAATTGGAAAGCTGAAAGGATCTCAGAGTTCCAATTAGTACAGTTCCCAAAATTTGAGTTGATTGACTACCAAAAATGAAGTAAATTTTTTTTCTAATTAGGTCTCTTGGTATTGGTAAAAACATTGTAACCTTGCTAGTAATTCCCAGCTGGTAATTAAAAAAAAAAATCAGAAACCAGATCACAAAACTTCAGCCTGTTAAAGATGCTACGTAAATGCACGAGCGGTGGTTGTTTCCACTTCTGCTCCCCATCGCCCCCCTGTAATGTCAGCGAAAGATCAGTGAAATCCCGTTAAGTGCATGTATCCAACGTTTCCTCCTAAGTTACAGCAGCTGATCCGGATATCCCTCAAGGATGATTCAGTGTTGGGCATGTAGTGAGCTCATTAGTGAGCTACAAGCTTGCCGTTTTTCCCATTTTGTGTGGGTGGCAATTTGAGGTTATGTTTTGAGGTTTTCCTTCAGGGGAAGTTACTGAAACATGTTCCAAAATGATCTTGCCTGTGGGACAGCAAATGAGCTGCTGATAGCTATAACTGTAAGGATAATTTATCCACTATGGAAAAAATAATTCAAGAATTGTGTCAGTGGTGGTCTGTTTGAGGGTCAGGTCTAATGGGTAAACACTTAAATATCAGTTCATGGTAAGAATGATAAAAGAAGTACTTTAATTTAAGTATTAAAAAAGCAGTAACATGATGAAAGGTCATCAACCCGAAACGTTAACACTGTTTCTCTCCCTCCACATTTGCCGCCTGACCCGCTGTGTAGTTCCAGCATTTTCTGTTTCTTTTTCTAACAAATTGCACAGTTGGGCTGTGTATTTGTTGCCTCGCCTTCTCTCCTGGCTCATCCTAGGGGGAATTCCTATGGGTCCGAATGGCTCTCCAGCACCATATGCCACTGACCATTTTTCATTGTGAGCCTGGGCCACATCTATCGACATGTTATTCAAGGCCACAGGGGCCTATCATGAGGGGAGGCAATCCAGCCCTCACTGAGCATCTACATATTCATGCCGGAGTCACTGGGGAGCTGGACAGCAGCAACTGCATCCAATATTCTATTTCCCTCATCTGAGGTAAATTGGGGTCATATAATCCATTCCATCTCTGCCCTAACTGAGATCTGCAAACTCAGTACAGACCAAGGATGAAGCATAGCATCTCATTGCTCACTGGTCTGACGGCTCAGTATCATGCCATGCAAAGCATTTACCCACCAATCCATTCCATTCCAAAGGAAATCAATTATTTTATGCTCTTTTCCCAGCCCTCATTTATACCTTCATCATCTCCAGACTCAATTTCTACAATGTGTACTGCTCTATGCCCATGGCTAACATTTCAAGAGCAGTTGTGAGAAAGAGCTTATGGACATGACAAGTGGAAAATTGGTCCACGGCATCATTGATTTATTACCAGCAAGCTGTGGGCTTTAGTCCAGAGGCACCTCACCAGTTGTGAGGGGGTGCAGCAACATCGGCCAGCCCAGACACCAGACGAGGTCCTGAGGAGAGTCCGGTTGGGGGGTGGGGGTTTGGGGAAGGCAATCGGAAGGGATCGGGCAGTGGCTGCCAGCACTCCTGCTCTGTCTGTCTCCACAATAAGGCAAGTAAAACGACGCTTCGGGTGGCAGCCTCCAGCAGTCCCTTTAACGACCACGGATTTGGCTGCAAAGGGACATGGAAGCAGCTAAAGGAACACTCCACAGCATGCACAGCACGTGCTATGGTAATTCGAAATCCAATTTTGCAAAGGGAGCCTGAAACAGCTGTTAGGTCCCCCAATTTGCATGTGCAAAAGCGCTAAGCTGTACAATGAGTGTAGCGCGATCCAGTTTCTGGGCTGTCTGGTAGATTTACATTTCTGCACATGCAGTGTCGGCCATTGCAATGGAACTCACTAGTCGAGGCCACTGGCACATTTGTAATCTGCCATGGATTGTCCTGACCTCGACAGCAACAGTGCCTGACAATCTCCCCAGGTGCTACATGGACCTGGCAAGCATGCATATCCTGACCTGACTGCACAATCTGATAATCTCATCAGGAAAAGTGTGAGCCAACCTGTATTTCTAAAAGAATGATATCACTAGGATCTCAAACTGTTATGACTGAGCGGTAGCCTGCCAAGTGATATGAAAGAAAGAAAACACCGACGATTTGCTTTCAGCTCGTCCCAGTCGATGTGCAGTCTCAGTAATGGATAACTATGACCTTTCTAAATGTCACACCACACAAGGTTTTAACCAGTTTACTGTTGGTTTGCTGGAAATGTTCGATATGCTGAATTTTAGGTGCTTCTAATTCTAAACTCATACAAAATAAGAGCGCCATTATATTCTGCTGTAGCCCACAGATACAGTGAGCTTTACAATGCTCGTACTTATTAAATTAACATCTTAGAATAGATAAAATAATTAAACAATAAAACTAAAATATCAATTGAATAAAAGCTTTAACTAAATAATTAATAAAGGTAACAGTGCCAGCCCTCATACGTGGCCTTCTTCGACCTTACAAAGGCTTTTGACACTGCCAACCGCGAGGGTCTATGGAGCGTCCTCCTCCATTTCGGATGCCCCCAAAAGTTTGTCACCATCCCCCGCCTGCTCCATGACGACATGCAGGCCATGATCCTTACCAACGGATCCATCACAGAACTAATCCACATCCGGACCGGGATCAAACAGGGCTGCATCAACCCTCTTCTCAACCTTCCTCACTGCCACGCTCCACCTCACAGTCAACAAGCTCCCCGCTGAAGTGGAACTAAACTACAGAACCAGTGGAACCGGTTCAACCTTCGCCGTCTCCAGGCCAGATCCAAGACCGCCCCAACCTCTGTCCTTGAGCTACAGTACGTGGACGACGCCTGCGTGTGCGCAAATACAGAGGCTGAACTCCAGGACATAGTCGATATATTTACTGAGGCATACGAAAGCATGGGCCTTACGCTAAACATCCGTAAGACAAAGGTCCTCCACCAGCCTGACCTCGCCGCACAGCACTACCCCCCAGTCATCAAGATCCACGGCACGGCCCTGGACACCGTGGACCACTTCCCATATCTTGGGAGCCTCCCATCAACAAGAGCAGGCATCATCGACGACGAGATCCAACTCTGCCTCCACTGCGCCAATTCAGCCTTCGGCCACCTGAGGAAAAGATTGTTTGAAGACCAGGCCCTCAAAACTGCCACCAAGTTCATGGTCTACAGGGCTGTAGTAATACCTGCCCTCCTGTATGGCTCAGAGACATGGACCATGTACAGTAGACACCTCAAGTCACTGGAGAAGTACCACCAATGATGCCTCCGCAAGATCCTGCAAATTCCCTGGGAGGGCAGATGCATCAACGTTAGTGTCCTCATCCAGGCTAACATCTCCGCTGGGCAGGCCGCATAGTTTGCATGCCAGACACGAGACTCCCAAAAGCAAGTGCTCTACTCGGAGCTCCTTCACGGCCAATGAGCCAAAGGTGGGCAGAGGAAACATTACAAGGACACCCTCAAAGCCTCCCTGATAAAGTGCGACATCCCCACTGACACCTGGGAGTCCCTGGCCAAAGACTGCCCTTAGTGGAGGAAGTGCATCCGAGAAGGCGCTGAGCACCTCGAGTCTAAAAGCCGAGAGCATGCAGAAATCAAGCACAGGCGGCGGAAAGAGCGTGCGGCAAACCAGTCCCACCCACCCTTTCCCTCAACGACTAACTGTCCCATCTGTGACAGAGTCTGTGGCTCTCGTATTGGACTGTTCAGCCACCAAAGAACTCACTTCAGGAGTGGAAGTAAGGCTTCCTCAATTCCGAGCGACTGCCTATGATGATGATGATAAAAGGTTATTATTAAATAAGGTTAGAGATGGCAGAGCAAGCGGTGTGTCGTGTCGTAACTGCAGCATGTGGGGGTTGGCGGAGAGCATCATGATCCTGAGCCACCACATCTGCAGTAAGTGTCTGCAACTCGAGGAACTTCGGCTCAGAGTTGTTGGGCTAGAGTACGAGCTGCAGACATTATGATGCATCAGGGAGGGAGTTACTTGCCACTTTTCTCCAGGCGGCAGTCACATCCTTAAGATTAAATAGTACTTTAGAGCTAGTCAGTGGTCAGCGACAGGAGGGTGGGAGGGTGTGACTGCGAGTCAGGAAGGTATGGGAATCCAGGATGTGATGGACGAGCCTCAGCCATCGATCTTGTCCAACAGGATGAGGAAAAGGACTGCAGGGAGGATTGGCAAACTAACCATGGCACTATGGTACAGGAGGCCATTCAAGTGGGGGGAGCAAAACGGAGTGTGATAGTGGTAGGGGACAGTTTAGTTAGGGGAACTGATACTGTTCTGTGCAGCCACAACAGGTAGTTCCGGAGGTTGTGTTGCCTGCCCATTGCCAGGGTTAAGGATATCTCCTCGCTGCTGGAGAAGAACTTGGAGTGGGAGGGGAATATCCAGTTGTCATGGTCCATGTAGAAACTAATGACATCGGTAGAACTAAGAATGGGGTTCTGCTGAGGCAGTTTGCGGAGCTAGGGTCTAAATTAAAAAGCAGAACCTCAAGGGTAATAATCTCTGGATTACTACCTGAGCCACGTATAAATTGGCACAGGGTCAAGCTGATCATAGAGTTAAATGCGCGGCTCAAAGAGTGGTGTGAGAAAAAGGGGTTTCAATTCATGGGGCACTGGCACCAGTACTGGGGGAAAGAGGAAGCTGTTCCGTCGGGATGGGCTCCACTTAAACCGGGCTGAGACCAGCGTCCTGGCGAATCAAATAACTAGGGCTGTGATTTAGGCTTTAAACTGGAAAATGGAGTGGGGTGCGGGGTGGAGGGGGTCAGGTGAGGTGAAATTTAGAAAGTTAGAGAAAGGAAAAGACAGTAGTGTAGGGTAGCAATATGGGTAATGATAACCAGAGTGTGACAGGAAGGGACAGAGCATATAAATGTAAGAGTGCTCCAGCAAATGAGGTCAGAGTAGGGAAACATGGTAATGCCAAAAAGACAAAATTAAAGGCTCTTTATCTGAATGCATGCAGCATTCGTAACAAGATAGATGAATTGACGGCACAAATAGAAATAAATGGGTATGATCTGATAGCCATTAGAGAGACACGGTTGCATGGTGACCAAGGCTGGGAACTGAATATTCAGGGGTACTTGACATTTTGGAAGGATAGGCAGAAATGAAAAGGAGGTGGGGTAGCTCTGTTAATAAAGAATGAGATCAGTACAGGAGTGAAAAATGATCTTGACTTGGAAGATCCAGATGTAGAATCAGTTTCGGTGGAGATAAGAAATAACAAGAGAAAGAAGTCACTGGTGGGAGTAGTCTATAGGCCCCCTAACAGTAGCTACACTGTAGCATAGAGTATAAATAAATCAAGAAATAATGGGGGCTTGTAAGAGAGGTACTGCAATAATCATGGGTGACTTTAATCTTCATATAGATTGGACAAATCAAATTGGCAAAGGTAGCCTTGAGGACGAGTTCATAGTGTATTTAGGACTGTTTCCTAGAACAATACTTTGTGGAACCAACCAGGGAACAGGCTATTTTAGGTCTGGTAATGAGTACTGAAACAGGATTAATTAATGATCTCATAGTAAAGGATCCTCTAGGGAAGAAATATCATAACATGATAGAATTTCCCATCCAGTTTGAGGGTAAGAAACTTTAGTCTAAAACTAGTATCTTAAACCAAAATAAAGGAAATTACAAAGGTATGAAGTTAGAGTTGGTTAAAGTGGACTGGGAAAATAGATTAAAAGGTAAGATGGTAAGCAGTAGCAGACTTTTAAGGAGCTATTTCATAATTCTCAACAAAAATATATTCCATTGAGAAAGAAAGACTGAGAAGGCTGAACCATCCGTAGTTAACTAAGGAAGTTAAGGATGGTGTCAAATTGAAAGAAAAGGCATACAATGTTGCAAAGATTAGTGGTAGGCTAGAAGATTGGGAACATTTTAGAAACCAGCAAAGGATGACTAAAAAAAAGAGAAAATAGATTATGAGAGTAAACGAGCAAGAAATTTAAAAACAGACAGTAAGACATTCTACAAGTATATAAAAAGGAAGACAGTAGTTCAAGTAAATGTTGGTCCCTTAGAGGATGAGACAGGGAATTAATAGTGCGAAACAAGGAAATGGCAGTCTTTGAACAAAAATGTTGTATCTGTCTTCATGGTAGAAAACACTAAGAGCATCCCAATAATAATAGAAATCAGGGAGCAAAAAGGAGGAAGGAAATTAAAACAATCACTATCACTAGAGAAAAAGTACTAGCCAAACTAATGGGACTAAGGGCTGACAACTCCCCTGGACTGCATCCAAGAGTCTTAAAAGAAGTGGCTGCAGTGATAGTGGATAGTGAATGCATTGCTGGTAATCTTCCAAATTTCCTTAGATTCTTGAAAGATCCCAGCAGATTGGAAAACCACAAATGTAATGCCCCTATTCAAGAAAGGAGGGAGACAGAAAGAAGGAAACTATAGGTCAGTTAGCCTAACATTTGTCATTGGAAAAATGCTGGAATCCATTATTAAGGAAGCAATAGCAGGACATTCAGAAAATCATAATACAATCAAGCAGAGTCAACATGGCTTTATGAAAGGGAAATCGTGTTTGACAAATTTATTAGAGTTCTTTGAGAATTTAATGAGCAGGGCGAATAAAGGGGAACCAGTAAATGTAGTGTATTGTGATTTCCAGAAGGCATTCGATAAGGTGTCACATAAAAAGTTACAATACAAGATAAGTGCTCATTGGTGTTGGGAGTAATATATTAGCATGGATAGAGGATTGGCTAATTAACAGAAAACAGAGTCAAGATAAATGGGTCATTTTCAGGTTAGCAAACTGGAACAAGTGGAGTGCCACAGGGATCAGTGCTAGAGCCTCAACTATTTACAATCTATATTAATGACTTGGATGAAGGGACTGAGTGTATTGTAGCAAAACTTGCTGACGATACAAAGATAGGTGGGAAAGCAAGTTGTGAGGAAGACACAGAGTCTGCAAAAGGGATATAGGTAGGTTCATTGGCCCCAAGTTTCCACATGATTTGCTCCTGATTTTTAGGAGCAACTGGTGGAGAATGGACTATCTTAGAAATCGCAATTCTCCACATTTTTTTTCTGCAGTTCTAGTCAGTTAGAACAGTTTCACTTTGGAACAGAATTTTTTCTTCAAAAGGGGGCGTGTCCGGCCACTGACGCCTGATTTGAAAGTTTCCACAGTGAAAACGTACTCCAAACTAACTTAGAATGGAGCAAGTGAAGATTTTTGTAGGCCTGAAAAAACCTTGTCTACACATTAAAAAATCAGGCGCAGGTTACAAATTAGGTGTCCGGAACGAGGTGGGGGGGGGGGAAGGGAAGTCATTAAATTCTACAATAAATCCTTATTTATACTTATACAAATATTATACAAATAAATCCAACCTGAATAAAAATTTATAAGCAAAGAAAAGATTAAATAAACCATCTTCCTACCTGTGTGAAAGTGCTTCAGGCAGGGAGAATGCTGCAGGAAGCCTCACAAGTTGAGGCAGCCGTTTCCGACGGCGGGGGGGATGGAGTGAGAGCCCGACCGACCGCAGCGGGGGGGAGGCAGGGAGGAGGGAGGAGGAGGCAGCCGTCCCCAATGGCATGGGGGAGGGGGGGGGGGGAAAGGAAGGAGGCAGTGAGAAGGCTGCAGGAAGCCTCAGAAGTTGAGGCAGCCATTCCCGACGGGGCCCATCAGGAAACGGCTGCCTCAACTTCTGAGGCTTCCTGCAGCCTTCTCACTGCTGCAAGAAGCCTCAGTGCTGATCATGGAAGGGTAATGTGGTTTTATTAAAAAATGTTCAAAAATTAAACAGCTACAAAGAACTACAAAAATGGCCGAATGCCAATGTTTCCTTCACACTGCGCGTGCGCGAATGCTCCAACGCGCACGCGTAGGGTTGCCGGCACAAAAAAACTAATTTAAATGGTACCCGCCCCCTCCCACTTACAAAATAGGCGCGAGTGGTAGGCTCCGCCCCCTGGGCGCCACACCAAGCTGCCATGGAGCTGCAGGGCGCTCCAGAATCGCGCGTTTTTTTTCAGGCGCCGTTTTCGGCATGAAAAAAAGGGCGCCCAGCTCGGACGGGCGCCCGTTTTGTAGCGTGTCGAAACTTGGGGCCTTAAAGTGGGAAAACATTTAGCAGATGGAGTATAATGTGGGAAAATGTGAGGTTATCCACTTTGGTAGGAATAGAAAAGCAAAATTTTATTTAAATGGAGAGAGACTACAGAATGCTGAGGTACAGAAGGATCTGGGTGTCCTCATTCATGAAACACAAAGTTAGCATGCAGCTATAACAAGTAATTAGGAAGGCAAATGGAATGTTGGTCTTAATTGCAAGGGGGATGGAGTATAATCGTAGGGAAGTCTAGCTACTATTGTACAGGGCATTGGTGAGACCACACCGAGAGTACTGCGTACAGTTTTGGTCTTCTTATTTAAGGAGGGATACACTTGCATTGGAGGAAGTTCAGAGAAGGTTCACTAGGTTGATTCCTGGGATGAAGTGGTTGTCTTATGAGGAAAGGTTGAACAGGTTGGGCCTGTACTCATTAGAGTTTAGAAAAAAAAGAGAGGTGATCTTATTGAAACATACAAGATACTGACGGGGCTTGATAGGGTAGATGCCAAGGGGTTGGTTCCCCTCGTGGGGGAATGTAGAACTAGGGGGCAGAGTTTCAGAATAGGGGGTCACCCATTTAAGATGAGGAGGAATTTCCTTTCTCAGGGGGTTGTGACGCTTTGGAATTATCTATCCCAGAGAGCTGTGTGGGCTGGGTCATTGAATATATTCTAGGCTGAGATAGACAGATTCTTGAACTATAGTGGAGTCGTGGGTTATGGGGAACAGGCAGGAAAGTGGAGTTGAGGCCAAGATCAGATTAGCCATATGGCCTCCTCCCGCTCCTATTTCTTATGTTCTTATGTTATTAATGGGTCAAGTGGCATCTCTGTTGTGGAGGGAGTCTTGGGAGAGCCTGGGTGCAGCACTGTGCCTTTGTTTAGTCATTGTCAATGTGCTGCAGAACACCGACAGCACAACGGTCAAAATCAATTTGGCCATGGTCTCCATATGTTTCTCCCTAGAAAACCAGGGTTGATGTGTGAAGCCTGCAGCCTGCACCCATTTGGAATTGGTGCTGAAGAGGCTGCTAATCTATGTACAAAATTCAAACGCCCTTGTCCATTACCCCCTCATTCCCCAACCCCTTTGGCAGGTACCCAATATGCACTTGTCCACCGCTTCTCCCCACCCTTCTCCCCCCCACCCCACCCGCACTTCCACCTTGTGCCCAGTATCCCTTTCCCTGGGGCAACAGTGAATTATACAAAAGGCCTGATGTCGCACTACCTGTCGAGGTTAGCTCACTTGTGCACAGGCTCACACAGCATTGCACAGGACATTTATTGGAATAACACTCAGGCCCATATTACCTACCCTTAGCAGCAGGAGTAGGGCATTCAGCTCCTCGAGCCTGTTCTGGCATTTGATTAGATTATGGCTGATCTGTACTTCCTTGTCACAAAATAATGCAAATGGTAAAAATATGGCAATTATATGCTGGAGAATATCAATCTTTTGAATTAATATTTAACAAACTCTACCACAAGCTAAATGAGTGCCACTAAACATGCATAGCACATTAGTATTGCTGTTGCTATCTATCTTGCAGGCTGACCAATATTCCACTGACATTCATTCCAGGGGAAGTGAGTCTGGATAAAATAGTCAGGCCTTAGCGTTTAGCTTGGCCCATCTGAACAGGAGCCCAGGTTTCTGCCAGTAGAGCTGCTGGTCAGGGGACCTCCATGCGCCTGATAGCATTTTTGAACTGCAAACTTTGACAAGTCCTGTAAAAGTGACAACAATGGGGAGGGACGTGAGGGAGGGAGATACCAAAACATATCCAAATTAAGAATAAGATCCGCAGTCTTGACATGGGGGGAGGGACGGGGAGTGGGGTCTAGATATCAGCATATAACCCCTTAGCAACATTTTAGTTAAACAGTCGAGGCATAATGGGGTGGGTGGGGAGGGGGGGGGGGGAGCGCGGTTCTATTGCAACAAATCCCTATTTCAAACTATCTATTAGATGCTGATATTTAGCCTACCCTTCCCCCATGGAGGAGATTTAGGCCTGTGTCATATTTTTCCTCAACAGTTTTCTCCCCTCATGAATATACTGATTCCATGGAAAAATATGGCACCAGGTGCCAGCCAGTAGCACACTCAAGAAGTAATTATCGATATAGGGGCCTTGGCAGCAAGTGTCAGCAGGTTGTTCGGCAATAGAGCATCACAGCCAAGCTGATCCCGTCTTTAGCCAATATCCGCACGTGCCTTTTCCAACAGAGAGTCACTTGATTCCAGTCAAGAGAAGGAACGCTGGTCACTTTCCTCTTCCGTAACCCAGAACCTGGCTAAGATCAGATATTGCAGCACAGACCAGGGAACCAAACTGACAACAATTTGCATTGATATAGTGCCTTTAAGATAGAAAAATGTGCCAAAGCACTTCACAGAGGTGCAAGGAACAAAATAGGCACAAAGCCAGAGAAGGAGATGTCAGAAGGGGTGACCAAAAGCTTGGTCAAAGAGGTGGGATGTAAGAAGGGTCTTAAAGAGCGATAGGGAGATAGAGGAATTTAAGGAGCGAGTTCCAGAATACGAAGCCAAGGTAGCTGAAGGCAAAACCGCTAATGGTTGGGTGAAGTGTGGGAGGGATGCACGAGGCCAGTATCAGAGGAATGGAGTGTTGGGTGAGAGGTGTTGTAGAGCTGGAAGAGGTTACAGAGTCAGGGATGAGGAAGACATTCTGGCACTATTCAGAAATTCCAAGCCTGAGATGTTCAAAGGGACTGAAAGAGCATCCACCTTTCAAACTGGGGGATCGCAGAAAGACCAGAGGTTGGGACCAAGCCAGGCTGTAGATAAGGACTCGGCGAGCAGACCAGACAAAGAAGAACAAAAAGGTTAATATGGTGGAAAGGTTTTTGTTCGGGGAGAGGAATGGGAGGGGTTGGATGTGTGGGCTTGGATTTTTACCATGGAGGAGAGGATGTGGAATTTCAGTCATATGCAATTCACTCAATGCTCAAGTCTTGTAGATCTACTCCCCACTCCCAAGGTTGGGCACTCCTACTCTAATTCCTCTCGTATGCTGCAACTAGCACTTGTATTTCCTGATTCCAGTCGTCTTCCTTTCTCAGCTATATTCATTCCACTACAGGTGCTTTTACAATTCCTATTTCCTATCCAGGGAAAGCAACCACCGTGTATCACTTCCTCCTCCCACTCCTTTACACTTGACCCAGTGCCAGTTGCACTGGCCTCTGTTGTGCAATGTAGAGAAACAGCGTGGGAACAGGCTCTCTTTACTGACGTTACTGAACCTGGCTATCTTAACCCATTGGCAAATTTGCAGATTCACATGGAATTTATACAGCAGAGTGCAGCAGATGGTGGGGGATTGTCTCCTTTCATAGAATTACATAGAAATTACAGCACGGAAATAGGCCATCCAGCCCAACTAGTCTGTACTGCCATTTATCCTCCAGACCAGCATTAGTCCTAATCGACATATAGCCACCCTTGCTCCCCTATCCTTTAATCTCCCTTATCTAACCTACGCTTGCCAGGAACACAGCTTCAATCACTAGTTCGTTCCACAGCCTCCGTGTAAAATATGTTTCTGCTGCTCTCTGTCCTAAATCTCTGACATTTGATTTAATATCTATGTCTTCTGGGTCGAGACACCTCAGCCATTGTAAAGTCTGCTTCTACCTATTCTGTCCCAATCCTTCAGAATTTTAACATCTCTATCAAACTTCTCTGTTCGACTGAAAACAGTCCCAATTTCTCAAATGGGAACAGAAAATGCTGGAAAAACTCAGCAGGTAAGGCAGCATCTGTGGCGAGAGAAACAAAGTTAACAGGGCAGAAATCCCAGCCTCCCCGGGTCCATGCAGAGTGTGTATGGATGTGGGAAGGCATCGCAAAAGCCGGTTTTCAGTGAGCAATACACATACACATTGGCTTGACAGATCGCTAGTATCCCCAAAGCCAGGACAGTTGCATGGGTGAGATTGCAGTATTTACCCATCTCTTGCCCTGCAAATGTCCTGAAAACTCTTGAACCTGGTAAAAGCAGCCGCATAGCCTACTTTTACCAGTGTAAGTTTTTAAAACATAATGAAAACATATAAAAATAAAATTTTAAAACAATTTTTTATGTTAAAAACCCTGCCCACTAAGGTAAGTTTATTTTGAACATTAATTACAAAACTTCTTTAAAAATCGGATTTTTTTTTCTGAGACATTTTTTAACTTTAATTTCAATTAATTTTAATTATGTGAGGTGTGTTTTTATTTTATATTATGGTGTTTAGTGTGTTTGTTCTTTTTCTCATTAATAACAATGAAAACTCGTAGATTTGGAGTTCTCATTGCTATTAGTGAGAATGCTGTGGAATACTGTACCTGATTGGTTGAGCAGTCACACGTGATTTCACCTTCTGCGTCCGAACCTCAAGGGCAGGAGCGCGCTCCGAAGGTCGGGAAGAGAAGGCCTCCCCACCAGAATCCGTGGCACCTCCAGGACCATCAGGTAATTTCCTAAAAATTCTCCAGTCGGAGGCGTTCGTTCGAAAGAAGCCTCTGACCGGAACTTCAGGGCCAACGTTTCAGGTCGATAGCCCTTCGTCAGAATGGCAAAAAGGTAGAGAAGTACCAGGTTTTAAACAAGTGCAGGGGCTTGGAAAGGGGGGAGTGGAGGAAAGAACAAAAAGGAAGGTCTATGATAAGATGGAAGGCAAGAAAGATTAAATTACAAAAGGGATGATGGTGCAGGGCAAAAGGGGGTGGTAATGGGAGAATTAAAGTAACAAAAGTCTAGAGGAGGTGTAAATGGCAATAGCAGAATCATTACCAGCAACTGCTGTCTGAAAGAATGATGCAGTGGTTATGATCTGAATTGTTGAACTCAATGTTGAGTCCAGAAGGCGGTAAAGCCCTTAAGATTAGCATCAACAGTGTGAAGAGGCTGAAGAACACAGCGGGGAAGATTTTTATTTTATTTCTATCAGCCATGCATCACCCAGGTGGACCCCGGAAAGGAAATTCCTGCAGGGAGCTCCGTAGGCCGGCAACTGCATCCGGCCAAACTCCTGTGATATAAAATTATCTCAAATGCTTCCGCCAAAATGTACTAATACCTGGGCACTTCCAGATCTAGAATCGTCTTCCTTGTTATCAGGGCAAGGTCTGCAGTTATAAATCGAGCCATTGTTTCTTTGAACAGCTTGGACAGTGACGCTTGTATTGTTTTACGCTACCCACAATCTTACTATACCAAAATACATGAAAAGAAATTGGCTGCACGAACTGACGGCCTCCAAGACAGCAAAGTGATTGCATATTAAACCCCCGTCCATTTTAAAAGTAGGTGCAGTTTGCAAAGAAATCCAGCAGACAAGTTAAATGGTAGCTGCAAATTTTGACAGCCAAACAAAATTTGGACATACAGCAAAACCTTTATTAAATTCACATTTAAAAAAAAATGTTCTGGCTTGCAAAAAAACAACACTGTTTTATGATGGGATGTCTAGAGCCGTGTTGTCCAATAGAAACTGCTGACTCATCACAGGTGTGGCAACAGCAACACTGTTTGAGTCACACACAGTCATTTTAGTCAAAATCACTTCACACACCATACTAGGTAAATGTACTTCACATTTGTATATTTACTTACCAAACATCTACCGTCATTCAGTAACCAAGGAAGTAAAGCTCTGACAATGATAAAAAAACATTCGCACACATTATGAGATGACATCCATGTCCAATGGCAGTCTCTATAACTTATATACTATTTATTAATCAGAAAAGCCATTATCAACATCTCGATTCCCAATGAACTACATGTGGTTAGTAGCTAACACCTTGGAAAACGCTGGTCTAGATTCAGCCCTGGTCACCAGGAATGAATGCCTGCCATTAGACTGCAAGTATCGAACTAGATGATTAGTGCAATGTTTAAGTTAAAAAGGAAACCAATGTTGTCACTGAGATTTCAACCAGAGAGCAACTGCTCATCCATTACATCTCTGAAAACATGGCCAGATCGACAAAAAGCCTATGTATACAAAGGTAAAGTAAATCCCTTTGTGCAAAAATGTTTTAATCCCACCACATCCCCCCCCGCAAAAAACCCCACCTCACCCCTATATAATGGCACATTCATCACAATCCAAAACATATAAAATGAGACGAATGCTAGTATACATGACATAACCCAAACTGTTCTCATGCAAGCGACTTTAAATTGCGTGTTTGATTTGGCATTGAGGCTTGCCATTTCCTATTCATTTCACTGGACTGGAAGCCAAGTTTTAAGTGCAATGTATCTGATCCATGTTGTACTGCATCTGATGAGAGAGTATTTGGCAGTGCAAGTGGATGAAACATTTAACTCTCCATCATTTTCATCTCTTAACACAACGAGCAAACCCCCATTAATATAAATCTCTGAAGTGCTTATGTAAAGCTGGGCTACAGACTCTTTCGTGTCTCTTGAAAATACATGGTGCGGTTTCTCTAAACTTTCACTTGTAGCTACTGAATAAACACTGTACAAGTGGCTTCCAGCCTTGGATTAAATAAACAAATCGCTCTTCAATCAGCAGGGAATTAAGAGCGTATTTTTGCTTTAAAAAAAAAAATTGAAACACTGAAAGCTACACATTTAGCTCTTAATTTACAGAAGGACACTCACTCAACATTACACCCCAGCTATTGGGCCTCACTGGATTAGCCCACTGGAAGCATAATCAGAAAAAAGGCATAAAAAAGAAAATTTGCCAGTCAAATGTTCAGAGCGCAGGAGATAGCTGTTCAAACCTTTCCTCATTCTGCAATCCCTCTCCTTTCCAACAAAACACACATCTACAAAAGCAAAATACTGTGGATGCTGGAATCTGAAATAAAAACAGAAAATGCTGGAAATACTCAGCAGGTCACCGCAACATCCGTGGAGCGAGAAACAGTGTTAATGTTTCAGGTATGTGACCCTTCATCAGAACTGGAAAAAATGAGAGATGTAGCAGGTTTTTAAGCAAGTGCAGAGGCAGGGAAAGGGGGAGGGGAGGAAAGAACAAAAAGGGAAGGACTGTGATAGGGTGGAAAGCAGAAGACATTAAGGGGCCGATTTTGATCAAGACCTCCACCCGCCCAAGTGCTGCCAAAGTGTTTCCGATGGCCGCTGAGGTACTGGACGGCACTTTGGGCAGGATATTCATCACCGAGGTCCCTCAAAGGTCGGCGGGCGGCAAATGAACGACGTACGCTGCCAATCTGGGCGGCAGCGGGCGGGAGGTCTTATTCTCCGCGGCAGAGGCGCTTGCTGCCCAAGTGCTGCCGAGGATGGTGTTGGGCCCACGGAGGGTTGAACAGCTGGAAAAAAAATCATCAGTATAAAATTTAAAAAACAATCGGAAGACCTTATGGGGATCCCATCCAGGTAAGCTGCTGTGGAAGAAAAATATATAAAATGTTCACTAACCTTTTTCTCAGGATCTTCATACTTACCATCAGGGCTAGAAAAGCCTCCAGCCAGCGGTCCACTTCCATTCTGGTGCCGACTCCCGCCCGCATGAATATGGGAGCTCGGCGGGCGGGAGCTCAGTTGCGCCACTTGGCCGTCCGCTGACACCAGCGGGCGGTTCCCGGCGGCTCTACCCTCCTGCCCCTCTAGGCCACGTTGAAAGTGGCACTGGGCGGATCCTGTAGAGGAATGTCGGCAGCAACGGGCAGTGAGTTGATCAATTTCAGCCCCATAGAGACAAAAGGGATGATGGTGCAAGGCAAAAGGAGATGGTAATGGGACAAGTTAAGAAATAAATGATAAGTCTAGATAGGGTGTAAATTGAGATGGCAGAATCATCAACAGCTGCCTTGGGAAAGAACAGTAAAAAAAATAGGGGCAGAGATTATGGTTTGAAATTGTTGAACTCAATGTTGGGTCCAGAAGGCTGTAAAGTGCTGTAAAGACACCCCACAGTTGAAGCTGGAAGCTTTTCGATAATTAAGCATTGATGATGGAATGTAGCCAAAAGTCGCTTGAACCTGTGATCTATTCCAGTACTCCTTGTGTGACCCACCCCGCCGCCCCCCCCGCTGCCCTTCCCTCCCCTACCTTTTTGCCCTTCTCATTGGTAGGAGCCTTCTTTTGTCAAAAGCCACCTTGATCAAGTCTACTTAGTCACATTGCTATTTCACTCACATTGCTCATGCAGCAAAATTAAGCTCTTTAGCAGCAACTTTTCTTTGTGTGCATTAACCCTTCAAACACTGGTCCTGAAATTCACGGTCCCCGGAAGGAAAAGGGATTGGTGTGGCGTTGTTAGTAAAGGATGAAATCACAATAATAGGGAGAAAAGATATTGGCTCAGAAAATCAAGATGTAGAATCAGTCTGGGTGGAGCTAAGGAGCACCAAGGGCAGAAAACATAGGTGGGAGTTGTCTATAGGCCTCCAAACAGTAGTGGTAGTGTAGGGAAGGCATCAAACAGGAAATTAGAGATGCATGTAACAAGGGTACTACAGTAATCATAGGTGACTTTAATCTACATACAGACTGGCCAAACCAAATTAGTAATAATACTGTGGCAGATGAATTCCTGGAGTGTGTACGAAATTTTTTTTTAGACCAGTGTGTTGAGGAGCCTACTAGGGAACAGGCTATCCTAGATTGGGTATTGTGTAATGAGAAGGGGTTAATTAACAGTCTTGTTGTGCGGGGTCTTTTAGGGAAGAGTGACCATAACATGATTTAATTCTTTATTATGATGGAAGGTGAAGTAGTCCAATCCGAAACTAGGGTCCTAAATCTAAACAAAGGAAACTACGAAGGTATGAGGAATGAATTGGCTATGATAGATTGGGAAGATTCATTAAAAGGCATGACGATGGATAGGCAATGACTAATATTTATCGAACAAATGCATGAATTGCAACAGTTATACATTCCTTTCTGGCACAAAAACACAAAAGGAAAAGTGGCCCAACCATGGCTAACAAAATAAATTAAGGATAGTATTAGATCCAAAGAGGAGTTATACAAAGTTGCCAGAAAAAGTAGCAAGCCTGAGGATTGGGAGCAGTTTAGAATTCAGCAAAAAAAAGGACCAAGAGATTGATTAAGAGGGGTATGAGAGTAAACTTGCAAGGAACATAGAAACCGACTGCAAAAGTTTCTCCAAGTACGTAAAAAGAAAAAGATTAGTGAAGACAAATGTAGGTCCTTTACAGACAGACATGGGAGAATTTGTAATGGGGAACCAGGAAATGGCAGAACAATTAAATAAATACTTTGGTTCTGTCTTCACGGAAGAGGACACAAATAACGTCTCAGAAATGCTAGGGAACCAAGGGTCCAGTGAGCAAGAGGAATTAAAGGAAATGATTATTTGTAAGAAAATAGTGCTGGAGAAACTAATGAGACTGAAGGCTTGATGATCTGCATCCCAGAGTACTAAAAGAGGTAGCCATGGAAATTGTAGATGCATTGGTTGTCATCTTCCAAAATTCTATAGATTATGGAACAGTTCCTGCAGATTGGAGGGTGGAAAATGTAACCCCACTATTTAAAAAAAAGGAGGGAGAGAGAAAACAGGGAACTACAGACCGGTTAGCCTAACATCAGTAGTAGGGAAAATGCTAGAGTATTATAAAGGATGTGATAACGGCACACTTAGATAATATCAACATGATTAAACAAAGTCAACATGGATTTATGAAAGGAAAACCATGTTTGACAAACCTACTGGAGTTTTTTGAGGATGTAATTGATCGAATAGATAAGGGAGAACCAGTGGATGTAGTGTATTTGGATTTTCAGAAGGCCTTTGATAAAGTCCAACATAAGAGGTTAGTATGCAAAATTAAAGCACATATGATTGGGGGTAATGTCCTGGCATGGATTGAAAATTGGTTAATTGACAGGAAACAGAGAGTAGGAATAAACGAGTCTTTTTCGGGGTGGCGGGCAGTGACTAGTGGGGTATGACAGGGATCAGTGCTTGGGCCCCAGCTATTCACAATATATATATATAAATGATTTGGATGAGGGAACCAAATGTAATATTTCCAAGTTTGCTCATGACAAGGAGCTCCTCGGCCAGGTGGCTTAGAGTCAGAAGGGGAAGGCGTAAAAGGTGGGGAGGAGAAGCGGGGGGGAAGCAAGGTGCATGGCCACAGGTATTGTCTTGGTCCTAGTATTTTTATGTTGTTGTTGCTATTTTGTTGGGAGGTTTGGGGGAAGGGGGAGGGGGGGGCACTTTGTTTTTTTGCATTTGTGTTCTATGTTTCTGAAGTGTTGGAAATGTTAAACATTTAATGAATGATATAAATGTTATTAATTTGTTGTGGGGGTTGGTTTTTTTTTACAGTTATAATGATGATTTTATACGAATGTTCTCAATAAATGTTTTTTATTTTATAACCTTGTTGCGCATTGTCTCAGATAGCTGCACCGTTACACACTGGTGATTTCTTAACACGAAAGGGGATAATTAAACGTCACTTGAATCAACTTAAACTGTCACCAAGGTAATGCACACCAATCATGTATGAGCTGCAGACACAGCAGTGCTGCCGCTTTGTAAATACGACCAACGTTACTTCAAGCAAAGCGCTCATTTATGAGCTGCTGACACGAGTCTTGCAGCTATGTAGCCACCACGGGCCCTTTCCTGCGGTCTAGAGGGGGGCGGGGGAATGGTTTCATCATCAGCCTGATTGTCTGGCCCGAGGTCAGCGTCCACCTCCTCGTCCTCCTCTTCTTCCCTCTCCTGAGGTGGACCACCAGTCCCTTCTGGAAATTCTTGTCCCATCTTGATAGCCAAGTTGTGCAGCACACCACCACGAATTGAGCTACCTGTTCAGTGTGGTATTGTAACTCGCTGCTTGAGTGGTCCAGGCATCTAAAGCGCTGCTTAAGCTCTCCAATGGTATTCTCCACGATATTGCGTGTGTCTCTGTGGCTCTCGTATCGCTTCTCGGCTTCTGTCTGGGTGTTACGCAGGGGGGGGATCATCAGCCAGATGGCGAGGCCATATCCTTTGTCACCAACCATCCAGGATTGACCTTATGGCTGACTGGTAAACATGTCAGATACTGTGCTCTCACACAGGATGTGAGCATCATGGATGCTGCCCAGAAATATTGCATTTACTGCCATTATAATTTGCTGATGGTCAACAACGCGTTGCACATTCAGGGAGTGAAATCCCTTTCGGTTCCGAGAAACCTCTGCATCCTGAAAATGTGCCCGCATGGCGATGTGCGTACAGTCTATTGCTTCCTGCACCTTGGGGAAGTTAGCAATTCTGGAGAATCCTAGAGCCCCCTCAGTCTGTGCTTGCCTGCTCATAGGGAAGCTGATAAAGTCCATCCTGCATGCGTAAAGGGCTTCAGTCACCTGTCAAAAGCAGCAATGTGTGGCATGCTGAGATATAGGTAAATGTCACCAGCTTAGGCCTGAAAGGAACCCGATGCATAGAAGGAAAGTGCCGCAGTGACCTTGACCTCAAGGACAGTGCTGTCCTGATGGTGCTGGCAGGCTGCACATCTCGTAAGAACATGGAACAGAAGAAATAGGAGCAGGAGTAGGCCATACAGTCCCTCGAGCCTGCTCCGCCATTTTATACGATCATGGCTGATCCGATCATGGACTCAGGTCCACTTCCCTGCCCGCTCCCCATAACCCCTTATTCCCTTATCGGTTAAGAAACTGTCTATCTCTGTCTTAAATTTATTCAATGTCCCAGCTTCCACAGCTCTCTGAGGCAACGAATTCCACAGATTTACAACCTTCTGAGAAAATAAATATCTCCTCATCTCAGTTTTAAATGGGCGGCTCTTTATTCTAAGATTATGCCCCCTAGTTCTTGTCTTCCCCATCAGAGGAAACATCCTCTCTGCATCCAACTTGTCAAGCTCCCTCATAATCTTATATGTTTCGATAAGATCATCTCTCATTCTTCTGAATTCTAATGAGTAGTGGCCCAACCTACTCAACCTTTCCTCATAAGTCAACCCCCTCATCTCCGGAATCAACCTAGTGAACCTTCTCTGAACTGCCTCCAAAGCAAGTATATCCTTTCGTACATTTGGAAACCAAAACTGCACGCAGTATTCCAGGTGTGGCCTCACCAATACCCTGTGTAACTGTAGCAAGACTTCCCTGCTTTTATACTCCATCCCCTTTGCAATAAAGGCCAAGATTCCATTGGCCTTCCTGATCACTTGCTGTACCTGCATACTAACCCTTTGTGTTTCCTACACAAGTACCCCCAGGTCCCGCTGTACTATAGCACTTTGCAATCTTTCTCGATTTAAATAATAACTTGCTCTTTGATTTTTTCTGCCAAAGGGCATGACCTCACACTTTCCAACATTATACTCCATCTGCCAAATTTTTGCCTACTCACTTAGCCTGTCTATGTCCTTTTGCAGATTTTGTGTGTCCTCCTCACACATTGCTTTTTCTCCCATCTTTATATCGTCAGCAAACTTGGCAACGTTACACTCGATCCCTTCTTCCAAGTCTCCCCTGATGAGCTGGCATATCTCACTGATAACCACTTTCTGGAAGAGCAATCTTCTAAAGCACTTGTTATCGGACAAGTTCAGATAAGACCGCTGCTTCCTGTAAGTGTGTGGGGCGTAAGGTCTCGTCCTCCTCTTCCGTCTGCAACCTCTTTGATAGGGCACATAATGCTGTCGAATGTATCTTCTGCCATCTGTAGTCTGCAGCATGTGTGTAGTCATCAAGAAAGGCTGAGAAATTACAGGCCCCATTACAATCACAATCAGTATTATACCTATTGTTCACAAACAATAAATTTACCTACTAAAACACCTAAAATAAATTCAAATCATCCACAGTATGGTAAGATGTTTGTTCAGCTGTTTAAATCACCTTAAAATACCTCTAGAGTACATCAAAACTCCCCACAAGTTGAAGCAGCCTTTTATATGAACCGACCTCTGATTTACAAAATGTCCATACCGCTGGGTTTAGTTCAGGTGAGAGCAACTTTTTCTCAGCGGGTTTTTCGGCGAGCGATATTTTCGGTGATATGTGGGCGAGGTGCCGAAAGTAACGCTCGCCGATATTATGGCCGTTACTTTCACCCATTCTGATCTTTACGGCAAAAAAAAGTGGGCGGGCGGTATTATTAATTCTCGCTGTTAACTACATGCTGAAAGTAACGCTCGGCGATAAGTGAGCGATAAGTGGGCGTTAGTTTCCATTTTGTTGCTAAATGGGTGATATCTGGGCGTTATACCTCATCTCAAAGGTAAAATGGACATTAAGTGGGTGGTATCGATGCAAAAAAAGTGGTAAGTCTAGCCCATGTGTTGAGATAGAGGATCAACCATGATCATATTGAATGGCGGAGCAGACTCGTATGGTCAACTATTGCTCCTATTTTGTATGTTTCTACTGCCTGTTTGTGGCGGCCATTCGTCAAAATGTTTTGGGATCAACTGGCCATCCCAATGTAAATTCGGACCGTGAGATTTTGCAGCGTTGTGGACCACCACCGCGATGGACCGACTCTCATGACGGTGTGGGGCTTGCGGCAGTAGTGATGCGGTAAAAGTGCGCACTGCTGCCGCTCCGCCCCCGGACCCATTTTCACCGTTAAGAAGCTGGCCTTTTAGCTGACGGTGTCCCCGCCAGTTTTTAGGGCCAGTGTACAGTGGCAGAGGTTTCAGAGCCGGTTTTGCTCAATGACAGCAGCTGAGTCGGCAGCAGAGAAGTTCAGTAAGAGATCATCTGGAGTAGATCAGTGAGCTCTGGAAGGGGAGAGATCCCGGAGCCAGCTCCGTATTGCTCAGCAACAAGTCCAGGAGTCTCTTCAATGGACCCAAGGAATTCAGCACAGAATCCGCACTCACGGAGAGGGAAAGACAAAGGGAGAGTGTGTGGGGAAAGAGAGCGGGTGAGAGAGAAGGAGGAAGAGAGAGAGAAGGAGGGAGAGAGAGGAGGAGAGGGTGAGGGTGAGGGCGAGGGAGAGAGAGGGAAGGAAGCAAAAGAGAAAGGAGAAAGAGATAGAAGTGAAGAAAGGGACTGAGAAACAGAGAAAATGTGATTGGGAGAGAGAGAAATAGAGAAATAGGAAGAAAGAAAAAAAGGGGATAAAAAGAGAGAGAGAGAGAGAGAGAGAGAGAGAGAGAGAGAGAGAGAGAGAGAAAAATAGAGATCCCGAGATTCACAGAGAGAAAATGGAAATCTCAATCCAAGGGCTTAGACGGGAAATGTCGCCCCAGCTCAGCATTCCGAGCGGTAACAAATGGGACTCTGTTCCACCTCCGTCACCTCCAGACTAGATCCGAGGTCGTCCCATCCTCTGTCATCAAACTACAGTATGCAGACGACGCTTGTACCTGTACACACTTGGAGGCCAAACTCCAAGCGATCATCAACAGCTTCACTGAGGTATATAAAAGCTTAGACCTTACACTAAATATTCATAAGACAAAGTCCTCTACCAACCTGACCCTGCCACGGCAGTTATCAAAATCCACGGCGCGGCCTTAGACAACATGGACCACTTTCCATACCTCGGGAGCCTACTGTCAGCAAGGGCAGACATCGACGACGAGGTCCAACACCACCTTCAGTGCGCCAGTGCAGCCTTCAGTCGCCTGAGGAAGAGTGTGTTTGAAGACCAGGACCTCAAATCTGGCACCAAGCTTATGGTCTACAGGGCAGTAGTGATACCCACCCTCCTCTATGGCTCAGCGTCGTGGACTATAATACAGCAGACACCTCAAAGCACTGGAGAAGTACCACCAAAGCTGCCTCCGCAAGATCCTGCAAATCCATTGGGAGGACAGATGCACCAACGTCAATGTTCTCACTCAGGCCAATATACCCAGTATCGAAGCACTGACCACACTCGGCCAGCTCTGTTGGGTGGGCCACATTGTCTGCATGCCCGACACGAGAGTCCCAAAGCAAGCCCTCTTCTCGGAGCTCCGACACGGAAAGCAAGCCCCAGGTGGGCAGAGGAGGTGCTTCAAGGACACCCTCAAAGCCTCCTTGTTAAAATGTAACAACCCCACTGGCGTTTGGGAATCCCTGGCCCAAACCCGGACAAAGTGGAGGAAGAGCATCCAGGAGGGAATTGACCACCTCAAGTCTCGTCGCCGAGAGCAACCAGAAACCAAGCTCAGGCAGCGGAAGAAACGTGCGTCAACCCAAGCTCCCCACCCACTCTTTCCTTTAACCACTGTCTGCTCCACCTGTGACAAAGACTGTAGGTCCCGTATTGGACTCCCCAGCCACCTGAGAACTCATTTTTTAGAATGGAAGTCATCCTCGACTCCGAGGGACTGCCTATGATGATGATGATGCTTACCTCACATTATACAGCAGCCCAAATAAAGACTTAATACATAATCAATATAGCTCCAAACAACTGCCAGAACAATAAACAATGCAGAAAAATAATATATAAAACATATTTTACCATGCTTGTGCATTTCCTTATAACCCCTCTTGCGCATGCCTAATCTGCAACTTCCCCTCAATGTCTCCCCTGTGGCTGCCTCATGGGTCTGGGAAGGCTGCTGTGTTCTCTGTGTGGAAGCTGCAGATGTCTTTCTAGAATGCCCTCGAGCAGCTTTGGGCCTGGAAGGGCCGGCTGTAGACTGGTCAACGCCCTCCTGGGAGAGTTCAGTCTGACTTGGCTCGGGCGAGGCCATGCGAGGAGGCACTGGCGGAGTGACAGGTCTGGGGCCAGGAATGCCGAGAGCCGGAGGGAGTGCATCATCCGTATCCTGGCCCGAGGAGCCTGACCAGGGGCGGCACAATACCACCACCACCAATCTGAGGGAGCTCAGGTCGATGCTGTGGCACCACACCGGAAGGTCCCCCGTGGCCCGTAGTGGACCCAGCTGTGAAAGCAACACTGAGGTCTCAGGGGGTATTGAGCAGAGACTGCATGCGAGCAGCCGCAGTCTGAAAGCCACCAGATATGACAGCACTTAGACGCTCCATCGACTCTTGCAGAGCCACGGCCATCCTCTCCAAAGCAGCACCGATACGCTCGTTCCCTCGTGCCTGTGCTGCAATGGCAGCTGCCATATCACCCTAAGGGTGAATTTCCTGTGGGAATAACAGCCCAAATAAGACAGCAAATTTCAGCTTTGCAGGGCTGATAAGACTGGAACACTTTTTTGTGGTCAAAAAGCTGAAAATGGATCCAATGGCCGCCACAAACACTGCGGCGCTAATCAGAGAAAAAAGGCCTCAACACCACCAGCTTTCTGGCTGCACTAAATTTCGGGGCCACTGAATCTAATCTTCTAGCTTGCAGTATCTTAAATGACTGTGGTCAATGTGTACAGCATTCCATCATTATGTGAGAAACCACGAAATTAGAATCGAAATGACTTGTTCTTGAAATTTAAAGATGCTCATTGCTATTAACAATCCATCACGAACAAACCCAAACCACAGAATCAGTTTTGGCCCCAAAAGAAGCTGGTGTGGTTCCAAAGGCCCTGTGTAGTGAGCTGCCCAACAGAAGCCAGTTGCCAGAGATAATCGCATCAAATCCAAATGGAAGCTTCTCAGTCTGTTTGGGCCACTTTTGCTTTTCCTTTCAGTCAAACGAGTGTCAAAGGGACTGCTGTGAATGATAGTATGAATAACCAATTGCACAATATTGATTGGAACCCCATCCATCACCTTAAACATTCACTCCCTCTATCACCGACACACCGTGGCTGCAGTGTGTACCATCTACAAGATGCACTGCAGCAACTCACCAAGGCTTCTTCAGCAGCAGCTCCCAAACCCACGTCCTCTACCACTTAGAAGGACAAGGACAGCAGGCGCATGGGAACACCACCACCTCCAAGTTCCCCTCCAAGTCACACACCATCCTGACTTGGAAATATATCGCTGTTCCTTCGTCGTCGCTGGGTGAAATTCCTGGAACTCCCTCCACAACAGCACTGTGGAAATCCCTTCACCACATGGACTGCAGCAGTTCAAATAGGCAGCTCACCACCACCTTCTCAAGGGCAATTAGGGATGGGCAATAAATGCTGGCCTTGCCAGTGATGCCCACATCCCAGGAACAAAAAAATATATATATTGTACCAAAGCAGTACGTGCGGATGCTGAAAATCTGAAATAAAAATAGAAAATGCTGGAAATACTGAGCAGGTCAGGCAACATCTGTGGAGAGAGAAACAGAGTTGCTAGAAATGAACAGAGCCAGTGAAAAGGGGAAGAACAAAAGGGAGAGGTCTATGATAGGGTGGAGGGCAGGAGTGATAAAGTGACAAAAGTGATAAGATTGCAAGGGAAGAGATGATTCTGGGTCATGTATAGAAGAAACAGATGGGCCTAGAGGAGCTGTAAATGGTTACAGCAGAATAGCAGAGGGGAGGGAAACATGGAAAATCCAGCAAAGAGGAGACTCCCGTGGTCCGGGAATGGGCGGAGAAAGGTGGGTAGACCATGCTGCCGGCTGTGTATCAATAGAGGATCCCCACCAAAGGACCGGCCTATACCCACTCCACTCCCAATCACTCTGGTGCAGCCATCCTCAATTACCAGCACATGCTATCCGAGAAAATGGAAGTGACTTTCATTTGAGCTGATTAGCATCCATCTGAGAGGGCAGACAGTTTAAAGATCGCACAGCACTACTGAAAGAGTGGGGGAGAATTCCCAGTGTCTTGGACAATACTTATCCCTCAACCAACATAATAAAACAGATTATCTGATCATTTATCTCATTGCTGTTTGTGGGAACAGGAACAGGAGTAGGCCATTCAGCCCCCTGTTCCGCCATTGTGAGATCATAGCTGATCTGTATTTTAGCTCCATCCACCTGCCTTGGCCCATATCCTTCCCTTTATACTCTTATGTTGCAAAAATCTATTTATCTCAGATTTAAAATTATTAATTGAGCGAGCTAGTGTTTTTTTTGTGGGAGAGAATTCCACACTTCTACCACCTTTTGTGCGAAAACGTGTTTCCTAACTTCTTTCCTGAATGGCCTGGCTCTGATGTTAAGGTTAGATCACCTTTTCCTAGCCTCCTCCAACAGAATTTGTTTTCTCTACTACCCTATCAATTCCTTTCAAAATACAACATCAAAATCCTAAAAACCTGAATTAAATCACTTCGTAACCTTTATCTTCCAGGGGATACAAGCCTAGTTTATGTAATCTTTTCATAATTTGACCCTTGGAGCCCTGGAAATATTCTGGTGAATCTGTGCTGCAGTCCTTCCAAGACCAATGTATCCGTTCTAAGGTGCGATGCTCAGAACTGTACGCAGTACTCCAGCTGTGGTCTAACCGGGGCTTTGTATAGCTGCAGCAAAACTTTCTCCCCTTTATATTTTAGCCCTCTAGCTATAAAGGCTATCATTCCATTCGCTCTTTTGATAATTTTTTGTACCTATTACATTTTAGTGATCTGTGTACATGGACCCCTGTATCTCTTTGGACCTGAATCTTCACTGTTCCTAGCTTATCATTTAAATAATATTTGGATCTATTCCTTTTTTGATCCATAATTAATGATCTCTCACTTACCTGCACTGAAATCCATCAGCCACAGTTTTGCCCGCTCACTAAATTGATTAATGCCTCTTTGTAATTTTATGCTCTACAGTGCTTACTATGCCACCAATCTTTGTATAATCAGCAAACTTGGATATATGGCTCTCTATTGTGTTATCCAAGTCATAAATAAATAAAGTGAATCTTTGAGGCCCCAGCACAGATCGTTGGTGGGACACCAATAGTCAATTACTTCCAATTCGAATACATACCCATTATCCCTACTCTCGGTCTTCTCCCATCTAACCAATCCCCGAAACAGGTCAATCATTTGCCTTCAATTCCCCGAACTTTAATTTTAGCCAGCAGTCTCTTATGTGCAACCTTATCGAATGCCTTCTGGATGTCCATATAAACTATATCCATAGACATTTCCCTGTCTACTATTTAAGTTACTTCCTCAAAGAATTAAATTAAGTTTGTTAGTCATGACCTACCCTTTACAAATCCATGTTAGCTCTCTCTAATCAGCTCAAATTTCTCTAAGTCCTCAGTCACTCTCCTTAATTATGAACTCCAATAACTTTCCTACAACAGATGTTAAACGAACAAGTCTATAATTTCCTGGTTTCTTTCTTTCACCTTTCTTCAATAATGGAGTTACATTTGCAATTTTCCAATCTAAAGGGGACAATTCCTGAATCGAGAGCGCTTTGGAAGATTATGGCTAAAACATGTATAATGGACCTGAAATGGTCATCGTGTCATGTCCTCGAAGCTGTATTTGAGCCTCTGATTCACTCAATTCATTTCTTATAGTCCATGCGTTAGTATATACAACTCTTGTTTGGGCAAACTGCCCTTCTGCTCTGATATTGCCTTTCCCACATCGCTTAACATTTTACTGTCCTCATTTGTCACTCCTACTGTAAATACTTTAGTTATTTGAGTATTCACCTGGAGTATCGAGATCGCTTTTGTTACCTCAACTCCACTCTTATCCTTTTCTTAACTATCATTTTCACTATTGCTTGTGACTGAGCCCTACCCACCCACCCCCGTGCCGCCCCCCCCCACCCCCCGCCAACCAACCCCATTTATTAGTTTGAAGTCCTATTTACCATCCTATTTATCCTTTCAACTAGAACCTTGGTCTTGGCCCAGTTCAGGTGCCACCTGACCCAATGGTACAGCTCCCTCTTGTCCCAGTACTAATGCCATTGTCTATGAAATGCAATCCCTCCTTCTTATGCCACTTCGTTAGCCATGTGTTCACCTGCTTATCCTTATGCCAATTAGCATGTGGCTCGGGTAATAATCCTGAGATTACCATCCTCGGGGTCCTGCTTTTTAATTAAGCTCCTAACTCCTGGTAGTCCTTCAGCAGAACCCCTCATTGCTGTGTCCAAATTGGTTGCCGCATTTCTTACGGTACAACAGTGATGTAATTGATGTAATTATTTAATTAATTGTAAAGGCCCAGCGGCAGTCCAGGGATCGGCAGCAGTCGGAGGAGCAGCTAGCTGCAGCTGGTGCAGGGTCAAAAGTAAGAAAGAAGTAAAAAGTAATCAAAGGGTGACATCACATCCAAGAGGGTAAGTGATTGGCTGGTTGAATGTTGAGTAGTTTTCTTTTTCTTTATCTTTCTTCTTGTTCTTAGCAGTAAGAAACCTTTGGCATTGTTGCCAAATTAAGTAATTTCAGGGTTAAGTCATGGCAGGAGAGCCCAGACCTGTGCTACTTGGGAAGTCAGGGGTGCGTCCAGTGTCCCTGACTACTACATGTGCAGGAAGTGTATTCAGCTGACAGACGGCATTGCGGCACTGGAGCTGCACATCGATTCACTCTGGAGCATCCACAATGCTGAGAATGTCATAAATAGCACATTTAGTGAGTTGGTCACATTGCAGGTAAAGGTTACACAGGCAGATAGGGAATGGGTGAACATCAGGAAGAGCAGTGGAAGGAAGGTAGTGCAGGGGTCCCCTGCGGTCATCTCCCTCCAAAACAGATAGACCACCTTGGGTACTGTTGGGGGAGATGACTCATCAGGGGAAGGCAGCAGTAGCCAAGTCCATGGCACCAGGGATGGCTCTGCGGCAGAAAAAAAGAGTGGGAGAGCTATAGTGATAGGGGATTCTATTCTAAGGGGAATAGATAGGCGTTTCTGCGGCCGCAAACGATACTCCAGGATGGTATGTTGCCTCCCTGGTGCAAGGGTCAAGGATATCTCGGAGTGGCTGCAGCGCAGACTGGAGGGGGAAGGATGAACAGCCAGTTGTCGTGGTGCATATAGGTACCAACGACATAGGTAAAAAATGGGATGAGGTCCTACAAGCTGAGTTTAGGGAGCTCGGAGTTAAATTAAAAAGTAGGACCACAAAATTTAGTAATCTCAGGATTGCTATGAGTGCGATGTGCTAGTCAGAGTAGGAATGGCAGGATAGCTAAGATGAATACGTGGCATGAGGAGTGGTGCAGGAGGGAGGGATTCAAATTCCTGGGACATTGGAACCAGTTCTGGGGGAGGTGGGACCAGTACAAAACAGATGGTCTGCACCTGTTCTAGGGGGAGTGTTTGCTAGTGCTGTTGGAGAGGGGATAAACTAATATGGCAGGGGGATGGGAACCTATGCAGGGAGACAGAGGGAAGTAAAATGGGGGCAGAAGCAAAAAATAGAAAGAAGAAAAGTAAAAGTGGAGGGCAGAGAAACCGAAGGCAAAAATCAAAAAGGACCACATTACAGTAAAATTCTAAAAAGGAACAAAGTGTGTTACATAGAAACAGAGAAAATAGGTGCAGGAGTAGGCCATTCGGCCCTTCATGCCTGCACCACGATTCAATAAGATCATGGCTGTTCATTCACCACAGTACCCCTTTCCTGCTTTCTCTCCATACCCCTTGATCCCTTTAGCTGCAAGGGCCTGATCTAATTCCCTCTGGAATATATCCAACGAACTGGGATCAACAACTCTCTGCGGTAGATAATTCCACAGGTTAACAACTCTGAGTGAAGATGTTTCTCCTCATCTCAGTTCTAAATGTCTTATCCCTATCTTTACACTGTGTCCCCTGGTTATGGACTTCCCCAACATTGGGAACATTCTTCCTGCATCTAACCTGTATCGCCCCGTCAGAATTTTATATGTTTCTATGAGATCCCCTCTCATTCTTCTAAACTCCAGTGAATACAGGCTCAGTCAATCCAATCTCTCCTCATATGTCAGTCCTGCCATCCCAGGAATCAGTCTGGTGAACCTTCGCTGCATTCCCTCAATAGCAAGAACGTCCTTCCTCAGATTGGGAGACCAAAACTGAACACAATATAACAGGTGAGGCCTCACCAAGGCCCTGTACAACTGCAGTAAGACCTCCCTGCTCCAATACTCAAATCCTAGTTATGAAGGCCAACATGCCATTTGCCTTCTTCACTACCTGCTGTACCTGCATGCCAACCTTCAATGACTGATGTACCATGACACCCAGGTCTCATTGCACCTCCCCTTTTCCTAATCTGCCACCATTCTGTTAATACTCTGCTATCTTGTTTTTGCCACTAAAGTGGATAACCTCACATTTATGCACATTATACTGCATCTGCCATGCAATTGCCGACTCACCTAACCTGTCCAAGACACCCTGCAGCCTCTTAACATCCTCCTCACAGCTCACACCGCCACCCAGCTTAATGTCATCTGCAAACTTGGAGATATTACACTCAATTCCTTCATCTAAATCATTAATGTATTTTGTAAATAGCTGGGGTCCCAGCACTGAGCCCTGCGTTACCCAACTAGTCACTGCCTGCCATTGTAAAAAGGACCCTTTTATCCCGACTCTCTGCTTCCTGTCTGCCAACCAGTTCTCTATCCATGTCAATACATTACTCCCAATACCCCCATGTGCTTTAATTTTGCACACTAATCTCTTCTGTGGGACCTTGTCAAAAGACTTTTGAAAGTCCAAATACACCACATGCACTGGTTGTCCCTTGTCCACTCTACTAGTTACATCCTCAAAAAATTCTGGAAGATTTGTCAAGCATGATTTCCTTTTCATAAATCCATGCGGACTTGGACCGATCCTGTCACTGCTTTCCAAATGCGCTGCTATTTCATATTTAATAATTGATTCCAACAATTTCCCCACTATTGATGTCAGGCTAACCGGTCTATAATTCCCCCTTTTCTCTCTCCCTCCTTTCTTAAAAAGTGGTGTTACATTAGCTACCCTCCAGTCCACAGGAACTGATCCAGAGTCGATAGACTGTTGGAAAATGATCACCAATGCATCCACTATGTCTAGGGCCACCGCCTTAATACTCTGGGATACAGACTATCAGGCCCTGGAGATTTATCAGCCTACAATCCCATTAACTTACCTAACACAATTTCCTGACTAATAAGGATTTCCTTTAGTTCCTCCTTCTCACTAGACCCTCGGTCCCCTAGCATTTCCAGAACATTAATAGTGTCTTCCTTCGTGAAGATAGAACCAAAGTATTTGTTAATTGGTCTGCCATTTCTTTGTTCCCCATTATAAATTCACCTGAATCTGACTGCAAGGGACCTACATTTGTCTTCAGTAATCTTTTTCTCTTCACATATCTATAGAAGCTTTTGCAGTCAGTTTTTATGTTCCCAGCAAGCTTCCTCTCGTACTCTATTTTCCCCCTCCTAATTAAACCCTTTGTCCTCCTCTGCTGAATTCTAAATTCCTCCCAGTGTTCAGGTTTGCTGCTTTTTCTGGCCAATTTATATGCCTCTTCCTAGGATTTAACACTATCCTTAATTTCCCTTGTTAACCACGGTTGAGTCACCTTCCCCGTTTTATTTTTACTCCAGACTGGGATGTACAATTGTTGAAGTTCATCCGTGTGATCTTTAAATATTTGCCATTGCCTATCCACCGTCAACCCTTTAAGTATCATTTGCCAGTCTATTCTAGCCAATTCACGTCTCATACCTTCCCTTAAGTTCATGACCCTCGTCTCTGAATTAACTGCGTCACTCTCCATCTTAATAAAGAATTCTACCATATTATGATCACTCTTCCCTAAGGGGCCTCGCACAACAAGATTGCTAATTAGTCCTTTCTTATTAAACATCCCTAGGATGGCCAGCCCTCTAGTTGGTTCCTCGACATATTGGTCTAGAAAACGATCACTAATACACTCCAGGAAATCCTCCTCCACCGTATTGCTACCAGATTGGTTAGCCCAATCTATGTGTAGATTAAAGTCAGCCATGATAACTGCTGTACCTTTATTGCATGCATCCCTAATTTCTTGTTTGATGCTATCCCCAAACTCACTACTACTGTTTGGTGGTCTGTACACAACTCCCACTAGCGTGTTCTTCCCTTTGGTATTCCGTAGCTCCACCCACACAGATTCCACATCATCCAAGCTAATGTCCTTCCTTACTATTGCGTTAATTTCCTCTTTAACCAGCAACGCTACCCCACCTCCTTTTCCTTTTGGTCTATCCTTCCTGAATGTTGAATACCCCTGGATGTTGAGTTCCCAGCCTTGGTCACCCTGGAGCCATGGCTCCGTAATGCCAATTGTATCATATTCGTTAATAGCTGCCTGCGCAGTTAATTCATCCACCTTATTATCAATACTCCTCACATTGAGGCACAGAGCCTTCAGGCTCGTCTTTTTAACACACTTTGCTCCTTTAGAATTTTGCTATAATGTGGCCGTTTTTGATTTTTGCCTTGGGTTTCTCTGCCTTCCACTTTTACTATTCTCCTTTCTATCTTTTGCTTCTGCCCCCATTCTACTTCCCTCTGTCTCCCTGCATAGCTTCCCATCCCCCTGCCATATTAGTTTAACCCCTCGCCAACAGCACTAGCAAACACTGCCCCGAGTACATTGGTTCCGGTCCTGCCCAGGTGCAGACCATCTGGTTTGTACTGGTCCCACCACCCCCAGAACTGGTACCAATGTCCCAGGAATTTGAATCCCTCCCTCGTGCACCACTCTTCAAGCCACATATTCATCTTAGCTATCCTGCAATTCCAACTCTGACTAGCACATGGCACTGGTAGCAATCCTGAGATTACTACCTTTGGAAAAGACTACCGTTAAAAAGATAAGCCTGAAGGCACTGTGCCTCAATTTGAGGAGTATTTGTAATGAGGTCGATGAATTAACTGCGTAGGCAGCTATTAATGAATGGGATATAATTGGGATTACGGAGAAATGGCTCCAGGGTGACCAAGGCTGGGAACTCAACATTCAGCAGTATTCAACATTCAGGAAGGATAGACAGAAAGGAAAAGGAGGTGGGGTAGCGTTGCTGGTTAAAGAGGAATTTAACGCAATAGTAAGGAAGGACATTAGCTTTGATAATGTGGAATCGGTATGGGTGGAGCTGCGGAATACCAAAGGGCAGAAAACGCTAGTGGGAGTTGTGTACAGATCACCAAACAGTAGTAGTCAGGTTGGAGGCAGCATCAAACAAAAAATTAGGGATGCATGCAATAAAGGTACAGCAGTTATCATGGGCGACTTTAATCTACATATAGATTGGACTAACCAAACTGGTAGCAATACGGTGGAGGAGGATTCCCTGGAGTGTATTAGGGATGGTTTTCTAGACCAATATATCGAGGAACCAACTAGAGGGCTGGCCATCCTAGACTGGGTGACTATAATGAGAAAGGACTAATTAGCAAGCTTGTTGTGCGTGGCCCCTTGGGGAAGGGTGACCATAGTATGGTAGAATTCTTTATTAAGATGGAGAGTGACACAGTTAATTCAGAGACTAGTTTCCTGAACTTAAGGAAAGGTAACTTCGATGGTATGAGGCGTGCATTGGCTAGAATAGACTGGCAAATGATACTTAAAGGGTTGATGGTGGATAGGCAATGGCAAACATTTAAAGATCACATGAATGAACTTCAACAATTGTACATCCCTGTCGGGAGTAAAAATAAAACGGGGAAGGTGGCTCAACCGTGGTTAACAAGGGAAATTAAGGATAGTGTTAAATTCAAGGAAGAGGCATATAAATTGGCCAGAAAAAGCAGCAAATCTGAGGACTGGGAGAAATTTAGAATTCAGCAGAGGAGGACAAAGGGTTTAATTAGGAAGGGGAAAATAATGTATGAGAGGAAGCTTACTGGGAACGTAAAAACTGACTGTAAAAGCTTCTATAGATATGTGGAGAGAAAAGGATTAATTAAAACAAACGTAGGTCCCTTGCAGTCAGAATCAGAAGAATTTATAATGGGGATCTCATAGAAACATATAAAATTCTGACAGGACGATACAGGTTAGATGCAGGAAGAATGTTCCCGATGTTGGGGAAGTCCAGAACCAGGGGTCACAGTCTAAGGATAAGGGATAAGCCATTTAGGACCGAGATGAGGAGAAACTTCTTCACTCAGAGATTTGTTAACCTGTGGAATTCTCTACCACACAGAGTTGTTGATGCCAGTTTGTTAGATATATTCAAGAGGGAGTTAGATATGGCCCTGATGGTTAAAGGGATCAAGGGGTATGGAGAGAAAGCAGGAAAGGGGTACTGAGGTGAATGATCAGCCATGATCTTATTGAATGGTGGTGCAGGCTCGAAGGGCCGAATGGCCCACTCCTGCACCTATTTTCTCTGTTTCTAAAGCACTTTGGGACATCCTGAGGTCATGAAAGGTCTGATACAAGTCCAAGTTATTTCTTTCTTTAAGTTGTTAAACTTAATGTTTAGAATGGAAGGTTGTAAAATGTCTAACAGAAAGTTGAGGTGGTGCTCCTCAAGTTTGCATTGACCAGTGTAGCAGGCCGAGGACAGACAGGACAAAGTGGTCAGAATGGGAGTGGGACAAAGAATTAATGTGGCAAGCGACCGGAAGCTCATACGTGCAGACCAAATGGAGGTGTTCAGCAAAATGATCACCCACTCTGCATTTGGTCTCCCCAGTGTAGAGGTGACCACATTGTGACCAGTGATTACACTATACTGGTGTGACATCCAAAATTCGGAGTTCCAGAATCCGGAATGTTCTGGCCCGACCTCCACCCGTCCGGCCTGACCTTCCCCAACCTCTGGCCGCCCGACCTGCTCGATCTCTGCCCGCCAGACTTCCACTAGCCTTCCCCGACCTCTGGCGGCCCGACCGACCCCCACCCCCGGCGGCCCAACCGACCCCCCCGCCCGCCCCACCACGGCCTTGGCCTGACCGACATCCCCCCTCCGTCGACCCGACCTAAACCCCCCGCCTCAGTCGAGGTGGCCCGACTGACCTACGTAGCTACCTCCCTCGGCCCAGGCAAAGATGTTCCGAAATCCGGAACTGCCTCGGTCCTGAAGTTTCCAGGTCGCACTGTACAAAGTTGGAAGAAGTACAAGTAAATTGCTATCTCACCTTGAAAGGTACCATAGGAAGGGAGCGGGTGTTGGGGGTGATGGAAGAGAAAATAATTGCAATTAAAATGTGTGTGTGATTTTAAATCATTTTACTGGAGAACTTAGGAAAATAGAGCGACTATGTTTGTTTTCTTAACAGAATGTTTGATTAGGAAAAGGGGAGGTGCAAAGAGACCTGGGTGTCATGGTACATCAGTCATTGAAGGTTGGCATGCAGGTGCAGCAGGCGGTTAAGAAAGCAAATGGCATGTTGGCCTTCATAGCAAGGGGATTTGAGTACAGGGGCAGGGAGGTGTTGCTACAGTTGTACAGGGCATTGGTGAGGCCACACCTGGAGTATTGTGTACAGTTTTGGTCTCCTAACCTGAGGAAGGACATTCTTGCTATTGAGGGAGTGCAGCGAAGGTTCACCAGACTGATTCCCGGGATGGCGGGACTGACCTATCAAGATAGACTGGATCAACTGGGCTTGTATTCACTGGAGTTCAGAAGAATGAGAGGGGACCTCATAGAAACATTTAAAATTCTGACGGGGTTAGACAGGTTAGATGCAGGAAGAATGTTCCCAATGTTGGGGAAGTCCAGAACCAGAGGTCACAGTCTAAGGATAAGGGGTAAGCCATTTAGGACCGAGATGCGGAGGAACTTCTTCACCCAGAGAGTGGTGAACCTGTGGAATTCTCTACCACAGAAAGTTGTTGAGGCCAATTCACTAAATATATTCAAAAAGGAGTTAGATGAGGTCCTTACTACTAGGGGGATCAAGGGGTATGGCGAGAAAGCAGGAATGGGGTACTGAAGTTGAATGTTCAGCCATGAACTCATTGAATGGCGGTGCAGGCTAGAAGGGCCGAATGGCCTACTCCTGCACCTATTTTCTATGTTTCTATGTTCTGAAGAACTCTAGACTGGAATCATAGAATCATAGAAAATAGGTGCAGGAGTAGGCCATTCGGCCCTTTGAGCCTGCACCACCATTCAATATGATCATGGCTGATTATGCAACTTCAGTACCCCATTCCTGCTTTCTCTCCATACCCCTTGATCCCTTTAGCCTTAAGGGTCACATCTAACTCCCTTTTGAATATATCAAACAAACTGGCCTCAACAACTTTTTGTGGTAGAGAATTCCACAGGTTCACAATTCTCTGATTGAAGAAGTTTCTCCTTATCTCGGTCCTAAATGGCTTACCCTTTATGCTTAGACAGTGACCCCTGGTTCTGGGCTTCCCCAACATCGGGAACATTCTTTCTGCATCTAACCTGTCCAATCCCGTCACAATTTTATATGTTTCTATGAGGTCCCCTCTCATTCTTCTAAATTCCAGTGAATATAAGCCTAGTCGATCCAGTCTTTCTTCATATATCAGTCCTGCCATCCCGGGAATCAATCTGGTGAACCTTCACTGTACTCCTCAATAGTAAGAGCGTCCTTCCTCAGGTTCGGAGACTAAAACTGCACACAGTACTCAAGGTGTGGCCTCACCAAGGACCTGTACAACTGCAGTAAGCCCTCCGTGCTCCTATATTCAAATCCTCTCACTATGAAGGCCAACATGCCATTTGTCTTCTTCACCGTCGGCTGTACCTGCATGCCTACTTTCAATGACTGATGAACCATAACACCCAGGTCTCGTTGCACCTCCCCTTTTCCTAATCTGTCACCATTCAGATAATATTCTGCCTTCCTGTTTTTGCCACTAAAGTGGATAACCTCACATTTATCCACATTATACTGCATCTGCCATGCATTTCCCCACTCACCTAACCTGTCCAAGTCATCCTGCAGCCTCTTAGCATCCTCCTCACAGCTCACACTGCCACCCAGCTTAGTGTCAAATGCAAACTTGGAGATATCACATTCAATTCCTTCATCTAAATCATTAATATATATTGTAAATAGCTGGGGTCCCAGCACTGAAACTTGCGGTACCCCACTAGTCACTACCTGCCATTCTGAAAAGGACCTGTTTATTCCTATTCTTTGCTTCCTGTCTGCCAACCAGTTCTCTATCCACTTCAATACATTACCCCCAATACCATGTGCTCTTGTGTGGGACCTTGTCAAAAGCCTTTTGAAAGTCCAAATACACTACATCCACTGGTTCTCCCTTGTCCACTCTACTAGTTACATGCTCAAAAAAATCTAGAGATTTGTCAAGCAGGATTTCCCTTTCATAAATCTATGCTGACTTGGACCGATTTTGTCACTGCTTTCCAAATGCGCTGCTATTACATCTTTAATAATTGATTCCAACAATTTCCCCACTACCGATGTCAGGCTAACCAGTCTATAATTCCCTGTTTTCTCTCTCCCTCCTTTTTTAAAAAAAAAAGTGGGGTCACATTAGCTACCCTCCAGTCCATAGGAACTGATCCAGAGTTGATAGACTGTTGGAAAATGATCACCAATGCATCCACTATTTCTAGGGCCACTTCCTAAGTACTCTGGGATGCAGACTATCAGGCCCTGGGGATTTATCGGCCTTCAATCCCATCAATTTCCCTAACACAACTTTTCCTGACTAATAAGGATTTCCTTCAGTTCCTCCTTCTTGCTGGACCCTCGGTCCCCTAGTATTTTGGGAAGATTATTTGTCTCTTCCTTAACGAAGACAGAACCAAAGTAGTTGTTCAATTGGTCTGCCATTTCTTTGTTCCAATTATAAATTCACCTGATTCTGACTGCAAGGGACCTACATTTGTCTTCACTAATCTTTTTCTCTTCACATATCTATAGAAGCTTTTGCATACAGTTTTTATGTTCCCTGCAAGCTTACTCTCATACACTATTTTCCCCTTCCTAATTAAATCCTTTGTCCTCCTCTGCTGAATTCTAAATTTCTCCCAGTCCTCAGGTTTGCTGCTTTTTCTGGCCAATTTATATGTCTCTTCCTTGGATTTAACACTATCCCTAATTTCACTTGTTAGCCACGGTTGAGCCACCTTCCCCATTTTATTTTTATGCCAGACAGAGATATACAATTGTTGAAGTTCATCCATGTGATTTTTAAATGTCTGAAATTGCCTATCCACCGTCAACCCTTTAAGTATCATTTGCCAGTTTATCATAGTCAATTCACATCTCATACCATCGAAGTTACCTTTCCTTAAATTCAGGAACATAGTCCCTGGATTAACTATGTCACTCTCCATCTTGATGAAGAATTCTACCATATTATGGTCACTCTTCCCCAAGGGGCCTCGCACAACAAGATTGCTAATTAATCCTCTCTCATTACACATCACCCAGTCTAGGATAGCCAGCTCTTCAGTTGGTTCCTCGACATATTGGTCTAAAAAATCATCCCTTATAAACTCCAGGAAATCCTCCTCCACCGTATTGCTACCAGTTTGGTTATCCCAATCTATCTCTATATTAAAGTCACCCATGATAATTGCTGTACCTTTACTGCACGCATCCCTAATTTCCTGTTTGATGCCATCGCCAAGCTCACTAATACTGTTTGGTGGTCTGTACACAACTCCCATGAGCATTTTCTGTCCTTTGGTATTCCGCAGCTCTACCCAGATTCCACATCATCCACGCTAATGTCCTTCCTTACTATTGCGTTAATCTCCTCTTTAACCAGTAATGCTACCCCGCCTCCTTTTCCTTTCTGTCTATCCTTCCTGAATGTTGAATACCCCTGGATGTTGAGTTCCCAGCCTTGCTTACCCTGGAGCCATGTCTCCGTAATCCTAATTACATCATGTCCGTTAACAGCTATCTGCGCAGTTAATTCATCCACCTTATTACGAACGCTCCTCACATTGAGACTCAGAGCCTTCAGGCTTGTTTTTTTAACACTCTCTGTCCTTTTAGAATTACGTTGTAATGTGGCCCTTTTTGATTTTTGCCCTTGATTTCTCTGCCCTCCACTCTTGCTTTGCTTCTGTGCACTCTGCCGAACCTCTGATGGCCTCCACTGAGCCACCAAGGCCACGTGGTGCCAAGGCCGCAGCTCGGCAACCCAAAACGGAGTGTGGGCTGCACAATGGGGGCCCGGACCACACAACAGAAGAAGTCGTCGGGCCGACTGGTGAGTCGGTCACACCGGAAAGATGGCGGCGCGGGGTGCTACCCGCCTCCCCTTTAAATTTCGCCCCACGAGTGGAGGTTGGACCGGTTTGCGACCCGAGAGGCCGCTCACAGCAGCCTTGCAAGATGCTGGCCAATGTCCGCCACAGGGCAAACAGGGGTCAGTGCACAGTGCTAAGTGGTCATGGCCGCAAGGAGATTACACCATCGCCTGTTACGCAGTGGCCCGAGGCACTACAGGCGGGGTGCTACTCTGGCAGCAACGCCGCTATCTCCCGCGCAATTTTGTGGGAGCCGGTTGTGTCCCCGCCCCCCACCAGAAGCACTAATGGGCGTCGCTAAACAGGGCAATTTCGACCCCAAACCCTTCCCTTTAGTGTGGGGATAAAGTGGTACTGTAGCAATCTGCTTTGCAAAATCGGGTATGTACGTGTGTTTTCCCCTGGTATTCCCAGACTATACTCGAGTGGCAGAGAAGATTAATAATAGGAAGCTTGCACCCATATTTCTTCCAATAATGCTCTGAACTGTCCGATGAAGGGTACAAACACAAAACCTGTTTCTTCTCTTGACAGATGCTGACTGTCCTGCTGTGTTTTTCAAGCTTTTGCTATTCTTATTCCAGCATGATCAAGTTATTAGGAGATCTGAGACTGCAATCTCTACTGAATTTGACTTATTGTTCCATTTCTAATACTGACCATGCTGGTATGGGCCAGAGTGCTAATTTGTGCCATCGCGTGTTGAGTGTTTGGGGACTTGGGCCCATCAGGGACTGGATTTTGATGACTTATACTCATTTATCTTAGGACTCTTGCAGCTAACAAAAGTGGAGATTTTGGACCCAGCTGTCTGGACTGTATTCAAACCCAGGCCAGAAAGAAAAAGACAGCGGCCCTGAAAACACGCAGGGGTTTTTGGCACAATTCTGCCGCAGGTTGGAGAGGAGTTCAGCCATTGGATGTGGGAAAATGGCTGGGAGCTAGATACACCAGGCTCTGGGCTTGCCTGCCAGTTTTTGGTAGGGTCCCCTTGGGGTAGAACTTTCATCCTACTCAAATATGGCCCATAACATCAGGAGGAGGGGGTTCAGATGCTGGAAATGTTTTGTCCCTGGCCCACTTTCCGCCTTGTGCTGGTACACTGGGAAGAAACCAGGCCTACAGGTGTTTGGAGCAGCCTAAGTGGGGCCCACCTCCTGGCTCAAATACCCCCAAAAACCTTTACCATTATTCTTTCTTTTTAAAAAAAAATTAATTCATGGGATGTGGGGGTCACTGGCAAGACCCAGCATTTATTGCCCATCCCTTACTGCTGATGAGAAGGTGCTAGTGAGCCGCTTTCTTGAACCGCATGTGGTGAAGGCACTCCCACAGTACTATTAGGGAGGGATTTCCAGGATTTTGACCTAGTGACAATGAAGGAACGGCGATATATTTCCAAGTCAGGATGGTGTTTACCTTGGAGGGGAACTTGCAGGTGATTATATTCCCGTGCGCCTGCTGCCCTTGAACTTCTAGATGGCAGAGATCGTGGGTTTTGGAGGTGCTGCCAAATAAGCCATGGTGAGTTGCTGCAGTGCATCTTGTAGATGGTACACACTGCAGCCACGGTGCGCTGGTGGTGGACGGAGCAAATGTTCAAGTTGGTGGATAGGATGCCAATCAAGTGAGCTTCTTTGTCCTGGATGGTGTCGAGCTTCTTGAGTGTTGTTGGAGCTGCACTCATCCAGGCAAATGGAGAATAATCTATCACAATCCTGACGTGCCTTGTAGATGGTGGAAAGGCTTTGGGGAGTCAGGAGGTGAGACACTCACCACAGAATACCCAGCCTCTGAGCTGTTCTTGTGGCCACAGTGTTTATGTGGTTGGTCCAGTTAAGTTTTTGGTCAATGGTGACCCCTGGGATGTTGATGGTGGGGGATTTGGCAATGGTAATGCCGCTGAATATCAAGTGGAGTTAGTTAAACTCTTGCTTATTGAAGATGGTCATTGCCTGGCACTTGTGTGATGCAAATATTACTTACCACTTATCAGCTTGAATGTCGTCCAGGTCTTGCTGCATGCAAGAATGGATTGCTTCATTTTCTGAGGAGTTGGAAATGGAACTGAACGCTGTGCAGTCATCAGCGAACATCCCCACTGCTGACCTTATGTTGGAAGAAAGGTCATTGATGAAGTAGCTGAAGATGGATGGGCCTGGGACACTGCCCTGAGGAACTCCTGCAGCGATATCCTGGTGCTGGGATGATTGACCTCCAACAACTACAACCATCTCCCTTTGTGCTAGGTATGGCTCCAGCCAGTGTGAAGTTTTACCCCTGATTCCTAATGACTCCAATTTTACTCGGGCTCCTTGATGCCACACTCGGTCAAATGCTGCCTTGATGTCAGGGGCAGTCACTCTCACCTCACCTCTGAAATTCAGCTCTTGTGTCCATGTTTGGACCAATGCGGTAATGAGGTGTGGAGTGAGTGGTCCTGCTGGAATCCAAACTGAGCTTCGGTGGCTGTCTTATAAAGGGGACCAATAGGGCATATTATTTGTGCTCGTCTTGGCCAGTGGCACTGGCTTGTCAGCAAGTGTTGCTACAATTGTACAGGGCCTTGGTGAGGCCACACCTGGAGTATTGTGTACAGTTTTGGTCTCCTAACCTGAGGAAGGACATTCTTGCTATTGAGGGAGTGCAGCGAAGATTCACCAGACTGATTCCCGGGATGGCGGGACTGACCTATCAAGAAAGACTGGATTAACTGGGCTTGTATTCACTGGAGTTCAGAAGAATGAGAGGGGACCTCATAGAAATGTTTAAAATTCTGACGGGTTCAGACAGTTTAGATGCAGGAAGAATGTTCCCAATGTTGGGGAAGTCCAGAACCAGGGGTCACAGTCTAAGGATAAGGGGGAAGCCATTTAGGACCGAGATGAGGAGGAATTTCTTCACCCAGAGAGTGGTGAACCTGTGGAATTCTCTACCACAGAAAGTTGTTGAGGCCAATTCACTAAATATATTCAAAAAGGAGTTAGATGAGGTCCTTACTACTAGGGGAATCAAGGGGTTTGGCGAGAAAGCAGGAATGGGGTACTGAAGTTGCATGTTCAGCCATGAACTCATTGAATGGCGGTGCAGGCTAGAAGGGCCGAATGGCCTACTCCTGCACCTATTTTCTATGTTTCTAAGTAGTCGGGCGGTGCTGCTTTTTCTGCACCCTCTCTCAGCCAGACACCCAAGATAAGCCCAGAGTGGTGCAGGTGCCACCTCTTGGATGGCAATTGGGGTGACCTCCAACAACTTCGGTGGTGTCTGGAGTAGAGATCTCCAAAGTGGGGAGTGGGGGGTGGTGTGGGGGTGCTCCCCCAGCCCTTGCACTGGCAGAGCAATCCTGTGGATTTTCAGAGGCTGTGTTCTAACTTCCAATACAAGGTCCTGCATAATCTTTTACAAAATTGACATGGAACTTGATTAAGAAATAAGTAAGATTATTAATTAAATTGTCTGGATATAAACTCTAAAAGATAGCACTGTTTGCTTCAGAAGCTATCAGCTGAGGAAGAGGTGTTTGTGCCATTACAAAGGCCCGAGAGTTCGGGAGTTCAGGCAGTCGGAGGAGCGGGAGATCGAGAGGCCTATAAAAGGCCCGAGAGTTTGGGAGTTCGGGCAGTTGGAGGAGCCAGCTGCAGCAGGGGCAGAAGGTAAACAAAGAAGTAAAAATAAATCAAAGTGTGACGTCACAGCCAAGCGATTGGCTGGTAGATTGATAAGTATTTGATCTTTTTCTTTTCTTTTGGCAGGGTTGCCAAATTAAGTTAATCTAAGGGTTAAGTCATGGCAGGAGAGTCCAGACCCGTGTCATGCTCCTTCTGTGCTATGTGGGTATCAGGGACGCATCCAGTGTCCCAGACTACGATGTGTGCAGGAAGTGTGTCCAGCTGCAGCTCCTGACAGACCATATTGTGGCACTGGAGTTGCACATGGATTCACTCTGGAGGGTTCGTGATGCTGAGAAGGTCGTGAATAGCACATTTAGTGAGTTGGTCACACCGCAGGTTAAGGTTACACAGGTAGATAGGGAATGCGTGACCAGCAGGAAGAGCAGGGAAAGGGAGGTAGTGCAGGGGTTCCCTGCAGTCATCTCGCTCCAAAACAGATATACCGTTTTGGGTACTGTTGCAGGAGATGTCTAATCAGGGGAAACAGTAGCAGCCAAATTCATGGCACCAGGGGTGGCTCTGCTGCACAGGAGGGCAGGAAAAAGAGTGGGAGAGCTATAGTGATAGGGGATTCTACTGTAAGGGGAATAGATAGACATTTCTGCGGCCGCAAACAAGACTCCAGGATGATATGTTGCCTCCCTGGTGCAATGGTCAAGGATGTCTTGGAGCTGCTGCAGGGCATTCTGGAGGGGGAGGGTGAACAGCCAGCTGTCGTGGTGCATATAGGCACCAACGATATCGGTAAAAAATGGGATGAGATCCTACAAGATGAATTTAGGGAGCTAGGAGCTAAATTAAAAAGTAGGACCTCAAAAGGGAGTAATCTCAGGATTGCTACCAGTGCTACGTGCTAGTCAGAGTAGAAATAGCAGGATAGCTAAGATCAATACGTGGCTTGAGGCGTGGTGCAAGAGGGAGGGATTCAAATTCCTGGGACATTGGAACCGGTTCTGGGGGAGGTGGGACCAGTACAAACCGGACGGTCTACACCTGGGCAGGACCGGAACCGATGTCCTAGGCGGAGTGTTTGCTAGTGTTGTTGGGGAGGGTTTAAACTAACATGGCAGGGGGAATGGGAATCTACGCAGGGAGACAGAGAGAAGTAAATAGGGGGCAGAAGCAAAAGAGATTGTGCTCCACTTACTGAGGGATGGTAATCTCAATTTCTTGATTACTGGCCCCAATCGGGGGCTGGGAATTTCTCCACCTTAGTGTTTTAGCTGAAGAGTGACTATTCATAAAGAATTTTCCGTTAAAAAATTTTAGTTTTGACAGAAATATTGGGCTGAATTTTAATGGGGACGGGCTGGGAGCGAGGGAGTTCTGAAGCAGCCAGAAACCCGGGAGAACGGATTTCCCGCAAGCCCTGCCGAATTTAACGGCAGGGCCTGCTTTGCTCGTTTCCCACCCACAGCCAGCCAGATTGAAGGGCAGGCTGTCTGCGGTGGTAAGGCCCGTGGCACTAGGCCGCAGAGAAGAAGGTGGGAGGAATTGTGTGGGGGCCGGAGGAGCACGGGGAGGGCTGGAGGAGCAGCTGCATGGGATGGGGTGGGGCAGGAGGAGGGGGAGTCGGGAACAATCAGGGGCCAGGAGCAACACAGGAAGGGGTCAGGAATGATGGGGCTTGGAGGAGCTCGGGGGGGCGGGTGTTGGGCGGCTAGGAAATGATCGGAGGCCGGAGGAGCGGGGGGGTAAGGAGCAAGGGGTCGACAATATTGTGTTCCTAACACAGATGATACTTTAACCTCCCTGTGTGCAGTAACAGTGACCTCAGTCTTTATTAAGACACTCCAGAGTGAGGAACAGGCCTAAGGGGCTGGCTTATATACAGTGCTCCCAAGGGAAGCTGCGAGTGCATACTTTACAGATACACAACATCACTCCCCCCCAAAGTCAAAGTAAAAACTATTTACAAGGTGTGGCGGTCGGGAGCCTTTCTTTCCCTGATGGACAGCCTCGGTACAAATGTCTGTCCTGGTGTGTTGGCTGTGCCCTCGCTGGGCGGGCATGTTGTTGGCCCTGCAGGGCTGCTGGGTGAGCCTGGCCTTGCTGGGCTGTTGGGCGTGATGGGTTCGATTTCCTGGTGCGGGGCGATATCATTGATCCTTTGGGTGTGTGTTGTGGGCTCGAAAAAGGTGGTGTCTGCTGTGGGTTGTTCAGGGCAGTCTGTGAACCGCAGCCTTGTTTGGTCCAGGTGCTTTCTGCAAATTTGTCCATTGTCTAGTTTGACTACAAACACCCTATTCCCTTCTTTAGCTATCACCGTGCCCGCGATCCACTTGGGACCATATCCATAGTTTAGCACATACACAGGGTCATTCAGATCAATTTCCCATGACACAGTGACGCAACCATCATTTACATTTTGTTGCTGCTGCCTGCTCTCTACCTGATCATGCAGGTTGGGGTGAACCAGCGAGAATCTGGTTTTAAGTGTCCTTTTCATGAGTAGCTCAGCCGGGGGCACCCCTGTGAGTGAGTGGGGTCTTGTGCGGTAGCTGAGCAGTACTCGGGACAGGCGGGTTTGGAGTGAGCCGTATGTAACTCGTTTAAGGCTCTGTTTGATTGTTTGTACTGCCCGCTCTGCCTGCCCATTGGAGGCTGGTTTAAACGGGGCCGAGGTGACATGTTTGATCCCATTGCAGGTCATGAATTCTTTAAATTCGGCACTGGTGAAACATGGTCCGTTGTCACTGACCAGTATGTCAGGCAGGCCGTGGGTGGCAAATATGGCCCTCAGGCTTTCAATGGTGGTGGAGGCGGTGCTTCCCGACAATATTTCACATTCAATCCATTTTGAAAAAGCATCCACCACAACCAGGAACATTTTACCGAGAAACGGGCCCGCATAGTCGACATGGATCCTTGACCGTGGTCCGGTGGGCCAGGACCACAAACTTAGTGATGCCTCTCTGGGTGCGTTGCTCAACTGAGCACACACACTGCATTGCCGTATACAGGACTCTAAATCAGAGTCGATACCAGGCCACCACATGTGGGATCTGGCTATCGCTTTCATCATTTCTATACCTGGGTGTGTGCTGTGGAGATCCGAGATGAACGTCTCCCTGCCCTTTTTGGGTAGCACTACGTGGTTACCCCACAACAGGCGATTTGCCTGAATGGACAGCTCGTCCTTTTGCCTCTGGAACGGTTTGTTTAGCTCTTGCATTTCAACGGGGATGCTGGCCCAGCTCCCATGCAATACACATTTACTTACTCGGGACAGCAAAGGGTCTTGGCTGCTCCAAATCCTAATCTGGCAGGCCGTGACAGGTGATTTATCATTTTCAAAGGCTTCCATGACAATCAACAAGTTTGCAGGCTGCGCCACCATCAACAAGTTTGCAGGCTGCGCAATTTCCACCCCCGTGGTGGGCAATGGTGGCCGACTGAGAGCATGCGCACAGTTCTCGGTGCCTGGCCTGTGGCGGATGGTATAGTTATACGCTGATAGCACGAGTGCCAACCTTTGTATGCGGGCTGAGGCATTAGTATTTATCCCCTTGTTTTCAGTGAACAGGGATATGAGGGGCTTGTGATCGGTTTCCAGCTCAAATTTGAGGCCAAACAGGTACTAATGCATTTTCTTTACCCCGAACACACATGCTAATGCTTCTTTCTCAATCATGCTGTAGGCCCTCTCGGCCTTAGACAAGCTCCTGGAGGCATAGGCAACAGTTTGCAACTTCCCCGCAATGTTAGCTTGTTGTAATACACACCCGACTCCGTACAACGACGCATCACATGCTAGCAGAAGTCTTTTACACGGGTTATACAATACAAGCAGTTTCTTGGAGCATGAAATGTTTCTGGCTTTCTCATAAGCAATTACTTCTTTCTTTTCCCCATACCCAGTTCTCACCTTTACACAATAACACATGTAGGGGCTCTAAGAGTGTGCTTAACCACAGTAGGAAGTTACCAAAATAGTTGAGGAATCCCAGGAACGACCGCAGCTCCGTGACGTTCTGTGGCCTGGGCGCGTTCCTGATAGCCTCTGTCTTGGCGTCTGTGGACCGAATGCCATCTGCCACGATCTTTCCCCCCAAAAACTCCATTTCTGTTGCCATGAAAACGCATTTCGACCTCTTCAGCCGCAGTCCTACTAGATCCAGTCGCTGGAGGACCTCCTCCAGGTTTTGTAGGTGCTTGACGGTGCCCCGACCCGTGACCAATATGTCATCCTGAAAAACCACCGTGTGTGGTACCGACTTGAGTAGGCTCTCCATGTTTGTCTGGGAGATCGCTGCAGCCGATCAAATTCCAAACTGGCATCTGTTGTAGATGAACAGTCCCTTGTGCGTGTTGATGCAGGTTGACGCATTTCGACCTCTTCACCCTTCGAAGACTCCTGTGTCATGTAGACCAAAGTCAGGTCGAGCTTGGTGAACGTCTTGCCTCCTGCCAGCGTCGCAAATAGGTCGTCTGCCTTAGGTAGAGGGTATTGGTCCTGTAGCGAGAAACGATTAATAGTTACTTTATAATTGCCGCAAATCCTGACCGTGCCATCACTTTTGAGAACTGGAACAATCGGGCTGGCCCACTCGCTGAATTCCACTGGGGAGATGATGCCTTCGCGTTGCAGCCTGTCCAGCTCGATTTCCACTCTCTCCCTCATCATGTGAGGTAATACTCGTGTCTTGTGGTGAATGGGTCGTGCCTCTGGGACCAAGTGGATCCGCACCTTCGCCCCAGAAAAGTTTCCAATGCCTGGCTCAAAAAGGGAAGGAAATTTGTTAAGAACCTGGGTACATGAGGCCTGATCGACATGTGATAGCGCTCGAATGTCATCCCAATTCCAGCGGATTTTGCCCAGCCAGCTCCTTCCAAGCAGTGTGGGGCCATTGCCTGGGACAATCCAGAGTGGCAGTTTGTGTACTGTGCACTCGTAGGTGATCTTGACCAAGGCGCTGCCCAGAACAGTGATAAGCTCTTTGGTGTACATTCTCAGTTTCGTGTGGATGGGGCTCAAGGCTGGTCTGAGTCCCTTGTTGCACCACAGTCTCTCAAACATCTTTTTACTCATGATGGATTGGCTAGCACCAGTGTCCAGTTCCATGGCTACAGGTAAGCCATTCAATTTTACATTTAGCATTATAGGTGGACATTTCGATGAAAATGTGTGCACCCCATGCACCCCTCTCGGAGGCTCAAAATTTCTATGATCCACCATGGACTGATCTTCCTCTGCCACGTGGTCGTTAGCAGGTTTTGCAGACCTTGCAGCTTGTCTGCAAGCTAGTTGGAGGTGCCCCATTGTTCCACAGCTCTTGCAAACATACCCTTTGAAGCGTCATGAATAGGCTGAATGTAAGCCTCCACAACACCAACAAGGTGTGAATTACCTTGCATTCATCCTTTGTTGCGGACTCAGTCATCTGGGTCACCTGAGGCCTGCTTGCAGTTGCAGACTCGTGGTTTCTGCCCTGTACATTTCTGCTCGCAAACACAGTTCCAGTTAATTTACGAACATTGCTAGCACTTGTGTGCTGAGAGATTTGTTTGGTGTTATCACTGGTGGACATAAACGCTTGTGCTATCGCAATGGCCTTTGAGGGTCAGTGTCTCTACAGTCAAAAGTTTTCGCAGGATGGTCTCATGACCAATGCCCAGTACAAAAAAGTCTCGGTGCATTTGCTCCAAGTAGCCATCAAACTCACATTGTCCTGCAAGTCACCTTAGCTCGGCGACGTAGCTCGCCAGTCCCTGACCTTCAGATTGCTGGCACGTGTAGAACCGATACCTCGCCATCAACACGCTCTCCCTCGGGTTAAGATGCTCCCAAACCAGTATATACAGCTCCTCATACGACTTATCTGTGGGTTTCACCGGAGCCAGAAGATTCTTCATGAGGCTGCAGACCGTGAGGAGGACCGCTCTCCTTTTTGCAGCGCTTCCTTCTCCATCAAGCTCGTTGGCTACAAAGTTCTGGTCTAGCCATTCGACACAGGCTTCCCAGTCCTCACCCTCCGAGAACTTCTCCAGGATGCCCACAGTTTGCTACATCTTTGCGTTGGATTCGTATACCCGTCGCCAGTTATTGTGTTCCTAACACAGATGAGGCTGCACACAGGGAGGTTAAAGTAACAGTGACCTCAGTCTTTATTAAGGCACTCCAGAATGAGGAACAGGCCTTAGGGGCCGGCTTCTATACAGTGCTTCCAAGAGATGCTAGGATCCCTTGGGACTTCAGGGGATGCGCTCCCTGGTGGCGGAACATGGGAGTGCATGCTTTACAGATACACAACAGATGACGATTGGGGGAGTGGGAGGGCTGTGCACTAGATCGGGGACTGGAGCAATAGATTGAGGGCAGGAAGAGCATGAGGGGCCCAGAAGGAGAGGACAGGGTGGGGGTTGGGTTGGAGGAACTGCGGCGGCAGGGGGAGTGGGGGGGGGGTGGCCTCAGGTGGGGATTGGAGGATTGGAGGCCTTGGGGTGGGGTGTCTCTAATCATGGGGTAGGTTAAGCAGGGACGCTGGAGCCAGGAGGTAGGTGTAAAGGTATTTACCTCCTGGACCCAGCAGTCCTCGCCTTACATTCGCTAGTGAGTTTCACGAGGCCTGCAAAACCTGGCCAGCTAAAGTTAAGTTTAAATGAAGGTTAAATCAGAGGCTTTCAGCCTCATTATAACATTTAAATATGCACCCGCTCCTGCTGGGAGTGGACTGTTCGCCCACCCCATCCCGCCTCCGTTAAAACCCGGAAGTGGGCGGGTTGGAGACGTCTTCTGACTGGGAGTCAGATTTTTATCTTAGTTTAAACTTCCTCCCATTGAGTGTCATTTTTATTGGATAGAAAGATGAATCAAAATGATTAGAGATGTATTAATATTAAATGGACTGGCTTTTCCTCCTTGGCTGTGTTATTACCAGATTCTGGATTTTTTATTATCTTGGGAGGGGTTACAATTTTTGCAGATTTTCTCCAGCTCTGAGCAATGGTGAGAGACCAGTTTGGGTTAAAGCAACAACAACAACTTTTATTTATATAGCACCTTTAACATCGTTAAGCATCCCACTGTGACTCACAAGAGTATTATGCGCTAAAAAATGGACACCGAGCCACATAAGTAGAAACTAGTGCAGGTGACCAAAAGCTTGGTCAAAGAAGTATGTTTTAAGGAGCGCCTTGAATAAGGAAATAGAGGTAGAGATGTGGAGAGGTTTAGGGAGGGAGTTCCAGAGCTTGGGGCCTGGGCAACAGAAGGCACGGCCACCAATGGTTGCGCGATTATAATCAGGGATGCTCAAGAGGACAGAATTCGAGAAGTGCAGACATCTTGGGGAGTTGTGGGGCCAGAGGAGATTACAGAGATAGGGCAAGGAGGAATTTGAAAATAAGGATGAGAATTTTGAAATCAAGGCATTGTTTAACTGGAAGCCAATGTAGGTCAGCGAGCACAGTGGTGATGGGTGAGTCGACCTGTGTGAGAACACCACCGCAGGTCAAGGTTATAAATAGAGCTGGAGCGCCGGGCCCTGGAGCATCGTGGCGGACGTGCGGCGAATGAGGGTACGGGGCCCAGAAGAGCGGAGGGCCCAGGGGCAGCATGGACCTGCCCACACTGCGATATGTGTGCGCACTGGGTCTGTGCAGCAGAGTAGGTCTCCAATCGTCCCATTAATCCTTGCCACTGGATAAAGGCCTAGCTCTGTCAAGCCCGTGTGGTGGCTGATGTGCAACAGTCATCACATGTTAAAAAAATTCAGGCATAGGCATCTTCCACCACCTCAATTGGAGTTCAGGACTGGAACATCGGGTCCTTCATTGAAACATCTGTGAACTCTCGTGGAAGCAAGTCATCCTCGTTCAAGGAACAGCCTATGATGATGATGATGGGTGAGCGGGACTTGGTGCGAGATCGGACATGGGCTGCCGAGTTTTGGATCACCTCTAGTTTTTAAGGGTAAAGTTAAGTAAAGCAAGTCAGTCAGTGTAGCTTCCAATCTGTCACACAATTATTTAATTTTAATGATAATGCAGACAAGACAGGCAGAGCTTAGTTCACTCTCAGGTACTTTTTTCCCCTCTCTTTCAGGATATTGCTCCAGGAAAAAAATTTATATACAGTTTTCACTTGCAATAATGTAAAATGGGAAAAAATTGTAGCAGGAGATTTACCATCAGTGGTGTTGCACTGCTGCCTGCCAGGAAAGAAATTTCAGCTTGCATTGTTTATTTTCATTTCTCTTTCTCCTCCTATTTTCTTTCCTTAAGCTTCGTGCCATCGAAGTGGTGACTGATGGTAAAATACAGTCCAGAAGGCGACAGTGCTACTCTGCTATCTTGCCCAATTGATTGACTATCTGATCATGGAAGAAATGAAGCGCTCAAGGACCAATGGGATAGGACAAGTGCTGCGCAGTACCATCACCAGCCCACCCTTAACCCTTGCCTCGATCAGGCCAACATCTCCAGCATCGAAGCACTGACCACACTCGACCAGCTCCGTTGGGCGGGCCACATCGCCACATGCCCGACACGAGACTCCCAAAGCAAGCACTCTGCTTGGAACTCCTACATGGCAAGCGAGCCCCAGATGGACAGAGGAAATGCTTCAAGGACACCATCAAAGCCTCCTTGATAAAGTGCAACATCCCCACCGGCATCTGGGAATCCCTGGCCAAAGACCGCCCTAAGTGGAGCAAGAGCATCCGGGAGGGTGCTGAGCACCTCGAGTCTCGTCGCCGAGAGCATACAGAAAACAAGCGCAGGCAGCGGAAGGAGCATGCGGCAAACCAGACTCCCTACCCGCCTTTTTCTCCAACGACTGTCTGTTGCACCTGCAATAGAGACTGTAATTCCCGAATTGAACTTTTCAGTCATCTGAGAATTCATTTTTGGAGTGGAAGCAAGTCTTCCTCGATTTCGAGGGACTGCCTATGATGATGATGATGATACCAAATTAGCAAGCTGGAAAAGCGCCAGTCTATAGGGGATGTAATGTATGCACCTGCGAGTATGCTCTCAGGTTTGCAGAGCTGCTGAGTTGAGAGTGGCTTAGTCAGTCACGTGATGTTCACAAGACTCAATAAAACCCCAGCCAGTTGAGTTTGGAGAATCCACAATGCGACAGGTGGTTGTAAGCCTGGTGGATGAATTGGTAATATGTAGTGAGATTGTTAATCCTTTTGCTAATAAACCAACTAGTTCTTAATAGAAATGTGTTGCTATGAATTCTTAAGCAAAGAACCCATGAAGCAAATACATTACAGGGGAAGTCAGTATGTTCTGAAGTCAATGATGTGTGAAGAAGTTGCTCAGAGGATGCGCCCATGGTGCGTGTTGCTAAGCAAATCTCATACATGAGCTAATCCCTTGTTCATCCAATGTCCACTCATGTTTTTCAGTAGCATTTTCCCCTTGCCTATCTGGGGACACAGAGAACAATTCTAGTTAAAAACATTTCTATGTTTGCTCCCTGGTTCATCAGCAACAGGTTTATAATCTTTTAGTGGTAATAACAGATGCCCTGCGAATGGCTGCAAGGGTGGAATTAAGCTGGTCTTGGTTAGCTGGTAGTGTTGCTGATGAGAACTGGTGGCAGTATCCAAAGGGGAAGTAATCAGGATCTTTTGGATGAAAGTCAGAACAATTAAGAAAAAGGATAGGAGAGAGAAGCAATAAAAAAAAGAAAGGAAACTTATATTTATATAGCACCTTTCACGACCACTGGACAGCTCAAAGCGCTTTACAGTTAATGAAGTACTTTTGAAGTGCAGTCACTGTTGTAAAGTGGGAAACGCGGCAGCCAATCTGTGCACAGCAAACTCCCACAAACAGCAATGTGATGATGACCAGATCTGTTTTTGTTATGTTGATTGAGGGATAAATTTTAGCCAGGACACCGAGGAGAACTCCCCTGCTCTTCTTTGAAATAGTGCCGTGGGATCTTTTATGTCCACCTCATAGAGCAGAGGGGGCCTTGGTTTAAAGTCTCTGCCTCAGCACTGCACTGGAGTGTCCGCCTAGGTTTTTTTGTGCTCAAGTCCCTGGACTGGGACTTGAACTCACAACCTTCTGATTTGAATCAACAGAGCTGAAAATGACCCCCACTACTGAGCTAGCACATCAAGAGAAAAATCGAACTGTCTTGTCACTTCCATCAGAATTCGCTTGGTCAGAGCGCCGACACTTCAGACCTGTGTGGGAACACGGAGCCAGCAACCAGCCCAAGCACAGAGCCAGCCACTGCAGGGAGCAATGCAAGCAGGTAAGTGAGGGCGATAAAAGAGAACAGGGCAACTACGTTCTACGTCACAGGAAGGCAGGGAGTCTTCTCTCTTTTCTTGCTTTAAATTAAGGGCCTTAGATTAAGGGCCGGGATTAATAACTAAAAACAAAATCTAATTAATTAAAAACATTGGAGATGGCAGGGCAGAGGATGTCTTGCTGCTGCAACATGTGGAAGTTAGTGGACGCCATTGAGGTCCACAGCGACCACATCTGCAGTAAGTGTTTGCAGCTCGAGAAGCTTCGGCTCCGTGTTGATGAGCTGGAATCCGAGCTGCAGACACTCAGGGAGGGGGAGAGTTTCCTGGATGCCGTGATCCAGGAGCTAGTCACACCAATTAGAGTCATTAATTCAAATTCGGTCCGTGGTCAGGGACAAGAGGGTATGACTACAAATGAGGAAGGTATGGGGACTCCGAGGTAGTGATGGAGGAGCCTCAGCCCTTGCTCTTGTCCAAAAGGTTCGAGGCTCTTACTCCATGTGGATGAGGGAAGGGACTGTAGGGAGGATGGGCAAACTGACCACAGCACCGTGGTACAGGAGGCCATTCAAGTGGGGGGGGGGGGGGGGGGGAGGGGGGAGTAAAAAGAAATGTTGTAGTGGTAAGGGACAGTATTTTTAGGGGGATAGATACTGTTCTCTGTAGCTGAGAGTGAGAGTCCTGAAGGCTGTGTTGTCTACCCGGTGCCAGGGTTAAGGACATCTCCTCAGGGCTGGAGAGAAACTTGGAGTGGGAGGGGGAAGATCCAGTTGTCGTGGTCCATGTCGGTACCAACGACATAGGTAGGACAGACAAAGAGGCTCTGCTGAGGAATTATGAGCAGCTAGGGGCCAAATTAAAAAGCAGAACCACAAAAGGTAATAATCTCTGGATTACTATCTGAGCCACGAGCAAATTTACATAGGGCAAATAAGATCAGAGAGTTAAACACGTGGCTCAGAGACTGGTGTGGAAGAAATGGGTTTTGGTTCGTGGGACACTGGCACCAGTACTGGGGTAAGAGGGAGCTGTTCCGTTGTGATGGGCTCCACTTAGACCGTGCTGGGACTAGGGTCCTGGCGAATCAAATAACTAGGGCTGTAGAGAGGGCTTTAAATTAAATAGTGTTGGGGAGGATTCATGTGAGTGAAAATATAAAAAGTCAAAGAATAAGGAGAAGGCAATAGAGCAGGGTAGCACTGGGGGAAATGATAACCAGAGCGTGCCAGGAAGGGACAGAATGTATAAACATAAAGGTGAATCAGAAAGTGGGGTCAAAGCAGGAAAAAAAAAAATTTAAAACTCTTTATCTGAATGCACGTAACATTCGTAACAAAATAGATGAGTTGAAGGCACAAATAGATACAAATGGGTATGATCTGATAGCCATTACAGAGATGTGGTTGCAAAGTAACCAGGACTGGGAACTAAATATTCAGGGCTGTTTAACAGTTCAGAAGGTCAAAGAGAAAGGAAAAGGAAGAGCACTGTTAATAAAGGATGAGATCAGTGCATTAGTGAGAAATGATATTGGCTCAGAAGATCAAGATGTAGAATCAGTTTGGGTGAAGATAAGGAATAATAAAGAGAAAAAGTCGCTGGTGGGTGTAGTCTATAGGTCCCTTAACAGTAGCTACACTGTTGGCCGGAGTATTAATCAATAAATAATGGAGGCTTGTAATAAAGGAACAGCAATAATCATGGGTGATTTTAACCTTCATATTAATTGTTCAAAGCAAATTAGCCAGGGTAGCCTTGGGGAAGAGTTGATAGTGTATCTGGGATAGTTTCCTTGAACAGTATGTTGTGGAACCAACCAGGGAGCAGGCTATCTTAGATCTGGTAACGTGTAATGAGACAGGATTAATAAATGATCTTGCAGTAAAGGATCCTCGAGGAATGAGTGACCAGAACATGGTTGAATTTCAACTTCAGTTGGAGGGTAAGTTGGATCTCAAACCAGGGTCCTAAGCTTAAATAAAGGAGACTACAAAAGTATGAGGGCAGAGTTGACTTGGAAAATAGATTAAAGTATGGGACGGTTGATGAGCAGTGGCAGACATTTAAGGAAATATTTCATAACTCGCAACAAATATATATCCCAATGAGAAGCAAAGACTGTACGAGAAGGGATAACCATCTGTGGCTAACTAAGGAAATAAGGGGTGATATCAAATTGAAAACAAGGGCATATAATGTGGCCAAGACTAGTGGGAGACCAGAAGATTGGGAAACTTTTAAAAGCCAGCAAAGAACAACTAAAAAAAGATAGAGAGGGAAGACAGATTATGAAAGTAAACTAGCACAAAATATAAAAACAGATAGTAAGAGTTTCTATAGGTACATAAAAAGGAAAAAGTGGCTAAATGTTGGTCCCCTAGAGGATGAGACTGGGGAATTAATAATGGAGAACATGGCAGAGACGTTGAACAAATATTTTGTATTGCTCCTCATGGTAGAAGACACTAAAAACATCCTAATAGTGGATAATCAAGGGGCTAAAGGGAGGGAGGAACTTAATATAATCACTATCACTAAAGAAGTAGTACTTGGTAAAATAATGGGACTAAAGGCAGACAAGTCCCCGGGACCTGATGGCTTACATCCTAGAGTCTTAAAATAAGTGGCTGCAGAGATAGTGGATGCGTTGGTTGTAATCTACCAAAGTTCCCTGGATTCTGGGGTGGTCCCAGCAGATTGGAAAACCGCAAATGTAACACCCCTATTTAAAAAAGGAGGCGGACAAAAAGCAGGAAACGATAGACCAGTTAGCCTAACATCTGTGGTTGGGAAAATGCTGGAGTCCATTATTAAGGAAGCAATAGCGGGACATTTGGAAAAGCATGAGTCTATTATGATCATCATGGTGTTATGAAAAGGAAATCATGTTTGACAAATTTGCTGGAGTTCTTTGAGGATGTAATGAGCAGGGTGGATAAAGGGGAACCAGTGGATGTGGTGTATTTGGATTTCCAGAAGGCATTCGATAAGGTGCCACATAAAAGGTTACTGCACAAGATAAAAGATCACAGGGTTGGGGGTAATATATTAGCATAGATAAAGGATTGGCTAACTAACAGAAAACAAAGTCGGGATAAATGGATCATTTTCTGGTTGGTAAACTGTAACTAGTGGGGTGCCGTTGGAATCGGTGCTGGGGTCTCAACTATTTACAATCTATATTAATGAGTTGGATGAAGGGACCGAGTGTAATGTAGCCAAGTTTACTGATGATACAAAGATGGTGGGGAAAGCAAATTGTGAGGAGGACACAAAACATCTGCAAAGGGGTATAGACAAGCTAAGTGAGTGGGCAAAAATTTGGCAGATGGAGTATAATGTGGGAAAATGTGAGGTTATCCACTTTAGCAGATAAAATAGAAAAGCGAATTGTAATCTAAATGGAGAAAAATTACAAAGTGCTTCAGTACAGAGGGACTTGGGAGTCCTTGTGCATGAAACACAGTATGCAGGTACAGCAAGTAATCAGGAAGGCAAATGGAATGTTGGCCTTTATTGCAAGGGGGATAGAGTATAAAAGCAGAAAAGTCCTGCTACAACTGTACAGGGTATTGGTGAGGCCACACCTAGAGTACTGCATACAATTTTACTCTCCATATTTAAGGAAGGATATATTGACATTGGAGGCTATTCAGAGAAGGTTCACTCGGTTGATTCCGGGGATGAGGGAGTTGACTTATGAAGATAGGTTGAGTAGGTTGGGCCTATACTCATTGGAGTTCAGAAGAATGAGAGATGATCTTATCGAAACGTATAAGATAATGAGGGGGCTCGACAAGGTGGATGCAGAGAGGATATTTCCACTCATAGGGGAAACTAAAACTAGGAGGTATAGTCTCAGAATAAGGGGCCGCCCATTTAAAACTATGATGAGGAGAAACTTCTTCTCTCAGAGGGTTGTAAATCTATGGAATTCACTGCCCCAGAGAGCTGTGGAGGCTGCGTCATTGAATATATTTAAGGTGGTGAAACACAGATTTTTGAGCGATAAGGAAATAAAAAGGTTATGGGGAGCCAGCAGGGAAGTGGAGCTGAGTCCATAATCAGATCAGCCATGATCTTATTAAATGGCAAAGCAGGCTCGAGGGTCGAGGTGGCCTACTCCTGCACCTATTTTCTTTGTCCAGGCTTCTGTATAAACATCAGCTGAGGCACCGCTCTGTTACTCAAACAGCGCCTTAGTCATTGCTTCTACAAATGTTGCAAATTAAGCCTTCTGTGATCCATCTGGGTCGGACAACGATCCTAGGAAATTGGAGATCTGTAATGAACAGGAGTACTTCCCAATACAATCCTATCAGCAACTACCCACCTTTAACTCTTTCAGGTTGTTGTGGTATTTTGATACCACAACAACAAGCTGGCAGAGGGCCAGTTTATAGAGAGGTCAGTATGTTCTGAAGTCAGTGACGTGGGAAGAAGTTGCTAAGAGGATATTACTGTATCAGGACTGTCTGTGTTGCTAAGCAAATGTCATAAATTCCCAGCTGCTATGCTAACAATGTGATAGTGGTTTTGTCCTTGAATTTGACTTGACTGTTACACGGAATAAAATGTAATGTCAGCACATTCAATTATGACTGTTACAAACTGGAAATTATATATAAAATGTGTGTATATAATATCAAAAAGATGATCTGAAATGGATTTAGAATTTCAGCTATTTGGGCAGTACGATCAGTCTCAGTTACACACAGATGAATACACAGACAGATGGGCAGGGACTATTGCAATGAGCCATGTGTGACATAAATTGTTAGATTTAAAGTTGCAAGCAATTTTGCAATTAGGTCAAAATAATAAAGCAAAGATTGTCAGGCCTTTGTTACAATAACAGATCACATTTCTTTATTATTCTTCCTTCTTCTGCCAATCTTGTCCCTTTCTCTCCCGAAGTCATCTGCTGGGGTATGGGAGCCAGCACCATGCAGTGCCCTGTCCAAGCAGCTATTCATGGTGCGAGACAATGAGCGGTGGCAAGCTGCTGGATCGTGTGGAACATTGCGGGCCAGCCTACCCTACCCAACAATGACAAGTGTGAACTTCAGCCAGCAGTCAGCGTGCAGCAATCTGATGCAGCAACCATGGCTGATTCTCCCCTCCCCAGCTCTTGGCATTTTCATACAGAAAAAGGTGAGCAGTTCACTGCGGACTCCTCCTGTGTTAAATTTGGAGTCCAATGACTATCGTTACGTCGACAAATACAGCCACTATTCTGCGTCAGCAAAATTCCGCAGAGCTGAGATGAATTATTTATTTTTTTAGTGGTATTTTTGAGGGAGAGAGTTTGTCCAAGACACCAAGAGTCCTCCCTACTCTTCTTTGAGCATTGCCATGAAATCTTTCACATCCACTTGAGCAGTTAGTAATTGTGTGCACACCGAATAGTCTCCTTCATATCTTAAACAATTGCTAGTTTATCGCTATATCAAAGCAATAACATTTACTTTCATTTGATTACAATTGTCTTTAACTTCCTTTATGAATGAATGCAGCACAAGGCTGACTAGAAAGGATCTCGATTCAAGCACTCGTCTGGTTCCACAGATTGAATCTGGGTCCTTCTTGGTTTGTGCGGTGTTAACCACTTGCAACTGGGTAACTTCTGGGAAATCCACGCATGTTGGAATAGGTATTGGGCGAGGTGGGGTTCCAGTTTGCTTGTGATGCTTGTAAGAAGAAAGCTGGACCAATAAAAGAAGAAAAGACTTGCATTTATATAGCGCCTTTCACGACCTCTGGACGTCTCAAAGTACTTTACAGCCAATGAAGTATTTTTGAAATGTAGTCACTGTTGTAATGTGGGAAACTGTAAAAACTGTTGCAAAGGAACCTCAATTTAAAAAGGTACCAGACTAATTTTTAACTCCTTCCTGGAAACAGTCTAAAGTTTACCACCCATATGGAGGGATTATTAGATGCCTGAAATTAAGTGTGCTTCAATTATCATTCACCAAGCCAATTTACATTAACACACTACACAAACAAGCCTCCTTCATCCCATAAACCAGGAGCAAAGAGGTCTGATTTCAACCCCAGTGTCTTTGAGGGATTTCTCTTCAGTCTGAGTAGATAGAAACTGCGAATCAGTATCATCAGACTATCACTTCAACTCCATGAAACTTCAACCAAATTTTTTACTGCTGATAATCTAGAATCCATCGCTTTTGTTTGGGGGAAAGATCCAATTCCGCCACGTCGCTCAGAATGTTCTGGAATCTCCCAGGGACCTTTGTGCCTTGTTGAAGATTCTGGAAAACATCCAGGGAGCTTTGCACCAGGCTCAAGATTCTGAAAGCTTCCTAGCAGCTTTGCTGTCGAGCAAGGGGGCAACACATGGAATAGAGCCTGAATCTTGTGCAAAGCTGGTTAGCCCTCCACCTGGTGGATAAACTGTTGTAAATGGCACAATATTTTCCAGCCTGGAATCAGTATTAGGTAAGCAATCACAGAGGGGCAGGCAGGAAAGATCAGCTACACCCACCCCTTGTACAAGCTGCCTGATTCTCTACCCAGGAGGCAGAGAAGGAAAGACTTGGATTTATACAACGCCTTTTTGACCACTGGACGTCTCAAAGCGCTTTACAGCCAATGAAGTACTTTTTGAGTGTAGTCACTGTTGCAAAGTAGGAAATGTGGCAGCCAATTTGTGCACAAGCAAGCACCCACAAACAGCAATGTGATAATGACCAGATAATCTAGGGTTTTTGTTATGTTGATTGAGGGATAAATATTGGCCAGGGGAGAACTCCCCTGTTCTTCTTCGAAATAGTGCCATGTGATCTTTTATGTCCACTTGAGAGAACAGACAGGGCCTCGGTTTAACATCTCATCTGAAAGACGGCACCTCCGATAGTGCAGCACTCCCTCAGCACTGCACTGAAGTGTGAGCCTAGATTTATTTGTGCTCATGTCCCTGGAGTGAACCCACAACCTTCTGATTTGAATCAACAGTGTTGAAAATTACCTCCATTGTATTGAGCCAGCACATCAAGAGAAAAATCAAACTGTCTTGTCACTTTCATCAGAATCCGTTTGGTCAGAAGCATACATCCCAAACACCTGAAACAAACTTCTGGTGCATTTTTGTTGAGATCTCTGTAATGATTTAGATAGCTACTAGAATTGTGAAATCAGCTAGAGTATTTGCTGCATCTATATCTTCAAGATCAGTATGGCACCTTCCCATGATAAACCATTTGTCACTTCTGGAATGTTTTTATTATTGCAAGAAGCTTGTAAGCTATTGGAATACCCTGACTATGTTTTACTACAAGGTGCTATAGAAATGCAAGTTGTTGTTCAAGCACCATTGCTAACTGACATACTGCAATTTGTTTAGTGACTGCTTCTCACATTCTTACATGGTTCTCTATTTGTCTGCCTCGTTTCACATTTCCTCACCAAATTTTAGTCAAATTTCCTACATGCCCTCCAGTCAAACAACCTTCAACATCTGCTGCCTAGACTTGCACACAAAGAAAGGGGGCTTGAAAAAGGTACTGCAGGCACGTGCACAACTGTAGCCCATGATGAGGCATTGCCATCAGAAAATGCGATTTGGAGACCAAATCAATAGAAGATGCCTCTGCACTTAGTCATGTAGAAAATAAGATATGTCTGTAATCAGAAATACCAAAAAAACAATGGTCCCGAATTTGGTGACCTCACCGCCCACTGCCGGCGAGTTTTTTTGGCGGTCTCCCCTCGGTGACAGATTCCTCCAGGTCTACAGCCGGCGGGAGGGAAGTACGGCCGGGAACCACCCACTGACGGACAAGTCATGCAAGTGTCCTCCCGCCGCCGAGCTGGCAGATTCCTCCGGGCGGGAGTCGGCAGCAGCAGGGGGAAGGACTGCTGCGTAGAGGCAGGTCTAACCCTGGCAGTAAGTAAGATGACCTGCAAAAAAAGGTTAGTGAACAACTTAAAAAAAATGTTTTCAGCGATTTATCTATATGGGGTACCCTGAAGGTGTTCCAGTGTTTTTTTCTCAAGGTTTTTATTTTTAGGTCTTCCCCACTCCCTGGGCCCGACTCAATCCATGATGGCACTTTGGCAAGGATCGCATTTGCCGCCGAAATTGGGAGCTCCCGCCCGCTGCCGCCCAGATTGACAGCATAAGCTGTTTTTTGCCGCCAGACGGTACTGCCATCTCTTTTAAAGGAATCTTCCTGGCAAACTACCGCCCCCGATCTCTCGGCAGCCATTCTTTGGCTGTCCTTTGGACAGCACTTGGGCAGGCCTTGGCTTTGGTCAAGACGAGTTAACGCTTAGAAATTCTTCTAGCACATCTTTTTACAAGTTGTTACTGAGATATAGATTTGACCTATTATACTTCAGTCAGGATTCTCATGAACGACAGATTTAGAAATACTTACATTTATATAGCGCCTTCATGACTTTGGGACTTGTCATCACTGTTGTAATGCAGGAAATGCGGCAGCCCAACAGCAATGAAATAAACAACTAGATAATCTGTTTTTTAGTGATGCTGATTGAGGGATAAATATTGGCCAGGACACTGGGGATAACTCCCCTGCTCTTCTTCGAAGTAGTGCCTACCTGAGAGAGCAGACGGGGGCCTGGTTTAATGTCTCATTCGAAAGATGGCACCTCCGACAGTGCAGCACTCAATCAGTACTGCACTGGAGTATCAGTCTAGATTCTGTGCTCAAGTCTCTGAAGGGAGACGTATACTGGGAATGTGTCTGACCAGGAAGTGCAAACACTGAGCCAAGATTATTTTGTCAGTCTTCAATGGCACAGCTTTCTACCTCAGTTCATTTAAATCATTAATTCAGCAACTTAACCTAAACTGGAAACAGAAGAACAAAAATCAATGTCTCGATTGCATTGCGAGTTCAATAAATCCACCAGAACTTTAAAAAGGGTAATATCTTTTTTATCACAGCCTCTGAGTTTGAATCTTAAGGATATAATTAACTTTGTATCCAAAATCACAATTCAAGGAAATGCTTATTAAGAGAGTAAACATGATAACAAAACTACTTGGGAGGCCCAAGTGTCACTAAGGGTGACTTTACTTGAACCTCTCAACTGGCATTGAACTGTATCTGTTGTTTCCTGCGTTCTTTACTTCAGAGCAGGTGGAAATGTTCCAACAACCACAATAAGTATTGTCGTGCCTTCTTTTCTTAAATCTCAATATATATCACATCTACCATCTCTTCAGTTGCCTAGGCCCTAAGCTCTAGAATTCCCTCCCTGCCTCTCTCTCCTCCTTTAAGATGCTCTTTAAAACCTACCTCTTTGACCAAGCTTTTGGTCACCTGTCCTAATTTCACCTTACGTGGCTCAGCGTCAAATTTGCTCGTGAAGTGCCTTGGGTGCAATGGTTTTTACTACGCTAAAGGTACTATATCAATGCAAGTTGCTGTTGTTGCTGAAAGGTATAGTTCAAATCAGAAAAAGTCACCTCAGAAGATCTTCAAGAAAAATGGATTTGTAATGACAATTATAAAATGACAGATCACTTTCATTGCAAGACCTGCCGTATCTCGAGCTGAAATCAATAAAAGAGTGCATGAGGGGAACACAATTGAAACCTGCTCAGAATAATTATTGGTCCACAAACATCAAAGTGTAAGATGAGACTTCTGGCACAGTTAAAGTGAAACCGGAGTATCTACCAGTCGAGAAGTTATATTAACAGTTGAATGTTTAAACACATTAAATATTGACAACACTTGTAGCAGTTATTATTATATCTAGTCAGTCCTGAACAAGGGGAACATCTCATCTCTAGAAGGGCTTCACATTTGTATGACCTGTAAAAAATACATGTCACTTCATTACCTCTGACCACACTTCAGGCCAGCTCCCCTATACTTTCTGCTCAGTTTCCAACACTCTCCTTGTAACGCGTCTTGGGAAATTGTGCTGTGTGCAAAGCCTAATAGAAATATAGAAAAGCTGCTGTTGGAGTAGAGGTGAGCAGCTATCGAGCGACAAGAGAAGGAAGTAAATATTAAACATGCGGATGCAGAAATATGGCTTGGCTTTTGAAGTGTCAAATTAATGTACAGTCCAACTGTTAGTGTAAAATAATTAATCGAAAAAGACACTCACTTCTTGGTTTTGTGATGCTACAAGTCTAATGGAGTAAAATGTCACGAGTATGACTTTTGGAGACCAATTACTAAAGGTTAGTTCTCACTCGTGGGTAGAGTTGGAGGTGATAAATCGTTTTTTGAGTCAAGGTAATCCAAATGTAGTATTGCTAGCCCACAAAATGGACCTTCAGCCAAAGACTGACTGTCCTTGTGAAATTTCCTACTGGTGGAGCAGACACTGTATAATTACTAACAGTAAGGGTGAACAGTAGTCCAACTGTCCATTAGTTCCTTTGCGGCTGGGAAAAGCTTTCAAATTGTAGAACTCTGTCACTCCGGGATATTCTGACCAGCTTTTTACAGAAAGGATTTGGAAAAAGACTTGCTTTTACCAATGTTGGGTTTTTAAAGCGGAGTGTATTCACAAAATTTAGAAAAATAAAACACCTAGACCAGGAGTGTCAAACACATCCGACATCCTGGCACTTGGCATGGGCCACATTCAGCAAAAATAATTTGGATACACTAGGGTAGAAATTGGCATGCATTTAGCCAATTGTTTCGGTGTAAATCATCATCATAGGCAGTCCCTCAGAGTCGAGGATGACTTGCTTCCACACTAGGTGTAAAACAAATGCAATGTATACCAATTTCTGGACACGAGCTTCCTGCACCTAACCTGTGTCGACAGCATGGCCTAATGGTCCTCACTGTTTTTAGGCACACCTGGTGGCTGCCTGAAATCAGCGGTGGAACAATTTAAATATGCAAAGAAGGTCCGAGCGCCTGTTTCGGGATCCTTCTGCAAAGTGCGTCAAAACCTAATTGGAGTATGTCCCCTGCGAACTCCGAGGAGTTTTTCCAGTTCTACAGTGGCCTAAATAGTGGTTCTTGAAGGGACCTCCGCAGGCCGCTGAAGAAATGGTAGGGAAAGAGTGCCTCTCTCAGCTCCAAACAACTATTGCGGGCTGCTGACGGGCTCAGCATCTCCTACATTTTTCTCCGGCCTCTGTGCCATGTAGGGTGCCCACCTCCCAGGGCCTACCTGTGATGCAGCAGGCCTGAATTTAATCTGGGTGTGTCACTGGAGTCAACTATTATGTATTAATGCTTGGGGGTCACCAGACACCAGAGGGCGCCATGGTCGGAGGTCATCAGGCTGTATGCATGTGGCATGTGTGCTTGGTCACCTGTATATAAGCTGGGTATCTTCGTCATGCAGACACTATTGGGCTGGAATAAAGATGGATCAGGTTGCACCTGAGTGAGTTTACAGAAACCAGACTCTTGAGTAATTATAATTGGCGACGAGGTAATTTAAGAACTTTTGCATGCACAATGGGCACGGTTGAAATTCTGGAAATTCGTGGAGGACAAGGATTGGGCAGATTTTGTCGTCTGCCTGGATCAGTATTTTGTGGCCAATGGCATGGAGGCAGAGGCCTACGCAATTAAGCGCAGGGCAGTTCTCACCGTTTGTGGTCTGAAAATTTACGGCCTCATGAAGAATCTTCTCTCGCCTGTACGTCCGGCAGAAAAAGGGTATGAGGAATTGTGTACGTTGGTGGGTAACCATCTGAAGCCACAAGAGGGCATCATATCATGCTACACGCATGTTCATGCGGAGGGCCAGGTCGTGTCGGGATTTGTCACCGACCTGTGACGTCTTGCTGAGCCGTGTAAGTTCGGGAACATGCTGCGTGAAGTCCTCGCGATAGGCATCAGCGATCCTCAGGAAGCTTTTGGCTGCAGAGACGCTGGATTTGAAAAAGGCCATCGCGACTGCCCAGGCATGCATGACGGATGATAATTTGAGGCAGATATCATTGACGAGTCGGAGTTCCACTGCAAGTACTGTAAACAAGATGGCGTCGTTTTCGGGCAGAGCTGCTTACGCGAAACCTGCCGCTGCTCAGAGCCCGCCAACTGGTTCGAACCAGATTTCAGAGGAATATGGAGAGTTTACTGAAATCCGTTCCTAGAACTGTCGTGTTTCAAGATGACATTCTGGTCACAGGTCGCGACACTGCTGAACATCTGAACAATCTTGAAGAAGTCCTACAGCATCTGGACAAAGTGGGACTCAGGCTGAAATGCTCCAAGTGTGTATTCATGGCACCTGAAATCGAATTCCTCGGGAGGAAGATTGCTGCTGATGGCATCAGGCCAACTGATTCGAAAACCGAGGCCATCAAAAATGCAACCAGGCCTCAGAATGTGATGGAGCTGCGTTCGTTCCTTGGGCTACTCAACTACTTTGGTAATTTCTTACCCAGATTGAGCACTTTACTAGAGCCACTGCATGTGTTACTAAGAAAAGGCAACAACTGGCTCTGGGGTGCGTCTCAAGATAGAGCCTTTGAGAAAGCCAAGAATCTGCTATGTTCAAACAAGTTGCTTGTTCATTATGATCCGTGTAAGCGTCTTGTATTGGCCTGTGATGCTTCATCATATGGGGTTGGCTGCGTACTCCAACAAGCAAATGAATCGGGCAAGCTACAACCTGTTGCATATGCTTCGAGAAGTCTGTCTAAAGCAGAAAGCGCTTACAGTATGATAGAGAAAGAAGCTTTGGCCTGTGTGTATGGGATTAAAAAAAAAATGTACCGGTACCTGTTTAGTCTTCGTTTTGAACTAGAAACGGATCACAAGCCACTCATTTCATTGTTTGCGGAAAAAAAAGTTATTAATACCAAAGCATCATTCCGCTTTCAAAAGGTGGGCGCTAATATTGTCTGCCTATGATTACATCATCCGTCATAGATCTGGTACTGAGAATTGTGCCGATGCACTGAGTTGTCTGCCCTTACCTACAACTGAGATGGAGACACCTGAATCTGCAGATCTACTGTTAGTAATGGATACTCTTTAGAGTGAAGGAACCCCTGTCACTGCTCAACAAGTTAGGATCTGGACCAGCCATGACCCTATTTTTTTGGTTGTGAAGCGGTATGTACTCAGTGGTGATTGGTCTGCCATACCTATGAAGATGCATGAGGAGATCAAATCTTATAACCATCGCAAGGATGAGCTGTCCATTCAGTCAAACTGTTTATTGTGGGGTAATCATGTAATCATGCCTAAGAAAGATCGAGAAAAATTTGTACGTGAACTTCATAGCACTCATCCTGGTATAGTCATGATAAAGTCCATTGTTAGGTCTCATGTATGGTGGCCTGGAATTGACTCTGATCTGGAATCATGCATGCATCAGTGCAATACTTGCACGTACCTAAGTAAAGTACCAGTGGAATCTCCGCTGAGTCTTTGGTCGTGGCCATCCAAACCATGGTCGAGGATCCACATTGATTTTGCGGGCCCATTACTCGGAAACATTTTTTTTATCGTAGTAGATGCATATTCTAAGTGGATAGAGTGTGTTATTGTGTCATCCAATAATCTAGTTACCATTGAGAGCCTTCGTATCATGTTTGCTACTCATGGTTTGCCTGACATTGTTGTGAGCGACAACGGATCTTGCTTCACAAGTCTTTAATTCCAGGAGTTCATGAAACTCAATGGCATCAGGCATGTGAGATCAGCTCCATGCAAGCCTGCTTCTAATGGTCAAGCAGAGCGTTCCGTTCAAACGGTCAAGCAAAGTATGAAACGTGTAACTCAAGGCACACTGCAGAGACGGTTGTCATGTTTATTGCTCAGTTACAGGTCAAGACCTCATACGCTTACTGGGGTTCCTCCCGCTGAACTACTGATCAAGAGAAATCTCAAGACCAGGCTTTCGCTTGTTCACCCTGATTTGAATGATCGTATTGAAAACAGACGTCAAAGTCAGCAATGGTGTCATGATCGTGTTGCTGTGTCACGTGACATCTCGGTCAACGATCCGGTTTATGTACTTAACTATGGTCAAGGTCCAAAGTGGATCGCCGGCAGTGCTACAGCCAAGTAGGGTAACAGAGTGTTTACTGTCGTGCTCAAGAATGGGCAAACATGCAGGAAACACTTTGACCAGGTTAAACTGCGGCACACGGAAGAACTGGAACCAAGTGAGGAAGATGCAGTCAATGACCAACCAACCAACCATTGTTCACTTATCAGAGGACTCTGCTGACATTACTGACTCTGAACCTTCAGTCTCTGATGTGGTCATGACCACTCCCGTCAGATCAGCTACTCAGCCCTCAGTCTCAACGGACTCAGAGCGCTCGTCCAGAGCCAAAGTTGAACTGAGACAATCAACTCATGAGAGAAAAGCCCCAGACCATCTTAATTTGTAAAATAACTGTTGTTAAGATTTTAAAAGGGGGATGTTGTTCTGTATTAATGCTTGGGGGTCACCATACACCAGGGGGCGCCAGAGTCGGAGGTCATCGGGCTGTACGCATGTGGCATGTGTGCTTGGTAACCTGTATATAAGCTGGGGGTCTTTGTCACGGAGGCACTTTTGGGCTGGAATAAAGATGGATCAGGTTGCACCTGAGTGAGTTTAAAGTAACCAGACTCTTGAGTCATTACATCAACAGCACTCATTTGCGGTAACAGTGAGGAAGCATTTTTCTTCTTAGAAGCATCATTGGAACATATGACAGCTTTACTGGTGTCTGCAACATTTCAGCTGGGGGTGGTGGGGGGGGGGGGGATGTTGTCGGTCAGGTCCAATGGTCAAGCTTTGACCGGGCTCCAGGAGTGGTAGCATGTGGTGAGAAGCGTGCTTGGGTGAAAGGAGGGAGAAACAGGCAGTGAAGAAGAAAACTAATGCAAAGTAGATACAATACCTGTCTTGTGTAGTTTTGTACCATTGAGACATTGGACATGATCGGTTAAGAACATAAGAATATAAGAAATAGGAGCAGGAGTAGGCCATTTGGCCCCTCGAGCCTGCTCCGCCATTCAATAAGATCATGGCTGATCTGATCATGGACTCAGCTCCACTTCCCTGCCCGCTCCACATAACCCTTTACTCCCTTATCTTTCAAAAATCTGTCTATAGCCACCTTAAATATATTCAATGACCCAGCCTCCACAGCTCTGTAGGGCAGAGAATTCCACAGATTTACAACCCTCAGAAGAAATTCCTCTTCATCTCATTTTTAGATAGGCGACTACTTATTCTGAAACTATGCCCCCTAGTTCTAGATTCCCCCATGAGTGGAAATAACCTTGTCAAGCTCCCTCATTATTTCATATGTTTCAATAAGATCACCTCTCATTCTTCTGAACTCCAATGAGTACAGGCCCAACCTACTCAACCTATCCTCATAAATCAACCCTCTCATCTCCGGAATCAACCTAGTGAACCTTCTCTGAACTGCCGCCAATGCAGGTATATCCCTCCTTAAATAAGGAGACCAAAACTGTACCCAGTACTCTAGGTGTGGCCTCACCAATACCCTGTACAGCTGTAGCTTTTATATTCCATCCATCTTGCAATAAAGGCCAACATTCCATTTGCCTTCCTGATTACTTGCTGTACCTGCATACTAACTTTTTGTTTTTCATGCACAAGGACCCCCAGGTCCCTCTGTACTAAAGCATTTTGTAATTTTTCTCCATGTAAATTGTAATTTGCTTTTTTATTTTTCTGCCAAAGTGCATAACCTCACACTTTCCTACATTATACTCCATCTGCAAAATGTTTGCCCACTCACTTAGCCTGTCTATATCCCTTTGCAGACTTTTTGTGTCCTCCTCACAACTTGCTTTCCCCCCCATCTTTGTATCATCAGCAAACTTGGCTACATTACACTCGGTCCCTTCATCTAAATCATTAATATAGTTTGTAAACAGTTGAGGCCCCAGCACCGATCCCTGTGGCACCCCACTAGTTACTGTTTGCCAACCAGAAAATGACCCATTTATCCCGACTATCTGTTTGTTAGCCAATCCTCCATCCATGCTAATATATCACCCCCAACCCCATGAACTTTTATCTTGTGCAGTAACCTTTTATGTGGCACCTTATCGAATGCTTTCTGGAAATCCAAATACACCACATCCACTGGTTCCCCCTTATCCACCCTGCTCACTACATCCTCAAACTCCAGCAAATTTGTCAAACATAGCCATGTGGTATTAATCATGTGGTCAACACAAGCAAGCGAGTAAATGTTATTAGCACTCTACAATCTTACATCTTTGCATTCTAAAAGACACCAAAAACATCTAATAGTTTAAAGAAACAGATATGCTTGATCTCACCACGATATCTAATACTTTATACCTTTCATTCTTAACGGTCTTCAATTGGACAGCAGTGTGTTGTTTCGAATAACACTGGATGAACACTCCATTTCTCTGGCAAGCTTTAAGTATCATTGCATTCCACTCTAGCCCCAATGAAAAATAGACAAAAGGAAAAAAAAAATTCTCTAACTGTATAAACTGATAAATCAGCCAGCCCAACACTCGTGACACTCAATTAAAATGTCCACCTCTGACACAAGATGGAAAAACTCCAGACTGGAACTAAGAAAGCAGCTTTTTATTTTAAGTGCATACCACCTTCTTTATCTTTGCCTGTTTCCCATGTACCATCTACAGCCAAGAGGACAAACGCACAACCTGCACCCAGACCTTGGCCAATATTGCTCCGAAAGTGGATTAAATGGTGAGCAAAATGTGGGCAGGGATAATTCTCCCTTTGATCTTCCCTCCCCTCCTGCAGAGAGCATCCAATATCCCTTTGGGCCTGGAAATGCCTGCCACCACTCTTGCGATCTCTGTCGCGAGAAGTTTGCCTTTTTCGATACACTCTTAAACCCCAGTTGCACCTAATCCAAAAATGCCTAACTTTTAAAGGAGTATTTAACAGCGAATTACTGTAGAAGTGCCCAAGTTTTCACTGATTGCCGGCAGGAGGGAAGGAGAGAGAGAGAGAAAAAGAGAGAGCGAGCAAGCGAGAGAGTGAGTCCACAGCACAGTCCATCGGGGCGCAGGAGGGGCGCGAGTTCGGGGCCCAGAAGAGGCAAGGGCCCTGGGCAGCACAGGTCAGCTCTCACTGCGATGTGTGTGTGCATTAGGTCCGTGCAGTAGAACTGGTCTCCAGTCATTTTGGCTATTCCTTGCCACTGGACCAAGACCAAGCTCTGTCAAGCTCGTGTGGTGGCTGGTGTGCAACGGCCATCACACGTTAAAAAAAATCCATGCATAGGCATCTTCCATTCTTCAATTTGCAGTTCAGGACCTGGAATATTGGGTCCTTCATTGAAACACCTGTGAATTCATCCCTTTTTGGCATGGAAGCAAGTCATCCTCGATCCGAGGGACTGCCTGAGAAGGAGAAGAAGAAGAGCAGAGTGACAGTACTCTGGCGTGCTGCAGCACTTGAGAATCCAGTCTCTCTTCAGCATAAAACAGAGTTAAAGGCCTCTGTGGCACGCAAGGCGCTGAAATACAATTGGGTCTTCTTCATTACAAGCACTCAGCCAATGAAAACAAACGTTAATGCATTGCAAAATCATATTTCATACAGCATGCAAGTAAAAAGGTTATTTCTATTATCGAACAACAATGCACCATATCTTCCTAGGCTGTGTTGAATTCACCTTCAATGCTCAAAGTTTTACACCAGATACTTTCATGTTGACATGAATTATGGCATTAACAAAGTACATCAGAGTGAACGGAAAATAGGTCGATAGGATTTTTCAAGTATGACCCCATTAGGGCAAATCATTTAAATTGCTGCAAGCTAGAATGGGCTGGAATTAATATGGCTGTGGTCTCTTTTGTAGAGATAAATCTGTTGAACAGAGATTTATTTTTCATTCAGGATGAAAGAGCAAATCTCCATTTCACATTTTAGCATCCCTAAATCAAAGCACAAAAGGTCGTTGGTTTCCAGACCTCCACGTGCAAGATTTGCACTAAAAAAATGTTACCGTTTAATTCTAATCGTTGTTCCGTCAAAGCCATATCAAGCATTGGCTCACGTCAAACATGAACCCTCATAAGCTCCTTCTTCACCAATGGATTTTTGATTCGTGCTATGTTTGCAACAGAACAATCAATTTACAAAACATTGTGTGAATAATTTGCGTCAAATAATACTGCAGGGAGAGTTGGCAAGAATTGTATTTGTCAGCCTCTTCATATGTACTGGCAGATGATACAATGTCAAATTGTATCCTACAGTATGTGTAAGTTATTTGATGTCTTAATCCCACTCCAGGAATTTGAGCACAAATATCTAAGCTGACACTCCAGTGCAATGCTGAGGGAGTGCTGCACTGTCGGAGGTGCTCTTTTGGATAAGACGTTAAACCGAGGCCCCGTCTGCTCTCTCAGGTGGACATAAAAGATCCCATGCCACTACTTCAAATAAGAGTAGGGGAGTTACCCCCGGTGTCCTGGCCAATATTTATCCCTCAATCAACATCACTAAAAACAGTTTATCCGGTCATTTCACGTTGCTGTTTGTGGGAGCTTGCTTGTGCGCAAATTGGCTGCCGCGTTTCCCACATTATAACAGTGACCATACTTCAAAAGTACTTCATTGGCTGTAAAGCACTTTGAGACATCCAGTGGTTGTGATAGGCGCTATATAAATGGAAGTCTTTCTTTCTTCATATTCTTATCCCTAATATGTGTGCTGATTTTCCTACAAATCAATCTAACAGCCTTTACAGATTTCAGCTCCTGCTAGCCACAGTGCAGAGGCAGATGTCCAGTAAAAGAATGGTCAGAATCTTGCTGGAAAAATAACAGCGTCTTAATGACGCATGTCGTTATTAATGATCAAATCGGCCAGCAAGTTAGGAGAATAAGAGACACTCCGTGACTTGTGAATCTCTAGAAGTTATTGGTCGATTTACATCACTCCACCATTTGTTTCACAAATGCCATCTTGCCCTTATTTTTAAGAAATTGCTAGATTTGCAGATTTATTTTCCCCTAGACTTGCTGCAGAAAGTTAGGGCTGGTAACTAAAAGTGTAGGTACCTTTTTAAGCGATGTGATAATTGTTACTGCAATGCCCATCAACCTTTCTGGTCCACAAAGGGAACAATTTAAACTGTCTAATCTCATTCCTGCATGTAGTCAATTCCTCTTGGTGATTTAAAACATTTTAAATGTTTAATTTTTTAATGTTATTTTACTCATCCTTTCTATCTCTTTTCACTCTCTTAATCTAATCTTTCTTTCTCTCTCTTTATTTCTCTCCCTGTACCTGATTTGACTCTAAGTCACCCCATTTCCTGCTCAGTCGTGCCTCTGTTTCTTTCTCAATCCTTAAATCTCATTGGTGAAGGAGATAGACTATTTGCACCACCATTCACTAAGGGACCCATTGCCCTTGCCATGCTGTTATCAGCTCGTACTGCCAGCAAGATACAGCACAAAAGATTTTTGAGCTGAGGGCTGCAGGATAAAGTCGAACTAATGGCGTACGCCACGAGATGCCCCGCTCCAGCAAGATCCGGCCCATTATTTCAGCAGTAGCTGTCCTCCCATGGGGTTTGCCATCTTACACTTCCCATCTCAACTTGTTTCAACCTCCACTATGTTCAATCCTTAATACCAAAAAGAATTTGAGATAAAGTAATGAAAACCACAGCTCTGTGAGAAACCAATCAAAAAGCATCCATGCTGTTGTTGAAAATCTGGCACGTTAAGTGGCTACATTGGGAAAAACAAACAAGCAGAGATGTCTCGGAGATGGAAATGAAGAAAAATTTATCGGAGAACAAAATGGGCATTTTGACTGATGAAGTGATGCGGAATGAGAAAAAGCTGTTCAGGAGCAGCAAGCCAATCCCCCTGTGGCCAAAAGAAAAAGTCAATGCAGAAAGGCACCAAGGTCCCCTACAACACTCACTGCAATCTAAAATCTTTTATACTTTACCTCTTGTGCAGCCTCCTGCCTGCAGTTTTATGGTCCCCACCTCTGGCCAGGCAGTGGATCTGAAAGCTATGGTAATGAGGACCGGCCATTAAAATCGGCCAGTACTCCACATCTCAAAGTTCACGTGCAGAGTAGCATGCTCACTACCCCGCTCTCCCCATAAAATCAGGGCCATGATGTCTGAACTTCCAGAATACCTGTGGTAAATTGTATGTATTGATTTCTGTGGACCATTTCCATCTGATGACTGACCAAGCATGACCATGGAGATTAACTCAAAAAGGTCTCCAAAAGATGAAACCATGATCGTGTAAACAGTGGTTCCTCTTCAGTAGCCACAGCTTAAACTGTGCAACTATTGATAAACAAGAACACCAGTAGCCATAGGACCTGCATTAACCATTCACAGTCTCAAATGCAGCCACAGCCTTCAACTGCTAAAGCTCTGGAAATATGAGCATCTGGAGACCTAGGTGGCACAGTGGGTCAGACACAACTACAACTTGTATTTATATAGCATCTTTAACATAGTAAAATGCCCCAAGGCGCTTCACAGGTGTGTTATAAGACAAAAAAATAAATTTGACACCGAGCCAGATAAGAAGAAATTACGGGAGATGACCAAAAGTTTGGTGAAAGTGGTAGATTTTAAGGAGCATCTTGAAGGAGGAAAGAGACAGAGAGGCGGAGAGGTTTAGGCAGGGAGTTCCAGAGCTTAGGGCCGAGGCGCCAATGGTGGAGCGATGAAAATCAAGGATGCACAAAATGCCAGAGTTGGAGGGAGGAGAGATCTCAGAGGGTTGTGGGACTGGAGGAGGTTACAGAGATAGGGAGGGAGTTGAACACAAATATGAGGATTTTAAAATTAAGGCGTTGCCGAACTTTGAGCCAAAGTAGGTCAGCGAGCACATGAGTGAGAGGAACATGGTTTACACTGACCTTTTGCTTTTGGGACCTGGACTGAAATCCAATCCAGACTGATGTAAATCTGCTGGCTGTAAGGGTCCTGAAAATGAGATTAGGTAATCTCAATCCTGCTACTACACAAAACTGTCCCGAACATGTATTCTAATGCAGGGACCATAGGATAGCTGATATGAAAAATTGTAAGATTGTTGCACCGTGGGTTGCTCTTGTGTGTCTGGGGTTGAGGCATGTTATGGGGCAGAGTAGAAAGAGATTTGCTCGGCACCTGTTCGTGCAATACCCGACATGGGATTGCTTCAGGCTGGCACTGAAATGGAAACAGTTATATGGCCTAGCATCCCTCATCTTAACGAGCACATTTATTTTAAGAACATGAATCCAAGCAATGTCAATATAATGGATCACAACATCCACGTAAAACCATCTTGTGTACAAATCCCTTCATAAAATCAAAAAGTGCCTAATATTCATGACTCATGTCCTAAAACTGAGTCACATCAGGGATATTGGTGAATTAAGTATTAAACAAATAAAAACCCCTCCAAACTTTAGCGGGCTCCGCACGCCTAAACCGGAGTCAATTCTGCTCCTTTCACCTGATACAATGACAGTGCCTTTGCCTCTTTAACTCTCTTAGTTATACAGGCCACAAGATCAAAGCACAGCCAACACCTCTCAGTCCATTCACATACTCCCGAAACCTCTCCCACACTCCTATTATCACCTGTGTTGTTATGTATTTAACTCTTGGCAACCTGTATCACACCACCACCAGAGGGCCTACCTGTTGGAGTCCCAAGGGATCTCAGCATCCCTTGGGAGCACTGTATATAAGCAGGTCTCCCACATGGTACCTGCACTCTGGAGTCTAATTAAAGGAGCTAAGGTCACACTTATTCATTGCTTACAGTACTCAGCTTCATCCTTTATTATGAGTGTAACAACCTGTGCCGCCTCTTTGCAGCCACTGAGCTGCTTGTAACCAGTCTGCAGCAGATGCATATGGCCACTTTACCACTGCACGGAGAAGCAGTGCACCCCACACAACATATAACATTAAGTACCGAAACACAGTTACAGTTCGGGCTAATGGCCCGCTGCTCTTCGCTCATGCTCACCACAAAAATAAGCTTCCACGGGCAGGTCCATCGACCAAAGTTAGAGCGTGTGCACCAAATACGTATGATGGAGTGCTGCGGTGTGAGCAATGGATCCTTATACTGTTCAGGCTTACACTGGAAATAACATGGGCTACCTATCCTGATCTCTCAGATAGTGGGAGAAACAACAAGCTGACAAGCTCGATGCTTGCCCCACTCATCGGGAACAAATTAATATAGGGGGTCCTTCAACAGATGTCAAGACCCTCAATAACATATTTAAGGGGCCCAACACCTGTTTTAGGCACCTAACAAAATGGTCCCCATAAATTTAGCAGTGGGACCAATGCCTCTGTGGATTGGACGACCCACTGCTAAATTGGTATTTTACGTGCCCGTTTTATACTCAGAAAAATGGAGCAACACCCACCAATTTCTACCCCATTGAGTCTTTATTGAAATTCAGTATTTAGAACTACATGATAACACAATGCAGAATAAGTGGTAGGACACTGAGAAGTGTAAAGGAACAGAGAGACGTTGGAGTGCATGTCCACATATCCCTGAAGGTAACAGGACAGGTAGATAAGGTGGTTAATACGGGATACTTGCCTTTACTAGCTGAGGCATAGAATACAAGAGCAGGGGGGTTATGCTTGAACTGTATAAATCAATAGGTAGGCCACAGCTAGAGTACTGCATGCAGTTCTGGTCACTGCATTACAAAAAACATGTGATTGCACTAGAGAGGATACACAGGAGATTTACGAGGATGTTGCCTGGACTGGAGAATTTTAGCTATGAGGAAAAATTGGATAGGCTGGGGTTGCTTTCTTTGGAACAGAAGAGGCTGAGGGGAGACTTAATTGAGGTGCATAAAATTATGAGAGGCCTAGAAAGAGTGGATAGGAAGGACATATTTCCCTTAGCAGACGAGTCAACAATCAGGGGGCATAGATTTAAAGTAATTGGGGGGAGGTTTAGAGGGAATTTGAGAGGACATTTTTTCACCTAGAGGCTGCTGCAGGTCTGGAACTCGCTGCCTGAAAAAGAGTGGTAGAGGCAGAAACCCTCACCACATTTAAAAAGTACTTCGCTGTGCACTTAAAGTGCCATGACCTACAGGGCTATGGACCAACAGCTGTACAGTGGGATTAGGCTGGGAAGCACTTTGTCGGCCGGCGGGGACACGATGGGCCAAATGGCCTCCTTCCGTGCTGTAACTTTCTATGATTCTATGACTCTATGTGCTTTCTGTTCTGTAGATCACATTCAGGTATAATAGCAATAAAAGTTAAAACTGCTCCTGTTGTATATGCAGACTATAGGTGTACTCTCTGTGTAGTCACTGTATAGTTGCATAAGATGGAGACTTGTTTACCTGATGTACGATCAATAAGGTTTACACTGTGTATATACATGCTGGCACCACTAGAGGGTGCAACTGGTGGAGACCAGGGGTTTCCTGCCCTGGGGGCAGGGCCCAGTATAAAAGGCTGCACATCATGCTTGTGCCTCACTCTGGAGTTTGGAATAAATGACCAAGGTCACTACAGTTTGAGTACAACACATTGCCTCGTGGAGTCATTCATAAGTACATCACAGACATAATAGCTCCCAATTCACTCTTGACCACACATTTCTTGGAGCTGAAATTAGTCTTGGGAAAGCAAAATCAGGTGATCTGTAAAATAGGCTGTTGATTCGCTATCGCTCATTTTGCTCTACAGCCCAGGACCAATTTAACCCCCTTAATCGCCATCCCCAAACTATTATGTAACCCCGCCCCCTTAGTCAGGGCATATGCTCATCATCATTTCTGCGAGACCCCGAAAGAGTAGGTGAGCAGCAACTAATGCTCAGAAAGAAATCTCGCTGAAGGGATGAGAGAAACTAACTGAGACACTGATAAAAGCAGCCTTGAATGGACTTACAATGGCCTGTCATGACAATTAGAGCCAATCCAGGATAGGAACATGAACCTGTTCTGTGCAAAATGCTTTTCTACCTCATTGTTGTGTTTATATATACCCTTTGCAGATGAATTAAATGGAATTGAAATGATTGTAAACCATTCACATGGCTCTGATATTTGTAAAACAATGAACTTATTAAAATAGTGCTGAGAAGGATAATTTGGAAAAACTGGAAGATTAGGTACTCTTGTAGAGTTACAAATCTTTGAGACAAAAACATTTGCCAGAAGTGTTCACCATTTTCCTTTGGCCTTTTAAAATGGTCTCCTTTCCATCTGAAGTCAATAAAAGGAAGTGATTTGACTTTATCCTCAATGGTTTGTAAGTAATGTATTGCTTTGAAGACCAACTAGCATGAATTCTGCTCCCAATCAGCCATGAGTGTCAGTTTTCCCTAGTGAGTTTCCTGTTATTACCTCAGCAGAGAACGGCTATGAATACCAACAGCACAGTGATAAGAATGTTAACTTCACAATTAAGAGGTCAGAGGTTCAAGTCCAACAATCTGGCTGTCATTTTAAAGCTTCTCACAATGCATACTGGAAGATTATCAATTCTCAACTAGGTTAACCAGGAGGAGCATTTCACGAGATCTACATCGACTCCCTGGCCTGGCGTGACATTAGAAATTGTTCTAGATTACTCCACACGTTGAAGTGTAAGTCAATGTGGTGAGAACTATGGAGTTGGGAAAGGATAAGTAGTCAATAACAATTTTGTAAGTGAAATTCAGCTTCATAATTGTAGTCTCCTACTCGCATGGTCTATTTAATGTGCAAATGTTTTTGCAGAATGAAGGAACCACAGTTGTTTTAATTCATTTCAACTCACCCCCCATAAAAAGAAAATAAACATTCTATAGTGCCTTTCACAACCATCGGACGTCTCAAAGCACTTTACAGCCAATGAAGTACTTCTGGAGAGTAGTCACTGATGTAATGTAGGAAACGCGGCAGCAGATTTGTGCACAGCAAGCTCCAACAAACAGCAATGTGATAATGACCAGCTAATCTGTTTTTGTTATGTTGATTGAGGGATAAATATTGGCCAGGACACCGGGGATAACTTCTTCGAAACAGTGCCATGGGATCTTTAATGTTCACCTGGAAGGGCAGACAAAAGACAGCACTTCCGACAGTGCAGCATTCCCTCAGTACAGTACCGGAGGGTCAGCTTTGATTTGTGTGCTGAAGTGGGACTTGAACCCACAACCTTCTGACCCACAGGCAAGGGTGCTACCCACTGAGCCATGGCTGACACTAATTCATTATAAAGTAAGAATGTAAAGGCTATGTTAAACTGGGACTTGTGGCAATAACTATTTTCAGGCAATTCTATTTTCATAGAAAGCGCTTAGACAGCTGTCACAATATTATCCAAGGGGCTTCTGAGAACCTACTTTATTAGGAATGCATTTGTATTGTGTTAATTGCAGATTTACAGGGATAGAAATATAAGAGTCCATCTGACCTCTGTTTGAGAGATCGCTCAGAAAGTTTCCAAGCACAGCAATTGCTATGATACTCACTTCGTGCCATTATTATCATGAGTTTGGAGATATCGTGGTAGCTGAGTTTGCTTAGAATTGAACTGTTTGAATTTGCTAATCGTTATTGCACCTTAGGATCATGGGATGTCTCCTTACCTTCTGATTGACTGGAAGAGCTCCACAAAGTACCAAAGGCTGCTGGCAATATTAGATAACTGGCTCTTCTAGTTGCTGACTGGACAGCTAAGCGAGCATTACAGCCCGAAAATACTTGGCCCAGCGCTAAACTAGAGTAAGAATCAGGTACAGTATCCCGGGTCAGAGCAGGGTCAACTGAAGCCATTTCTATATTGCTTATAGGCATTATTACAGAAAACAAACAGCAGTAGGCACATACCATTTGGGGCCAAAATTGCCCCTCCCTTTAAGAATTGTTACCGCCAGAAATTGGTGACCACTCTGCGGAATGCAAAAACTGCCGATTTTCCTACAATGGCCGCCATTTTGAAAGTTCCACTCCTGCGGTATCCCAGCAGTGACCCGCTCCCCCCACTACTGCTCCGCTGCTGCCGTTCCGTCCTAAGTGTGCCAGCAGAGCGCGCACCGCTAATGTTCCCCCCAATGCCGAAATTCCGCCGAGAAAATCTTGCTCCCACCGCTCGGTGCTAACGGCAGCTTTTTCTGCTGGTGCACTGAGCTTGGAGTCCTTCTAAAATGGCGGTGCAGCTGCCATTAAAGGGGAGGGCGCATTGTCACGGCTACCATCTTTTTTTTGTCAGACGACTGCCGTGTCGGGTCGACAATTATGCCCCCAGGTTACTGGCAGCCTGGCACCTCCTCTTGGGTGCCAGGCTGCTAGCCTGGCCAAAACCCTCCCTGGTGGCCCAGTGGATTTAACCTAAAGAATCGCACAGATCTCTCCTTTAAGTGAATGGGAGAGATGTGGTGACCCTGATGATGTCATCAGTGCTGTGCTGATGACTGACAGCAGCAGACACTGTGCCCGTCCCCAACTTCCACCCCTCTAGACGATGAGCTTACGCTCACCGCCGCACTTCCACCCCCATTATGACTGACTTCCGGTACGCTGAAAAAAAGCCAAAGAGCGAAATTTCGCTCAAGAGGCCACCGCATCCACCACGCCGGTAAAATCAACTGAAACAGGGTAGTTGTGCCCCATTTTCGGCGGTGGGCAATTTTGGCCCCTTTGTGTCTTGCTGAAGTAAGGATGAGGTTAATAAAGGACAATAGAGAAGATCAAACCTGTCAATCTCACATCATTGATGCTCAATTTGACAAGACAACAAAGTTCATTATTGCTGTTCAAAGTATACATAAAATAATATGCTATTTGGGTACTTAATTTCTGTACCTGCTTTTTCCTTGAAACAGTGCACTTTTCAAGCCAGCTGTGTCACACTGCGTCTAGCTGCGTATGATATTGTACAATAGTTGCAACAAAAAAAAAAAAATCAATGCTTCTTCCACTAGCAACAAAATTTGGTTTTATATCGCGCGTTGACTGTAGAAAAAAAAACACAAGGTGCCGAGTAAGTACAACTGACACCTTGCCCCCTCCTCAGGGAAGCAGCAAGAACCATGCATTCGGGCTGCGGGCAACACACATTGCCCAGAGATTAGCAAGGATGACTAGCTCTCCAACTTTCCCTCCCTCCCTGTAGGGAAGCACCTGCCATCCACTTGGCACCTCCCACATTGGCATGGCCAGCACTGCAAAGTGTGACAGAAAACACAGCCAAAATGCCCAACCTAATATTTGTAAATATGAAGAGAAAAATATCCTGTCATTCGACATTGCTGATGACGGAATGACTAATGTCGCAATGTTGTTGCCATAATAGATTAAAATATATTTGTTTGAAGCGAACAGAAACAGGAGTGATGCTTTTGCTTTCCCTGCCTTCAATGCAGGCAGGCTGCGGGAACAGTGGGCGAAATTCCCCTCTCGACCCATCCCATCATTCTATATGTAGCACAAGAGATATGTTGGCTCACTATCCCTTTTGTCACTGTGCCTGTCCCCTAGATAGAGTGGAAGGAAGACAAGCAAGCACTGACTCTCACACTATGTGACGGTTGACAAACTGCAGAGACCGGCTGGTTTAGGGTCACTTGGCTGCAGTTTGTGAGTATAGCCAACTCCTAGACAGGACTGAGGGAGGTAGGATTAGGATTAGGAGTGCACCAAGGCAACTGTTAAAGAAAATACTTTTATTTTTAAAATAGAAAAGCCTCTCAGGAGGGATTAGTGCATATTGGCTTTACATTTTAAACAATGCCCAAAATAAAACTAAGCCTGCGTTCAGCAGCGAATGAACAAGAGTGGACTCTGACAAGAATAGCCCCATTCTGTCAAACGAAAGGTTGGCTTTAACAGAGAGTTGGTCTCCTCAGAGTTCAGAATGAATAAACACCATTGCACAGTATTTGACAAACAAGGACATGCTTGGTAATCTGTGACCGGGATCATGGAACATTTGCTTTCAATGCTCCATCACTGATCACCTATTTTTTTAATATATAAATGGTTCTCTTCTCTTCTGAAAGCATGACTCCAAACTGGTCTACAGTTCCGTGGATGCCAGAGGCCCTCAGGTAGCTCACCCAAGTGGCAACTATTCACACGGGAATCTCTGGCAGGGATTGTTATCAGGCTATTTGACTGTGGAAGGCATGACCCTCGAGCCCGAAGCCTGTCCTTGCCTGACACTCACATGCACACGACCAGCAGCAGTCGCTGGGCAGTGATCAGGAGTGCGAGCCCTGCTTGATGGTTCCTCACCCTGAGGCACTGACAGTACACCTACCAACTGTCCCAGCTGAAGACAGCTAGCTCAGCACAGACAGGGTCTGAAGCTGGACCTTCTTGGTCTATTTGACTCATCTACTCCCCAGATAAACTCACAAAGTCTCCCCCTGCCCCAACTTCAAAAAAGAAAAAAAACCCTTTAAACAATATATATGATGGTATTGAATTCCATCACACTGATTTAACTTACGAGTAGAAATCAATCAAAATAAGGGACATTTAATAGCACCCAGAGAAATGAATTCAATCAAGAAAGCAAAGAGCAGCTGGGGCAATGTCAAAAACTTGTGTCAGTGTGTGGACTAATCTCAACAGTGTGGTCATCATTGGTAGGCACCTCATGTCCCTAAACAAGCATTGCCTTCAGGCTTGTAGGCCAACATTTATAGTAACCCTGCCAATATCATGTGGCTTTCTCATTTTTACTGTGCTGCTGTAGGAAGCCGCCAGTGTTTAAACACTTGGAAAGGTTGCAGAAGGCTCAAAGTCTACTGCCACTTTAGATGGCATCATTCTGATAGGTAGCCGGCAACAAAACTCGAATCATACTCCCATTATGGCACAGCTGCTTCTGCCTCTCATAGGGTGACAGTATCCCTTTAAAAATACAATACTGTATATAGAATTTTGTTTATAAATGTGGAAATCAAAGACAGGCATTAACTAAAAGCAGTATGCACATTTTAAAAACTAGTTACACAAGAACATAAGAATTAAGATCAGGAGACTATACAGCCCCTCCATTCAATAAGATCATGGCTGATCATCGACCTCAACTCCACTTTCCCGCCTGATTCCCAGATCCCTTGATTCCCCTAGAGTCCAAAAATCTATCTCAGCCTTGAATTTACTCAACAAATGAAAGCAATTGTATTTTATAACACACTGGCTGAAGGTCACAGAGTGTGTCTGTAGCAGTATTTATAACACTTTCAGATGCAGAAACCTCCAAATAGGTTTAAACAAAATGTTCTTGCACGTAGGCCTGAATAACATTTACGCAAGTGATCAGCACCAAGTATCTGCCGAACCAACAAGAATCAGTAATACCCAGTCAGGATGGTGTTGGCTGTGGTCGAAGAGAAATAATTGAAAATATCTCCTTATAAGCGAGCTTCCACAGCAGGCGTCCTCTCATGTAATTCTCAGAAAATGCCAGTGATGATCCACTACCATCCCTCTCATTCCAGATGCTCGTGCCCAGAGCTACATCTCCTCCTTTCGGGGCAATGCTTCAAACTACCGCAAGCTGCCGAGGCAGCTCTGATTGAACAACACATGCCCACTTTCTCTCAGCGATTGCTCAAGTCACAAGTCACTGGCCTGCACGGCCCTTGTTGCTATGAGCGAGATAAACCAGTCTGTGCAAGGTTCCGTCCAGCAACAAAGCATGGTTCGCCCAAATCTTTCCAACAGATTGGAAACATATCCACCAAGTTGCATCTCCACAGTTATCAGGACAATAGGGACAAGCTAATCAACCTTTTGGGGGGCAAACACATACACTTCTCAGTACTGCCCATCATGAAGAATATTCAGAATAGGATGCTATTCGAGCACTGTCTGTGGTGGTCATATTTTGAACTGCCCAGGTGTAAGTTATACCACCAACCTGGTATGAAAGTGTAGGCGGCCTTCATGAGATCGAGTCAATTCTATGAACTTGATTATTTTCAGATGGGTGGAACTGGGAAAAGACTCTGTAAAAATAAAAGGTTAGGCTTCTTTAACCTGCAACCCCATATCCACCCATAAAACACCTTTAGATGCCCGTGAGTGCCACAAGTTCCTGTAGCCGCTGTACCTCTGTACTCAAAATGTACCTTAGCCCCTCTAATGTAATGCTCCGATACAACACGCAAGTGTCCCCAGCTGTCCTGCTACTGCACTCACATTCACATCCGATAGTCCTTCTGCTGTGCCACTCTCTTACAACACATTGCTTGTGGCTTTTGCGCCGATCAAACACAGCAGCTCAATGCGACACATTTTACACGGCAGCATACAACTAGGTCTACTGAATAACATCTGATTGGGGGGAAAAATAGCATAAAAGCGCAAATCCCTGGCGCGGCACATTAGTAAAATCATCCCTGCACGTTGCGTTATAAACAACTTTGTCGTCAGTTCCAATTTATTGCAGAAAGAACATGATTTCACAGTGCAAGCAGTATCCGATAGCAGGAGAGGAGTGGTGTGACACAATGTGATTAAAATCAAAATCAATAATCCGCTTCAATTAAAAAAATGCAATATATAAATACTATGCAAGGAGGTTGAATCACAACTGCCCTTCTGTCGAAACAGCCATCACGCTGGCTGCAAGCTGGTACAACCCGAAAACACAACTAGTGTGGACTGGCCATGGGTTTCAAAACAAATCTGTACATTTAGTGTCATCCCCTTAACTTTGTTTTTCTATACAGCACCTCGAGACTAAACATAATTTCCGGGCAGGACAATCCATATCACAATTATTTGCTTCAGAAACTCCGCACTACCAGTGTCTAACAGATGAGGAATCATACTGATAAAAGCAAAGTTCTATTTGACCAGCTGTTTTTTTTGTATTGAACACAACCTTATAGTTCATTTTTATTAATGTACAGTTTTAATGACAGTTTCCATCATTGTTCTATTAGAAGCCCATTCTGTCTAGATGCACGCCCAGCAGGATTGTATCCCTGGTACCAATTCAGATTTTGTTTTATCCAGCTGTTAACAAGCACATTTTACGCCGTTATTGAATTTCCACTCACCCCCAGCTTTCTGCTGCGGATTTTCACATATCCCTGCTTCACGATATCATTAAAATTTGAAGCCATGGCTGGTGTCGGTTTTCCACTGCTAAGCAAGTCCCTCTCAGCTGGGAGTCCTTTTTTTCAGAGCGGCTCCACGTTCCAGCCCTGGAGTGTACACTAAGGCATCTCCTTCTCCGCCTGTTCAGCCAGCAACCAGGCTCATTCCATCTCAACGGGGAGATGGAGCGTGTCACCTGATTTATTCAGCACAACTCTGCTTCCTGGATCACACCATCCCCAGCTGTCAAAGGGGGTTTGCTAAAGAACCCTGTGTGCTTACCTAAATGTACCAAACTGCTATAAATCCTGGACTGTGCACAGGCTGACGAATAAAAAAGGAGAGAAAATGAACAATTGCATGTCAACTTTTGCAAGAAGCAGTATATGATTGTACACTGGCTGTTTTTTAAAATTTAATCTGTTAAACATTGTTACAGCAAATATGTGTTGTATTCCTCAATATAGGATTTAGACAGCACTCCAGATCTGAAATATGCTGCATTATTTATTACTGGGTCCAGGCTCTCCATAAAAGTCAATGTGCTTTTGGTAAAATTTAATCCAAAAAGAACTATGACAGCAGTTATTCATAATGTATCAACTGCTATTTAAAAGCATATAATGTAATTTTCTGCATACCAGGACACCTTAAAAATGATTTCAAAGTTTAAAAAATTAAGTATAAAACTATAAAGCACAAACAGTTAACCCGCAAAACCCTCCACTGAAAGAAAGACTTCCATTTATATAAAAAAAGAAAGTATTTATATAGTGCCTTTAACAACACCAGATGTCCCAAAGCGCTTTACAGCCAATTAAGTACTTTTGGAGTGTAATCACTGTCGTAATGTGGGAAACGCAGCAGCCAATTTGAACACAGCACGCCCCCACAAACAGCAATATGATAATGACCAGATAATCTGTTTTTGTTAAGTTGATTGAGGGATAAATATTGGCCAGAACACCAAGTATAACTCCCCTGCTCTTCTTCGAAATAGTGCCATGGGATAGTTTATATCCACTTGATAGAGCAGACAGGGCCTCGATTTAACACCTCATCTGAAAGACGGAACCTCCGGTAGTGCAGCACTCCCTCAGCACTACCCTGGAGTGTCAGCCTAGATTTATGTGCTCAGGTCCCTGTAGTAGGACTTAAACCCACAATTTCTGACTCAGAGGCAAGTGAGCTACTCACTGAGCCACAGCTGACACTTTCACAACCTCAGGATGTCCCAAAGCACTTTACAGACAGTGAAATACTTCTAAAATGAATTCACTGTTGTAATGTAGGTAATGGGGCAGCCAATGTACACACAGCAAGATCCCTCAAACAACACTGTGTCAGCTGTGGTTCAGTTGATAGAACCCTCACCCCTGTGTCAGAAGGTTGTGGATTCACATCCCACTCCAGTTACTTGAGCACAAAAATCTAGACTGACACTCCAGTGCAGTACTGAGGGAGTGCTGTAATGTTGGAGGTGCCACCTTTTGGATGAGATGTTACACCGAGGCTCCCGTCTGCTCTGTCAGGTGGGTGTAAAAGATCCCATGGCACTATTTTGAAGAAGAGCAGGGGAGTTATCCTGGGTGTCCTGGCCAATATTTATCCCTTATCCAATATCACTAACAATCAGATTATCTGTGTGTGGGAGCTTGCTGTGTGCAAATTGACTGCCGCTTTTCCTACATTATAACAGTGACTACACTCCAAATGTACTTCATTGGCTGTAAAGTGCTTTGAGACGCCTGGTGGTTGTCAAAGGTGCTATATAAATGCAATTCTTTCTTTCTTTAAATGTGGTAATGGGCAGATTACGTTTTAGCGATGTTGGTTGGGGGATAAATGTTGGCCTGGAGAACTCTATTGCTCTTCACTCTTTTTTTCCCACTAATAAAACAGTTCGCATTTCATTTATTTTAATCAATATATTGGAAAATAAGCCGAGCCAGATTTGGAACATCCAAGCAACAAGAAAAGCAACATTCCTTTGTCTAAGGTGCCAAGGATAGCAAATGTGTAATGCAGATAATTCTATGCACTTTGCTATAGTGAGGTGTTAGCTGGAGTCCTATCTCCACATCTCTTTCATTAGTTAATAGTTTCATAAAAATGCACATGACTATCTCCATAGTGATGGCTGAAGAGGCCAATTTTTCATTAATTAACTGACTTCACTGTTATAAAACATCTTAGTTAAATATTCAATGCAGGAAGTCATTTCCAGCAATAATTCTTTTGAACATCTGATAGCTACGTGTGGTGATGGAGAGCGAGTTAATGGAAAGAAGCACGCAGAGACCACCACATACTTTAAAGAATCCCACCAGGGTCCTTGCACTCAAGTGAAATATCAGCACAATGCAGGTGACCTGGTAACAGCAACACCTCAACATACAGAATGTTGCCACTTTAGCCATGTGAGGTAAATGCTTTCTACCACAAGAGTTACGAAGAATGCAAAAAAGGACAAGGTCAGATGCACTATGGCTGTAATAGCGCTATTTTAATCCGCTCATACTTAATTTTCCAGAGGTTTGGAATGGGGACTTCTATTTTTATATCCCCTGGCCTGCCAACTGTTGCCATTTTATGAATAACACATGATGGGAAATATATTGACAGTCGATGGGCTGGCAGTTCTTTATTGGAGGATGGATGAACAGGTTCAGATAATGCTCAGAAAGTGTGCTAAGGATTGGAGGCAAGGGGGGCGGGAGGCAATGGTTGGGGGGGAGGGGGCGGTGGAAGAAGTAATTTAAGGGAAGCGTTGGTCAGCTTCTGGCTCAGAGCTCCCATTGCTGTTGCACCTCCTGCTCATCAACTTCCTCTTCCTCCTGGTGATTCATGGTCCTCTTCTGGGTCAGAAGGTTGTGGGTTCAAGTCTCACTCCAGGGACTTGAGCACAAAAAATCTAGGCTGACACTCCAGTGCAGGCTGAGGGAGCGCTGCACTGTCTGAGGTGCCGTCTTTTGGATGAGACATTAAACCGAGGCCCCGTCTGCTCTCTCAGGTGAACGTAAAAGATCCCATGGCACTATTTCGAAGGACAGGGGAGTTATTCCCGGTATCCTGGCAAATATTTATCCTTCAATCAACATAACAAAAGCAGATTATCTGATCTTATCACATTGCTGTTTGTGGGAGCTTGCTGTGCACAAATTTGCTGCCGCATTTCCGACATTACTAGAGTGACTACTCTCCACAAGTACTTCATTGGCTGTAAAGCTCCATGAGACGTCCGGTGGTCATGAAAGGCGCTATATAAATCCAAGTCTTTCTTTCTTTCATCTTTTTCAACTGCAATGAAGGAACCCTCAGTCTGACAGGTCCAAACAATGGAATTATAGAAACATACAAACATAGAAACATAGAAAATAGGTGCAGGAGTAGTCCATTCGGCCCTTTGAGCCTGCACCACCATTCAATGAGTTCATGGCTGAACATGCAACTTCGGCACCCCATTCCTGTTTCTTGCCATACCCCTTGATCCCCCTAGTAGTAAGGGCTACATCTAACTCCTTTTTAAATATATTTAGTGAATTGGCCTCAACAAATTCCTGTAGTAGAGAATTCCACCGGTTCGCCACTCTCTGGGTGAAGAAGTTTCTCCTCATCTCGGTCTTAAATGACTTACCCCTCATCCTTACACTGTGACCCCTGATTCTGGACTTCCCCAACATTGGGAACATTCTTCCTCCATCTAACCTGTCTAAACCCTTCAGAATTTTAAACGTTTCTATGAGATCCCCTCTCATTCTTCTGAACTCCAGTGAATACAAGCCCAGTTGATCCAGTCTTTCTTGATATGTCAGTCCTGCCATCCCGGGAATCAGTCTGGTGAAACTTCATTGCACTCCCTCAATAGCAAGAATGTCCTTCCTCAAGTTACGAGACCAAAACTGTACACAATACTCCAGGTGTGGCCTCACCAAGGTTCTGTACAACTGTAGCAACACCTCCCTGCCCCTGAACTCAAATCCCCTCGCTATGAAGGCCAACATGCCATTTGCTTTCTTAACCGCCTGCTGTACCTGCATGCCAACCTTCAATGTACCATGACACCCAGGTCTCGTTGCACCTCCCCTTTTCCTAATCTATCACCATTCAGATAATAGTCTGTCTCTCTGTTTTTACCACCACATTTAACCTCACATTTATCCACATTATACTTCATCTGCCATGCATTTGCCCACTCACCTAACCTATCCAAGTTACTCTGCATCCTCATAGCATCCTCCTCACAGCTCACACTGCCACCCAACTTAGTGTCATCCACAAATTTGGAGATACTACATTTAATCCTCTCATCTAAATCATTAATGTACAATGTAAACAGCTGGGGCCCCAGCACAGAACCTTGCGGTACCCCACTAGTCACTGCCTGCCATTCTGAAAAGTACCCATTTGCTCCTACTCTTTGTTTCCTGCCTGCCAACCAGTTCTCAATCCATGTCAGCACACTACTCCCAATCCCATGTGCTTTAACTTTGCACATTAATCTCTTGTGTGGGACCTTGTCGAAAGCCTTCGGAAAGTCCAAATACACCACATCAACTGGTTCTCCCTTGTCCATTCTACTGGAAACATCCTCAAAAAATCCCAGAAGATTTGTCAAGCATGATTTCCCTTTCACAAATCCGTGCTGATTGGACCTATCATGTCACCTCTTTTCAAATGCGCTGCTATGACATCCTTAATAATTGTTTCCAGCATTTTACCCACGACTGAGGTCAGGCTGACCGGTCTATGATTCCCTGTTTTCTCTCTCCCTCCTTTTTTTTTAAAGTGGGGTTACATTGGCTACCCTCCACTCCATAGGAACTGATCCAGAGTCTATGGAATGTTGGAAAATGACTGTCAATGCATCCGTTATTTCCAAGGCCACCTCCTTAAGTACTCTAGGATGCAGTCCATCAGGCCCTGGGGATTTATCGTCCTTCAATCCCATCAATTTCCCCAACACAATTTCCAAACTAATAAGGATTTCCCTCAGTTCTTCCTTCTTACTAGACCCTCTGACCCCTTTTATATCCGGAAGGTTGTTTGAGTCCTTCTTAGTGAATACCGAACCAAAGTACTTGTTCAATTGGTCTGCCATTTCTTTGTTCCCCGTTATGACTTCCCCTGATTCTGACTGCAGGGGACCTATGTTTGTCTTTACTAACTGTTTTCTCTTTACATATTTATAGAAGCTTTTGCAGTCCTTCTTAATGTTCCCTGCAAGCTTCCCCTTGTACTCTACTTTCCCTGCCCTTTGTCCTCCTCTGCTGAGTTCTAAATTTCTCCCAGTCCCCAGGTTCATTGCTATTTCTGGTCAATTTGTATGCCACTTCCTTGGCTTTAATACTATTTCTGATTTACCTTGATAGCCACAGTTGAGCCACCTTCCCTTTTTTATTTTTACACCAGACAGGGATGTACAATTGTTGTAGTTCATCCATGCGGTCTCTAAACGTCTGCCATTGCCCATCCACAGTCAACTCCTTAAGTATCATTCGCCAATCTATCCTAGCCAATTCATGCCTCATACCTTCAAAGTTACCCATCTTTAAGTTCTGGACCATGGTCTCTGAATTAACTGTTTCATTCTCCATCCTAATGTAGAATTCCACCATATTATGGTCACTGTTCCCCAAGGGGCCTTGCGCAACGAGATTGTTAATTAATCCTCTTTCACTACACAACACCCAGTCTAAGATTGTCTCCCCCCTAGTTGGTTCCTCGACATATTGGTCTAGAAAACCATCCCTTATGCACTCCAGGAAATCCTCCTCCACCATATTGCTTCCAGTTTGGTTAGCCCAATCTATATGCATATTAAAGTCACCCATGATAACTGCTGCACCTTTATTGCATGCACCCCTAATTTCCTGTTTGATGCCCTCCCCAACATCACTACTACTGTTTGGAGGTCTGTACACAACTTCCACTAACGTTTTTTGTCCTTTGGTGTTCTGCAGCTCTACCTATATAGATTCCACATCATCCAAGCTAATGTCCTTCCTAACTATTGCATTAATCTCCTCTTTAACCAGCAATGCTACCCCACCTCCTTTTCCTTTTATTCTATCCTTCCTGAATGTTGAATATCCTTTGATGTTGAGTTCCCAGCCCTGACCATCCTGGAACCACGTCTCTGTAATCTCAATCACATCATATCTGTTAACTTATATTTGCACAGTTAATTCGTCCACCTTATTACAGATACTCCTTGCATTAAGACTCAAAGCATTCAGGCTTGTTTTTTTTAACACCCTTTGTCCTTTTAGAATTATGATGTAGTGTGGCCCTTTTTGTTTCTTGCCTTTGTTTACTCGGCCTTCCACTATTGCTTTTTACCTTTCTACCATCTATTTCTGACTCCATATTACTTCGCCCTGTCTCGCTGCATAGGTTCCCATCACCCTGCCATATTAGTTTAAACACTCCCGAACTGCATTAGCAAATGTTACCCCTAGGACATCAGTTCCAGTCCTGCCCAAGTGCAGACCGTCCCTTTTGTACAGGTCCCACTTCCCCTAGAACTGGTTCCAATGTCCCAGGAATTTGAATCCCTCCCTCTTGCACCACTGCTCAAGCCACGTATTTATTCTAACTATGCTGGTCCCTCTACTCTGACTAGCACGTGGCACTGGTCGCAATCCAGAGATTACTACCTTTAAGGTCCTACTTTTTAATTTAACTCCTAGCTCCCTAAATTCAGCTTGTAGGACCTCTTCCAGCTTCTTACCTTTTTCGTTGGTACCTACATGTACCACGACAACTGGCTGTTCACTCTCCCTCTCCAGAATGCTTTGTAGCTGCTCCGGGACATCCTTGACCCTTTCACCAGGGAGGCAACATACCATCCTGGAGTCTCGGTTGCGGCTGCAGAAACTCCTATCTATTCCCCTTACAATAGAGTCCCCTATCACTATAGCTCTCCCACTCTTTTTCCCGCCCTTCTGTGCAGCAGAGCCACCCATGGTGCCATGAACCTGGCTGCTGGTACCTTCCCCTGGTAAGTCATCTCCCCCAACAGTATCCAAAATGGTATATCTGTTTTGGAGGGAGATGACTATAGGGGACTCCTGCACTACCTTCCTGCTCTTGCCTTGTCTCTTGGTCACCCATTCACTATCTGTCCTAACCCTTATCTGCGGTGTGACCAACTCACTAAATGTGCTATCCACAACATTCTCAGCATCGCGCATGCTCCAGAGTGAGTTCATCTGCAGCTCCAGTGCCGTCATGTGGTCTGTCAGGAGCTGCAGCTGGACACACTTCCCACACACATAGTAGTCAGGGACACGAGAAGTGTCCCTGATTTCCCACATAGCACAGGAGGAACATGACACGGGTCCAAGTTTTCCTGCCATGACTTAACCCTTAAATTAATTTACTTACTAAAATTTACTTAAACACCAAACTGCTACTTAGTAGTTCGCTGCCAACTAAACCAATCTAAATGTCAGTCTAAAAGAGAGTTATACTTACCAGTCGAACAGCCTCAGCCCTCTATGGATAGCTCAATGAAGGCTCGGATCCAACTGTGTCTGGTGTGGTGTTGAATCTCTGCAGGCATCCGGTCCATTATGGGTGGGATCAACCAGCTATGTCTCCGAGAAGCCAGCCTGACATTTGCTGTTCATGAAAGAGAGCATGAATGCTGGAATGCCATGAGATGTAGGCATTGTGGGATCTACAAAAGATGCAATAGTGTATGTAAAATTTAGAGTCTTTCATGTCGAAATGTCACACTTTCGAAATCATGGAGCCAATTGTGGTCGCTGTTCACGGGCAGGAATGAGGCAGTGGGACATTTAAACTAACAGCGCACAGATAACCATTCCATTCACACCTTTATGAACCACTGCTGAAGGTCACAGGGCAGCTAGATATTAATGAAGTGAAGGCGCCAGGCTCATTGCCAAGGGCCCTGGTGGCCACATGTGTGCAGTCGATGCACCCTGCACTCGTGGGAATCCCACAGCCCTTTCCTGCTGGCTCCTAGATTTCATGGGGAATGTGATGAAAACATTAGCCCTGGAAAACAAGGGCCCCGATATTTATGGGGAGGTGGGGAAGGTGAAAGCGGAGGAGGTTGGGGGGCAAGACAGAGATTGTGCTGAATATAATGGCAGGATCTCATTATAATTTTTTTCTGCTATTTCCCACCCAGCAGCTGACCTAATTAATAGGTTTGATGGCTGTCTTGCAGAAAAACGAGCGGCAGGAGGCTGGGAGGCAGGTATGTATTGATGGGTGGATGGAGGGATGAGTGGGAGGGTCAATGGGTGGGGGATGGAGGGTGGGGGGGAGGAAGGGAGGTATGTATTGATGGGTGGATGGAGGGATGAGTGGGTGGGTCAATGGGTGGGGGATGGAGGGAGGGAGGTATGGATGGATGGGTAGATGGAGGGGTGAGTGGGTGGGTCAATGGGTGGGGGATGGAGGGAGGTATGGATGGATGGGTGGATGGAGGGATGAGTGGGAGGGTCAGTGGGATGAATAACACAGATACGTCTATTTTGATAAATCCTAACGTCAGTAAAGCTAGATGATACTCTGGGCAACAGCATTAGGCATTTTTTTTGTCTCTGTTCATAAGTGCCATTCGTGGACTAAGTCAGAAGACAGCACAAAGCTTCAAGTGATTACAACATATTGCTGATATGCTTTCCAGAGAATTAGATGTTATTAATCCCAGATCTCTTGGGAGACACACAGGAGATTAAAAAAAAATCTGAATTTGTCACCAATTCAAGACTAGTTCCAAATTATACTTTGCAACCTTGATCTTGACATCATTGAAACATCTGAAAGCATTTCATGCTATAAATAACTGTTGCAATGCAGTGACTCCTGTTATGTAACCAAACTCGGGAGCAATTCTGCTCCAGCAACGTCCCACAACCAAAAGTGAGATTATTAACTACTTAAGAGGACCATTTAAGGGGGTAGAGATCTGTCCTGGGTGGGAACGAAAAACGAGTGGCATCACGTTGGCTGCCTGTTCCACGCCATGCTTGATGAAGGCACTGGAACTGGATATCTGGTGGGAAGGCTAAGGGACAGCTGATTCGAGACCACGTGTCTTACGTTACTGCCCGAGACGGGTTTCTATCCCAAGACTTAATAAATGAACAGACTAGGAAAGTGACTATTCCTCTCTTGTCAACCAGAGCACACTGGCTGACAAATTGGGCACCTTTACTATCTCCATCAACCCAGGTGTGGAAGTGCTTGGGGGTTATTTTGGGCCAAGGCTGAAAACAGGCACTAAGAAGGTGCTTTGCTCTTTGCTCTCGTTTGAAAGTCTGGCTTCAGATTGCAATTTTGGGGCTAATTGATGATTACCTTGATTTAAGTGTGCCTAGAGGCACTAAAACCTGCAGGGTTAGCACTCAAGCACTGATTAGAAGAAAAATTTGTGGAGTGGTTGTATGTAGCCTCGATGAGTACAGTTCCACTGAAGGTGTGGAGTGCTCCAGCTGACAGACAGCAGCACATAATACTGATGGCTCAGGGACCAAGGGGGAGGACACACAGGTCCTGGTGGAGGAGGTCCAGAGGAGGAGGGATATCCTGTACCCATAAGGGGGAAGGACACCACTTTGTACTCCTGTCCCTCTCTCCTGCTGCAGCTGGTGCTGCACTGCTTGGCCTCATCCTCTCCTCCCATCCCTCTCTAGACCAAGGAGGACTCCTAGCAAGATGCCCATGACCAAGCACTCCCTTTCTTCTGGTGACTCTTATGTCTCTAATAAGGTAGTGTAGCATAGCACTTACTCTCTTCTGGTAAAGTCCTCAGAGAATTTCTGGGAAAATGTTGCTAGACTGTTGGTGAAGTCGTGACAAAGTGTCCAAAAAGTCTCCCGCTGTGTCTCAAAAGTCCTCTTCAAACGCAGTGCAGTCAGTCAATCTCCAGCACCAAGTGAACAGTGAAAGCTGTGCGTGCCTTTAAGTAGTGCTTGAAATCCCCAGTAACAACTTCTTTACTCCTGTTCAGCTGGTTGCTGCTAGGAGAGGCATGCCTAGTGCTTCAACTCCTTTACCAAGATGGCGCCTTGTGCTAAAAGCAGGCTAAAGACTCCACCTTGGCCATCTCGGAAGCTATACATAAATTATCTGGGGAAAATCACCCTCTTTAAGTTTACAGCCTATTGCACCACAACTTTACCAGATATATATTTTGTACAGTACTATACTTGATTGGTATTTGAAACAAATGCACACTTCTTATCCCTCAAATTATCCTTGTGACCTTCATCTCTGTATTTACTAAAATACTTATTCTTGATTTGTTATTTTATGATTTGGCCTACACAAAACTAAAGGCCAATGAGCTCAGAATGCTTCTTTCTTATGGAGCTATCCATAAGTGTCCATTATTCACTTGTGTCTTGTCGGCCTGTTTCCTTTCTTGAATTCAGTCTGCAGTGCCTTAGTTATCCTGTGACCATAGCTCTTCGGTATTACAGTATGCTCAATGTTCTGCACCATAGATAAATCATACAGAAACATGACCCTGAATTTCCTCGCCATCAGTTACCCTTTGTTAGGCTGTTGTTGCGCCAGAAATTTATACTGTTCACCAACAGAGGGAGTTACAGACAAGTTTCCGGGGGTAAGTTAATTAAAATATTTTTAGGTGCAGCTTTAGCGTAACCTGATTGTAGAAATAGTGTAAGTTGCATCTACATAAACACACCCACCAGAAACTTCTGGGCAACAACTGTGCAACTCTTTGAAAGCACTCTACAGGTGCCCAGTAGCAGTAGAACATTGTCCGACAGCAAGACAAGCAGCCAACAAATGGTTTTGCTGGCAATTTCCACCAAATTACTTGACAATATCTCTCACCCACAGCACCAGCCTAGATTGGCAACACCATGCCCATCTAGATGCCAGCTGTGCCCATTGGGCACTACATTGGGGCAGCAGGCAGGAGAAGCACACCAGCTTATCTGATGAAGATCTCCAAGCTCTTCTCCAAGAGGTACAAGGCAGTAGCCTCACACTCCTGGGACATCCCTTCACCAAATTGGGCACCAAGATCAGTTGTGTCAGCTGCTGGCACTGGCACTGACTCCCAAATCCCTCATACCCAGGACTGATCAACAGTGCAAAAAGAAGCGAAAACACGTCCCGAGGGCAGGCAAGGGATGCATGTCATCACACTGTCCCTTTCCTCCCTGCTCCCACCCTGGTCACCACTACACTCGTCACTCCCTTAAAGCAACTCTCATACTATTAAGCCTTCACACTACAATCTGAGTAAGGGCACCTACAGGTCTCCTAACACACACCAACTGCCTTGTGTGACTCCAAAATACTTTCCTCCACTCTAAAATCCTCACACCCTCACATCTCTTACCTCACCTCTCCCATCACAATTGGCAAACACTCCCTAACTGACAGCCTCTATCCTCACACACAACCTTCCACCCACTTTAGCTTGCAGTAAAAGAAATGCTTGCTTTAAATATGGTGGGCTGTTCTCTTGTATTTAAAAAAAATTCATTCATGGGATGTGGGCATCGCTGGCAAGTCCTGCATCTATTCCCCATCCCTAAATGTCTTTGAGAAGGTGGTGGTGAGTCGCCATTTCAGAGGGCAGTTAAGAGTCAAGCACGTTGCTGTGGGTCTGGAGTCACATACAGGTCAGACCGGGTAAGGGCGGCAGATTTCCTTCCCCAGAGGACATTAGTGAACCAAGATGGGTTTTTACAACAATCTGGTACTTACATGGTCACTATTGCTGATACTAGTTTTTTTTAAATTCTCGCTTTAAGGGAATTATGGGAATTTAAATTCGCCAGCTGCCGTGATGGGATTTGAACTCAAGTCTCATTGGATCTATTAGTCCAGGCCTCTGGACTACTAGTCCAGTAACATAAGCACTATGCTAACGTACTCCTGTTATGTGCAAAACATTACAGCAAGTCAGATGCACAGCTCCTCGGAGAGGTCTTCAGAGGACTGGTGCAGCCTGCACACATGTTGGGGAGGGTAATGCCCAATGGTTTTCTGTCCTCAGCCTCGCTGCCTGATTTTCCTGGCCTTGACATGCTACTGCTGCACTTCATCCTCCATTATGATGGCATAGAGTGGTGTTCCCATGAGTAAGGGGTGGTTTGCAGGGGGTCAGCTTTCCCTTCTGATCGTATATGAGTGGTTCCGAATCGCTCCCACACCCTTGGTTCTAGACACTGGAATTATGAAGGGACTGTGACAGACTTGGACAGACAATCGGTTTCAAGATAGGAAGCAGGTATGGCTTTATTGTGTCCAAAAAGAAGTAAAAGGCACACCTTTAATAACACACACACAATAGTAATACCAATACACACTGAGAGGTACAGCACATTGAATAAAATGTCAAATTACAACCTGTGGGGAAAAGAATACAGCTTAAACTCTAAATGGGGTAAAGAGGAGAATACAGATACATTTACACAAGTTATCCCAGCCTCCCCCCCTCCCAATTCCCCTAACTAACTAAGTTATAGCTCTGGGGTTTCAGGGGCCATGCTCACCAATCCCCTTTTGACAGTTCCAACTCCAGGGTTCACCTTGGTTGTCCATGTTCTGTAGTCTGTACCCCTTGGTAGCGTAGGACCAGCTTGTAGAGTGGAAAAATCTTCGGTTTTTCTTCGGTTTTGTTGGGTTGGTTCCAGTTGACTGTTTGATTGGTCGCGATGGTCCGAAACTTTCCGATAGTCGTTTTGAAAGCCTGTTTGCTGTCGTGGTGCTGTCCTTCTGGGTTTTAGAGATTCCTTTCGCCGATATTTTGGGGTCCCACTTTTCGAGGCTGGTGTAAAACTTATTCAACGAGACTGCTAACTTAATAGTGTCTCTCGAAGCACACCTAACTGCCAGAACAGGCCTTCAATTATACTAAAACAGGCTTCCTTATCTTTGCGCCAAATCAGTTCTTGGGCTTTGTTTAAACTGTCTATCCATTGATTTTCAAATGTCTCCTTTGTCAGTGTTTTTGGTGGGCTAGTCAGCAGTAACTCGATTAGGGTATGATAATATACTATCACTGGTTTTGCATTGTTTTAGGATTGTCCAGTTTCCTGACCATCTAATTGTGCCCATGATTTCCATTGTGCTTGATTGGGTAATTTGATTATCTCTTAGGGGGTGAATTGGTGTTGCATAGTTCCCCCCAGACAGTCTGGGATCCTTAATACACGAATTTGCTTCACAGAGCTTAGCCCCACCTCCTGTATTCGGTAACTCTTTTTCGCAGCCAAACTGTTGTAGAATCTTAAAATTGATATGCTACTTCCCATAGATGTTTGGGGGATCTCAGGCTTCTGTATTTCAGGTCCTTTTTGAATTCCCTTTCCTATGAGTCCAAACACTGGGGAGGGGGGGGGGTCTCCATGAATGCATCCCCTTTTATCCCCTGCAGGCTTTGTCTGCCCCTTTAAACTCATTTTAAAAGTCTAGAAAGGGGTTCTTCTCCTCTGCAGGGGAAAGGTACCAGGAATCTTTGTGAAATATTGGTAAATTCTACACATGAGAAAGCCAAGCCTTGTTGGAAGTGGATCTCAGTGTGGGGTGGAAGTCCGGGAACCGGAACACAGTAAAGTCTGCATTCCTTATTTAAGCATATTGTTCGAGGGTATAATTCCCTTTCACTCTCATTGTATAGTCTAAACGGAACACTTCATAGCAAATCAACAGGATTCAACTGTTCCTGCCACACAATTTACATTAGGCCAGATACCAGACTGCTGTCGGAGGTTAATAAGGAAGTTTTTTTTTTTAAATCACTCCTCCCCCTCCTCTTTTTCTCATATTCTTCCATATCCCGGCTTTCAGTTTTATAATAAGAAAATCGCCATGGTTACCGTCCCCTTTTTATTTGGGTCACTTGTTCATGATAATGACATTGTGCATCACACGGCTCACCAGGCCCTCAGCCTGGAAGTGTAACATACAGCAAATGTGTTACCACATTATATCAACAAGAAAACGTTGCAGAGCTAAAGGCCAGTTAACTTGATATGTGCTCAGTGCCATAAAAAAACCCTCTGACAATCTTCCAGCATCCAGAATTCATTAAAATAATAGTGTGGTCATTTGATGGTGTCCATTAGAGATTGTATTCTCTCATTCAATAGCACAAACGGCACACACCAAAATGTAAAAAGTTTATAATAGAACAAAGAGACATTCTAATATACAGAAGTGGATGCAAATTTTCTAGCAGTTCCCGCAAGGAACATGGATTGTACCAACCACATTCTAGACACTAGGCAATGGATGCCCCATTTTACACTCATACTCAAAAAGTCAAAGTCTACCCCACAGTGTATAAAGGGTAACCACTAAATGGTCTGATGCTCTGTTCCATTTGCTTATTCCTCTGGCCTATGCCATTTCCGCCAGCGATGCCTACATTGGAAAGTGGAAGCAAGTTAAAAATAACATTGAAAACATTCAGACATCACCAATCTAGTTGAGTTGAGTTAGTTTTGGGCTAGTGAGTGCATACTAGTTACGATTGGCAAAATATGACAAAAGATAAATAGCATTAATACATCATCTTCGAGAAAGTGTGATAGCTATTTTTTAACTTATTCACAAACATACAACGTAAAAAGTTCTGTCTCATTAACACACTTCATTGGGCCGCTTGCATAATCATCATCATGAAATGACGTTCATTTTTTTCCTGGCTTTTCTCATTTCCCAAACAAAAATAAATCCCCGATATTTCTATGTTAAGTAGTCAATCTGGAACACCTACCTGATTCAGATAAAAACTGGCAGTTCCCTCATGTTGATACTGTATCGCTTGTGTGTGCTCTAAACTGAGTAAAGTGTAGGCCTGTCAAGGAGGATAAGTTAACATTTGAGAATAGGACAAGCCTTGCTGGGGTGATGGATCTAGTATATCTCAGATGGGAACAGTTGTATAGGTGGCATACATCTCTTGTACAAATGGTGTATGTCTCCTGTAGAAGTGGAAACAGGTCTTGTATGATGTATGTATTTCATGTGTGCAAGTGACCACTTTTACATGTACTATTAAAGCAAAGGATTAATACCTTAATCTCTATAAATACACTCACACCAAATTCTCTGGCCCAGATTTTGCTGAAAAAATAACAGCATCTCAATGACGCACGCCTATATTGGGCCAAAAATTGCGATCCCACTGGGTACGTATGATGTGCGCACACACCCGAAGAGGCCTCGGTGCGTGATGTGCATGCACCAACAATCATTTGACAGATCGCACGCATCAGTAGGAGAAGGTCTATTTGCCCAACTCCTGCCCAGTGAATGTCTTCAAACTCTTACACCTGGTAAAAGCAGGCATATAGCCTGCATTTACCAGTGTAAGAGTTTTAAAACATAGAAAAATTAAATTTAATCACCAATTTTTATATTCGAAACCCTGTTCATTAAGGTAAGTTTATTTTTAATGCTATTTAAACACATTAATAAAAATTTCAAAAATATATATTTTTTTCTAAACCATTTAATTACATTCAATTTCAATTAATTTGAAATATGCAAGGTGTATTTTTATTGTGTTGTGTTTCTTGTTTGTTAGGGGTATTCTCATTGATAGTAATGGGAGCTCGTACAAACCGAGTTCCCATTATTATCAATGAAAATACAAGATGTTCATTGGTGGTTCAGGCCCACGTGATCCCAGGATACAAATACGTACCTGGAAGACATGTTCCCATATGCTGAACTGCGAAAGTAGGCCTCCGACAGCAATCCTTCTCCCTGGACCACCAGGTATTTTCATAAATTTTTTTCAGTTCGGAGGCATTTGCCCAAAGGAAGCCTCCGACCCCAATTTTGTCCCCGTTAATGTGCTAATTGGGATGGATTCAGAACAGATTTAGCAGCTCAAAACTGGGCATTCATGGAGCACTGTGGGCCATCAGCAGCAGCTGAATTCTATTCCACCACAATCTGTAACCTCATAACCTGACATATCCCTCACTTTACCATTACCATCAAACGAGAGGACGAACCTTTGTTCAATAAGGAATGTAGAAGAGCATGCCAGGAGCAACTCCAGATGTAGCTAAAAATGAGGTACCAACCTGGGGAAGCTGCAACACAGGACTACATGTGTGCTAAATAGCAGAAGCAGCATGCTATAGAAAGAGCTAAGCGATCCCAGAAACAACGGATCAGATCAAAGCTCGGCAGTCCTGCCACATCCAGTCGGGAATGGTGCTGGGCCATTAAACAATTAACAGGAAGAGGAGGTTCCATGAATATTCCCATCCTCAATGATGGCAGAGCCCAACACGTGAGTGCAAAAGACAGGGCTAAAGCATTTGCAACCATCTTCAGCCAGAAATGCCAAGTGGATGATTCATATCGGCCTCCTCCTGAGGTCCCCAACATCACAGAAGCCAGTCTTCAACCAATTCGATTCACTCTGTAGTATATGCAAGCATTCTAATAATGACTCCATGAGGTAAGGGTATAGTACTTGAACTGTAGTGACCTTAGTCCTTTTATTGCAGTTCCTAGAGTGAGGACACCAAGAGGTGAGCTCCCTTTTATACCTGGTTACCTGCAGTGTACAGATGGCCCTTAGGTCTCCAGCAGTGGCACCCTCTGGTGGTACAGGTATGGTGTATACAGTGTGAAGGTACATTCAGTGGTCTAGTGTTACAGTACATACAGTAACATACATACATAACAACACTTCCCCCCAAGTCTTCCCCAAGTCCTTATTGCCATGACACGGATAAGTGGTCTGTGGTGGAAGGTTGAAGATTGTGGTGAGGGTTGTGTGGGTTCCGGGTGTGATCCATGTGTTCATGGCTACACACATACAGTTTCCCCCCCCCCGCTCCCCCCCAATACATAGAGCATGTGGTTATGTCACTGTTGGAGGATTCCGCAGGGGTGGAGCAAGTACATGTTGTTATGGGTAAGGTACATACATTGTTGATTGGGTGGGTGAGGACGTTTAGTGGTGGGCAGAGCCACAGGGGGGTGTGGCCTCCTTGTCCTCCATTGAGGTCTGTAGTGTCACCCTGCTGCCCTTCATGGTGGTGGCAGTCTGGTTATCCCAGGTCCTGCCGGGAAAGCTGGAGGGTACTGGCCTCGTGCTCCTGGCGCTGGCCCTGGTGGCTGGGGGCAGGGGGGGGGGCGGTGGTAGAGCCATCTGGGGCAGGTTGCCAGTTATGGTGGCTGTGCCATCCATTGATCGTTGTCACTGCAGTGTGTATGCTCCCACTGGGTGTGTGTGAACCCTCCCTGTAGCATCACATTGGTCCCGGAAGCGCAGGCTACACGATCAGATAGCCCGCTGGACCTGGGTATTTCCCACGGGGAGTTTCCTTTGGCATTGTTGGCATACATGTAGAACCTGGCATCATTTCTCATTTTATCATTAGCATTCATGATGCATTGCCTCCGACCGCAACTAGCCAACTCAACATTGTTATTTCTCTTTACACTTTCACATTTGTCAGTTACAACGCTTTATTGTGTACTCTCAGTATCTCTGTGCAAGGTTACATTTGTCTCATTAGCATTATCAGCATCACAGTTCAATAGTATATTTATATATCTGTATTCATTAATTACACCTTTCTCATTAGTGTCACCGGCATTGCTGTGCCAAGAGTGGAACTGTCCCTTTAATTGTTCGGGGTTGCCGGTCTCCTTTCAGAGGGACTTGCAATCTTTACCCCAATCTGGTTCGCTGCTCGGCAACACGTGTTGCTCCCTCAACACTGCCCCTCGTGGTCTGGTCGCGGCCATCTTGATTTCAGGTGCTTCATCTTGTGGTGCAGGCGTCATCTTCTTTCTCTCCACGGGGTAGGCTGCAGTGATCCTTTTCTCCCTAGGTTCTGCCATGGAAGCCGGGAATCTACCTTCTGCACCGATCTTCTTCCCTTGGAGTCCTGCCACTGGAGCCCAGAAAGTGAGGTCTGATTGTTCAGGTTGGATCATCTCGCAGTTGAGTTGTGCAGTCTGTGTCGATGAATCCAAGTTTGGGGCCACGTGGGACATCGATCACCGGGGCCTGGAGGCATTCCGTGCGCCAACAGATTTGGATTTGCTTCATGCATCTTCTTCCCAACAACGTTGGACCATCACGGGCAACGATCCACAAAGGAAGCTTGTGCATCGTGCCGCATTGGGACACCTGGACATCCACGCTGCCAATGACTAGGATGGTGCCTTTTGTGTAGGTGAGCAGCTTTTCCTGGATTGGGGACATTTTGGGTCATTTGGCGGAATTGTTCGAGTTTCTCGAAGGCAGTCTGATTCATCAGCGATTGGGCCCCGACAACATCCCGGCTGTCGTGCTGAAGACGTGCTCCAGAATTAGCTGCACCTCTAGCCAAGCTGTTCCAGTACTGTTATATATGTAAACCTGTAAATACCTTGTGTAGCCATCAGAGGGCTCATCCACTGGAGTCCCAAGGGATCCCACAATCACTTGGGAGCACCTGCACTTATGGAGGCCTCACAGGCTGGAGAGGCACACTAGAGACCTGCAATAAAAGACTAAGGTCACACTTTAATTTGAGCTCACAATATCCAGTTTGTACATAATAACTGACGATGGATACAGATGACGAACCCAACGATGCAGAGAACAGTGGGCATCCTGGAGAAATTTTCGGAGGGAGATGATTGGGAAACCTTCGTGGAGCGACTCAACCAATACTTCGTGGCCAACGAGCTGGAAGGAGAAGCAAATGCTGCCAAACGAAGGGCGATTTTCCTCACTGTCTGTGGGGCACCAACGTATGGCCTCATGAAAAATCTGCTGGCTCCAGCGAAACCCACAGAGAAATCTTCTTATGATTTGTGCACACTGGTCCGGGAGCATCTGAACCCGAAGGAAAGCATTCTGATGGCGAGGTACCGGTTCTACACCTACAAAAGGTCCAAAGAACAGAAAATGGCAAGCTATATCGCCGAGCTGAGATGCCTTGCAGGACATTGCAAATTTGAAGGACATTTGAAGCACATGCTCAGGGACTTTTTTGTACTTGGCATTGGCCATGAAGTAATACTTCACAAACTTTTGACTGTAGAGACCTCAAACTTGAGTAAAGCCATAGCGATAGCCCAGGCATTCATTGCCACCAGTGACAATACAAGCAAATCTCTCAGTACACAAGTGCTGCGACAAGTACTCTGAACAAAGTGATGTTATTTTCAAATTGCAATGTACAGGACAGGTCACACATACCTGCAGCTGCACCTCCGCAGATGTTTGAGTCCACCATCAAGGGTGATGAATGCAAGGTCATTAACACCTTGTTGGCGCTGCGGGGCAGATCATCGTTTCCTTTCATGCCACTTCAAAGGGTATGTTTGCAAGGACTGTGGAACAATGGGACACCTCCAACGTATGTGCAGGCGAGCTGCTAACCCTGCTATTCATGCAAACCACCATGTTGCAGAGGAGGATAGATCCACAGCGGATTACGATGAACCAGAGCCTCAGACCAATGAGGCAGAGGTATATGGGGTGCACACATTCACCACGAATTGTCCCCCGATAATGCTTAATGTTGAACTAAATGGACTCCCGGTGTCAATGGAGCTGGACACGGGCGTGAGCTAGTCCATTATGAGCAAAAAGACGTTCGATAAATTGTGGTGCAGCAAGGCCTCAAGGCCAGTCCTGACTCCCATTCACACGAAACTGAGAACTTACACAAAAGAACTGATTCCCGTAATTGGCAGTGCTACTGTAAAGGTCTCCTACGATAGAGCAGTGCACAAGCTACTATTCTGGGTGGTACTGGGCGATGGTCCCACGCTGCTTGGCAGGAGCTGGCTGGGAAAGATACTCTGGAACTGGGACAATGTCCGAGCGCTCTTGTCTGTTGACGACAATGCATGTGCCCAGGTCTTAAACAAGTTCCCCTCACTGTTCGAACCAGGCATCAGGAAGTTCCAAGAAGCAAAAGTGCAGATCCATTTGATTCCGGGGGCGTGACCCATCCATCACAAGGCGAGAGCAGTACTGTACAAGATGAGAGAGAGGGTGGAGATCGAGCTGGACCGGCTGCAATGAGAGGGCATTATTTTGCCGATCAAATTCAACGAGTGGGCCAGTCCGATTGACCCATTCCTCAAGGGAGATGGCACCGTCAGAATCTGTGGTGATTACAAAGTAACTATCAATCGTTTCTCCCTGCAGGATCAGTACCCAATACCAAAGACAGACGACCTTTTTGCTATGCTGGCGGGAGGAAAGACGTTCACAAAACTGGATTTGACCTCGGCCTACATGACGCAGGAGTTGGAGGAATCATCGAAGGGCCTCACCTGCTTCAACATGCACAAGGGTCTCTTCATTTACAACAGATGTCTGTTTGGGATTCGATCAGCCGCGGCGATATTCCAGAGAAACATGGAAAGCTTACTGAAGTCCGTCCCGCGCACGGTGGTCTTCCAGGACAACATCTTGGTTGCAGGTCGGGACACAGTTGAGCATCGACAGAACCTGGAGGAGGTTCTTAGTCGATTCAACCGCATCGGGCTCAGGTTAAAACGCTCAAAGTGCGTTTTCCTGGCACCTGAAGTGGAGTTCCTGGGGAGAAGAATCGCGGCGGACGGCATCAGGCCCACCGATTCGAAGATGGAGGCAATTGAGAATGCACCGAGGCCACAGAACATGACGGAGCTGCGGTCGTTTCTCGGACTCCTGAACTACTTTGGTAACTTCTTACCGGTCTCAGCACATTGTTAGAACCACTGCATGTCTTACTGCGTAAAGGAGATGAATGGGTATGGGGTAAAAGCCAAGAAAATGCCTTTGTAAAAGTTAGAAAATTGTTATGCTCAAACAAATTGCTTGTGTTGTATGATCCATGTAAGCATTTGCTACTAGCATGTGATGCGTTGTCCTATAGGGTCAGCTGTGTATTGCAACAAGCTAATCATTCTGGGAAATTGCAACTGGTTGCTTCTGCATTTATAAGGCCAAGAGAGCCTAAAGCATGATTGAAAAAGAAGCGTTAGAGTGTGTTTATGGGGTAAAGAAAATGCATCAATATCAGTTTGGGCTCAAATTTGAATTGGAAACTGACCATAAGCCACTTAACTCCCTTTTTTCTGAAAGTAAGGGGATAAATACGAATGCATCGGCCCGCATCCAGAGATGGGCGCTCATGTTGTCCGCATACAACTACACCATCCGCCACAGGCCAGGCACAGGAAATTGTGCTGATGCTCTTAGTAGGCTGCCATTGCCCACCACAGGGGTGAAAATGGCACAGCCTACAGATTTAGTCATGGTAATGGAAGCATTCGAGAGTGAGCAATCACCCGTCACAGCCCAACCAATTAGAACCTGGACGAGCCAGGACCCCTTACTGTCCTTAATAAAAAATTGTGTGCTTCACGGGAGCTGGTCCAGTGTCCCATTGGAAATGCAGGAAGAGATAAAGCCGTACCAGCGGCGCAAAGATGAAATGTCTATACAGGCAGACTGCCTTCTGTGGGGTAATCGGGTAGTGGTCCCCAAGAAGGGCAGGGACACTTTCATCAGTGATCTCCACAGTACTCACCCAGGCATTGTAATGATGAAAGCGATAGCCAGATCCCATGTGTGGTGGCCCGGTATCGATGCGGACTTAGAGTCCTGCATTCATAGACGTTGTTAGCGTTAGTGTTTTCTCTGAAGAATCACTCAACACTCAGGGTCGGTTCCAATGCTGAAGCAGCTTTATTACGCTCAGCGGGAAGGAAAAACTCAGGACCGTATCCAGGTTTCTCTTCACAGAACAAAGAGTTACATGTACCTTTATATGTTTTACAACAGTTAAAAAACAGCTTACTGCAGTTACACAGCTCATCACGGCTGGACACAAGCCAATCATAACGATTATAGATTACATATAGGTTTTTTAATCCAATAGAATTCTCCTAGTAACCAGGGAACCATTGTCAATTTGGGTTGATCGATGACTTTATATGTTCTCTCCCTAGTTCTTTCATCTGGGAGAAATAATTGGTTTGTAGCCTGGTTTACAGCAAATGGTTTCCCTCTTATCTTTCTTCCTGGGGAATTAATTGGTTTATGGCCTTGTTCACAGGAGATGGCTTCCTTCTTATCTCTGCCTTCCCAGGCATTCCTACAGTGGGCCTCACAGGGTTATTGCTCGGTCAGTGAACGTTCAACAGTTCACAGCTTGACTACCTGGTTTCCCATCATGCCTGGGCAGCCATTTTATGTGTGTGTCCATTTAAGCTTATGTGAGTTTTAAATATCCAGCAGGTGCCTAATGCCTAAGTCTATATATATCTTTCGACTCTCTACAACAATTCCCCCTTTCGGTAAAGGGACTAGCCCTAGTCCCCTTTTAACCGAAATACTGCCTTTATCTGATATTTGTGCACGGCCCGGTATTCCTTGCCTCAACGTGCTGGCCAGTCACGCGGTTTCAGGAGTTCCGGTTGCTCAAATCAAATTAACAAAGGCTAGCTCCTCCCGTCCCCTTATCAAACAGACTTGTTTAATATCCAGGGAACGGTGATTGGTCCGTTTCTGCCGTTTGTGGCGCCTGCATACCTGGCAGGCCATCACGCCCCATGTTATTGCTAAGATTAATTGTATTCCGACCAGTGTGTGTGAAATAATTCGAATCCATGGGTGGATGTTCACATTTATTCCCCAGTCCCAGACCTTTCTCCACCAACTCTGACTTTGTAAGTCTACCTCGGTATCTTCTTTGATTTTAGTTTGTAGCTGGTGATAGAGTTTTACAGATTGACCCACTCTGAGCCTCAACTCCCGTAATACTTCGGTTAGATGTGGGATAGGGACCTGCTCTGGCTCGTCATAATCCTGCAAATGATCATGGAGCTGATCAGTTACTTCAATAACTTCGGACTTCCGGCGCCTAACCTGGGTGATATGCGCTTGCCCGATCGCGACAGGTCGTAGTGGTGTAAAGCAAAAGTTTGGCTGCGGTATAGGGCACTGCAGGTCATTATACTGGTATGAACGCTCAGTAGTAGAGACGCAGTATCTTCCCCTCCCTCCGTAGCCTGCCCTCGCGAAGTGCATGTGTGCGGGCACTATTTCTAGTACACACCCATTGGTTCGGTTAAACCCGCACTCGTCTAGTTCGCCTCGGCCCACCGGGTGAGGGCATACTGTGATTTCCCCCCTTTGCTTGCAATCTGCTAGGGAAATCCCGGTAAGTATGTTGTTTCGACGAACGGCAGAGGTGGTGGTCAGGTAGTAGCGTATGGAGACATTTTCCCGTATTACTCCGATATTCTCTAGTTGGTATAAGGGGAACGGCCCTGAGTCCGGCGTTGCTATGGGGATCAACAGGACTATCCCTATCCCGGTAGTCCTACCCATCTGGCAATCTGGAATTGCGGGGTATACTCGGGTCAGTCCCTTCAGAGTACAATTATCCAGTGTCCCCCTTTGGTTCGCCAACTGAGCTAAATGTGAACTGTCTATCCAATCGGGTACCTCCCCGCGTTGGATCTGGTTGAGGTTGTGGCGGATCTGTCCCACCATCCACAGACCATAAGCATGACAGAGTTGCCCCTGTCTTTGCTTTATTGTATCTTCTTGTTCTCTATCAATGAGGTGATTGATGGTTTTAGCGTGAGCTTCCAGGACTGAGATGCCATCCAACTGGATTTCGGCCCCCTCCTTTCCTAGGTTGGCCTGGTCTTCCTGGTTTTGCTCCACCCTCTCCAATAACCCCTTCATCACCCCTTTAAGCTGTTCTACCCTCTCATTTAGCCCTTGTATGTCTATCGAGTTCACTACGGAGGTTCCTGTATTGAAAACGGTAGCAACATCATTTACTATTTCCCTCTTCACCCTGGGTGCTAACCCCTGTCCCCGGAACTTACTGGCACCCATGGCATCGGCAGCCTGCTGCATTACGACTTTACTTAATACATTGTACATCTTCCTTGACTGTTCGGTACAATATTCCGGCATCTGGATGCCTGAAATATTGATCAGAACAGGCACAATTTCATGTTTAACATTATCATACAATAATTCCCCTTCGTTGTACATTGCAATCCCATTTTCTGGTCCCTTAGTAGTTATGGGACAAGGCAGTTCTTCGGGCAATGTAGTGATTCTTATGGGGCGCGGTGTCGGAGGGGGTGAGAAACATACATACAATTATATTGCAGCCGCCCCCGCCTCCTCGTAATACCCACACAGCCCCATTCCCTTCTTGCGGATGACTGATTGCTGGGATTGTCCCGGAGGCGCGCAAATTATGCCGAAAGTACATTCATCAGGCCCTTTGACATCCCTCCGTTTAATGCATCTGCTCCTTATACCCGTGGAGCACTGTACACATACTCTTATTCTTATTAGGATTCTTATTAGGATTCACTTGTAACCATGCATTAAAATAAGTCCTGTCCTTGCTCCAGTCCTTGGTTGCTGGGATGCACATTCCGTCCGTTAAATTAAACAAGACTCCATAGTTCATATAGTTGTTTATTTCCAGCGTGCTCTGCTGTCCGTCGGTGTTGCCCAGGGTACGTGCATGTCGCAGGGCTATCCATATTACGAGTAGCGCCTTTCGTATTCCCATTCCGGTAAGTATTATCTGTAATTTTAAACAGACGGCCTGGTCGTCACCAGGGGTTAAGTTTTTTTGCTCTACGAGTGTCCCTGTCACCCTGCAAAATCAGAAGGACAAGGTTATAATCGAACCATTTCGAGCTGAATCTGTAGGGCGTGCGCCCGTGTCTTTACCCACTTAAATATTACCCAAACTCCTATTATGACCAAGGCCAAAGCTATTCCTCCAAACATCGCTGTCTGCTTTACCGTTAGGTTGGGTTTGTGGACTACACCTACCCACCGTGGGGTACATTGGCTCTATTGCCAGAGGTGATGGTGCTATGGCTGCGCACTGCACTATCCGTCTAGTCCCGTTATCTCTTCCAGCCTGTTTATCTTAGCTTTTAACTCTTCAATTTGTTTTATTGAATATCTATTTCTTTATTGTATCAGGCAAGTATTATTACATAAGCTAGTTCTGTTTTTATTTTTGTTTCCTCTGTTAGGTGAGTCCTTTTTTTTTCCCTATTAAGAAATCCAAATTAATAATGTTCAGTATAAAACGGCTGTCAATGGAAAGGGTTAACTCCTTTCCAGGTTTGTAAGAAGACCTGATGTCATTACGTGACTTCACGTAATCATCTGAAAAAAAAAGTCTTTGTGCCTTCAAAACTGGCTTCGAAATTAGGAATCCGTTAAACAGCATAAATCATTAGAGTAAACTCCAATGTTTTCTTAACTTCTAATTCAAGTACTTGCCAAAGAATTTTTTTTTAAAAATTGTTTTAAAACCAGACCACACATACAATAGCGATTTTGTTTACTGAAATTCAATTCTGTTTTTTTTTTATTTCTCTCTTTCTCCTCGTTATCTTCAAAACCCTCCTGCTTGTTTAGACTGTTCGGGACATTTTTGATAAACACTGTCCATTTTAGAAATCTTTTCAAACTGCATTGAAACTTTTGAAAATTGAAAATTCGAATCCATGTAGAGTGTTTTTTACTTATTCCAATTTTTTTTTTTTTCCTCTTCTAATTAAACCAATATCTTTTTCACAGCAAACATCAACTAGTATTTAGTAAGTTATGTCTTTTTCCATTTAGTCCGTTACATCTTTTTTTTTTTTCTTTCTTCAAATTAGGTTTTGTATTTTACACGGAGGGTTCGTAACTCCATAAAGTTGTTAATTTGTTTACTTTCAAAGTGGCGTCTTTATCTTTTTCTTTTTCTCCATAACTGGAATGGAGACCAGCTTTGAGAGTTTGAGTGCTGCCTTTCGTTATCTCAAAATGCTCCAGTTTCAAAGCCGTTACTAAAGCTTGCTGTTTTTTAACATTTTCCAAAAGTTCCTTTTACACCTTCGCAGATAGCTCGCCACTTGCCCAGGAGTTTGACCTGATCAGATTTAATTTAATCTTTTTTTTTTTAAATCCACCTCAGTATTTCCTGTGCCTTCTCTGAATATCTCAAAATCCCAATTCAAACTTTGTAATTTCAATCTTTATTTGAAACTTTTTTTTTTAGAAGCTCTTTTTTTTTAAAGCATTCTTTATCTCATTCCGAGACTAAATTTATGTCTTTCAACCCAATCAATCATTGCATGTTTTCTTTCGGCAAGTAAGTGAGCATGTCAAATAAATATTTTGCTCAACAAACCTATTCTTTATTTGTTTATTCTCCTAGCTCTGTAACTTATCATCCGAATAAATCCACACCTGCGTTTCTAACTTAAATGTCTTAAAACTTCCCACATACAGGACAACATTACAAAGGGTTTAAAAAAAAAAGACTTTCACTCTGTTTCTAAAATAAACAGACACTTGCATTCCTCTTCCAACCAGGCTTTCGGAACATGAAAACATAAAACAAAAATTCATTCTGCAGTCAAAAATCACACAGACACTTCTCACTCAACGATCAGACATTTACAACAGTCTCTCTTCTTGTTTTGGCCGGCTCTATTTTTGGATCCATGACCTTTCAGGGAATTCGTAGTTTTATCTAAATAATTCCTCACATAACTAATTCCTGAGGATTCCACCCTGCTTTAATCATTTTTTCAATTAGCTTCTTTTGTTTTTCCGCCAGGTGGCGGGTAAGCGACCCTTCTGGTCCCCACTCGAGTTTACTTGTTTTCATGGCCATTCCTGGGTAGGACTGGTATCGTTAGGAATCTACTCTCAGCGGTCCGCTTTCTTTCTAGCGCGACTTGTAGTAAACTGTCTCTTGGCTACTGTCAGGTCACAAGTTCTGCTGTTACACAAACTTATACAATTCTTAAAAACGCGTTTAAGCAATTCCCGCAGTGCTCTACGTATCCTTAACGACTACCTACCACCGCTCAGCCCGTTAGTCCGACCCTGTTCACAGGTTTGGATTCCGTTAGCCGCTGTACACCGCTTGGTTCTATCCCGGGGTATTTCAAATTACACTACTGGGTCCGGAAGATGTCTCTCGGTATCACGATCCCACGGTCTAAGTGTGTTCCCTACGCCTACTTGGTTCCTGGCCGTCACGTGGGACAAAAGTCCTCTTAATTCAGGCTCAGGCTAGGCGTTTGAGATATTAGACCGTCTCCTCATGTCGATCAACCAGCTTCCACCTTCCGCACCCTTTATACTTAAAAATTGTTTTTTATACTCACCCGGGTTTTTTTCCAAGTGCGTCCAGCGACTCCGGGAAATCCCGTCGACTACGCCATTGTTAGCGTTAGTGTTTTCTCTGAAGAATCACTCAACACTCAGGGTCGGTTCCAATGCTGAAGCAGCTTTATTACGCTCAGCGGGAAGGAAAAACTCAGGACCGTATCCAGGTTTCTCTTCACAGAACAAAGAGTTACATGTACCTTTATATGTTTTACAACAGTTAAAAAACAGCTTACTGCAGTTACACAGCTCATCACGGCTGGACACAAGCCAATCATAACGATTATAGATTACATATAGGTTTTTTAATCCAATAGAATTCTCCTAGTAACCAGGGAACCATTGTCAATTTGGGTTGATCGATGACTTTATATGTTCTCTCCCTAGTTCTTTCATCTGGGAGAAATAATTGGTTTGTAGCCTGGTTTACAGCAAATGGTTTCCCTCTTATCTTTCTTCCTGGGGAATTAATTGGTTTATGGCCTTGTTCACAGGAGATGGCTTCCTTCTTATCTCTGCCTTCCCAGGCATTCCTACAGTGGGCCTCACAGGGTTATTGCTCGGTCAGTGAACGTTCAACAGTTCACAGCTTGACTACCTGGTTTCCCATCATGCCTGGGCAGCCATTTTATGTGTGTGTCCATTTAAGCTTATGTGAGTTTTAAATATCCAGCAGGTGCCTAATGCCTAAGTCTATATATATCTTTCGACTCTCTACAACAACGTAATACATGCTCGCAGTTAAGCAATGTACCCAGGGAGGCGCCACTAAGTTTATGGTCTTGGCCCTCCAAACCGCGGTCCAGGGTCCATGTCGACTATGCAGGCTCGTTTTTGGGTAAATTGTTCCTAGTGGTTGTAGATGCATACTCCAAATGGATTGAATGTGAGATAATGTCCGCTGCCACCACTGAAAGTCTGCGGGCCATGTTTGCCATGCACGGCCTGTCTGATGTCCTTGTGAGCAACAATGGGCCATGTTTCACCAGTGCCGAGTTCAAAAAGTTCATGACCAGTAATGGGATCAAACATGTTACATCTGCCCCGTTCAAACCAGCATCCAATGGTCAGGCAGAGAGAACAGTGCAAACCATCAAGCAGAGCTGGGTAATTGAAGGCTCACTGCAGACTCGCCTATCCCGAGTCCTGCTTAGCTACCGCATGAGACCCCACTCACTCACTGGGATTCCACCCGCAGAACTGCTCATGAAAAGGGCACTTAAGACAAGGCTCTCATTAGTCCACTCTGATCTACATGAACAGGTAGATAGCAGGCGGCTTCAACAAAGTACATATCATGATAGCGCAAATGTGTCATGTGAAATTGAAATCAATGATCCTGTATTTGTGTTAACTATGGACAAGGTCCCAAGTGGCTTCCCAGCACTGTTGTGGCCAAAGAGGGGAGCAGGGTGTTTCAGGTCAAACTTTCAAATGGACTTATTCACCGGAAACACTTGGACTAAATCAAACTCAGATTCACGGACTATTCAGAGCAACCCACCTTGGACCCTACCTTCTCTGACCCCCCAACATACACACCAGTGGCAACCAACACCGCGGTTGACCATGAAGCAGAACCCATCACCCGTAGCAGCCCTGCAGGACTTACCACACCAGGCAGCCCAGCAAGGCCAGCTGCACAGCAGCCTAGCGAAGGCCCAACAAACAACTCACCAAAACCAGCATTTGCACCAAGACGATCAACCAGGGAAAGAAAGGCCCCAGATCGACTCACCTTGTAAGTTGTTACACTATTGACTTTGGGGGGGGGGGGGGAAGTGTTGTTATATATGGAAACCTGTAAATACCTTGTGTAGCCATCAGAGGGCTCAGCCCCTGGAGTCCCAAGGAATCCCACAATCCCTTGGGAGCACCTGTACTTAAGGAGGCCTCACAGGCTGGAGAGGCACTCTGGAGATCTGCAATAAAACACTAAGGTCACACTTTACTTTGAGCTCACAGTATCTAGTCAGACTCTTTATTCATACATAACAAGTACAGTTACAATATTAGCATCTATCTGACAATGTGGAAAACTGCCCAGCTATGCCCTGTCCACAAAAAGCAGGACAAATCCAATCTGCCCCATAAATCTACTCTCAATCATCTGAAAAGTGATGGAAGGTGTCGTCGACAGTTCTATCAAGCAGCACTCGGCCGAAGACCTCATTACAGCCTTGGTCCAAACATGGATAAAAGAGCTGAATTCCAGAGGTGAGGTGAGAGAACTGCCCTTGACATCAAGGCAGCATTTGACCTAGTGTGGCATCAAGGAGCCCTAGTAAAACTGAAGTCAATGGGATGGCTCAGATGAATATGTAGCTTAAGGAATGGTGCAAGGTGGATGGATTCAAATTCCTGGGACATTGGAACCAGTTCTGGGGGAGGTGGGACCAGTACAAACCGGATGGTCTGCACCTGGGCAGGACCGGAACCGATGTCCTAGGTGGAGTGTTTGCTAGTGCTGTTAGGGAGGGTTTAAACTAAAATGGGAGGGGGATGGGAATCAATGCATGAGGCAGAGCGAAGTAAAAAGGGGGCAGAAGCAAAAGGTAAGAAGGAGAAAAACAACAGTGGAGAGTAGAGAAATCAAGGGCAAAAATCAAAAAAGGCCACATTACAACATAATTCTAAAAGGACAAAGAGTGTTAAAAAAACAAGCCTGAAGGCTCTGAGTCTCAATGCGAGGAGCATTCATAATAAGGTGGATGAATTAACTGTGCAGATAGCTGTTAACGGATATGATGTAATTGGGATTGCGGAGACATGGTTCCAGGGTAACCAAGGCCGGAACGCAACATCCGGGAGTATTTAATATTCAGAAAGGACAGACAGGAAGGAAAAGGAGGTGGGGTAGCGTTACTGGTTAAAGAGGAGATTAATGCAATAGTAAGGAAGGACATTAGCGTGGATGATGTGGAATCTATATGGGTAGAGCTGTGAAACACCAAAGGGCAGAAAACGTTAGTGGGAGTTGTGTACAGACTACCAAACAGTAGTAGTGAGGTTGGGGACGGCATCAAACAGGAAATTAGGGACGCGTGCAATAAGGATACAGCAGTTATCATGGGTGACTTTAATCTACAGATCGATTGGGCTAACCAAATCGGTAGCAATACTGTAGAGGAGAAGTTCCTGGAGTGTATAAGGAATGGTTTTCTGGACCAATATATAGAGAGCAGGTCATCCTAGACTGGGTCTTGTGTAACAAGAGAGGATTAATTAGCAATCTGGTCGTGCGAGGCCCCTTGGGGAAGAGTGACCATAATATGGTAGAATTCTTCATTAAGGTGGAGAGTGACACAGTTAATTCAGAGACTAGGGTCCTGAATTTAAGGAAAGGAAACTTCGACGGTATAAGACGTGAATTGGCTATAATAGACTGGCGAATGATACTTAAAGTGTTGATAGGTAATGGCAGACATTTAAAGATCACATGGATGAACTACAACAATTGTACATCCCTGTGTGGCGTAAAAATAAAAAAGGGAAGGTGGCTCAACCGTGGCTAGCAAGAGAAATTAGGGAAAGTGTTATAACCAAGGAAGAGGTATATAAATTGTCCAGAAAAAGCAGTAAACCTGAGGACTGGGAGAAATTTAGAATTCAGCAGAGGAGGACTAAGGGTTTAATTAGGAGGGGGAAAATAGAGTATGAGAGTAAGCTTGCAGGGAACATAAAAACTGACTGCAAAAGCTGCTATTGATATGTGAAGAGAAAAAGATTAGTGAAGACTAATGTAGGTCTCTTGCAGTCAGATTCAGGTGAATTCTTAATGGGGAACAAGGAAATGGCAAACCAATTGAACAAATACTTTGGTTCTGTCTTCACTAAGGAAGATATGAATAACCTCCCGAAAATACTAGAGGACCGAGGGTCTAGCAAGAAGGGGGAACGGAGAGAAATCCTTATTAGCCAGGAAATGGTGTTAGGGAAATTAAAGGGACTGAAGGCCGATAAATACCTAAGGGCTGATAGTCTGCATCCCAGAGTACTTAAGGAAATGGTCCTAGAAATAGTAGATGCATTGGTGGTCATTTTCTAACATTCCATGGATTCTGGATCAGTTCCTATGGATTGGAGGGTAGCTAATGTAACCCCACTTTTTAAGGAGGGAGAGAGAAAACAGGGAATTATAGACCGGATAGCCTGACATCGGTTGTGGGGAAAATGCTGGAGTCAATTATTCGGGATGTAATAGCAGTGCATTTGGAAAGCAGTGACAGGATCGGACCAAGTCAGCATGGATTTATGAAATGGAAATCATGCTTGACAAATCTTCTAGAGTTTTTTGAGGATGTAAGTAACAGATTGGATAAGGAAGAACCAGTAGATGTGGTGTATTTTGACTTTCAAAAGGCTTTTGACAAGGTCCCACACAAGAGATTAGTATGCAAAATTAAGGCACATGGTATTGGGAGTAATGTATTAACGTGGATAGAGAAATGGTTGGCAGACAGGAAGCAAAGAGTAGGAATAAACGGGTCCTTTTCAGAATGGCAGGCAGTGACTAGTGGGGTGCCGCAAGGATCAGTGCTGGGACCCCAGTCATTTGCAATATACATTAATGATTTAGACGAAGGAATTGAACGTAATATCTCCAAGTTTGCAGATGACACTACCCTGGATGGCAGTGTGAGCTGCGAGGGGGACGCTAGGAGGCTGCAGGGGGACTTGGACAGGTTAGGTGAATGGGCAAATGCATGGCAGATGCAGTATGATGTGGATAAGTGTGAGGTTATCCACTTTGGTGGCAAAAGCAGGAAGGCAGATTATTATCTGAATGGTGACAGATTATTAAAAGGGGAGGTGCAACGAGACCTGGGTGTCATGGTACATCAATCATTGAAGGTAGCCATGTAGGTACAGCAGGCAGTAAAGAAAGCAAATGGCGAGGGGATTTGAGTATAAGAGCAGGGAGGTCTTGCTGCAGTTGTACAGGGCCTTGGTGAAACCACACCTTGAATATTGTGTACAGTTTTGGTCTCCTAATCTGAGAAAGGACGTGCTTGCTATTGAGGGAGTGCAGCAAAGGTTCATCAGACTGATTCCTGGGATGGCAGGACTGACATATGAGGAAAGACTGGATCGGCTAGGCTTATATTCACTGGAATTTAGAAGAATGAGTGGGATCTCATAGAAACGTAAAAAATTCTGATTGGACTGGACAGGTTAGATGCAGGAAGAATGTTCCCGATGTTGGGGGAAGTCCAGAACCAGGGGACACTGTCTAAGGATAAGGGGTAAGCCATATAGGACCGAGATGAGAAACGTTTTCACCCAGAGTGTTTTGAACCTGTGGAATTCTCTACCACAGAAAGTTGTTGAGTCCAGTTCGTTGGACATGTTCAAAAGGGAGTTAAATGTGGCTCTTATGGCTAAAGGGATCAGGGGTATGGAGAGATGGCTGGGGTGGGGTACTGAGGTTGAATGATAGGCCATGATCATATTGAATGGTGGTGCAGGCTCGAAGGGCTGAATGGCCTGCTCCTGCACCTATTTTCTATGTTTCTATGTTTCAGGAGGAAAACTCTCCACTGGTTGGAGTCATACCGGGCACAAAGGAAGAAGGTTGTGGTGGTTGGAGCTCAATCATCACAGTCCCAGGACATTGCTGCAGGAATTCCTCAGGGCAACGTCCTAGGCCCAACCATCTTCAGCTGCTTCATCGATGGCCTTCCCTCCATCATAAGTTCAGGCGTGGGGATGTTTGCTGATGATTGCAGTGTTCAGTGCCATTCGCAACTCCTCAGATAATGAACCAGTCCATGCACGCATGTAACAAGGCCAGGACAACATTCAGGCTTGGGCTGGTGACCTTTGCACCACACAAGTGCCAGGCAATGATATCTCCAACAAGCGAGAGTCTAACTGTCGCTCCTTGACATTCAACGGCATTGCCATTGCCGAATCCCCCTCGTTACCTCTGGTGTCCCCCAAGGATCTGTCCTTGGCCCCCTCTTATTTCTAATCTATATGCTGGCCTTTGGCAATTTCATCTGAAAACATGGAGTCGGTTTACACATGTACGCTGATGACACCCAGCTCTACCTCACCACCACTTCTCTCAACCCTGCTTGGTATCTAAATTGTCAGATTGCTTGACCGACATCCAGTACTGGATGAGCAGAAATTTTCTCCAATTAAATATTGGGAAGACCGAAGCCATTATCTTTGGTCCCGCGACAAACTGGGCTTCCTAACCATTGACTCCATCCCTCTCCCTAGCATCAATCTGAGGGTGAACAACACGGTTCGCAACCTTGGCGTCATATTTGACCCTGAAATGAGTTTCCAGCCACATATACGCGGCGTAACTAAAACCGCCTTTTCCCACCTCCGTAACATTGCCCGCCTCAGCCCCTGCCTCAGTTCTTCTGCTGCTGAAACCCTCATTCATGCCTTTGTTTCCTCTAGACTTGACTACTCCAACTCACTCCTGGCCAGCCTCCCACATTCTACACTATGTAAACTTCAGGTCATCCAAAACTCGCCCGTGTCCAAACTCGCAGCAAGTCACAATCCCCCGTCACCCCTGTGCTTTCTGACCTACATTGGCTCCCAGTTAAACAACGCCTTGATTTCAAAATTGTCATCCTTGTTTACAAATCACTCCATGGCCTTGCCCCTCCCTATCTCTAATCTTTTGTCAGCCTCACAACCCCACAAGATGTCTGCTCTCTTCAAATTCTGGCCTCTTGAACATCCCTCATTATAACTGCTCATCGGTGGACGTGCCTTCAGCCATTCAGGCCCTAAGCTCTGGAACTCCCTCTCTAAACCTCTCCTCCTCTTTACCTCTCTTTCCTCCTTTAAGACGCTACCTCTTTAAACAAGCTTTTGGTCCTCTGTCTTAATTTCTTCTTTTGTGACTCTGCGTCAAATTTATCTGTTTTTTCTTGTAACACTGTTGTGAAGCACCTTGGGATGTTTTACTACATTAAAGACACTATATAAATAAATAATTATTATTATAAAAACAACCTGATGGTCACCATTGACCAGAAACTTAATTGGACCAGCCATATAAATACTGTGGAACCATGAGCAGATCAGAGGCTGGGTATTCTGCGACGAATGTCCCCAAAGCCTTACCACCATCTACAAGGCACAAGTCAGGAGTGTGATGGAATACTCTCCACTTGTCCGGGTGAGTGCAGCTCCAACAACACTCAAGAAGCTCAACACCATCCAGGACAAAGCATCCCACTTGATTGGCACCTCATCCACCACCTTAAACAGTCACTCCCTCCACCACTGGAGCACCGTGGCGGCAGTGTATACCATGTACAAAATGTTTGCCAACAACTCAGCAAGGCTTCTTCCACAGCGCCTCTCAAACCCGCGACCTCTACCACCTAGAAGGACAAAGGCAACAGGCGTATGGGAACTTCATCACCTGCAAGTTCCCCTCCAAGTCACACATCATCCTGACTTGGAAGTATATTGCCATTCCTTCACTGTCACTGGGTCAAAATCTGGAAATCTCTCCGAACAGCACTGTGGGAGTACCTTCACCACACGGACTGCAGCGGTTCAAGAAGGCAGCTCACCACCACCTCCTCAAGGGCAATTAGGGATGGCAATAAATGCTGGCCTTGCTAGTGAAACCCACATGCCATGAACGAATAAAAATCAGAAAATCGGCCAGCGACTATGGCGAGGAAGAGAGATCCCGTGAATTTTGAATTGCCATAAGTTGGTGGACGATTTATGCTGCTTCTGTCTTTGAAGCAAAAGACAGAAAGGAGATGAGTAAAAGTGGAGGGCAGAGAAACCCAAGGCAAAAAACAAAAAGAGCCACTTTGCAGCAAAATTCTAAAGGTTCGAAGTGTGTTAAAAAGGCAAGCCTGAAGTCTCTGTGCCTCAATGCGAGGAGTATTCGGAATAAGGTGGACGAATTAACTGTGCAGATAGCAGTTAACGGATACGATGTGGTTGGCATCACGGAGACATGGCTCCAGGGTGACCAAGGCTGGGAACTCAACATCCAAAGGTATTCAACATTTAGGAAGGATAGATAGAAAGGAAAAGGAGGCGGGGTGGCATTGCTGGTTAAAGAGGAAATGAATGCAATTGTAAGGAAAGACATTAGCTTGGATGATGTGGAATCGGTATGGGTGGAGCTACGGAATAGCAAGGGGCATGAAAACGCTAGTGGGAATTGTGTACAGACCTCCAAACAGTACTAGTGATGTTGGGGAGGGCATCAAACAGGAAATTAGAGGTGCATGCAATAAAGTTGCAGCAGTTATCATGGGTGACTTTAATATGCATATAGATTGGGCTAACCAAACTGGAAACAATACGGTGGAGGAGGATTTCCTGGAGTACATAAGGGATGGTTTTCTAGACCAATATGTCGAGGAACCAACTAGGGGGGAGGCCATCTTCGACTGGGTGTTGGGTAATGAGAGAGGATTAATTAGCAATCTCGTTGTGCGAGGCCCCTTGGGGAAAAGTGACCATAATATGGTGGAATTCTACATTAGGATGGAGAATGAAACAGTTAATTCAGAGACCATGGTCCAGAACTTAAAGAAGGGTAACTTTGAAGGTATGAGGCGTGAATTGGCTAGGATAGATTGCCGAATGATACTTAAGGGAGAGCTCGGACACGTGTTATGCTCCTCCTGTACTATGTGGGAAATCAGGGACGCCTCCGGTGGCCCTAATGACTACGTGTGCGGGAAGTGTATCCGCCTCCAGCTCCTGACAGACCACATTGCGGCGCTGGAGCTGAGGGTGGATTCACTCTGGAGCATCCACGGTGCTGAGAATGACATGAATAGCACGTTTAGTGAGTTGGTCTTACCGTAGGTAAAGGGTACACAGCCAGATAGGGAATGGAAGTCCAACAGGAAGAGCAGTGCAAGGAAGGTAGTGCAGGGGTCCCCTCCATTCATCCCCCTGCAAAACAGATACACCGCTTTGGGTACTGTTGAGGGGGATGACTCATCAGGGGGGAGCAGCAGCAGCAAGGTTCATGGCACCGTGGCGGGTTCTGCTGCACAGGAGGGCAGGAAAAAGAGTGGGAGAGCAATAGTGATAGGAGATTCAATTGTAAGGGGAATAGATAGGCATTTCTGTGGCCACAACTGAGACTCCAGGATGGTATGTTGCCTCCCTGGTGCAAGGGTCAAGGATGTCTCGGAGCAGGTGCAGGACATTCTGAAAAGGGAGGGTGAACAGCCAGTTGTTGTGGTGCATATAGGTACCAATGATATAGGTAAAAAATGGGATGAGGTCCTATGAGACGAATTTAAGGAGCTAGGAGCTCAATTTAAAAGTAAGACTTCAAAAGTAGTAATCTCGGGATTGCGACCAGTGCCACATGCTAGTCAGAGTAGGAATCGCAGGATAGCTCAGATGAATATGTGGCTTGAGCAGTGCTGCAGCTGGGAGGGATTCAAATTCCTGGGGCATTGGAACCGGTGCTGGGGAAGGTGGGACCAGGACAAACCGGACGGTCTGCACCTAGGCAGGACCGGAACCAATGTCCGAGGGGGAGTGTTTGCTAGTGCTGTTGGGGAGGAGTTAAACTAATATGGCAGGGGGATGGGAACCATTGCAGGGAGACAGAGGGAAACAAAATGGAGACAGAAGCAAAAGACAGAAAGGAGATGAGTAAAAGTAGAGAGCAGAGAAACCCAAGGCAAAAAACAAAAAGGGCCACTGTACAGCAAAATTCTAAAGGGTGAAAGTGTAATAAAAAGGCAAGCCTGAAAGCTCCGTGCCTCAATGCGAGGAGTATTCAGAACCCAGGCGAGGGCTCAGAGCTAGTTAGAGTGGGTGAGAGCTCAGATGAACAGGACCCCAAGAAAGAATGCAATGGAGCAGAGTAGCACTGGGGTAAGTGTAAACCACAAGGTGATAGGAAGGGACAATATGTATGAATATAAAGTGGCTGCAGGAGTGGTCAAAACTAAAAATCATGGTTTAAAAACTAGTATTAAAACACTCTACCTAAACGCACGCAGCATTCGAAATAAAGTAAATGAGTTGACGGCACAAATCATTACAAATGGATATGATTTGGTGGCCATTACAGAAACGTGGTTGCAGGGTGGCCAAGACTGGGAATTAAATATACAGGGGTATCTGACAATTCGGACGGATAGACAAGAAGGGAAAGGAGGTGGGGTAGCTCTGTTAATAAAGGATGATATCAGGGCAGTTGCGAGAGATGATATTGGCTCTAATGAACAAAATGTTGAATCATTGTGGGTGGAGATTTGAGATAGTAAGGGGAAAAAGTCACTGATGGGCGTAGTTTATAGGCCCCCAAATAATAACTTCACAGTGGGGCGGACAATAATCAAGGGAATAATGGAGGCATGTGAAAAAGGAACGGCAGTAATCATGGGGAATTTTAACCTACATATCGATTGGTCAAATCAAATCGCACGGGGTAGCCTGGATGAGATATTCATAGAATGCATACGGGATTGTTTCTTAGAGCAGTATGTTACAGAACCTACAAGGGAGCAAGCTATCTTAGATCTGGTCCTGTGTAATGAGTCATGAATAATAAACGATCTCCTAGTAAAAGATCCTCTCGGAATGAGTGATCACAGTATGGTTGAATTTGTAATGCAGATTGAGGGTGAGGAAGTAGTGTCTCAAACGAGCGTACTATGCTTAAACAAAGGTGACTACAGTGGGATGAGGGCAGAGTTGGCTAAAGTAGACTGGGAATACAGACTAAACGGTGGCACAATTGAGGAACAGTGGAGGACTTTTAAGCAGCTCTTTCATAGTGCTCAACAAAAATATATTCCAGTGAAAAAGAAGGGCGGTAAGAGAAGGGATAACCAGCCATGGATAACCAAGGAAATAAAGGAGAGTATCAAATTAAAAATCAATGCATATAAGGTGGCCAAGGTTAGTGGGAAACTAGAAGATTGGGAAAATTTTAAACGACAGCAAAGAATGACTAAGAAAGCAATAAAGAAAGGAAAGATAGATTACGAAAGGAAACTTGCGCAAAACATAAAAACAGATAGTAAAAGCTTTTACCGATATATAAAACGGAAGAGAGTGACTAAAGTAAATGTTGGTCCCTTAGAAGATGAGAAGGAGGATTTAATAATGGGGAATGTGGAAATGGCTGAGACCTTAAACAATTATTTTGCTTCGGTCTTCACAGTGGAAGACACAAAAACCATGCCAAAAATTGCTGGTCATGGGAATGTGGGAAGGGAGGACCTTGAGACAATCACTATCACTAGGGGGGTAGTGCTGGACAAGCTAATGGGACTCAAGGTAGACAAGTCCCCTGGTCCTGATGAAATGCATCCCAGGATATTAAAAGAGATGATGGAAGTTAAAGCAGATGCATTCGTTATAATCTACCAAAAGTCTCTGGACTCTGGGGAGGTACCAGCGGATTGGAAAGCAGCTAATATAATGCCTCTGTTTAAAAAAGGGGCAGACAAAAGGCAGGTAATTATAGGCTGGTTAGTTTAACATCTGTAGTGGGGAAAATGCTTGCAGCTATCATTAAGGAAGAAATAGCGAGACATCGAGATAGGAATAGTGCAATCAAGCAGACGCAGCATGGATTCATGAAAGGGAAATCATGTTTAACTAACTTACTGGAATTCTTTGAGGATATAACGAGCATGGTGGATAGAGGTGTACCAATGGATGTGGTGTATTTAGATTTCGAAAAGGCATTCGATAAGGTGCCATACAAAAGGTTACTGCAGAAGATAAAGGTACGCGGAGTCAGAGAAATGTATTAGCATGAATTGAGAATTGGCTGGCTAACAGAAAGCAGAGAGTCGGGATAAATGGGTCCTTTTCGGGTTGGAAATCGGTGGTTAGTGGTGTGCCACAGGGATCGGTGCTGGGACCAAAACTGTTTACAATATACATAGATGACCTGGAAGAGGGGTCAGAGAGTAGTGCAACAAAATTTGCAGATGACACAAAGATTAGTGGGAAAGCGAGTTGTGTAGAGGACACAGAGAGGCTGCAAAGAGATTTAGATAGGTTAAGCAAATGGGCTAAGGTTTGACAGATGGAATACAATGTCGGAAAATGTGAGGTCATCCACCTTGGAAAAAAAAACAGTAAAAGGGAATATTATTTGAATGGGGAGAAATTATAACATGCTGCGGTGCAGAGGGACCTGGGGGTCCTTGTGCATGAATCCCAAAAAGTTAGTTTGCAGGTACAGCAGGTAATCAGGAAGGCGACTGGAATGTTGGCCTTCATTGCAAGAGGGATGGAGAACAAAAGCAGGGAGGTCCTGCTGCAACTGTACAGGGTATTGGTGAGGCCGCACCTGGAGTACTGCGTGCAGTTTTGGTCACCTTACTTAAGGAAGAATATACTAGCCTTGGAGGGGGTACAGAGACGATTCACTTGGCTGATTCCGGAGATGAGGGGGTACCTTATGATGATAGATTGAGTAGACTGGGTCTTTACTCGTTGGAGTTCAGAAGGATGAGGGGTGATCTTATAGAAACATTTAAAATAATGAAAGGGATAGACAAGATAGAGGCAGAGAGGTTGTTTTCACTGGTCGGGGAGACTAGAACTAGGGGGCACAGCCTCAAAATACGGGGGAAGCCAATTGAAAACCGAGTTGAGAAGGAATTTCTTCTCCCAGAGGGTTGTGAATCTGTGGAATTCTCTGCCCAAGGAAGCAGTTGAGGCTAGCTCATTGAATGTATTCAAATCACAGATAGATAGATTTTTAACCAATAAAGGAATTAAGGGTTATGGGGAGCGGGCGGGTAAGTGGAGCTGAGTCCACGGCCAGATCAGCCATGATCTTTTTGAATGACGGACTGGCTCGAGGGGCTAGGTGGCCTACTCCTATTCCTAATTCTTATGTTCTTATGTTATAAGGTTTGACAGTGGATGGGCAATGGCAGACATTTAGAGACCGCATGGATGAACTACAACAATTGTGCATCCCTGTCTGGCGTAAAAATAAAAAAGGGAAGGTGGCTCAACCGTGGCTATTAAGGGAAATCGTGGATAGTATTAAAGCCAAGGAAGGGGCATACAAATTGGCCAGAAATAGCAGCGAACCCAGGGACTGGGAGAAATTTAGAACTCAGCAAAGGGGTATAAAGGGTTTGATTAGGGCAGGGAAAATAGAGTACGAGAGGAAGCTTACAAGGAACATTAAAATGGACTGCAAAAGCTTCTATAGATATGTAAAGAGAAAAAGGTTAGTAAAGACAAATGTAGGTCCCCTGCAGTCAGAATCAGGGGAAGTCATAACGGGGAACAAAGAAATGGCAGACCAATTGAACAAATACTTTGGTTCGGTATTCACTAAGGAGAACACAAACAACCTTCTGGATATAAAGGGGTCAGAAGATCTAGTAAGAAGGAGGAATTGAGGGAAATTCTTATTAGTCGGGAAATCGTGTTGGGGAAATTGATGGGATTGAAGGCCGATAAATCCCCAGGGCCTGATGGTCTGCATCCCAGAGTACTTAAGGAGGTGGCCTTGGAAATAGCAGATGCATTGACAGTCATTTTCCAACATTCCACAGACTCTGAATCAGTTCCTATGGACTGGAGGGTAGCCAATGTAACCCCACTTTTTAAAAAAGGAGGGAGAGAGAAAACAGGGAATTATAGACCGGTCAGCCTGACATCGGTAGTGGGTAAAATGATGGAATCAATTATTAAGAATGTCATAGCAGCGCATTTGGAAAGAGGTGACATGATAGGTCCAAGCCAGCATGGATTTGTGAAAGGGAAATCATGCTTGACAAATCTTCTGGGATTTTTTGAGCATGTTTCCAGTAGAATGGACAAGGGAGAACCAGTTGATGTGGTGTATTTGGACTTTCAGAAGGCTTTCAACAAGGTCCCACACAAGAGATTAATGTGCAAAGTTAAAGCACATGGGATTGGGGGTAGTGTGCTGACGTGGATTGAGAACTGGTTGGCAGACAGGAAGCAAAGAGTGGGAGTAAATGGGTACTTTTCAGAATGGCAGGCAGTGACTAGTGGGGTACCGCAAGGTTCTGTGCTGGGGACCCAGCTGTTTACATTGTACATTCATGATTTAGACGAGGGGATTAAATGTAATATCTCCAAATTTGCGGATGTCACTAAGTTGGGTGGCAGTGTGAGCTGTGAGGAGGATGCTATGAGGCTGCAGAGTGACTTGGATAGGTTAGGTGAGTGGGCAAATGCATGGCAGATGAAGTATAATGTGGATAAATGTGAGGTTATCCACTTTGGTGGTAAAAACAGAGAGACAGACTATTATCTGAATGGTGACAGATTAGGAAAAGGGGAGGTGCAACGAGACCTGGGTGTCATGGTACATCAGTCATTGAAGGTTGGCATGCAGGTACAGCAGGCGGTTAAGAAAGCAAATGGCATGTTGTCCTTCATAGCGAGGGGATGTGAGTACAGGGGCAGGGAGTTGTTACTACAGTTGTACAGGGCCTTGGTGAGGCCACACCTGGAGTATTGTGTACAGTTTTGGTCTCCTAACTTGAGGAAGGACATTCTTGCTATTGAGGGAGTGCAGCGAAGTTTTACCAGACTGATTCCTGGGATGGCGGGACTGACATATCAAGAAAGACTGGATCAACTGGGCTTGTATTCACTGGAGTTCAGAAGAATGAGAGGGGATCTCATGGAAACGTTTAATATTCTGACGGGTTTTGACAGGTTAGATGCAGGAAGAATGTTCCCAATGTTGGGGAAGTCCAAAACTAGTCTAAGGATAAGGGGTACGCCATTTAGGACCGAGATAAGGAGAAACTTCTTCACCCAGAGTGTGGTGAACCGGTGGAATTCTCTACCACAGGAAGTTGTTGAGGCCAATTCACTAAATATATTCAAAAGGGAGTTAGATGTAGTCCTTACTACTAGGGGGATCAAGGGGTATGGCGAGAAAGCAGGAATGGGGTACTGAAGTTATATGTTCAGCCATGAACTCATTGAATGGAGATGCAGGCTCGAAGGGCCGAATGGCCTACTCCTGCACCTATTTTCTGTGTTTCTATGTTTCTCTGTTTCACCGTTAGCTTCATGAAAACGGCATCTCATCCATAACTTCCCCGTGAATTTCATGAAGTTGCTGCATTTGCACTTAATTGTCCATTAAATATGCTACAAAAGGTTAAGTCCAGTAATTAACAGTGTAAGTAACCTTTTAAAATTGTGATAATTGTTAATAACTGGAAATCAACCTTTGGAGCCCAGAAAGTGAACAATTTAAGTGTAGATTCTCATTTCTTCAGGTTGTCAATTGTATTACGAGATTTTAAAAAGGTCAAATTTTAAGTTTTTTTCTTATTATTCCTTTCTGTTTCTTTTTTCCTCTCATAATTCAATCTTTCTTCCCTTCTCATTATTTTTCTTTCTGTACCTGATTTGACATTGAATTCATCCACTCTAATTTACCCTCCTTCTCAATCCTTCCTCTGTTTCTTTCTCACTCCTTAAATCTCATTGGTGAAGGAGATACACAGTTGGTCCCATTGTTCGCTCAGGTCCCAGATGCCCTCTTGCCTTCGCTACGCCGCTATCAGCTCGCACTTCCAGCATGTTTATGGCCAAAAACTGTTCAAACCTGAATGTGCACAAACATATCTAACTAACGGAGCATGCCGCGAGATGCCGCACTCCAGCAAAATCTGGCTCTCTGTCATTTGTTCTGAAACATAAGGGCATGAATTGCGGTCGGAGGCTTCTCATGGGCGGATGCCTCTGACTTGCAAAAACTCTATGAATCTACCCGGAGAATGGGGATCACTTACAAAATACATGAAGACATGACATAAACAAATAAATATATTACATATTGAAAATTAATTAAAATGCCATTTAATTAAATATTTAAACAAAAATTTACTTTATTTAAATTGATATTTATATGTTTTAACTGAGCTGAAAATAAACTTACCTAATTGGACAGGGGTTTTAAATGTATAAATGTGATAAAATTTAATGTTTCTATTTTTTTTAAACTATTACGCTGGTAAAAGCAGGCCTTATAATTCTCAGGGCATTCGCTAGGCAGGAGTTGGGCAAATAGTCCAACTCTCCTCCCGCAGATGCCCTTTTTTTTCGGATTCGTAAGAGGATTGATTCTTGACAGATCGCAAGTTCCGGGTTTCAGCTCATGCACAGTACATGCTGAAATCAGGGTCTTGCGGGGCTGCTACGGGCGCCTGCACACCTTGTATGCACCTGTAGGGGGCGCAAATTCAGCCCATTTACTGCTGTCTTGTGGTGCAATTCAGGAAGAAAGGGAATCTTTGTCGTGATTTCTGGATTGATTACGTCACTGACACAATCCACATGAGGCTGTGGAAAGTGTTTGAAAGATGACATTTCATTGGATAATGAAAATTCCCCACGGATAGCAGAGAATGGTTTATTCTGCAGTTAATGTTCAAATGGTGTGGGCAGGAGTGGAATGTTTCTTCCACGTTCTGAAAATTGTGGATTATATGCAGGTACAGCAGGTGGTTAAGAAAGCAAATGGCATGTTGGCCTTCATAGCGAGGGGATTTGAATACAGGGGCAGGGAGGTGTTGCTACAGTTGTACAGGGCCTTGGTGAGGCCACACCTGGAGTATTGTGTACAGTTTTGGTCTCCTAAATTGAGGAAGGACATTTTGCTATTGAGGGAGTGCAGCGAAGTTTTACCAGACTGATTCCTGGGATGGCGGGACTGACATATCAAAAAAGACTGGATCAACTGGGCTTGTATTCACTGGAGTTCAGAAGAATGAGAGGGGATCTCATGGAAATGTTTAAAATTCTGACGGGTTTTGACAGGTTAGATGCAGGAAGAATGTTCCCAATGTTGGGGAAGTCCAGAACCAGTCTAAGGATAAGGGGTACGCCATTTAGGACCGAGATAAGGAGAAACTTCTTCACCCAGAGTGTGGTGAACCTGTGGAATTCTCTACCACAGAAAGTTGTTGAGGCCAATTCACTAAATATATTCAAAAAGGAGTTAGATGAAGTCCTTACTACTAGGGGGATCAAGGGGTATGGCGAGAAAGCAGGAATGGGGTACTGAAGTTGCATGTTCAGCCATGAACTCATTGAATGGCGGTGCAGGCTCGAAGGGCCGAATGGCCTACTCCTGCGCCTATTTTCTATGTTTCTATGTTTCTATATCCCTATTACGAACTTGACGAATTACGCTTTTGAGGGATTGAAATTACATTCAATTCTCTGATGATAACAGCATCTACAATGAGAAATTGCATTTCGATTGCACTGTCATGTAAACTAGCATCTCAAAGCTCTTCACCAATGGGGAGAGTTGGACAGTATGCAGGAATTGAAGGAATTAGGGAATAGAGACCAAAGGATTAGCTGACGTGAAAGGCTTTTAAAGGCAGAGAAGGTGAAGTGGTTTTAGAAGCGAGACCCAAAGTACAATTGTATAGAGACTGAAAGGTCAGCCTGAGATGCTAAAGCGGGGGAGGTGAGGAGCCAACTGTAATCTAGAATCAGAAGGAAAAGCTTTGGTATCAAAATTATTTTAGCAATGTTGCTCTGCTAAACACCACACACATTTCACAATGCCACCCAGCCAAGCATCTGACAACGATGCAGGGTAACTTGCCATTAGGATGCGTGCAGTTGCAGTTTGTATTCAATCATTTATCCCCCTTCTATGTCACAATATGGCGAGGAATTGCAGGCACAAACATATACCCTGCATTTTTTATGTGCCTGCACACTAACTCACTAAGTCATCAGGAAGTTCATGACATGGGTTTATGGCCATTTCACTATTGGGGAAAAGCTTTATAACACTTTCCTAGTATTGAGAGTAAATTTCCTCAGGCCTTCCGCTGACCTGCCACTGAGGAAATTCACCCCCACTATTTTGTTATGCATCAATTGTCTCCACTATCTTCCTCTTTTGGAGTTGTTGCCTCCACGGGGATCTGTTGCCCTGTGCTGTCTCATCCAATTGCTCATTATTCATGTGTGAGCCTCGACAGCGAGTGTTGGTAGGTGGGGGCTGAACTCAGTCCTCTCATCACCATGGTTCACATATAAATATTTCCAGCAGGCAAGTTATTGGACAGTGGAGAGGGCAGGAACATAAGAACATAAGAAATAGGAGCAGGAGTAGGCCATCCGGCCCCTCGAGCCTGCTCCACCATTCAATACGATCATGGCTGATCCGATCATGGACTGAGGTCCACTTCCCTGCCCGCTCCCCATAACCCCTTATTCCCTTATCGGTTAAGAAACTGTCTATCTCTGTCTTAAATTTATTCAATGTCCCAGCTTCCACAGATCTCTGAGGCAGCGAATTCCACAGATTTACAACTCCCTGAAAGAAGAAATTCCTCCTCATCTCAGTTTTAAATGGGCGGCCCCTTATTCTAAGATTATGCCTCCCAGTTCTAGTTTCGCCTATCAAGGGAAGCATCCTCTCTGCATTCATCTTATTAAGCCCCCTCATAATCTTTTCCATTTCGATAAGATCACCTCTCATTCTTCAGAATTACAATGAGTAGAGGCCCAACCTACTCAACCTTTCCTCATAACTCAACCCCCTCATTTCCGGAATTAACCGTGTGAACTTTCTCTGAACTGCCTCCATATCCTTTCTTAAATATGGAAACCAAAACTGCCGCAGTATTCCAGGTGTGGTCTCACCAAAACCTATATAACTGTAGCAAGACTTCCCTGCTTTTATACACCATCCCCTTTGCAATAAAAGCCAAGATTCCATTGGCCTTCCTGATTATTTGCTGTACCTTGTAGAAGGGCAAAATTCATGGGAACGCACCCCACCCCCGCTCCCCCATCCGCCCCCACACCATCCAGTGGTTGGACTCATTGGAAAGGAAATTTAATTTGGAATTATCTGCCAGAAAGTTTGAAATCCTAAAGTGCACATGGAAGAAACTAAGAACTTTAATCGAATTTGGGATTTTACAAAGCAGATTGAACCTGTGTGGGCAAGGCTAAGGAACTATCCCTCAAATAAACCAGTTTGATTATTGAAAATGCCTGGGGCATTGAGACTAAAGTAAATTGTCTGGAAAATGGATACTCGAAAACCCTTCTCCACAAGAGACATTAACATTGCAACAATTAACTCAGAGATGGCCAGCCATCAACCTGAACCTGGAAAGCCATTTTCAGCCTATGCATAAAAACAAAAGGGCCACTCCAACCTGCATGCAAAAACCAAGCACAAAGGACATTGCGATTACCAAGCTAATATTTCCATCAAGAAACAGATTTAGAAGATCAGCCCACCTGAGAAATATTAACTTTTAACAAGCCTGCCAAAACATGACAAAGAATTTTCGAGTCCGCCAAAATTAAACAAATAATTCTGGACTGATTTGGCGCGAAGATTAGGACAGCTCAAAACGTATAACTAGGCCCTGCTTTAACAAAGGGTATGCATTTGCTTTGATGCTGCTTATGCTAATGCCTCAAGAGACACTGCTTGTGCTAGTGCTAGTGCCATACTACGCCTATGCCATCAAGAAGGGAGAGAAATCAATGCAACAGTTGTAAACTAACTTCTCCAGCCTCGACATCCTGAAATTGAAAAGGAAGGAAGAACATCACCATCACGGCAGCAACTGACCAGAGCCAACATGGTACCACTAAAACCCATCGCGATCGACCAATCTCAAAACAAAACTTTACAAGGAAGAAACCGAAGAATCGAAAGTTTCCACTCTACAATCTAAGTCCTGACTACCAACAGATGAAAACATTACCAAAAGAGGCTTTAAACCTATTTCTAATGAAATAAATCGGGTACTTACCCCATAACTCCAAAACACGCCCAGCCGCATCAGCGGACACCACCCAACTGAAGACTGCGCAGTAAGAAGTCTTCTCCGATGTTTGGGGTACGGCAAGCAGAACCGACAGAATCCAACGAACCCCAAAACCGCGAACTACCGCTAACTGACCAGAAAGGATTGGTAAGCATCGTCCCTGTCTACCTTGGAGTCTAACCTAGCCAGTATTAGGTATTTGGGAGGTGGGAGGTGTAATTTTCACTGCAACCCCTTTGAATGTGTGATGTACTGTTCTTTATTAGTGTAATTATAAGTGTGACATTGTATTTTCTTACCCTTAATAAAATCAAAGATCTTTTGCACCAAACCAGTGGTCTTTTGCACTTTATCACATCCCCCAAATAAATCCAGAGTCTAGAATCCAAGGGAGTGGGAGCGATTCGAACTGCTCAAGTAGGTCAGAGGTGAACCTGACCCCCGGGACCACCCCTTACAAAATGGTGACTGTGGCGGGACTCTGGTATAAGGTGTGTGATGCAGAGAGTGCTGGCTTGGGAGAAAGAACCAAGATGGAAGAGAGGATTTCCTCCTATGTGTATAAGAAGGTCAATGTCACTAAAGAATGGTGCTTGGTCTGTTGCGCGCTGAGTGTCCAGTTGATGCTGCAGCCCAGTGGACAGCAAGTAAGGACCATAAAGAGTCAGTAGAGAAGGCAATTTGGTTGGTCTGTCTACAGCGACAGGTCTAACTCCTCGACAACACCGTTGAGTCACTACAGGCAGAATTATGGGAATGCGCAGAGATATCACATGAAAGGGCTATGGCAGGAGAAAGGTTATGGGGAGAACTCCGTAAGCTAAAACAGGAAAAGACCCAGCTAATGGAAAGGTTTAAAAACAGTCAGGACTATTTTCAATGTCAGGTTACCGAGGCTAAAAATAATGAAAAGATACTGCAGGAGGAAAGCACTCGCCTCACCCTACAAGTAAAAGAGCTGGAGGAAAAATTAAGAGACGTGCAGGCAGCATATAAAGTAGCTAGCTAGACAACGGTCCCTGCCAGCAACAAATCAAAAGTTTAACCCTTGTTCTGTCCAAGGCAAAAGGCATGGTATGCCTAATAAACCCGGGTACGGCCCAGTTAAACCTGGAAGAGAAGGAAGAATCTGTTCAACCACCACCTGTGGCATCGGTGACTACACCGGTTCAGCAGCAGGAGGGGTGAACGAGTTGCGGGGCGGACAGGGATAGTGAACCACCACCACCTGTGGTGCTGAGTTTCAGCTCGGCTTGGCATTAAGGAGGAGGGGTAGGCGAGCCAGAACAGGAAGAGCCAGAACCAGGGCCAATGTGCCCGGTCCGGCAACAGAAGTCTGGCCTGTCCATCAGTGCCGGGGGTCAAGGGCCCCTGGAAATTAATTTTTGGTCCCCGACTCTCCCCAACAGCTTAAGACTATGATAAGCCACCTGGGAAAGCTAACTCCAAAGGGAGACTTCTCGGTTTACTTTATGGAAGTGGAACAGGCAGGGGATATTAATGGGTGCAATGATGCCGAGATAGCAAAGATGCTCCTCCTATCCCTGGAAGGCAAGCTGTACCAGTCCCTCTCTACCGAGAGCAAAAGGGGACAGAGAACATTTGCCGCTGTCCAGGAAGACATTTTAGAAGCCATGGGCTGTAATGACGGGAGTCCCTTCTCCAGAGTGGAGAAGATAGTGCAGCTCACAGAGGAAACCCCACAGGCCTTCGCAGACAGACTATGACCTGTGTACAAGAGCGCCGGTGCAGGGGACCTCAACCGAAATCACTTAAGCCGGGACGAGAGAGCCCACTGGCTCCGAAGCCTGGTGGCAAACAGTTTACCCCGAATAAGAACCAAGGCTGAGGCCTGGTTTGACCCAAGAGATCCCCAGGCCACCGAACAGAGAGTGGTCAGCCAACTGACCCTAGCCTACCGGAACGGCCGGGGGACGGAAGAGCACCCACCCAAGAGAAGGGTCCATGAGGTCAGGCCTAGTCAGGATAAGAGGGAATGGCGCTACGAGGGGGGCAACCCCTCCGATACAAAATGTACCTGCTTCGGGTGCGGAAAGAGTGGGTACTGGAGAAAGGATTGTAGAAATACAAGGAAGAGTAGCGCAGGGAAGAGTTCTCCAGCCCCTGCCAAACGACTGGGACCAAGAAGCCAGTCCCTCCCCACACGTTTGATACTTTCCTAACTGCGCTCCTACAATACTAGATGGCCCTGAGAGGGTAGCCACTCCCACAGGTACCGAAACCCCATCTGCCCCATCCCAACCAAAACCGTGACTAGGACAGGCACAGTCTGTCCACCTGTGTTCCCTCGAGTATGATGCACGGGGGAGACCGACTGTTCAGATGGAAGTGGAAAAGGTGAAAGGGACTTACCTGCTGGATACTGGTGCCTCAAACACTCTTGTCTATGTAGCTAACCCTGCCGCCTCACCTCTCTCTAGCAGGGTCCCCTACAGCTTGGTGGGTTTCACAGGCACGGAGCAGACTGGCTCATTCTCCGTTCCACTCTCCATTCGTTTAGGTACACTCCACACTAAGTGGTTTTGTGTCCTGATGAAGTGGGAACAGGAAGGGAGAGGGATCCTCGGAGCTGACTTCATCCTAGGCCATGGGATCCTAGTGGATTTAAGAAACCACTGTCTTTGGGGGTCAGTCTGCATGGGACAGGTGAGTGAGGTGATGGTTATCCCAGAAAAATGTGGTAAAGGGACGGTGTACATCATGGAACCAAAGGAGGGTTACAACCTTGAATCACTGGTTAGTAACACTCCGATTGAGTACCAAGAGTATGTGAGGGCAAACCTTGCAGCTTTTACCACTCACAAACACAACTGTGGAAGAATAAACTGGGTCGAGGTTAGCATCGATGGGGATCCCATGACCCGACCACAGAAACAGTTTAACTTCCCCAGGGAAGCGGAGACAGACATGGAAGCAGTCTTGGGTTCTTTGGTTACACAGGTGGTACTGAGACCAATAGCTACCCATGTGAACTCTCCATTGTGGCCGGTTAATAAACCGGACAACTCCTAGAGAGCCACGGTGGACTATCGAGTACTCAACCATAACATCCCCGCCTGTGCACGCACCGTTGCTGCCGTCACCGACCTCATTGGAAGTATCCCAGCCTCCGCGACCACCTTCAGGGTGCTGGATATTTCCAATGGGTTTTGGTCCATACCTTTAAGAAGGGAAGATCAGTACAAGTTTGCGTTTACCTTTAAGGGACAGCAATATACTTGAAACTGTCTCCCTCAGGGCTTTCACAACAGCCCTAGTATTTTCCATCAATGTATGGCCAACTGTTTAAAGAACTTCAGCAGACCCCAGCAGCTGGTACAGTATGTGGATGACCTGCTCCTGTTCACCGATGAGGGGGAGGAGCATGGCCCACTGCTGGCTGAGCTGCTGGAACTGCTTAAAATAGAAGGGTTTAAAGTAAACCCCAAGAAGGCACAGATCAGCCTGAAGGAAGTAAAGTTCCTTGGACTGGCTGTGCGCTCTGGGGAAAGAGTCATTGACAAAGCTAGAAGGGAAGCACTGCAGAAGTTACCAGCCCCCAACAGAGTAACAGTAGTAAGATCCTTTCTAGGGCTGACTGGGTACTGCAGAGATTTCATTGAGGATTATGCAGCCACAGCAGCCTCTCTGCTCTGACTCCTACACAAGGGAGTGGAGTGGGAATGGGACAAAGATTGCGAGGCAGCATTTATCCAACTCAAGAAAGACCTGCAGACTGTGCCAGCTCTAGGGGCCATCGATGGGGGTAAAGAGTTTTTCCTGGCGGTAGCAGCCAGTGGGGACAGCCTGCGTGCAGTACTGCTCCAAGAGCGGCACGGCCGGCTGAGACCAGTGGTCTACTCCTCCAGGATACTCACGGATGTGGAAAAGGGATAATCCAACAGTGAGCGGCAACTCCTAGCCACTCACTGGGCTGTGAAAAGATCACTGATCTTCACAGGTGGGTCCCTTATCACACTCCTTACCCACCATACGCCCACCCAAATACTCCTGGACGGGAGAATCAAGGACGGGACATTGAGCAGTGCCCGCATTGCTCGCTGGACCCTGCTCCTCTCTCAACTGGACCTAAGGGTAAAGGGTCTCTGCGAGCCAAGAGTCGCAGCCAACATGATTTATCCAGAGACAGCCCAACGGTGTTCCGTAGAAGGGTATGGGAAATCAACATAGGCTTTTGGGCTGGGTTACACCCCACAGGCCGAGAGATCTATGTGGACGGTTCAAGCACGGTATCTGCGGATGAACGACTCACAGGCTGCGGAGTTTATGACCCCGAGGCACGCATTGCCCTGGTGATTAAACTCCCCAGTACTATGAGCACCCAGCATGCTGAATTGTCTGTGATGGTGTATGTAGTCACACACCCCGAAGAATTCCCTACCCCATACATGATTTGCTCAGACAGTATGTTCACATGCAATTCATGTAGAGAGTACCTGGCTATCTGGTCCCGTCGCAGATACACATCCGCAGACAGGAGACCCCTGGCAATTAAGCCCCAACTGGAAAATATCATGACAGCCATAGGGGAGGAAGGGAATATCTACATACATAAAGTGAAGGCACATTCCACCACAGAACCCCGTAGCGAGGGAAACCAGCAGGCTGACATGTTGGCAAAGCAGGGTGCCTGCACGGGCAAGCTCTGGGATCCGTACAATCCAGGCCCCATTGCAGCAGTCAGGGGCAGGATTGGGATGACAAGGAGGGCAGAGCTAGCTTTTCCCCCGGACCTAAAAACGGTTCAGATCCAAGACCCCGTCCTCAAAACTGTCCTGAACACGCTAGATAAAGGGGAAAGGGTAGACGGCCCATACGGCATGGCAGCTATTGTCATTAAAGAAGGCATGCTGTTTAGGGGGGAGCAATGGGTAGTGCAGTAACAACACCGGAGAGAATTCCTCCAGCTGGCCCACGAGGGTCCAGGAGCAGAACACCCCAGACCTGAGACCACTTGGCAACAAGTGGAATAGACAGGACTCAGGGACGATGTCCGCGACTTCTGCGCCAGCTATCTGGTGTGCGCTGCCAACAACCCCGACCCCCAGAAAAGAAAGGTGTCTATGGGACATATCAGGAGGGTAGAGGGACCCTGACAATCCACCCAGATCGATTACATCAGGCCCCTACCCACCGCCCAGGGAGGCTACAAGTACTGCCTAGTATTGGTGGATGTATTCACCAAATGGGTGAAAGTCTTCCCATGCCGAACAGCCACTGCCCTGGGAACAGCTAGGATCCTGGTCAGAGAAGTGTTCTCTCGATGGGGACTACCACAGTACATGGAGTCCGACCAAGGGAGTCACTTCAGTAGGCAGGTGATGCAGGAGACCTTTAAGTTATTCGGCATCAAAGGAAAATGGCATGGGTCCACAACCCGCAGTCACCGAGCCTGTGGAGCGTTTAAATCACACTATCAAAGAAAGGCTGCGCAAAGAGACAGGGGACTCACCCAAGAAGTGGGTAGAGGTCCTACCACTGGTCCTCATGGGGATCCGGGCCAGCCAGTCAAAGAGCACGGGGTACTCCCCGTACGAGCTCATGACCAGCAGAGCCATGCGAACCCCCACCCATGTGTTAGCCCCGATACTCACGGAAGGTCAGCTTAGGGAAGAGAGCTGGGACAGCTTTGTCAGGAATCTGTTTGAACACCTTAAACAGATTCACTGGCAGGCTGCTAACAACATGGGAAAACAGCATCGGAGCAACCGAACGCTGCTAGAACCCCGCAAGCACCACGCATGGGAGAAAGGGGACCAGGTCCTGGTGAGGAACTACACTAGAGTAGGGGTCTTTGAGGCACTGTACATGGGACCATAACACATTGTCGATAAGGCAAGCCCCATGGTCTATGCCATAAAAATGTCCCGCCGTACAAAGTGATTCCACATAAATCGGTGCAAACTTTTAAACCCAGGGACAGCAGCTAAATGTAAGGGATAGTCAAAAACAATAAACCGTACGAAAGACAGGAACCCCCGGCCAGCAGCCCCCGACTGTGGAAATCCCACAGGGGATGCGGCAGACCCACAGACTGCACCTAGAGGGGCAGTGGACTGTGTTACTGGAGGAGCTATCCCCCCAATCATTTGGGACTCGGACGCACCCCAGTAGCCAGAGCCTTAAGAAGGACTCCCCGCCCACCATGGCCAAAGACATCATGGTCACCAGGGCCCCAATTTAAATGGTTCAGCCCCGGAAAAGGGACCAGCCGCAAAAGGGTACCTAAGGTCGGGGACCAGCCTGCAAGCAGGGAGCCCAGCTGGTAGCCTCAGGCAATGAAGGAACCCCAGAAAAGATGGTGGTGGACCAGCCAGCAATTGGGAGTCCCCAGGCCGCAGCTCTCGATCAGGCAGAACCCCCAAGGGTCAAGATGAACCATGCAGCCACCCCCAAAGGAGCAGTGTACTGCAGCACTGGAGGGAACGTTCCCCCAATAGTGTGGGACTCAGACCCACGTCCAGTCAGGACACTCCAGATCCTGCGGTACAGGCCAACTTACTACCTGCCCCGTTGGAAACCCAGAGGCCAGAGGAGAAAGAAGAACAGGAATTATGTGCATATATATGTGCTTTTATGAATTTAAATATGTTTAGTAAGAATCTAGCATAGTGTAGGATTATCTGTGTAATGATAGGAACATGTGTAATAGTTATTGGGGAAAACGTGTAAAAGCCCATCCAAGGTTAAGAGAAAGAATCCACCTGTGCAGCTATTACAAGAGGCACAGGCCGGGTAACACCCGGGAGTCGGAAGAATATACCAGTATAGTTATTAAGGAAGCACCGGGAAGATAAGAGTAAAACGGCTGTGAGACAAAAGTTAAAGGCAGACACCATTTCCACAGGGAACTGAATAAGAGAGCCAGTCAATTAAAGACTGTATTGTGTGTCTGAGAAGAAATTAGCCCAAATTGGAACTCGGTCACCTTTGTCAAGCCAGTGAGCTTTTCTCAGGGCTGGACCATCTGTTTTTGTGCCCCTACAGGAAAGAGAACAACATGGGAAGGATCCTGTTCCTGCTCGCCCTGATAAGGATGAGCAACGGCGGCCGAGGAGACATGGAGGAATCCCTCATTTATGGGTGCTCAGGAGAGGGAGCACCGATCGTGACTGCGGGGGCGGCACACCGGGTGTGGAAGAACTCGCCGTTTACGCCCACAAGGTAAGGTGGCCAGGGTGGATGGGATCTAATTCTACTCACTACTCCAGCCAGGAAGGTTTTACCTATGGGGAGGCCTCAGTTCCATGCCCCCGGATACGGAACGGCGCTGCCCGAGTCAGTGTTACAGAGGAAAAACGTGTATGTTTGACTTGCAAAGGAAAGATGGTGCTGGCTCAGAAAGCTCAGCAAGGATGCATGGACCACGAATCATACTGGGAAAGACTCAGTAATGATATGTACCGCACCAGCACGGGGACACGGGGAGGAGGAAAAGTGTGTTGGGACAAGTGGTGGGAATCTGAACAGGGAATTTACATTTGCATGTGGGGATCAGAGAACATTTGCCCCGCAGGCATATCAATCGCCTTCGCCAGGCAATGGCAAGATGAAGGGGAAGGGATGGGGTGGGATTGCAGCCTACACTGGTGTGCGGTCCCACACTCCCCACTCCCAATTAACACCACCGAACTTAGAGCACACATTAAGAAACCCCTGCCCACGACCCCGCCAGTACGCACAATAATAGAAAGGTATCCTATCACCACTAAGGGACCAGGGAACGGATTAGTATTGGTACCAATGGAAAAGGTGTTATACCAGGGGGTACACTATGCAGTAGCTTCAGTAATTTTAAACCTTACCGAGGTATACTTACCTGCATGGTGCCCGAAGGAAACAGAGCTGCTATACCAGGCCCTACTTGGAGAAATGTTCAAGAAATTTTATGAGTTAGACTTTGGGAATGTAGACAAAGCAGATCTATACACCCTATACACTAGGGACACCATGGGCACAGGGAGACCTAGAAGGGGCATCATAAACAACGTTTTTACTGCCTACAATACAGGATTCTCTGTAATAAATAGCCTAGATGATATAGAACTGCAAACACAGATAAACGGTCGAAAGAACCAATTGAGGAAAATCCTGAAACAAGAAAACACAGTAGTAGGCTCAGAGCTACACGAGGACCAGGCTATGACTGTCCATTTAAAGGAAATTGCGGCTGAGCTGGAAAAACATGCACAGTGAATGCACTCATACGGGAGGAGGGAAACGCTTCGGACCAGGCTGCACAGAACGAGGTGTGCGTGCTATATGGGATGTGGTTGTTGGGCGATGGCCGCAACAACCTGGAGGATTTAAAACAAGGCTCAGTCCACTTCTGGGTCAGTAACAAGCACCTTGCAGCCCTCCACCCGTACAGTAATTCACCAAGCCCGTGCCAACTCCGCCGAGCCTCTGAAGTGGGAAATCTAACCACACCATTATGGGAATAGTACTAAGGATCCAGGTCATGGGTGGGACAGCCCAACCCGCACTGGTATACTGGGTATAAAACATTGGAGTTATTCAGGGAGGTGCCCACATTCGTTTTGCAGCGGTCCCACCTTATGTCATAAAGGGGGAGCACGATGTGACGGGTACTGACCTCTCCGGGTGCCGGAGCCGGGGTGCACACATAATACTGTGTCCCCAGTACTTGAGTGCCCATTCTAAGTCACAGTGTGGGTTTAAAGCTGCTGGCGCACAGCCTATTAACTGTACCATGAAGGTAATGGCACAGGACCATGTCCCTCCACAGGTAGCATACATAGGGGGCTGGACATATTGTGTCACCACCAGTGCACCCCACTACCAACATGGACACTTCTGGTGTCCAGTGAGTGACAGCAGTTTTTGCTTCAAACCTGAGGCATCAGTTCAAGTGGCCCAGGAATGGATTGTCCCCATTCCTGAACCCTCCCCTGACCGCCTCACTGTGAGGGAAAATATTACAAACCTGCAGGATTACGTTGTACATTTTGGCTATGAAATTCCCCCTCTACTCAAACATCTTATCGCTCTGCTAAAAGCTGTAATAATCTCGCACAAACATTTCTATACTCTAGAACAAAACACAATTGAGATAGGGAGAAAGATTCTCGAGATTACAATTCCACCTTGGTGGGACCTTTTCAGAAATATAGAAGTCCCAGTCTGGATCAGAATCACTTCCCACACTTTAGTTATCGGTCAACTCGCGATTATTCTTTACTTATGGTGTCTCACTTGCCGTTGGATCAGGCACTGAGGGGTGCTGCACGCTCCCTGGCCGAACTTGGAAATCGCGCAGGGAGGGGTGACACCATACTACCATGTGTTTAATTTTACCTGCTGTGGAATGCAAATATCGAGTGTTGTAAGAACGTTACTTAAGATCATGTTTAACTATATACCTTTTATTTTTACTATACTAAAAGTTGTGTTTGACTATATATCATTATTTTACTGTGAAAACAGAGTAAAGGAGGGGCGTTTGATCCCTCTACATTGTGACCGAATTGTAATGACTATATTCGCCTGTAAACTGCATTGCATTTCAAAGGTGGGTGCATGTTAATGTTTAGCTAGGTAAATACAGGGAAGGTTGACTCTCGGGAAATCAGGAATTTTGCTCACATAGCATGACACTCAAAGTATGTAGAGTGTCACAGTGGGACTGTAGAAGGGCAAAATTCATGGGAAACCCCCCCCAGTGTTTGGACGCAAAGGAAAGGAAATTTAATTTGGAAATTTCTGCCAGAAAGTTTGAAATCCTAAAGTGCACATGGAAGAAACTATGAACTTTAATCAAATTTGGGATTTTACAAAGTAGATTGAACCTTTGTGGGCAGGGCTAAGGAACTATCCCTCAAATAAACCAGTTTGATTATTGAAACTGCCTGGGGCATTGAGACTAAAGTAAATGGTCTGAAAAATGGATACTCAAAAGCCCTTCTCCACAAGAGACATTAACATTGCAACAATTAACTTTGAGATGGCCAGCCATTAACCTGAACCAGGAAAGCGATTTTCAGCCTATGCATAAAAACAAAAGGGCCACTCCAGCCTGCATGCAAAAACCAAGCACAAAGGACATTGCGATTACCAAGCTAATATTTCCATCAAGAAACAGATTTAGAAGATCAGCCTAACTGAGACATATTAACTTTTAACGAGCCTGCCAAAATATGACAAAGAATTCTCGGGCCCGCCAAAATTAAACAAATAATTCTGGATTGATTTGGCACGGAGATTAGGACAGCTCAAAACGTATAACTGGGCCCTGCATTAACAAAGAGTATGCTTTTGCTTTGATGCTGCTTGAGAGACACTGCTTGTGCTAGTGCCATAACTACGCCTATGCCATCAAGAAGGGAGAGAAATCAACGCGACAGTTGTAAACCAATGTCTCCAGCCTCGACATCCTGAAATCGAAAAGGAAGCAGCGTGGCAGCAATCGACCACAGCCAACATGGTACCACTAAAACCCACCGCGATCGACCAACCTCGAAACAAAACTTCACATGGAAGAAACCGAAGAATTGTAAGTTTCCACTCTACAATCTAAGTCCTGACTACCAACAGGTGAAAACATTACCTAAAGAGACTTTAAAGCTATTTCTAATGAAAGATAACAGGTACTTACCCCATAAGTCCAAAACACACCCTACCGCATCAGCGGACACCACCCAACTGAAGACTGCGCAGTAAGAAGTCTTCTCCGACGTTTGGAGTACGGCAAGCAGAACCTACAGAATCCAACGAACCCCGAAACTGTGAACCACCACTAACTGACCAGAAAGGATTGGTAAGCATAGTCCCTGTCTGCCCTGGAGTCTAACCTAGCCAGTATTAGGTATTTGTGGGGTGGGAGGTGTAATTTTCACTGCAACCCCTTTGAATGTGTGATGTACTGTTCTTTATAAGTGTAATTATAAGTGTGACATTGATTTTATTAAGGATAAGAAAATACAAAGTTATTTTGCACCAAACAAGTGGTCTTTTGCACTTTATCACATCCCCCAAATAAATCCAGAGTCTAGAACCCAAGGGAGTGGGAGCGATTCGAACCGCTCAAGTAGGTCAGAGGTGAACCTGACCCCCGGGACCACACCTTACAAAATGGTGACTGTGGCGGGACTCTAATATAAGGTGTGTGATGCAGAGAGTGCTGGCTTGGGAGTAAGAATCAAAATGGAAGAGAGGATTTCGTCCTATGTCTATAAGAAGGTCAATGTCACTAAAAAATGGGTACTTGGTCTATTGCGCGCTGAGCATCCAGTTGACGCTGCAGCCCAGTGGACAGCAAGTAAGGACCAGAAAGCATCAGTAGAGAAGGCAATTTGGTTGGTCTGTCTACAGCGACAGGTCTAACTCCTCGACAACACCGTTGAGTCAGTACAGGCAGAATTATGGGAATGCGCAGAAACCCATCAGGAAAGGGCTATGGCAGAAGAAAGGTTATGGGGAGAACTCCGTAAGCTAAAACAGGGAAAGACCCAGCTAATGGAAAGGTTTAAAAACAGTCAGGACTATTTTCAATGTCAGGATACAGAGGCTAAAAATAATGAAAAGATACTGCAGGAGGAAAGCGCTCGCCTCACCCTACAAGTGAAAGAGCTGGAGGAAAAATTAAGAGACGTGCAGGCAGCATATAAAGTAGTGAGCTCGAACGGGTTTGAGTCAGGAGACCACGGTCTCTGCCAGCAACAAATCAAAAGTTAAAACCTCGCTCTGTCCAAGGCAAAAGGCATGGTATGCCCAATAAACCCAGGTACGGCCCAGGTAAGCCTGGAAGAGAAGGAAGAATCTGTTCAGTCTCCACCTGTGGCACCGGTGACTACACTGGTTCAGCAGCAGGAGGGGCGAACGAGTTGCGGGGCAGACAGGGATAGTGAACCACCACCACCTGTGGCACCGAGTTTCAGCTTGGTCTGGCAGCAGGGAGGAGGGGTAGGCGAGCCAGAACAGGAAGAGCCAGAACCAGGGCCAATGTGCCAGGTCCGGCAACAGAAGTTTGGCCCGCCCACCAGTGCCGGGGTTCAAGGGCCCCTGGAAAGTCAGTTTGTGGTCCCCCACTCTCCCCAACAGCTTAGGGCTATAATAAGCCACCTGGGAAAGCTTACTCCAAAGGGAGACCCCTCATTTCACTTTATGGAAGTGGAACAGGCAGGGGATATTAATGGGTGCAATAATGCCGAGATAGCAAAGATGCTCCTCCTATCCCTGGACGGCAAGCTGTACCAGTCCCTCTCTACCAAGAGCAAAAGGGGACAGAGAACACTTGCCGCCATCCAGGAAGACATTCTAGAAGCCATGGGCTGTAATGACGGGAGTCCCTTCTCCAGAGTGGAGAAGACAGTGCGGCTCACAGGAGAAACCCCACAGGCTTTCGCAGACAGACTGTGGCCTGTGTACAAGAGCGCGAGTGCAGGGGACCCCAACTGAAATAACTTAAGCAGGGATGAGAGTGCCCACTGGCTCCGAAGCCTGGTAGCAAACAGCTTACCCCGAATAAGAACCAAGGCAGAGGCCTGGTTTGACCCAAGAGATCCCCAGTCCACCGAACAGGGAGTGATGAGCCAACTGACCCTAGCCTACCGGAACGGCTGGTGGACGGAAGAGCACCCACCCAAGGGAAAGGTCCACGAGGTCAGGCCTAGTCAGGATAAGAGGGAATGGCGCCACAAGTGGGGGCAACCCCTCTGGTACAAAACGTACCTGCTTCGGGTGCGGAAAGAGTGGGCACTGAAGAAAGGATTGTAGAAATACAAGGAAGAGTAGCGCAGGGAAGAGTTCTCCAGCCCCTGCCCAAAAGACCGAGACCGAGAAGCCAGTCCCTCCCCACTCGTTTGATACTTTCCTAACTGCGCTCCTACAATGCTAGATGGCCCTTGGAGAGTAGCCACTGCCACCGATACCGTGATCCCATCTGCCCCTCCCAACCAAAACCGTGACTAGGACAGGCACAGCCTGTCCACCTGTGTGCCCGCGAGTATGATGCGTGGGGGAGACCGACCGTACAGATGGAAGTGGAAAAGGTGAAAGGGACTTACCTGCTGGATACTGGTGCCTCAAGCACCCTTGTCTATGCAGCTAACCCCGCCGCCTCACCTCTGTCTAGCGGGGTCCCCTACAGCTTGGTGGATTTCACAGGCACGGAGCAGACTGGCTCATTCTCCGTTCCGCTTTCCTTTCATTTTGGTACACTCCACACTAAGTGAACTTGTGTCCTGTTGAAGTGGGAACAGGAAGGGAGAGGGATCCTTGGGGCTGACTTCATCCAAGGCCACAGGATCCTAGTGGATTTAAGAAACCACTGTCGTTGGGGGTCAGTCTGCACGGGACAGGAGAGTGACGTGATAGTTATCCCCAAAAAATGGGGTAAAGGGACGGTGTGCACCATGAAACCAAAGGAGGGTTGTGACCTTGAATCACTGGTCAGTAACACTCCGGTAGAGTACCAAGAGTATGTGAGGGCAAACCTTGCAGCTTTTGCCACTCACAAACACGACTGTGGAAGAATAAGCGGGGTAGAGGTTAGCATAGACCCCATGACCCGACCGCAGAAGCAGTATAACTTCCCGAGACATGGAAACAGCCTTGGGTTCTTTGGTTAAACAGGGAGTATTGAGACCAATAGCTACCCATGTGAACTCTCCATTGTGGCCGGTTAAGAAACCGGACAACTCCTGGAGAGCCACGGTGGACTATCGAGTACTCAACCTGAGCATCCCTGCCTGTGCACCCACTGTTGCTGCCATCACCGACCTCATTGGAAATATCCCAGCCTCCGCGACCACCTTCTCGGTGCTGGATATTTCCAACTGGTTCTGATCCATACCTTTAAGAAGGAAAGATCAGTAGAAGTTTGCGTTTACCTTTAAGGGCCAGCAATACACTTGGAACTGTCTCCTTCAGGGCTTCCACAACAGCCCCAGTATTTTCCACCAGTGTATGGCCAACTGTTTAAAGACCCCCAGGACCACCCCTTACAACCTGCAGAGTAACCTTTTTTGTTTCATGCACCAGGACCCCCCCAAGTCTCGCTGTACTGCAGATTTTGCAAATTTTCACCATTTAAATAATAACTTGCTCTTTGATTTTTTCTGCCAAAGTGCATAACATAAGAACATAAGAACATAAGAACATAAGAATTAGGAACAGGAGTAGGCCATCTACCCCCTCGAGCCTGCTCCGCCATTCAACAAGATCATGGCTGATCTGGCCGTGGACTCAGCTCCACTTACCCGCCTGCTCCCCATAACCCTTAATTCCCTTATTGGTTAAAAATTTATCTATCTGTGACTTGAATACATTCAATGAGCTAGCCTCAACTGCTTCCCTGGACAGAGAACTCCACAGATTCACAACCCTCCGGGAGAAGAAATTCCCCCTCAACCCGCTTCCAAATTGGCTCCCCCGTATCCCGAGGCTGTGCCCCCTAGTTCTCGTCTCCCCGACCAGTGGAAACAACCCCCCTGCCTCTATCTTGTCTATCCCTTTCATTATTTTAAATGTTTCTATAAGATCACCCCTCATCCTTCTGAACTCCGAGTAAAGACCCAGTCTACTCCATCTATCATCATAAGGTAACCCCCTCATCTCCGGAATCAGAATAGTGAATAACCTCACACTTTCCAACATTATACTCCTTCTGCCAAATTTTTGCCCACTCACTTAGCCTGTATGTCCTTTTGCAGGTTTTTTGTATCTTCCTCACACATTGCTTTCTCTCCCATCTTTGTATCATCAATAAACTTGGTTACGTTACACTTGGTCCCTTCATCCAAGTTGTTAATATAGATTGTAAATAGTTGGGGTCCCAGCACTGATCCCTGCGGCAACCCACTTGTTAGTGATTGCCAACCAGAGAATAAACCATTTATCCCGACTCTCTGTTTTCTATTCGTTAGCGAATCCTCTATCCATGCTAAAATATTACCCCCAACCCTGTGAAATGTTATTTTGTGCAGTAACCTTTTATGTGGCACCTTATTAAATGCCTTCTGGAAGTCCAAATACACCACATCCACTGGTTCCCCTTTATCTACCCTGTTCGTTACATTCTCAAAGAATTCCAGCAAATTTATCAAACATGACTTCCCCTTCATGTATCCATGCTGACTCTGCCTGACTGAATTAAGCTTTTCCAAATGTCCTGTTACTGCTTCTTTAATAATGGACTCCAACATTTTCCCAACCACAGATGTTAGGCTAACTGGTCTATAGTTTCCTACTTTTTGTCTGCCTCCTTTTTTAAATAGAGGCATTACATTTGCAGTTTTCTAATCTGCTGGGACCTTCCCAGAATCCAGGGAATTTTGGTAAATTACAACCAACGCATCCACTATCCCTGCCGCTAATTCTCTTAAGACCCTAGGATGAAAGCCATCAGGTCCAACGGATTTATCTGCCTTTAGTCCCATTATTTTACTGAGTACCGCCTCCTTAGTGATTGTGATTGTGTCAAGTTCCTCCCCCCCTATAGCCCCTTGACTATCCACTGCTGGGATATTTTTAGTGTCCTCTATCGTAAAGACTGATACAAAATATTTGTTCAGAGTTTCTCCCATCTCCATATTCCCCATCACTAATTCCCCGATCACGATCTCAAAGGGACAAACATTTACTTTAGCCACTCTTTTCCTTTTTATATACCTATAGAAACTCTTGCTATCTGTTTTTATATTTCATGCTAGTTTACTTTCATAGTCTATCTTCCCTTTCTTCATCATTTTTTTTAGTCGTTCTTTGCTGGCTTTTAAAAGCTTCCCAATCTTCTGTCCTCCCACTAGTTTTGGCCACTTTGTATGCCCTTGTTTTTAATTGGCTACCGTCCTTGGCTATCTTTTCTTTTACACCCTTTCCTTCTCACTGGAATATATTTTTCTTGAGAGTTATGAAATATTTCCTTAAATGTACGCCATTGTTCATCAACTGGCCTATACTTTAGTCTATTTTCCCAGTCCACTTTCGCCAACTCTGCCCTTATACCTTTGTAGTCTCCTTTATTTAAGCTGAGTACGCTGGTTTGAGATCCAACTTTCTCACCCTCCATCTGAATTTGAAATTCAACCATGCTATGATCACTCATTCCAAGGGGATCCTTTACTCGGAGATTGTTTATTAATCTTGTCTCATTACACGGGACCAGATCTAAGATAGCCTGCCTCCTGGTTGGTTCCGTTACATACTGCTCAAGGAACCCATCCCTTATCCACTCTATGAACTCTTCCTCAGGGCTACCCTGATCAATTTGATTTGTCCAATTAATATGGAGGTTAAAATTACCCATGATTATTGCTGTTCCCTTTTTACAAGCCCCCACTATTTCCTGGTTTATACTCCGACCAACTGAGTTGCTACCATTAGGGGCCCTATAGACTATGCCCACCAGTGACCTTTTCCCCTTATTATTCCTTATCTCCATGCAAACTGTTTCAACATCCTTATCATTTGAGCCAATATCATTTCTCACTATTGCGGGAATTCCATCCTTTATCAACAGAGCTACCCCAACTCCTTTTATTTTCTGTCTGTCCTTCCGAATTGTCAAGTACCCCTGAATGTTTAGTTCCCAGTCCTGGTCACCTTGTAACCACGTCTCTATTATGGCTACCAGATCATACCCATTCGTAACTATTTGTGCCAACAGCTCATCTAATTTGTTACGAATGCTGTGTGCATTCAGATAAAGACCTTTTAAATGTGTTTCCTTCCCATTTTCTCTTGCTATGGCCCCAGTGTCTGACACACTCTTATGTTTATAGATTCTATCCCTTCCTGTCACGCTCTGGTTTTCGTTTCCCCCAATGCTACCCTGCTCTATTGCCTTCACCTTGTTCTTTGAGTTTTTAGGCTTATGCTCACCTGAACCTTCCCCCCCACTAATTCGTTTCAAGCTCTCTCTGCAGCACTAGTTATTCGGTTCGCAAGGACTCTAGCCCCAGCATGGTCCAAGTGGAGTCCGTCCTGACGGAACAGCTCCCTCTTAGCCCAGTACTGGTGCCAGTGCCCCAGGAATCAAAACCCATTTCTCCCACACCAGTCTTTGAGCCACGAGTTTAGCTCTCTGATCTTATTTAACCTATGTAAATTTTCTCGTGGCTCAGGTAGTAATCCAGAGATTATTACCTTTGTGGTTCTGCTTTTTAATTTGGCCCCTAGCTGCTCATAATCCCTTAGCAGAACCTTCTTGTCTGTCCTACCTATGTCATTGGTACCCGCGTGGACCACGACAACTGGATCTACCCCCTCCCACTCCAAGTTCCTCTCTAGCCCTGAGGAGATGTCCTTAACCCTGGCAACGGGCAGACAACACAGCCTTCAGGATTCATGCTCTCGGCTGCAGATATCTGTATCTATCCCCCTAATGATACTGTCCCCTACTACTACAGTGTTTTTTTTTTACTCCCACTGCTTGAATGGCCTCCTGTACCACGTGCTGTGGTCAGCTTGCTGATCTTCCCTGCAGTCCCTGCTCTCGTCCACACAGTTAGTAAGAGCCTCGAACCTGTTGGACAAGAGCAAGGACCAAGGCTCCTCCATCACTACCCCCTGGATCCAGATACCTTCCTGACTCGTAGTGACACACTCCTGTCCTTGACCGCTAGCTAAATCTGAGTTAGTTAACCAAAGGGGTGTGACTACCCCCTGGAACACCGTGTCCAGATAACTCTCCCCCTCCCCCTTGCAGTATCTGCAGCTCGGACTCCAGCTCATCAATGCGGAGCCGAAGTTCCTCGAGCTGCAGACACTTACCACAGACGTGGTCACCGTGGGCCTCAATGGGGTTCACTAACTCCCACATGTTGCAGCACTGACACATCACCCGACCTGCTATCTTAATGTATTTAATTAATGAATTACATTTTATTTTTAGTCCCACCATTACCACAGAATTCTAACCCTTGGTAAAACACACACTACTGCTATTTAGAAAACAGTTGATTAAATAATTAACCAAGAAAAGCAAGAAAGGAGCGAGAACTAACCAACCAATCACTTCCCTGCTCTCCTGTGACATCTAATGTCATTGCCCAGTTCCACTTCGCCGCAGTCACCAACCTGCTCGCATTGCTCCCTGGAGTATCTAGCCGCGGGCGCTGCCTTTAAGCTGCCTTAACTTAACAGAGAAAAAAAAACATTCACCAATCAGCTACTTTCTTTGTGCCCACATCACTTTTAAACTCTGACCTCCCTTTATAATGTTGCCTGTTGAGCCTTGCTTTTTAAGCCTCCACCTCAGCTCCCGCTGCTGCTCCCACGCAGGTCTGCTGCCTCTGTGAAGTATCACTTACCTATTTTTAATTTTTAAATTAATCTTCCCCTCTTCTCCGAATTCCCACTCTTTCCAAATTCCCGAATAAACCACTCTGTTTAACACCACTCCATTTAAGACCTCTCTGTGCAGAACCCTAACTGATTTTACCATGCTTAACTCAGAGGCTGTGCTGTGCTGTGCCCCTCCTGAACTGACCACTGACCAGAGATCAATCATGGAGCTCCCTGGCCTGTATGACTCACCTGCTCACTAGCAACACCCATGAGCCATCAAGGAAGTCCTTAACTCCATTTTATATTATTTTCAAACACTGCCTTATTTCAGCTGTGGCCCAGTGGGTAGTACTCTCACCTCTGAGTCAGAAGGTTGTGGGTTCAAGTCCCACTTGGGCACCAAAAAATCTAGGTTGACACTCCAGTGCAGTGCTGAGGGAGTGCTGCAGTGTCGGAGGTGCTGTCTTTTGGATGAGATGTTAAACCGAGGCCCCGTCTGCTCTCTCAAGTGGACGTAAAAGATCCCATGGTACTATTTCAAAGAAGAGCAGGGGAGTTCTCCCCGGTGTCCTGGCTAATATTTATCCTTCAATCAACATAACAAAAACAGATTATTAGGTCAAATTATCACATTGCTGTTTGTGGGGGCTGGATGTGTGCAAATTGGCTGCTGCATTTCCTACATTACAACAGTGACTACACTCCAAAAAGTACTTCATTGGCTGTAAAGCGTTTTGAGATGTCCGGTGGTCGTTAAAAGGCGCTATATAAATCGAAGTCTTTTTCTTTTTATTTGGGAGCGGGGCTACTGTATACCTTCATTTCTCAAAGTGTCTGGTTGTGCTCTCTAAATATTCATTATTGCCCACATGCAGCATTGTACACAAAGTGCTTCAGGTAATGTTTTGTCGATTTGAATTAAAACAGCTATCTGATGAGACATTTCTGGCGGCTTTAGTATTCTGTCTTGTTGGGTGAGGCACATTAAGCTAGTTTTGTTGGCACTCTATAATATTACATGCCATATTAGACGTTTGCTGTTGGCAAGATTTTCAGCAGCAAGCATGTTCACTGGAGCAATTCGGAATTGTTTGCAGTGCTATGACTTCGGCGACAAGAATATAAATGAAACAGCGGCATTTATAGGAAGGCGAGATCCTCCTTCAAGAATAAATGGAAGACGGTTTGAAAGGCAGACAGTCGCCCTAGTACTGAAGCTGATTGATTTACATTCGTTTTTGGATGTGGCAGCTTTCTCATGAACTTTAAGGCGCTGCAAATAAATCTGATCAAAGGCTGTGACAATCATATCGCAGGTGTTGGCAGCTATTGTTAAGCACTGATGCCACTTGCCTATCAAAGATTTTTAGTGTGAAGCAAGAGCAATGTGCTGAGAAAATAACAGTTCAGGGTGAAATCTGCCGAATTAATACATCAATGCACCATACACATTGTGAGCTAATTTCAAAATAGAGAACGTTTGTGTGGAAGGCATTTTGAATTGAATTTTATTTAAGTTCCTTTCCAGGAGGGTAGCCAGTGCCATGAAGCCACATCTCATCATGACTTAATGCCTTGAGGACAGGAAGGGAGAAACCTGGGGGAACTAGGCTTCTCCACAGTCAATTTTAGAATCACTTCCCATACTGATGTCTGAATGCTATCTTCATTATTTTTAACCTGCCTCCGCTTTCCGATTTAGGTGACACTGATGGAAATGGCGTAGAACCAGAGACCAGAGGAATCAGGAAATAGGAACATAGGAACAGGAGTAGCCCCTCGAGCCTGTTCCGTCATTTAAAGAAATCATGGCTGATGGGACCGAGCAGCAGATCATTTAGTGATTACCCTTTATACACAGTGGGCTAGATTTTGACGTTGTGATCTAGTCATCATCATCATCATAGGCGGTCCCTCATATCGAGGATGATTTGCTTCCACACCAGAAAGGAATGAGTTCACAGGTGTTTCAATGAAAGACCTAATATTCCAGGTTCCGAAATACATGTTGAAGGGTGGAAGATGCCTGTGCATGGATTTTTTTTAACGTGTGGTGACCGTTGCACACCAGCCACCACACGAGCTTGACAGAGCTCGGTCTTGGTCCAGTGGCAAGGATTAACCAAGACGACTGGAGACCATCTCTGCTGCCGGACCTAGTACGCCCACATATTGCAATGTGGGCTGGCCAGTGCTACCCCTGGGCCCTGCAAGGACCATAAGCAGATGGGGGTCTTCAAAAAAGCATACCACTTCAAGGTACAGCGTGTGCTGGAGAGCGACGGCTGTGAAGAGGGTGACTGGATTGCACGTCACCAAGGTCCAGGTCACTGATTGGAGAGTGGACAGGTACAGCAGGAGCAGTGAGTGATCGTGGAGCGACGTGTGATCTCGTGTAAAACAAATGACAACGAACCGGCATCCCATTTCTCTTTAGCCCGATTTTTATCTCCATTGAAGTCAGGAGAGATAGAATCATAGAATAGAATCATAGAATGGTTACAGCACAGAAGGAGGCCATTCGGCTATTCGAGCTCATGCCGACTCTCTGCAAGAGCACCTCAGTTAGTCCCACTCCCCTACCCTTTCCCTGTAGCCCTGTAAATTATTTTCCTTCAGGCACTCATCCAATTCCCCTTTGAAAGTCACGATTGAGTCTGCCTCCACCACCCTTTCAGGCAGTGCATCCCAGATCCTACCCGCTCGTTGCATAAAAAGATTTTTCCTCATGTCGCCTTTGGTTCTTCTGCCAATCACCTTAAATCTGTGTCCTCGAACCTTCCGCCAATGGGAACAGTTTCTCTCTATCTACTCTGTCTCGACATGATTTTGAACACCTCTATCAATTCTCCTCTCAATCTTCTCTGCTCTGAGGAGAACAACCCCAGCCTCTCTAGGCTATCCATGTTGTTAAACCAGATGTTAAACAGGCTGCTGATTCGCTATCATCCATTTTACACAATCGCACAAAGTCAAAATCTATCACTCTGTGTTTACTTTTGGCAAGGCGGAAACAGGTGCATGCTTCATTCTAACAGCAATGGTTACGGCATGTCATCATCATCATCATAGGCGGTCCCTCGAATGAGGATGACTTGCTTCCACATGGGTTCACAGATGTTTCAATGAAGGACCTGATTTTCCAGTCCTGAACTCCAATTGAAGGGTGGAAGATGCCTGTGCAGGGATTTTTTTTAAAGTGTGGTGACTGTTGCACATCAGCCACCACACGGGCTGGACAGAGCTAGGTCTTTATCCAGTGGCAAGGGTTAACCAGGACGACTGGAGATCTGCTCTGCTGCACGAATCTAGTGCGTACACATATCGCAGTGTGGGCTGGCCCGTGCTACCCCAGGGCCTTCTGAGCCCCGTACCCTCATTTGCCGCAGCTCCGCCACGATCTCTCACCGTTCCTCCGCCATGATCTCTCGCCGCTCCTCCGCCACAAACATTCGCCGCACCTCCACCACAATCTCTCACCGTTCGTCCATCACGATTTCTCACCGCCCCTTCGCCACAAAAACATTTGCCGCACCTCCGCCACGATCTCTCACCGCTCATCCGCCTCGACCTTCTCGCTGCTCCGCTGTACCTGGGCCCACTGATGTTCTTGCCCACGCTCCAAACGGTGACCTGGGTTTTGATGAGGTCACCCAGTCACCCACTTCGAAGCCGTCGCACACTTGTAGCAGCTCGCGCTGGAAGCTGCAGTGGTATGCTCTTTTATCCTCCCGACCTGCGGCAGTGTAGTTCAGTGCAAACAGGCGTTCCTGGGATTCCCGCCATTAATCTTGCCCATACAGAGTGGGTCTTGCAGGAAGGGTGATTCAGCACTGCCAGGACACCAGCATATGAATGGAGGAGACCTGTGCTAGACCTTGAATCTAGAGTTAGAGTGGCAGATTGTGGTGCAGGTTACCTTTGTTGCTCTATTTGTGCCAGGTTATTTTTCTAACATCTGGGACAAGAATTTAGGCAAAAATATTTTTTACTTCCAAAAACTTAAATTTACAACAGGTCCATTCCAATGACAATCCCATTATAATAATACAAAAGCAAAATACTGCAGATGTTGGAATCTGAAATAAAAACAGAAAATGCTGGAAATCTCAGCGGGTCAGGCAGCATCTGTGGAGAGAGAAACAGAGTTAACATTTCAGGTCGAAGACCGTTCATCAGAATTGGCAATAGTTTGAAATGTAACAGATTCTTAAGGAAGTGCTGAGGCCCTGAAAAAAATGGGGTGGAAAGAACAAAAGGGAAGGTCTGTGATAGGGTGGAAGGCTGAAGGGATTTGAGAGACAAAAGGGATGATGGGCCAAATTGAGATGGTAATAGCACAAGTTAGGAAACAAAAGATGAGTCTGGATAGGGTATGAATGGTGAAATAATCATCCATTATATAATAAATGGCCATTATATTTATAGTTATTGGGAGGGAATGATCGATACCAGGCAGGTGAGATCACAGCTGAGATGCACAGTCCACACCCACCACTGCCTACAGCCTGTATCTGCAGTCAGAGCCACATTTAAGTTTGCATGTTTGGGGAAAATGGTTTTCAGATGGTGTACTTCACTCAAGAGGCCAGGTATGTACCATTTGCTAGAAGTGGAACCCCGCCCTACATGTGCCATACACTGGCAATGGCAGTCGAGGTCTTCACATCCATTAATTTTTATGCTTCTGGCTTATTCTAGGATGCTATATAGTATATCAGGAGTATTAATTAAATTAAGTGTTCTCCACATCTGGCGTGGCCAAATACACCTTCGCCAACACTGGCTTCTGCAGTTACTCAAATGCTATAGATTCCATTTCTATCATCTGCTAATACCTATCCTACTTTCTATCAAACAAAAGAGGAGGCTCTGAAGGAAGCTAATTTAAAAGCTTTCCTGATAAAAGAAAACGATTTCCATGTATGTAGATCTATCCCCCAACCTATTGAACCAAGAGCAGAAATGTGATGACGCAAGCTCTTTATGAAAAGGGTCAACACTATCTCACATTCATCCTGCAAGTCTCTGTATCGATCATCTACATGCAACCAGATCATTTCTCTCTCCAGATTCTGCCAGGCGTTTCTCCCACTCACACCTCAGTCATAATCCCTTAAACACACTTGCTCAAATTACTCCTACCCACCATGCTCCCAATGTCCTGGCTGATCATCTTCAGTTGCATCGAAACACACTCGATCCCTATGTGAAGGAGGCTGCAATAGAGATGAGGGAAGCCAACACATTAGGGGTAATTTTAACCTAAAACAAAAGTGGGTTGGGGTTGTGTGGGCAGTTTAAAAAAATCTGAATCCTGGCTTGAACCCGCCTCCGACTCATCCACTTCCAGTTTTAGCAGAGGCAGGGTGGGCAGCCAATTGGCTGCCAGGAGGCGGTTGTCTATTTAACTATTATAATGAAGCTGGAAGCCTTTGTTTTAAATCCATTTTAAATTGAACTTTTAAAAAATTCGTTCCAGGATGTGCGTGTCACTGGCAAGGCCGGCATTTATTGCCCATCCCTAATTACCCTTGAGAAGATGGTGGTGAGCCGCCTTCTTGAACCGCTGCGGTCTTTGTGATGAAGGTACTCCCACAGCCTGTGGTTGGTTGGGTTTGGTAGCCCTTGTGAAATCCGTCTGCCCTTACACTTACCTCCTGGATCCAGGATCCCAGCCTAACCCACCCTCCGCCATCGGAGACCCCCACCACAAGGCCTCCAATTGCACCACTGAGGCCTCCCCACCCCACCCCCCTCAAGCCTCCGATCCCCGCCCCACCCCCCCAGGCCTCTATCCCCTCAAAGCTTCCCCCCCCCCATCCCACCATCCCAACTCCTCTGGCCCTCTCCGTGCTGCTCCCGGCTCCTGATCCCTTCGGACAACAACCCCCTCCCACCCCCGCCTCTCCAGCCGAACTTCCCTCCCGCCACCCCCGGCCTCTCCAGCTTCCCCGCGATCTTGTTGAGACCCCACCCCGTTCACCTCTCGGCCCGCAATCGGTCATCCAGCCACCCCCCCCTCACGCCGGCCCCCCATGCTCCTCCAGCTGCTCCTGACCCCCACAGGATCTCTCCCTCCCACCTCTGTGCAGCCTAATGCCGCAGGCTTACCCGTCTAAAGCCAGCCAGCATCTCCAACTGGCTGGCTGCGGATGGGAAATAGAAGCTTCCCATGCAAATCAGGCCCTGCTATTAAATTTGGCAGGGCCTGCGGGAAACCCATTCCCCTGGGATTCCAGGCCGCCTCGGAGCACCCCTGCTCCTGATTAACCTTCCTCATGAAAATCCAGCCCATTCTCCCCACGGGCTCCTCCAAGGAAGCCCTAGCTGAATTGAGTTGGTTTTATAAATGTGTGCTCCCAGTGTGGAAAATGTTGCAGAACCTGCTGCCAGGTTATGTTATGATGGATATGATTTAGGGTTCTTTATGAGGTAGCCTTAATGCTGAGATGGGGGAGCTATAAATCTGTTGATCTGCCCCCATTTTACAGGTGTAAAACGTGCATTTGAGCATTCGATATGGCGGGGACTGCGGATGTGCAAACTCCACACTGGAAGTGTGCTACCCACATAATGGTAAAGATTGAAGTATGGGTGTTCAGGCACTGCCCCTGAAACAAACAAGAGTTAGGCACTGAGCAAATGAGGCCTAAAGCACGTTTCGGGACCCCTTCCCAAAATTGGGCTGCCCTGACTGCCAGACCTGCTGCATTCGGAATAATCAACTCTACATGCAGCCTAACCAGTGGTCTTTAAAGGGAACACTGGCGATCGGCATCAAAAAGGTAAGTTTAAAAAGAAAAACATTCTCTGAACTTAGCGCCAAGAGAAGCCGGAATGCTTCTGCAGGATTCACAGCAGTCCCAAAGAACATTGCCAGCTCATACTCAGGCCCTTCCCAGTCGCCCCATGATCACCTTGCGATTGCCTCCCCCCTTTCCCGATCGCCTCCACCACTCCGGATAATACCCAACTCCCTCCTAATGGCGCTCCTGCCTCCGTCCAGGACCTCCCTGAGGGTTGCTGCCAGCGATATAGTGACCCGAAATTGTAATCCGCTGCACCAGTGGGGATGGGCAGCAGGTGTTCGCAGCTTGCCGGCCCGAGGCCCAATATCGAGTGCATCTCGGGCCTACGCATTCCGGCACAGGGATCGCTTCAATCGACCAATTCGTGCCTGCAGGATGTCGTGATCCAATTTCACTGTTGTATATGGTTGTCAGTCTAATCTAACGGCTTGTGCGACTATCAATGTTCTCTGTTTAAATTTATACGATAGTTCTTATTGAGTAAAATAGAGATAAAGGTACACTGCACATATTGGTTTGTTCAGTTAAGACCAAAAGATCAAAAGGTGAAGTTTTGATTAAATAAGAACAACATTTGCTGGGTTTTTGTAAATTTGCACGCAGGCCTTTGTCCTCCATGGACACCCTTAACAGTTTGTTTGCAGCACCTCCCAAACCCATGATCTCTACCACCTAGAAGGACAAGGGCAGCAGGCGCATGGGAACATCAAGCACCTGAAAGTTCGCCTGCAAGTCACGTACCATCCTGACTTGGAAATATATCGCCGTTCCTGAAACTCCCTCCCTAACAGCACTGTGGGAGTACCTTCACCACATGGACTATAGTGGTTCAAGAACATAACATAAGTAATCGGAGCAGGAGTAGGCCATACGGCCCCTCGAGCCTGCTCCGCCATTTAATATGATCATGACTGATGCGATTCCCTGCCCGTTCCCCATAACCTCTTAGCCCCTTATCAGTTAAGAAACTGTCTATCTCTGTCTTAAATTTATTCAATGACCCAGCTTCCACAGCTCTCTGAGGCAATGAATTCCACAGATTTACAACCCTCAGAGAAGAAATTCCTCCTCATCTCAGTTTTAAATGGGAGGCCCCTTAGTCTAAGATTATGTCCCCTAGTTCTAGTCTCCCCTATCAGTGCAAACATCCTCTCTGCATCCACCTTGTCAAGTTCCCTCATAATCTTATACGTTTTGATAAGATCACCTCTCATTCTTCTGAATTCCAATGACAAGAGGCCCAACCTACTCAACCTTTCCTCATAAGTCGACCCCCTCATCTCCAGAATCAATCTAGTGAACCTTCTCTGAACTGCCTCCAAAGCAAGTATATCATTTCATAAATATAGAAAGCAAAACTGTACTCAGTATTCCAGGTGTGGCCTCACCAATACCCTGTAGAACTGTAGCAAGACTTCCCTGCTTTTATATTCCATCCCTTTTGCAATAAAGGTCAAGATTCCATTGGCCTTCCTGATCACTTGCTGTACCTGCATACTAACCATTTGTGTTTCATGCACCAGTAACCCTAGGTCCCGCTGTACTGCAGCATTTTGTAATTTTTCTTCATTTAAATAATAAAGCCAAGGAAGTGGCATACAAATTGGCCAGAAATAGCAGCGAACCTGGGGACTGGGAGAAATTTAGAACTCAGCAGAGGAGGACAAAGGGTTTGATTAGGGCAGGGAAAATGGAGTACGAGAAGAAGATTGCAGGGAACATTAAGGCGGATTGCAAAAGTTTCTATAGGTATGTAAAGAGAAAAAGGTTGGTGAAGACAAACGTAGGTCCCCTGCAGTCAGAATCAGGGGAAGTCATAACGGGGAACAAAGAAATGGCAGACCAATTGAACAAGTACTTTGGTTCGGTATTCACTAAGGAGGATACAAACAACCTTCCGGATATAAAAGGGGTCAGAGGGTCTAGTAAGGAGGGGGAACTGAGGGAAATCTTTATTAGTCGGGAAATTGTGTTGGGGAAATTGATGGGATTGAAGGCCGATAAATCCCCAGGGCCTGATGGACTGCATCCTAGAGTACTTAAGGAGGTGGCCTTGGAAATAGCGGATGCATTGACAGTCATTTTCCAACATTCCATTGACTCTGGATCAGTTCCTATGGAGTGGAGGGTAGCCAATGTAACCACACTTTTTAAAAAAGGAGGGAGAGAGAAAACAGGGAATTATAGACCGGTCAGCCTGACCTCAGTAGTGGGTAAAATGATGGAATCAATTATTAAGGATGTCATAGCAGTGCATCTGGAAAATGGTGACATGATAGGTCCAAGTCAGCATGGATTTGTGAAAGGGAAATCATGCTTGACAAATCTTCTGGAATTTTTTGAGGATGTTTCCAGTAAAGTGGACAAAGGAGAACCAGTTGATGTGGTATATTTGGACTTTCAGAAGGCTTTCGACAAGGTCCCACACAAGAGATTAATGTGCAAAGTTAAAGCACATGGGATTGGGGGTAGTGTGCTGACGTGGATTGAGAACTGGTTGTCAGACAGGAAGCAAAGAGTAGGAGTAAACGGGTACTTTTCAGAATGGCAGGCAGTGACTAGTGGAGTGCCGCAAGGTTCTGTGCTGGGGCCCCAGCTGTTTACATTGTACATTAATGATTTAGACGAGGGGATTAAATGCAGTATCTCCAAATTTGCGGATGATACTAAGTTGGGTGGCAGTGTGAGCTGCGAGGAGGATGCTATTAGGCTGCAGAGTGACTTGGATAGGTTAGGTGAGTGGGCAAATGCATGGCAGATGAAGTATAATGTGGATAAATGTGAGGTTATCCACTTTGGTGGTAAAAACAGAGAGACAGACTATTATCTGAATGGTGACAGATTAGGAAAAGGGAAGGTGCAACGAGACCTGGGTGTCATGGTACATCAGTCATTGAAGGTTAGCATGCAGGTACAGCAGGCGGTTAAGAAAGAAAATGGCATGTTGGCCTTCATAGCGAGGGGATTTGAATACAGGGGCAGGGAGGTGTTGCTACAGTTGTACCGGGACCTTGGTGAGGCCACACCTGGAGTATTGTGTACAGTTTTGGTCTCCTAACTTGAGGAAGGACATTCTTGCTATTGAGGGAGTGCAGCGAAGGTTCACCAGACTGATTCCCGGGATGGCGGGACTGACCTATCAAGAAAGATTGGATCAACTGGGCTTGTATTCACTGGAGTTCAGAAGAATGAGAGGGGACCTCATAGAAACGTTTAAAATTCTGACGGGTTTAGACAGGTTAGATGCAGAAAGAATGTTCCCAATGTTGGGGAAGTCCAGAACCAGGGGTCACAGTCTGAGGATAAGGGGTAAGCCATTTAGGACCGAGATGAGGAGAAACTTCTTCACCCAGAGAGTGGTGAACCTGTGGAATTCTCTACCACAGAAAGTAGTTGAGGCCAATTCACTAAATATATTCAAAAGGGAGTTAGATGAAGTCCTTACTACTCGGGGGATCAAGGGTTATGGCGAGAAAGCAGGAAGGGGGTACTGAAGTTTCATGTTCAGCCATGAACTCATTGAATGGCGGTGCAGGCTAGAAGGGCTGAATGGCCTGCTCCTGCACCTATTTTCTATGTTTCTATGTAACTTGCTCGTCGATTTTTTTCTGCCAAAGTGCATAACCTCACACTTTCCAACATTATACTCCATCTGCCAAATTTTTACTCACTCACTTAGCCTGTCTATGTCCATTCGCAGGTTTTTTGTGTCCTCACATTGCTTTTCCTCCCATCTTTGTATCATCAGCAAACTTGGCTACATTACACTCAGTCCCTTCATCCAAGTCATTAATATAGATTGTAAATAGTTGGGGTCCCAGCACTGATCCCTGCGGCACCCCACTAGATACTGATTGCCAACCAGAGAATGAACCATTTATCCCAATTCTCTGTTTTCTGTTAGTTAGCCAATCCTCTATCCATGCTAATATATTACCCCCAACCCCGTGAAATGTTATCTTGTGCAGTAACCTTTTATATGGCGCCTTGTTAAATGCCTTCTGGAGGTCCAAATACTTCACATCCACTGGTTCCCCCTTATCCACCCTGTTCATTACATCCTCAAAGAATTCCAGAAAATTTGTCAAACATGACTTCCCCTTCATAAATCCATGCTAACTCTGACTGACTGAATTGTGTTTTTCCAAATGTTCTGCTACTGCTTCTTTAATAATGAACTCCAACATTTTCCCAGCCACAGATGTTAGGCTAACTGGTCTATAGTATCCTGCTTTTTGTCTGCCTCCTTTTTTTAAATAGGGTCATTACATTAGCAGTTTTTCAATCTGCTAGGACCTCCCCAGAATCCAGGGAATTTTAGTAAATTGCAACCAATGCATCCACTATCCCTGCCGTTACTTCTCTTAAGATGTATGCCTTCAGGTCCAGTGAATTTATTTGCCTTTAGTCCATTATCTTACTGAGTACCACCTCCTTCATGATTGTGATTGTGTTAAGTTTCTCCCTCCTCCTCCCCCTCCCTCTCTCTCTCTCTCTCTCTCTCTATAGCCCCTAGACTATCCACTGTTGGAATATTGTTAGTGTCCTCTACCGTAAAGACTGATACAAAATATTTGTTCAGAGTTTCTGCAATCTCCATGTTTCCCATTACTATTCCCCGATCACATCCTCAAAGGGACAAACATTTACTTTAGCCACCCTTTTCCTTTTTATATACCTATAGAAACTCTTGCTATCTGTTTTTATATTTCATGCTAGTTTACTTTCATAGTCTATCTTCCCTTTCTTCATCATTTTTTTTTAGTCATTCCAGTTTTTAAAAAGCTTCCCAATCTTCTGTCCTCCCACTAGTTTTGGTCACTTTGTATATCCTTGTTTTTAATAGGATACCATCCTTTATTTCTTTAATTAGCCACAGCTGGCTATCTTTTTTTTTACACCCTTTCTTCCTCACTGGAATATATATTTTTTGTGTGTTATGAAATACCTCCTCACATGTACACCACTGTTCATCTCCATCCTACACTTTAATCTATTTTCCCAGTCCACTTTAGCCAACTCTGCCCTCATATATTTGTAGTCTCCTTTATTTAAGCTCAGTACGCTGGTTGAGATCCAACTTTCTCACCCTCCATCTGCATTTGAAATTTAACCATGCTATGATCACTCATTCCAAGGGGATCCTTTACTAGAAGATTGTTTATTAATCCTGTCTGACTACACAGGACCAGGTTTAAGATAGCCTGCCCCCTGGTTGGTTCCATTACATACTACTCAAGGAACCCTTCTCTTATGCACTAAATGAACTCTTCCTCAAGGCTACCCAGACCAATTTGATTTGTGCAATCAATACAGAAGTTAAAATCACCCATGATTATTGCTGTTCCCTTTTTACAAGCCCCCACTATTTCCTGGTTTATTCTCCGACCAACAGAGTTGCTACTGTTAGGGGGCCTATAGATTATACGCACCAGTGACTTTTCCCCCTTATTATTCCTTATCTCCACGCAAACCGTTTCAACATCCTGATCATTTGAGCCAATATAATTTCTCACTATTGCAGTGATTCCATCCTTTATCAAGAGAGCTACCCCAACTCCTTTAACTTTCTACTGGATTGTCAAATACCCCTGAATATTTAGTTCCCAGCCCTGGTCACCTTGCAACCACCTCTCTGTAATGGATATCAGATCATACCCATTTGTATCTATTTGTGCCGTCATCTCATCTATTTTGTTACGAATGCTACGTGCATTTAGACAAAGTGCCTTTAAATTTGTTTTTTTACCTGCTTGTTTCCTCTCCTCTTCAAACTCACTTCCTTTATTTTTGCTTTCTAATTCTAGCTTTACTCCCCTCCCTACTGAACCTATTTTCAGTTTCCCATCCCCTTGCCAAGCTAGTTTTAACCCTCTCCAACAGCACTCACAAACCCCCCTGTAAGGATATTGGTCCCAGCTCTGTTGAGGTGCAACCCATCCGGCTTGTACAGGTCCCACCTCCCTCAGAAGCGGTCCCAATGCCCCAGGAAACTAAAGGCCTCCCGCCTGCACCATCTCTCCAGCCACGTATTCATCTGCTCTAGCCTTCTGTTTCTGTACTCACTAGCTCAGGGCACTGCGAGTAATCCGGAGATTACTACCTTTGAAGGTGGCTCATGGCCACTTTCTCAAGGACAATTAGGAATGGGCAATAAATGCTGGGCTTGCCAGCGACGCCCACATCACATGATTGAATAAAAAAAAAGAAAATCGGCCAGTGACTATGGCGAATCCTCACAAGTTGTTGAATGATTTGTGCCGCTCCACCTTTATCTTCATGAAAACGGCAACTCATCCTTAACCTCCCCGTGAGTTTCATGACGTTGCTGTATTTGCACGTTAATTGCCCATTAAATACGCTACAGGAAGTTAAGTCTAGTAATTAACCGTGCGATAGCCTTTTAACATTGTGATAATTGTTAATGACTGAAAATCAACCTTTGAAGCCCATAAAGTGAACAAGTATAAGTGTGGATTCTCATTTCTTCAGGTTCTGAATTGTTTTAGGAGATTTTAAAAAGGTCAAATTTTAAATTTTTACCAGCGATGCCCACATCCTGGGAATGAATAAAAGCATACATAACAGGAGTGAAATTGGTCATGGGTGGTAATGTACAATGGTCAATAACGAATCAGCAGCCTGTTTTACATACCGCACAATTTTCTTTTTCATTCACTGCAATAGAAAAGAGAAGCGAACGGGGTGTTAAGCAGTCTGCTCATTCACTGTCACCTTTTTTGCATTACAACTCAAGGCCAATTGCTCCCGCAACGTATTGAATATGCTGCAACATAGATTTACGTGTATGTTATTTCATGAATAGATTTTATGCAAGGTCAAAGACATTATGTCAGCTTGCTTTACCATGCTCTTATAATAAAGGAAGGAGAACAATCAATTGCTGGGAGTTCACTATCAATATTTTTATTTAAAACAAAACAAGATCAAATAATGATTAAAAGAGCTGGGCAGGTGTTAGGGATTAATTAAACATATCTCGCTTTTACATCCTTATCTTCAAAAGAAAATAAATCATGCTGCGCTGTTACCTTCGGTTCCTTCCAGCTTACTCAGTCACATCAAGCCCATGTAACATGATCAGCGGCTGCCTCTGGTACTAAAGCGCTTTGATTTTACAGTTTGGTTTAGGAGCCATTTGCACTTGTTGAAGCACATTTCTCCAATCAGTTCCACGGAATCGTTTTCAGCCTGAGTTCATGTACCAGTCAAGCTGTGTGTATTATATGCTAAAGCAGCATTAGCACCTTGTTTGGGGATTTTCCGGCTGGCGCAGTTCCTGGTACCGCCAGGAACAGTCTGCTCCGAAAAACCTCACTGTTGCAAAACCATGTTGGCCAGTGTACAATGTTTCCATCTTTACATATGTGCTGAAGCACAGACTTTGTAATGTGGATTTTATATTTTATCTTTGTAAAAGATACATTTGAAAACCCAAACTTAATTGCTAGCATTACACAAAGTGGCTAGCAACATATTTTACTGTGACGATCCTGTTCTTTAAATAGATAAAGAACACATTTCTTTTTAGCTATGTTAACGTGTACTCGCAATTTTACATTTGTTATCCTTTTTAACTATTTCATATAATAAGAATGCTTTAACAAATACATTGCACATTACGGAGCTACTGGCTGTTATTGTCATCTACAGACACTACAACAGTTTATTAGTAAGGATGAAGATTGTATTTCTACTGGATTCACTTATGAAATGTGGATATTCACAAAGCAGATCTGATCTCGATTGCCATCCTAATTGTACGCCAAGGCAGTTGAGAGACACAGATCCATCTGTCCAATGTACTGTTTGGGAAAATTGATTTATAATCATTGCCATTAATCTCCCCTCGTGTTGGACAGTTGTCAAACACTGGATTGCACTGAAAGGTGGATACATGTTGCTCTATTTGGAGTTGGAAACTCTTCTCATCACATTATTGCCTTCAAAAGCAGAATAAAATGGTCTGGATTTTGCGGTCAGCAGTGAATGAACAGCACTAGCTGCTCATTACACTTGTCATTGACTTTCTAAACACTATCCAAAAGTGCAGCACCCTCTATAGGGTCCTGTGTGAACAGGACAAGGAACCATGTATCACCTCAATCAATCAGATTGAAGAATTGTTAATGAGCAGTGCAAAGTCTGAACCAGGAAGTGTCAGTTAGAATATTCAATTCAAGATCAAATAAGGTATGGAAAGCGAAATAAAGAGAGGGAAGAAAGATTGGTTTAAGAGAGAGAGAGAGATAAAAGAGACAGAAAGAAAAAGATAGAAAAAATGTTTATTTCATTTTAACATTTTTTTTACATCATCAACAATAATTAAAATCTAAAGGAACGATACTCCACAATTGTTAACGTTAATTTTCAGTGCTGGAAGTTGTTCGGCAGTAATTAAAGCTTAACACATTATTAAAAGGGCAATTAATGGACAAGTCCAAACTTTTTCTGGCACGTTTAGTGTGTATATAACTCGGCTGTCCGTGTCCTAACTCACATCAAGTCCCATTCACCCATCGCTGAACTACATTGGCTTCCAGTTAAGGAACACCTCAAATTCAAAATTCTCATCCTTACTTCCGAATCCCTCCATGCCCTCGCCCCTCCCTATCTCTGTAATCTCCTTCAGCCCCACAACCCCTTGAAATGATGGTGCTCCTCTAATCCTGAGCACCCTTGATTAAAATCTCTCAACCATTGGTGGCCGTGCTTTCTGTTGCCTAGGCCCCAAGCTCTGGGCCTCCCTGCCTAAACCTCTCCGCCTCTCCACCTGTCTTTTCTCCTTCAAGACGCTTCTTAAAACATACCTCCTTGAACAAGCTTATGCGGCTTGGTGTCAAATATTCTATCTCATAATACTTCTGAGAAGCGCCTTCGGACAGTTCGCTACTTTAAAGGTGCTATATAAATACAAGTTGTTGTTGCTGTTGTACATATCAGTTGATAAGCTCCCCGCTGGAGTGGAGCTAAACTACAGAACCAGTGGGAAGCTGTTCAACCTTCGCTGTCTCCAGGCCAGGTCCAAGACCACTCCAACCTCTGTCGTCGAGCTACAGTACACGGACGACGCCTGCGTCTTTGCACACACAGAGGCTGAACTCCAGGACATGGTCGACGTATTTACCGAGGCATATGAAAGCATAGGCCTAACGCTAAACATTAGTAAGACAAAGGTCCTCCATCAGCCTGTCCTCGCCGCACAGCACTGCCCCCCAAACATCAAGATCCATGGCGTGGCCCTGGACAACGTGGACCACTTCCCCTATCTCGGGAGTCTCCTATCAACATGAGCAGGCATTGATGATGAGATCCAACACCGCCTCCAGTGTGCCAGTGCAGCCTTTGGCCGCCTGAGGAAAAGAGTGTTTGAAGATCAGTCCCTCAAAACTGTCACCAAGCTCATGGTCTACAGGGCCGTAGTAATACCCACCCTCCTGTATGGCTCAGAGACGTGTACAGTAGACACCTCAAGTCGCTGGAGAAATACCACCAGCGATGTCTCCGCAAGATCCTGCAAATCCCCTGGGAGGACAAAAGCACAAACATTAGCATCCTCGGCCAGGCCAACATCCCCAGCATTGAAGCACTGACCACACTTGATCAGCTCCGCTGGGCAGGCCACATTGTTCGCATGCCAGACACAAGACTCCCAAAGCAAGCGCTCTACTCGGAACTCGTTCATGGCAAACGAGCCAAAGGCGGGCAGAGGAAACGTTATAAGGACACCCTCAAAGCCTCCCTGATGAAGTGCAGCATCCCCACTGATATCTGGGAGTCCTTGTTCATAGACCGCCCTAAGTGTAGGAAGCGCTTAGTCTCATCGCTGAGAGCATGCAGAAATTAAGTGCAGGCAGCGGAAGGAGCGTGTGGCAAACCAGACTCCCTGCCCACCCTTTCCCTCAACGACTATCTGTCCCAACTGTGACAGAGACTGTGGTTCTCGTATTGGACTGTACAGCCACCCTAAGAACTCATGCTAAGATTGGAGGCAAGTCTTCCTCGATCCTGAGGGACTGCCTATGATGATGATATGATGACGATATATCAGTTAAGTACAACTTCACGCCATTCAATGTGTTTCACTGCTGAGTCCCTTGGCGAGGTATCATTATCGTGCAGATTCTAGAGGAGCACGGCATCTTGGACAGCAACGTTCTAATTTCCACATTTAACTACACACGTGTGGTTGCTGGAAATTGCTGTCCGATTTACATATTACCACAAAATCTGGCTCAATGTGTTTTTACTAAAGGGGCTAAACCTTTTAATTGTATATGTTTGGTGGAAACCAAGTGTAAAGATGGTGGAGCAGTTTTTGCTCTAGCCCAACTTGGCTGCCATTGACTACGGCCTATTTTTCTGGGGTCAACCTGAAATGTAAATAATAGGTAGGCTCCTAACAAGATATCTTCCTTGGTGGGTGTGTGTGTGTGGCGGGGGGGGGGGGGGGGGGGTGGGGGTGGGAGGGAGGGGAAGGGAAGGGGGTGGGTGAGGGGAGAAATGGAAAATTGCTCCTGTAGGTCTTTGGAATTTGCAGCAGTGAAGCTGGACAGTTGAATGATCAGCCATGGTCATATGGAATGGCGGTGCAGGCTCGAAGGGCTGAATGGCCTGCTCTTGCATCTATTTCCTATGTTTCTAAAAGGAGGGCCTTTTTAAATAAAAAAAACATCAAAATTGCTCATTTGCTAAGTGCAGGCCTTAACCTAAAATCCATCCTGCACGCCACAGCAACACTGGTCCCCAGCAATAGGCTGCTGTTTCTTGTGTCCAGCTATGCAACAAGTGTAATGAATAAAAATGCAAAGTATGATGTCAATCTGTCATCACTATTTGAGTGCACCTGGCCATATTTAGACAGACCTATTCAATGGCTGCTGCAACTTCCAGTGGAAAATTCTGGGAGTGATGGTGGTTGGCAAGAAGCTGGCAGAACAGCTCCACATCTGGTTTCCCGACTTCACTGGAATCGGGCAGAATTGCAGCAGAAATTTGGCCTTCCTCATGCTCTATCCCAATTTACTCTTGAGGCAGGTCCAAAATTTTCTTCGGTTCCAGTGGAGAAGTGCCCTGGCACTGTTTGATGCCTGCTCCAATGGCACAGCTAAAATTAGAATTTGCTGGGCTGTTAATCACGAGTACAAGTTGCCATTGTGTGGCTCAACATTACAGCCTAATTTAACTCACCATTTGAACTGTTGCAAGTGTAATAGAGCTCCACTGAGTGGGCTATTGCTCCACCTAGTGGACTATTGTGGTAATTCAACTGCTGATGTGAATAATTATGGATCATGTGGCAAAATCACATGATGACAGTTTTCTGTTGAGAATCACCTTGTATAGTGTGTTTGTTAGTGATGTCATAAGAATATATCACATTGGCAATCAGGATAGGATAAATGGAATCCCCAGCTAAAATTGTTGTTGGCGGATGATCCAGCCAACCGAAAGAAACTTTGAGAAGTTCTTTGTTCTGCAGAACAGCTAAAAATCCAAGGTAACTTTCAAGCACATTTGGCTGAACTGTCGACTTTGCCAGAGTCCAGATGGCCACGCTTATTGGAATAATAGGGCACTTGGGTGAGTTCCTTCATGACCTAGAGACTTTTGGAGCATATGTGGAGTGGCGAGAAATGTTTTTCACTGTGAATAGTATCATCGAAGTCCCCGATGATGAAAACCATAACCGGGTGGTTTTAGAAAGAAAATGGGATATCATGAGGTGTATGAAATCCTGAAAAATGTGCTTGTTCCTGTCAAGCTGAAGGACAAGCTACTGACAGTGATTCTAAAACTACAATCCTGAACCCCTGGAAATTGCTGAAAATTATCGTTTTGGAACACAAGATCAATTAATTGATGAGGGGGTCAGTGAGTACATTGTAGTTTAAAAAATGCTATCAATTCAATGTAATTTCGGAAACTTTCAGGTCCCAGCATTGCGCGACCGCTTTGTTTGTGGGATGAAAAATTAAGCAATCAGAAGGAAGTTGTTGACAATTCTAACTTGACTTTTGATTTAGCTTGTCAGACAGCTAGGTCGATGGATATGACCGACCAATACACCCGAAAATTTCGCACCATTTCCAGTCATCAGACAACCGAGGTGAATCGCTTCCAGGTTAAAAGTAAAAGGCAGTTGGGCCCCAAGGCCTCAGTAACTGGTCAAGTTAACAGTGAATTGAAGTCGTGTTACCAGTACCTGGGACAACACATTGCTCAAAGCTGTCCATATGTGACAGCAGAGTGTTTCAAGAAAACTGGGCATCTTGTGAAGGCATGCCAACTGAAGAGTAAAGCGATTTTCAATGCTGGAAGTAGAAATTGCGAGATACTAAATAGCATTGAAGAGAAGCAACAAGATGAGGAGGTTCTGTAGATACATGTCGTCAGGAACATGAGGGTATCTAACAGCGGTTCGCGAAATAGCGTCATCTAAGTAGACATTGCTGGAATCAGGATACCCATGGAAATCGACACTAGTACATCCATGAGCGTAGTACCAGAATCGCTATATCTCGACAAGCTACGTGATTTTCGCCTGGAGAAATCAAATATAGAGCTGCGAGGCTACTCAGGAGAGCAAATCCCTGTAGCTGGAAGTATCACCATACCGGTGAAATACAAGAATCAGTTTCAGAGATTGCCTCTCATAGTACTGGCAGGAGACAAGGCTGCCTTGATAGGTAGAAATTGGTTGGGATCACTGAAGCTGGATTGGAATGAGATTTTTCACGTGGAAACAAAATTTGCATCGAAAGATGACATAATCCAGCAGTATCCAAAGTTGTTCTGTGAAACAGGCAGTCCGATCCAACACTTCAAGGTGAGTGTCAGAGTGCAGAAGGACATGAGACCAGTTTACTGCAAGCCACGTCCCATACCATACGCACTCAAGGAGAAAGGTGAGCAAGAACTCAAAGGCTAGAGACTGAGAACATTATCTCTAAGGTACAAGAAGTGTTCTATTTTCCATACATTGATGAACTGCCAGTCACAGCTGAAGAGATTGGTAGAGCAACAAAATGTAACCCAGTTATGTCAAAGGTGTTTGAATACATAGCAAATGGCTGGCCAAACTATGAATCAGAGAAAGATGTTTAGCCATACTTAGTTCATTGGAATGAATTACCAATGGATAAAGATTGTATCATGTGGGGTGCAAGAGTGGTTATCCTAAATAAATTCAGGTCCAAGTTGTTAGTAGTTCTTCATGACATGCACCTGGTATTGTGTTTGACTAAGAGTTTTGCATGCAGTTACTTATGTTGGCCAGGTTTGGATAAAAATATAGATTATATCAGTCAGTGCACAACCAGTCAATTGGTAAGCAAGAAAACACCATCAGTACCATTACAGCTATGGAAATAGCCTCCCAGGGTGTGGCAAAGGTTACATGTAGATTTTGCTGAGCTAGAATCACAATTGTTCATTGTGATTGATAGCCATTCGAAATGGGTCGAGGTGTTTCCGATGAGGAAAATAACAACAAGTAAAACACAATTTGTGAAGATTGTTTTCTTCATATGGCCTCCCAGAAAAATTGTGTCTGATAAAGGGCTCCAATTTTGTTCAGAAGAATTTGCACAGTTCATGTGCAGAAATGATGTGAAACATACCAAAGTTCTACCACCACCCTGCTTCAAATGCTGTAGCAGAGCGCACAGTACAAATTGTAAAACATGCCCTCATCAAGCAAATGTTGGATCCAAATTCAAGAAAACAGCAGTTGTTGTTGGACCACAAAGTGACAAGTTTTCTAATTACTTATCGTAATACTCCTCATACAACTACTGGTGGAACACCAGCAGATTTGTTTCTCAAACGACAGCCACGAGCCAGGTTCATGTTGTTAAAGCCAAATTTGGCACAGTCAGTAGAAGAGAAACAATTAAGACAGAAAAAGAATCATGATAGAGGTAAAGTAAGAGAGAGAAGGGTGAAATTGAATCAGAAGGTTAGAGTGAAGAACCATCATCATAAATGATTAAAGTGGTTACCAGGAAGAGTAGTGATATGTGGCCCTCGCACACATTTGTCAAAATGTTTGATCATGGAAAGGTTAGGTTTGTTCACATTGATCATATTTTATCTACAGATGTGGAAGGAGTTGAAATTTGGAATGATTCAATTATTTCTGATGAATCAGATAGTCTTGTTACAAGTAAAGTACCAGAAGCATATCCTTCTTCAGATGTTCTAGAAACAAGTCCAAGAGAAAGTCAGAATTTAAGTCTGAGTCCGAGTGAGGCAGACAAACAGTCTGAAGTTGTAAAGAATTCAAATGTAGATCAAGGGTTGCCCTTGGAGAAAAACTCTCCTCAGGCTCAGCCTAGAAAGAATCTAATTTTGACACCAAGTTTGGAAAGTTTTGTTCAAGAGTGAAGGTATCCTCTTTGAAACAGAAAACCATTGGTTAATAAGTGGTTTGATTTATAAATATGGGAAAATAACTCCATGGACTAGATTTTACACGTTTATGCAGATCGCCCAAAAATGGACGTTACTTCCTGCGTGGGCGGTAAAAATGGGTTTTCAGATCGTCGGCTTGTCATCCATTTTCAAAGCCTCTAGTCTCCATTTTAAAAATTGGGCGTCACTGCGAGCGATCACAAATGGGCGTTCGCATTACATCTCTCTGACCTTCTGTCGTAAAGTGTCGTCGTCCTTAGCAACGGCTTGGCAATGCTCGTTTTCCGCAATTCAGGTCAGGGGTCATCATTACGTGTGCAGAAGGGGAGACAGAGAGAGAGGGAGTGAAAGTGTGTGTGGATGTGGTGTGTGCTTGTTTGGCTGTTGTGGGAGGCACAAGGAGATTCACCAGCAGCAAAAAGCCTATTAAGCACCAAGAACATAGTTAGCACTGAATTTTTGTCCAACAAATAATAAATAACATGGAAGGGATGGAGGAGGCCCTGGAGCTATTAGCCAGAAACACTGGCGGCAGAGGGCTCCCAGTGGTCCCAGAACGCGGCACTGCATCCCAAGGTGCCGCACCCCCATTGCCAACGACACATGGGAGCCAGGAGCATAATCTTGCTTCTGGCTGGGAGCACGTTCCCATCTCGGGATTGTTCTCTCCTGTATCTGTCCAAGCAGCGGTTCTGCCATCATTCCCCCCTGCTCCCACCACCCCCCCCGCCCCAATGAAGCATCGCCTGAGGAGCTCCTTGGCCAGGCGGCTTGAAGTCAGGAGGGGAAGGGGAAGGGGTAGACGTGGGGAGGAGAAGCGGGTGGGGGGGGGTGGAAGGGGAAGAATGCAAGTGAGGTGCATGGCCACAGGTGTTGTTTGGGACATATTTTTAGGTTGCTGCTGCTATTTTGGCGGGAGGGTCGGGGCAAGGGGTAAGGGGGCTACCTTGTTGGTTTGCATTTGTGTTCTGTATTGCGGGAAATGGGGACCACTGTAATGATGTAAATGTGTTAAATTTGTTGTGGGCTGGGCGGGGATTGGGTGAGGTGTTTTTTACAGATATACTTATGATTTCAGACAAATGGTCGGTTTAAATGTTTTTTATTTAACATAACCTTGCACAATGGCTCAGATAGCTGCACCGTTACACGCTGGTGATTCCTTAACATGAAAGGGAAAAATTACACTTAACTTGAATTAACTTAAACTTTAACTGTCACCAAGGTGATGCCCACCATTGATGTATGACCTGCACACCCAGCAGTGTGTCAGCTTTGTAAATACCACCAACGTTTTTTCAGGCAAAGCGCTCATTTAAGAGCTCCTGACATAAGAGTCTTGCAGCTATGATGCCACCACGGGCCCTTTCATGCGGTCTACAGGGGGGCGGGGGCATGGTTTCAGCGTCAGCCTGATTGTCTGGCCCGATGTCAGTGTCCACCTCCTCGTCCTCCTCTTCCTCTCTCTCCTGAGGTGGATCGTCTGACCCTCCTGGCAATTCTTGCCCCCTCCTGATAGCCAAGTTACCACCATGAATTGAGCTACCTGCTCAGGGTGGTATTCGAGTTCACCTCCTGAGTGGTCCAGACATCTAAAGCGCTGCTTAAGCTCTCCAATGGTTTTCTTCATGATATTGCGTGTGGATTGTTGTATCGCTTCTCGGCTTTGGTGTGAGTGTCACGCAGGGGGGTCATCAGCCAGGTGGCGAGGCCATATTCTTTGTCACCAAGCATCCAGCATTGACCTTGTGGCTGATTGGTAAACAAGTCAGATACAGTGCTCTCACGCAGAATGTGAGCATCATGGATGCTGCCCGGAAATTGAGCATTCACTGCCATAATGTCAAGAGAGGCGGGAGTCGGCGAGAGGCAGCGGCCTATAAAGGCTCAGCAGTCGGGCAGTCCGGGGAGAGAGGTGGGAGTCGGCGGGAGGCAGTGGACTATAAAGGCTCAGCAGTCGGGCAGTCCGGGGATTGTCGAGAGAGGCGGGAGTCGGCGAGAGGCAGCGGACTATAAAGGCTCAGCAGTCGGGCAGTCCGGGGAGCGTCGAGAGAGGCGGGGCTTGTACAGCTCCAGTTGGGAGAGAAAGCAAAAAAGAAGTAGAAAGAAATCAAAACGTGATGTCACAGCCAAGAGGGTAAGTGATTGGCTGGTGATTGGTGAGTAACTTTTCTTTTGCTTTTTTATATCAGTCAGTAACTTTTAACATTGTTGTTGTCAATTTAATGGTATCTAAGGGTTAAGTCATGGCAGGAGAGCTCAGTCACGTGATATTCTCCTCCTGTACCATGTGGGAACTCAGGGACACTTCCGGTGTCCCTGACGACTACATCTGCGGGAAGTGTATCCGCCTCCAGTTCCTGACAGACCGCGTTGGAGCTGAGGGTGGATTCACTCTGGAGCATCCACGATGCTGAGAATGACGTGAGTAGCACATGTAGCGAGTTGGTCTTACCGCAGGGAAAGGGTCCACAGCCAGCTAGGGAATGGAAGACCAGCAGGAAGAGCAGTGCAAGGAAGGTAGTGCAGGGGTCCCCTGCGGTCAGCCCCCTGCAAAACAGATACACTGCTTTGAGTACTGTTGAGGGGGATGACTCATCAAGGGAGGGCAGCAGCAGCCAGGTTCATGGCACCGTGGCTGGCTCTGTTGCACAGGAGGGCAGGAAAAAGAGTGGGAGAGCGATAGTGATAGGGGATTCAATTGTGAGGGGAATAGATAGGCGTTTCTGCGGCCACAACCGAGACTCCAGGATGGTATGTTGCCTCCCTGGTGCAAGGGTCAAGGATGTCTCGGAGCAGGTGCAGGACATTCTAAAAAGGGAGGGAGAACAGCCAGTTGTCGTGGTGTACATGGTACCAACGACATAGGTAAAAAAAGGGATGAGGTCCTACAAAACGAAATTAAGGAGCGAGGAGCTAAATTAAAAAGTAGGACCTCAAAAGTAGTAATCTTGTGATTGCTACCAGTGCCACGTGCTAGTCAGAGTAGGAATCGCAGGATAGTGCAGATGAATACGTGGCTTGAGCAGTGGTGCAGCAGGGAGGGATTCAAATTCCTGGGGCATTGGAACCGGTTCTGGGGGAGGTGGGACCAGTACAAACTGGACGGTCTGCACCTGGGCAGGACCGGAACCAATGTCCTAGGGGGAGTGTTTGCTAGTGCTGTTGGGGAGGAGTTAAACTAATATGGCAGGGGGATGGGAACCAATGCAGGGAGACAGAGGGAAACAAAAAGGAGACAAAAGCAAAAGACAGAAAGGAGATGAGGAAAAGTGGAGGGCAGAGAAAATCAAGGCAAAGAACAAAAAGGGCCATTGTTCAGCAAAATTCTAAAAGGACGAAGGGTGTTAAAAAAACAAGCCTGAAGGCTTTGTGTCGAAATGCAAGGAGTATCCGTAATAAGGTGGATGAATTAACTGTGCAAATAGATGTTAACAAATATGATGTGATAGGGATTACGGAGACGTGGCTCCAGGATGATCAGGGCTGGGAACTCAACATCCAGGGGTATTCAACATTCAGGAAGGATAGAATAAAAGGAAAAGTAGGTGGGGTTGCATTGCTGGTTAAAGAGGAGATTAATGCAATAGTTAGGAAGGACATTAGCTTGGATGATGTGGAATCTATATGGGTAGAGCTGCAGAACACCAAAGGGCAAAAAAAGTTAGTGGGAGTTGTGTACAGACCTCCAAACAGTAGTAGTGATGTTGGGAAGGGCATCAAACAGGAAATTAGGGGTGCACGCAATAAAGGTGCAGCAGTTATAATGGGTGATTTTAATATGCACATAGATTGGGCTAGCCAAACTGGAAACAATACGGTAGAGGAGGATTTCCTGGAGTGCATAAGGGATGGTTTTTTAGACCAATATGTCGAGGAACCAACTAGGGGGGAGGCCATCTTAGACTGGGTGTTGTGTAATGAAAGAGGATTAATTAGCAATCTCGTTGTGCGAGGCCCCTTGGGGAAGAGTGACCATAATATGATGGAATTCTGCATTAGGGTGGAGAATGAAATAGTTAATTCCGAGACCATGGTCCAGAACTTAAAGAAGGGTAACTTTGAAGGTATGAGGCGTGAATTGGCTAGGATAGATTGGCGAATGATACTTAAGGGGTTGACTGTGGATGGGCAATGGCAGACGTTTAGAGACCGCATGGATGAACTACAACAATTGTACATTCCTGTCTGGCGTAAAAATAAAAAAGGGAAGGTGGCTCAACCATGGCTATCAAGAGAAAGCAGGGACAGTATTAAAGCCAAGGAAGTGGCATACAAATTGGCAAGAAATAGCAGCGAACCCGGGGACTGGGAGAAATTTAGAACTCAGCGGAGGAGGACAAAGGGTTTGATTAGGGCAGGGAAAATGGAGTACGAGAAGAAGCTTGCAGGGAACATTAAGACGGATTGCAAAAGTTTCCAGAGTTATGTAAAGAAAAAAAGGTTAGTAAAGACAAACGTAGGTCCCCTGCAGTCAGAATCAGGGGAAGTCATAACGGGGAACAAAGAAATGGCAGACCAATTGAACAAGTACTTTGGTTCGGTATTCACTAAGGAGGACACAAACAACCTTTCGGATATAAAAGGGGTCAGAGGGTCTAGTAAGGAGGAGGAACTGAGGGAAATCCTTATTAGTCGGGAAATTGTGTTGGAGAAATTGATGGGATTGAAGGCCGATAAATCCCCAGGGCCTGATGGACTGCATCCCAGAGTACTTAAGGAGGTGGCCTTGGAAATAGCGGATGCATTGACAGTCATTTTCCAACATTCCATTGACTCTGGATCAGTTCCTATCGAGTGGAGGGTAGCCAATGTAACCCCACTTTTAAAAAAAGGAGTGAGAGAGAAAACAGGTAATTATAGACCGGTCAGCCTGACCTCAGTAGCGGGTAAAATGATGGAATCAATTATTAAGGATGTCATAGCAGCGCATTTGGAAAGAGGTGACATGATAAGTCCAAGTCAGCATGGATTTGTGAAAGGGAAATCATGCTTGACAAATCTTCTGGAATTTTTTGAGGATGTTTCCAGTAGAGTGGACAAGGGAGAACCAGTTGATGTGGCATATTTGGACTTTCAGAAGGCTTTCGACAAGGTCCCACACAAGAGATTAATGTGCAAAGTTAAAGCACATGGGATTGGAGGTAGTGTGCTGACATGGATTGAGAACTGGTTGTCAGACAAGGAAGCAAAGAGTAGGAGTAAATGGGTACTTTTCAGAATGGCAGGCAGTGACTAGTGGGGTACCGCAAGGTTCTGTGCTGGGGCCTCAGCTGTTTACACTGTACATTAATGATTTAGACGAGGGGATTAAATGTAGTATCTCCAAATTTGCGGATGACACCAAGTTGGATAGCAGTGTGAGCTGGAAGGAAGATGCAATGAGGCTGCAGAGTGACTTGGATAGGTTAGGTGAATGGGCAAATGCATGGCAGATGAAGTATAATATTCATAAATGTGAGGTTATCCACTTTGGTGGTAAAAACAGAGAGACAGATTATTATCTGAATGGTGACAGATTAGGAAAAGGGGAGGTGCAACGAGACCTGGGTGTCATGGTGCATCAGTCATTGAAGGTTGGCATGCAGGTACAGCAGGCGGTTAAGAAAGCAAATGGCATGTTGACCTTCATAGCGAGGGGATTTGAGTACAGGGGCAGGGAGGTGTTGCTACAGTTGTACAGGGCCTTGGTGAGGCCACACCTGGAGTATTGTGTACAGTTTTGGTCTCCTAACTTGAGGTAGGACATTCTTGCTATTGAGGGAGTGCAGCGAAGTTTCACCAGACTGACTCCCGGAATGGTGGGACTGACCTATCAAGAAAGACTGGATCAACTGGGCTTGTATTCACCGGAGTTCAGAAGAATGAGAGGGGACCTCATAGAAATGTTTAAAATTCTGATGGGTTTAGACAGGTTAGATGCAGGAAGAATGTTCCCAATGTTGGGTAAGTCCAGAACCAGGGGTCACAGTCTAAGGATAAGGGGTAAGCCATTTAGGACCGAGATGAGGAGAAACTTCTTCACCCAGAGAGTGGTGAACCTGTGGAATTCTCTACCACAGAAAGTAGTTGAGGCCAATTCACTAAATATATTCAAAAGGGAGTTAGATGAAGTCCTTACTACTAGGGGGATCAAGGGGTATGGCGAGAAAGCATGAAGGGGGTACTGAATTTGCATGTTCAGCCATGAACTCATTGAATGGTGGTGCAGGCTAGAAGGGCCGAATGGCCTACTTCTGCACCCATTTTCTATGTTTATTTGTTTCTATAATAATTTGCTGGTGGTCAATAACAAGTTGCAAATTGAGGGAGTGGAATCCCTTGTGGTTCCTGAAAACCTCTGCATCCTGAAAAGGTGCCCGCATCGCAATTTGCCGATAGTCCATTGCTCCCTGTACCTTGGAGAAGTTTGCAATTCTGCAGAATCCTAGAGCCCTCTCACTATGTGACTCCCTGGTCATAGGGAAGCTCATCAAGTCCCTCCTGCATGCGTACAGGGCTTCAGTGACATGTCTAATGCAGCAATGTGTGGCATGCTGAGACACACCGCAAATGTCACCAGCTGAGGTCGGAAAGGAACCCGATGCGTAGAACGACGGTGACCTTGATCTTGACGGAGAGCGCAGTCCTAATGGTTCTGGCAAGCTGCAGATCTCCCCTTATGAGCTGGCATACCTCAGTGATAACCTCTTTGTGGAAGCGCAGTCTCCGAAGGCAGGTAGTGTCATAAGAACATAAGAACATAAGAATTAGGAACAGGAGTAGGCCATCTAGCCCCTCGAGCCTGCTCCGCCATTCAATAAGATCATGGCTGATCTGGCCGTGGACTCAGCTCCACTTACCCGCCCTCTCCCCGTAATCCTTAATTCCCTTATTTGTTAAAAATCTATCTCTCTGTGACTTGAATACATTCAATAAGCTAGCCTCAACTGCTTCCTTGGGCAGAGAATTCCACAGATTCACAACCCTCTGGGAGAAGAAATTCCTTCTCAACTCGGTTTTAAATCGGCTCCCCCGTATTTTGAGGCTGTGCCCCCTAGTTCTAGTCTCCCCGACCAGTGGAAACAACTTCTCTGCCTCTATCTTGTCTATCCCTTTCATTATTTTAAATGTTTCTATAAGATCACCCCTCATCCTTCTGAACTCCAACGAGTAAAGACCCAGTCTACTCAATCTATCATCGTAAGGTAACCCCCTCATCTCCGGAATCAGCCTAGTGAATCGTCTCTGTACCCACTCCAAAGCCAGTATATCCTTCCTAAAGTAAGGTGACCAAAACTGCACGCAGTACTCCAGGTGTGGCCTTACCAATACCCTATACAGTTGCAGCAGGACCTCCCTGCTTTTGTACTCCATCCCTCTCGCAATGAAGGCCAACATTCCATTTGCCTTCCTGATTACCTGCTGCACCTGCAAACTAACTTTTTGGGGTTCATGCACAAGGACCCCCAGGTCCCTCTGCACCTTAGCATGTTGTAATTTCTCCCCATTCAAATAATATTCCCTTTTACTGTTTTTTTTCCCAAGGTGGATGACCTCACATTTTCCGACATTGTATTCCATCTGCCAAATCTTAGCCCATTCGCTTAACCTATCCAAATCTCTTTGCAGCCTCTCTGTGTCCTCTACACAACCTGCTTTCCCACTAATCTTAGTTTCATCTGAAAATTTTGTTACACTACACTCTGTCCCCTCTTCCAGGTCATCTATGTAGATTGTAAACATTTGTGGTCCCAGCACCGATCCCTGTGGCACACCACTAACCACCGATTTCCAACCCGAAAAGGACCCATTTATCCCGACTCTCTGCTTTCTGTTCGCCAGCCAATTCTCTATCCATGCTAATACATTTCCTCTGACTCCGTGTACCATTATCTTCTGCAGTAACCTTTTGTGTGGCACCTTATCGAATGCCTTTTGGAAATCTAAATAAACCACATCCATCGGGACACCTCTATTCACCATGCTCGTTATATCCTCAAAGAATTCCAGTAAGTTAGTTAAACATGATTTCCCCTTCATGAATCCATGCTGCGTCTGCTTGATTGCACTATTCCTATCGAGATGTCCCGCTATTTCTTCCTTAATGATAGTTTCAAGCATGTTCCCCACTACAGATGTTAAACTAACCGGCCTATAGTTACCTGCCTTATGTCTGCCCCCTTTTTTAAACAGAGGCGTTACATTAGCTGCTTTCCAATCCACTGGTATCTCCCCAGAGTCCAGAGAATTTTGATAGATTATAACTAATGCAACTAATACTATAACTTCCGCCATCTCTTTTAATACTCTGGGATGCATTTCATTAGGACCAGGGGACTTGTCTACCTTGAGTCCCATTATCCTGTCCAGCACTGCCCCCCTAGTGATAGTGATTGTCTCCAGGTCCTCCCTTCCTACATTCCTGTGACCAGCAATTTTTGGCATGGTTTTTGTGTCTTCCACTGTGAAGACCGAAGCAAAATAATTGTTTAAGGTCTCAGCCATTTCCACATTTCCCATTATTAAATCCCCCTTCTCATCTTCTAAGAGACCAACATTTACTTTAGTCACTCTTTTCCGTTTTATATGTCTGTAAAAGCTTTTACTATCTGTTTTTTTGTTTTGCGCAAGTTTACCTTCGTAATCTATCTTTCCTTTCTTTATTGCTTTCTTAGTCATTCTTTGCTGTTGTTTAAAATTTTCCCAATCCTCTAGTTTCCCACTAACCTTGGCCACCTTATACGCATTGGTCTTTGATTTGATACTCTCCTTTATTTCCTTGGTTATCCACGGCTGGTTATCCCTTCTCTTACCGCCCTTCTTTTTCACTGGAATATATTTTTGTTGCGCACTGTGAAAGAGCTCCTTAAAAGTCCTCCACTGTTCCTCAATTGTGACACCGTTTAGTCTGTGTTTCCAGTCAATATTAGCTAACTCTGCCCTCATAAGCATAGTCCGCTCGTTTCTGACACAACTTTCTCACCCTCAATCTGTATTACAAATTCAACCATACTGTGATCACTCATTCCGAGAGGATCTTTTACTTGGAGATCGTTTATTTTTCCTATCTCATTACTCAGGACCAGATCTAAGATAGCTTGCTCCCTTGTAGGTTCTGTTACATACTGTTCTCAGAAACAATCCCGTATGCATTCTATGAATTCCTCCTCCAGGCTACCCTGTGCGATTTGAGTTGCCCAATCAATATGTAGGTTAAAATCCCCCATGACTACTGCTGTTCCTTTATCACATGCCTCCATTATTCCCTTGATTATTGCCCGCCCCACCGTGAAGTTATTATTTGGGGGCCTATAAACTACGCCCATCAGTTACTTTTTCCCCTTACTATCTCTAATCTCCACCCACAATGATTCAACATTTTGCTCGTTAGAGCCAATATTGTCTCTCACAACTGCCCTGATATCATCCTTTATTAACAGAGCTACCCCACCTCCTTTCCCTTCTTGTCTATCTTTCCGAATCGTCAGATACCCCTGTATGTTTAATTCCCAGTCTTGGCCACCCTGCAACCATGTTTCTGTAATGGTCACCAAATCATACCCATTTGTAATGATTTGCGCCGTCAACTCATTTACTTAATTTCGAATGCTGCGTGCATTTAGGTAGAGTGTTTTAATCCTAGTTTTTAAACCATGATTTTTAGTTTTGACCCCTCCTGCAGCCCCTTTATATTCAGTGGCCCTTTTTGTTTTTTGCCTTGGGTTTCTCTGCCCTCCACTTTTACTCATCTCCTTTCTGTCTTTTGCTTTTGTCTCCTTTTTGTTTCCCTCTGTCTCCCTGCATTGGTTCCCATCCCCCTGCCATATTAGTTTAACTCCTCCCCAACAGCACTAGCAAACACTCCCCCTAGGACATTGGTTCCGGACCTGCCCAGGTGCAGACCGTCCGGTCTGTACTGGTCCCACCTCCCCCAGAACCTGTTCCAATGCCTAAGGAATTTGAATCCCTCCCTGCTACACCACTGCTCAAGTCACGTATTCATCTGAGCTATCCTGCGATTCCTACTCGGGCAAGTTGAGGTAAGACTGCTTCTCCCTGCCCTTGTGGTGGGGTGGGGGGGGTGTAATATCTGGTCCTCCTCATCAGTCTGTCACGTCTTACATTGGGCACATGATGCTGTTGAGCGTACCTTCTGCAATCTCTAGTCTGCAGCATGTGCGTGGTCATCAAGAGAGGGTGAGAAATGACAGGCCACTTTCCAATAGCTATCTGTTTTCCACCGATTGTTCACAAACAATGAATGTCCCCACCAAGACACCTAGTAAATTCCAATCGTCCATGGTATGAAAAGATGTTTGTTCAGATGTTCACATCACCTCCAAACACCTCCAGATTTCATCCGAACTCCCCCGAGATTGAAGCAGAGCAGCCTTTTAAATGATGCGACCTGCAATTTAGAATATGGCGTCCTTATCGCTGTGAGTAGTTCCAGTTAGTTCAACTTTTTCCCAGCGGTTGATTCACCGAGCGATATTGTCGGCGAGATGTGTGCCAGGTGCCGAAAATAAGGATGGGCGATATACTGGGCGTTAGTTTCGGCAAATGTGAACTTTACGACACAAAACAGTAGGCGGTCGGTATTATGAAATCTCGGCGTTAATTACGTGCCGAAAATAATGCTGGGTAATATTATGGGCTTTGGGATCGCCCATTCTGATGATTACGTCCAAAAAAAGTGGGCGGGCGGTATTATTTTTTCTCGGCGTTACGCACTTGCAGAAAGTAACGCTCGCCAATAAGTGACTGAGAAATGGGTGTCAGTTTCCATTTTGTGGCTAAATGGGCGCTATGTGGGTATTGCACCTCATTTCAGCATTAAAATGGACATTAAGTGGGTGGTATGCATGCAAAAATAGTGGAAACTCTAGCCCCATATCTTTTGTTATGTATAACCATGCGAGTTATGTATGGTGATGATTTTATTACGATTACTTCTTCTTCTACTGAGGTGCTAAAGTATGGCGGAGAGACGCTGTTGCCGTGGATACATGACCTCATCTCTCTCAGGGAGGAGAGCATGCCGGGAGATCTCAGAGATGCAGTGATCGTGACCATCTTTAAAAAAGGGGACAAGTCCGACTGCGGCAACTGTAGAGGAATCTTCCTGCTATCAGCCACTGGGAAAGTTGTCGCAAGAGTCCTCCTCAACCGTCTTCTCCCTGTGGCCGAGGATCTCCTACCGGAGTCACAGTGCAGATTTCATCCCCACAGGGCACAACGGACATGATCTTAGCAGCGTGACAGCTGCAGGAAAAATGCAAGGAGCAGCGGCAACACTTATACATGGCCTTCTTCGACTTTACAAAGGCCTTACACTGTCAACCACGAGGGTCTATGGAGCATCCTCCTCTGTTTCGGATGCCCCCAAAAATTTGTCAACATCCTTCGCCTGCTCCACAACGACATGCAGGCCATGACCCTTACCAAAGGATCCATTACAGACCCATTCCACGTCCGGACGGGGGTCAAACAGGGCTGTGTCATCGCTCCAACCCTCTTCTCAATCTTCCTCGCTGCTATGCTCCACCTCACAGCCAACAAGCTCCCCGCTGGAGTGGAAATAAACGACAGAACCAGTGGGAAGCTGTTTAACCTTCACTGCCTCCAGGCCAGGTCCAAGACCATCCCAACCTCTGTCGTCGAGCTACAGTACGCGGACGATGTCTGCGTCTGTGCATATTGAACGGCTGAACTCCAGGATATAGTTGACGTATTTACTGAGGCATACGAAAGCATAGGCCTTACGCTAAACATACATAAGACAAAGGTCCCCCACCAGCCTGTCCTCGCCGCACAGCACTGCCCCCCAGTCATCAAGATCCACGACGTGGCCTTGGACAATGTGGACCATTTCCCATACCTCGGGAGCCTCTTATCAACAAAAGCAGACATTGATGAGGAGATTCAACACCGCCTCCAATGTGCCAGCGCAGCCTTCGGCCGCCTGAAGAAGAGAGTGTTTGAAGACCAGGCCCTCAAATCTATCACCAAGCTCATGGTCTACAGAGCTGTAGTAATAACCACCCTCCTGTATGGCTCAGAGACGTAGACCATATACAGTAGACACCTCAAGTCTCTGGAGAAATACCACCAACAATGTCTCCGCAAGATCCTACAAATCCCCTGGGAGGACAGACGCACCAACATTAGCGTCCTCGACTAGGCCAACATCCTCAGCATTGAAGCACTGACCACACTTGATCAGCTCTGCTGGGCAGGCCACATGCAGACACGAGACTCTCAAAGCAAGCGCTCTACTTGGAACTCCTTCCTGACAAACGAGCCAAAGGTGGACAGAGGCAACGTTACAAGGGCACCCTCACAGCCTTCCTGATAAAGTGCGGCATCCCCACCGACACCTGGGAGTCCCTGGCCAAAGATCGCCCTAAGTGGAGGAAGTGCATCCGGGAGAGTGCTGAGCACCTCGAGTCTCACCGCCGAGAGCATGCAGAAAACAAGAGCAGGCAGCGGAAGGAACGGCAGGCAAACCTGTCCCAACCTCGCTTACCCTCAACGACTATCTGTCCCACCTATGACAGGGACTGTGGCCACCTAAGGACTCATTCTAAGAGTGGAAGCAAGTCTTCCTTGATTCCGAGGGACTGCCTATGATGATGATGACTGCTCCACCGAGTGGACTACTGTGGTAATACAACTACTGATGTAACTTGTTATGTTTAGAATAACTCCACAAGACTGCACATCTTAAGCTCAAACTGTTGTGACCTTGCCCTCTATTGTGACTCCAGAGTGAGGAGGCAGCATGAGAACCTTTTATACCTGCTTGCCCCAAGGTGCACAGGTATCCCTTAGGTCTCCCACAGGTGTGCCCTTGGTGGCAAGTCTTACACATTGGTGAGGTTTACATACATAACATCAATCCCCCCAAAGTCTTATATACAAGTTATTTACAAGTTGAGGCGATCTGGCGCTCTGCGTTCCCGGGTCGATCGCCTGAGTTGAAATCTTGGCATGGGTGAGTTGGTCGGATCATTGCTGCATGGCAGCACGGCTGGTCTGATCGGACTGTCGGGCATGGTGGGTTCATCCTCGTGGTTGACAGCAAAGTCGATTGCTGGCTGGGTGTGTGTTGGTGGATCATAGACGGTAAAGTCTTCTTCAAACTGTTCTTGGTTGTCAGTGAATCGCAGTGTTCTGCACGTTTGTCCATTCAATAGTTTAACAACAAGCACTCTATTCCCCTCCTTGGCTAAAACAGTGCCAGCAACCCATTTTGGACCATGACCATAATTGAGAACAAACAAAGGATCATTAACCTCAATGTCACGCGATACAGCCGGGCGATCATGGTATACGTTATGCCGGTGCTGCCGGCTTTCTACGTGATCATTGAGATCCGGGTGGACTAAGGAGAGCCTGGTTTTGAGTGCTCTCTTCATTAACAATTCTGCAGGGGGAACTGCAAGCGAGCGAGTGGGGGCGCGTCCGGTAGCTGAGCAGGACCTGAGATAAGCGGGTCTGCAAGGAGCCGTCCGTTACACGTTTCAAGCTCTGCTTGATGGTTTGGACTGCCCATTCTGCTTGACCATTGGATGCGGGCTTAAATGGGGCAGATCTGACATGATTAATGCCATTGCGTTGAATTCCGAGCTGGTGAAACATGGTCAGTTGTAACTAACAAGGACGTCGGTCAAACCATGGGTGGCGAACATGGCCCTGAGACTTTCAATGGTGGCAGTTAAGTACATGATGACATTATTATACATTCAATCCATTTAGAGTAAGCATCCACTGCTCCTAGAAACATCTTTCCTCGAAAAGGGCCAGCAAAATCTACGTGGATCCTGGGCCACGGTTTAGAGGGCCATGACCACAGGCTCGGTGGGGCCTCCCTAGGTGCATTGCTCAACTGGGGAGTTGACCTGGTGATAGCCTTCATCATGACTATGCCTGGGTGGGTACTGTGTAAGTCGCGTATAAACGTTTCCCTGCCTTTTTTTTGGCAAGACCACGCGATTCCCCCATAGGAGACAACCCGATTGGATGGACAATTCATCCTTATGTCGGTGGAATGGCTTAATTTCATCTTGCATTTCCACGGGAACCACCGACCAGCTCCCATTAAGGACGCAGCTTTTTACTAGTGATAGCACAGGGTCTTGGCTAGTCCATGTCTTGATCTGGCAAGCCATGACGGGTGACCCCTCGCTCTCAAAAGCATCCATTACCAGAAGCAAGTCTGCGGGTTGCACCATTTCCACCCCGGTGGTGGGCAATGGTAGCTGACTGAGGGCGTCAGCGCAGTTCTCTGTGCCTGGTCTGTGGTGGATTACATAGCCATACACAAACAATGTTAGTGCCCAGCTTTGGATGCAGGACGAAGCATTGGTGTTGATACCTTTGCTTTCTGAGAGCAGTGAAGTAAGCGGTTTGTGGTCATTTTCGAGCTCGAACCGGAGACCAACTAGGTATTGGTGCATTTTCTTAACCCTGTTTACACATGCTAACGCTTCTTTCTCAACCATACTGTAAGCTCTTTCAGACTTGGATAAACTTCTGGACGCATATGCAACTGGTTGCAGTTTGCCTGACACATTTGCTTGCTGTAACACACAATCGACCCCATCACAAGTTAGTACTAAACGTTTACATGGGTCATACAATACAAGTAACTTGTTGGAACATAGCAAGTTTCTGGCCTTATTAAAGGCTGTCTCTTGAGCTTTACCCCAAACCCAGTCATCACACTTGTGTAGCAATAAATGCAATGGTTCCAGCAAAGTGCTCAACCCCGGTAGAAAGTTACCAAAATAGTTGAGGAGTCCCAGGAACGAACACAGCTCCGTCACATTCTGTGGTCTGGGTGCATTCTTGATGGCCTCTATCTTGGAGTCTGTGGGTCTGATGCCGTCTGCCGCAATCTTTCTCCCCAGAAATTCGACCTCTGGCGCCAGGAAAACACACTTGAAGCGTTTCAGACTGTGTCCCACTCCAGTCGCTTTAGAACCTCTTCCAGGTTGTACAAATGTTTGGTGGTGTTGCGACCAGTGATGAGGATGTCGTCTTGGAACACCACAGTGCATGGAACTGATTTCAGCAGACTCTCCATGTTCCTCTGGAAGATGGCCGCAGCCGAGCGAATCCCAAAAGGGGCATCTGTGGTATATGAACAGTCCTTTGTGCGTGTTGATGCACGTCAATTTCTTTGACGGTTCAGACAGCTCCTGTGTCATGTAAGCAGAGGTTAGATCTAGCTTGATGAATGACTTTCCCCCTGCTAGCATTGTGAATAGGTCCTCTGCTTTAGGTAGTGGGTACTGGTCCTGTAACGAGACTCGGTTGATCGTTACCTTGTAGTTCCCGCAGATTCTGACCGTAGCATCGCTCTTTAGCACTGGCATGATTGGACTGGCCCATTCGTTGAACTCGACAAGGCCTTGTGATGAACAAAATGGATGTGCACTTTGGCGCCTGTGAAGTTGCTGATACCTGGCTCAAATAACGCCAGGAATTTGTTTAGTACCTGGGCGCACGAGGCGTCATCCTCCAAAGACAGTGCTTTGATGTCGTCCCAGTTCCATCGGATCTTTCCTAGCCATCTTCTGCCGAATAGCTTTGGGCCATTGCCCGGTACAATCCATCGTGGTAAATCATGCACAGCTCCATTGGTACAATACCTTCACTGCTGCACTGCCAATGACTGGTATGAGCTCTTTGGTGTATGTCCGCAGCTTGGTGTGGATCGGGCTTAGTTTGGGCCTTTGTGCCTTGTTGCCCCACAGCTTCTCAAAAGCCTTCTGGCTCATAATTGACTGACTCGTCCCCGTGTCCAAGTCCATGGAAACTGGAATGCCATTTAATTTGACTTTTAACATTATCGGAGGGCTTTTGGTGGTAAAGGTGTGCACCCCATACACTTCAACTTCAGCCTCGGGTTGCGTTGCCTCTCTTACTCGTTCAGCATGATCCACGCTGGATCAGTCATCTTCTGCCATGTGGTGAGTCGCAGCACGTCTGCACATTCGCTGGAGGTGCTCCATTGTTCACAGCCCTTGCACACGTAGTGCTTGAATCGACATTGATGGGCTCGATGATTACTCCCGCAGCGCCAACATGGTGCGAATGGATTTGCATTCGCGCCCAACGGCGGGCTCTGAGTCATCTTAGATTTGGCCTCTGTGGGCGTGTAGGCCCTGCCATGCACAGTTCTGCCTGCTGAAGGCATTATTTTATGAACAGTACTTGCAGGTGAGTTCCGATGCTGCAATGATATCTGTTTAGTGTTATCGTTCGTGGACATAAAAGCCTGAGCTATCGTGATGGCCTTGCTCAGACCTAAGGATTTGGCAGACAGCAGTTTGCAAAGAATGACCTCGTGGCCAATTCCGAGCATGAAAAAGTCCCGCAACACTTCCCCCAAAAATCCAGTAAATACGCACGGTCCCACAAGGCATCTTAGGTTGGCAACATAGCTTGCCACATCCTGGCCCTTGGAGCGGTGGTGCATATAAAAGCGGTACCTGGTCATCAAGATGCTCTCCTTCGGCTTGAGGTGTTCCCGAACCAGCGTGCACAGCTCTTCATATGTCTTCTCCGTTGGTTTCGTCGGTGCTCGCAGATTTTTGATGAGGCCTTATATCGTGGACCCACAAATGGTGAGGAGAATCACCCTGCGTTTGATCGCGGTTTCTTCCTTTTCCAGCTCGTTGACCACGAAGTACTGGTCAAGATGCTCAATGAAGACTTCCCAATCATAACCTTCAACAAATCTCTCAAGAATACCAAAGGCAGCCATAACTGCGTGAAAGTTTGTGATCTGTTACTCGTCGCCAATTGTTATGTTTAGAATAACTCCACAAGACTGTAAATCTTAAGCTCAAACTGTTGTGACCTTGGCCTCTTTATTGTGACTCCAGAGTGAGGAAGCAGCATGGTAGATTACCTTTTATACCTGCTTGCCCAGGGTGCACAGGTGACCCTTAGGTCTCCCACAGGTGTGCCCTTGGTGGCAAGTCTTACACATTGGTGAGGTTTGCATACATAACATAAATAATAAAGGTACTGTGGCAAGTCACATGATGACATTTTTCATTTTAGAGCCACCTTGTATAGTGAGTTTATTAGTGATGTTGTAAGAATATATCACAGCAAATTGAATAATAATTATGTCCCAGGTATAGTCTGGGCCTAATGGCCACTTTACTTGTACTTCCAGAACCACCTTGACCCTCCGACTTTCTGAATGTAAAGGTATGTCACTTGATTGTATTGTGAATTGTAAAAGATTTAGAGTGCTTTATTGCTCTATTTGAGTGTTTAATTGTGACACATCTCTTAATAATGAAAAGTATTCCTTCTCTCCAAGTGTCAGCTGTGGCTCAGTGGGTAGCACACTTGCCTCTGAGTCATGAAGGTTGTGGGTTCAAGTCAAACTCCAGGGACTTGAGCACATTCTAGGCTGACATTCTAGTGCAGTGCTGAGGAAGTGCTCCATTGTCAGATGTCTTCCAGTTGGGATCTACCTTGTTAAAGAGAGTCTCATTGAACTGAGTCTCTCAGGTAGATGTAAACGTTCCCATGGCACTATTGCAAAGAAGAGCAGGGGAGTCACCCCCAGTGGCCTGGCCAATATTTATCACGATGAACATAACAAAAACAGATTATCTGGTCATGATCACATTGCTGTTTGTGGGAGCTTGCTGTGTGCAAATTGGCTGCCACGTTTCCCACATTACAACAGTGACTACACTCCAAAAAGTACTTCATTGGCTATTAAGCACTTTGGGACGTCCGGTATAGAAATGCAAGTCTTTCTTTTCTTTTTTATCTCCCCATCCTGGCTCATCGACCCTCAGATTCAACTTCAGGCTTGTTTATTGATGGTAATGAAAATCACCGTGCAGTTTGTTTTTAAAGGGACAAATTGAATAGCAATTTGCTGCACTCAAACTTAGTCAAACGCTCGTCAATTTGTGTGATCAGATGTCTCAATGGAACAGACACATTCGAAGACGTATGGTTTGGATGAAATAATTTCAAGAGACTGAGCGGATGACTGAATGATTTGTGATATATTTACACTCTCCACCTTCAAGAATCCCAGGAATGGATCAATTGCTTTAAAATAAAATGAAATTAGATTATAGGTTTCTGTTATTAGTTAGATGCCACCAATTTATTGTCCCAATCAATAACCCGATCAGCAAACACATTTTAGCACGTCATTTAAACACAATCAGAGAATGCACCCTTCAATTACATGGCTTCCAGACCATTTGGACCATTATTTTTTTGTCTGAATGGCAGCCCTGGCTTAAATGCAGGGAAATGGAGACTGCCATCGATTTTAATGGGGTTGGAGATTTGATAATGAAATTTGCACTGTTTCAGTGAGAGAAGCAGAGGAGCGGTGCACAGGTTACCCAGAAACCTCACTGTGTACTGGCGCAAGCCATGTGCACCATAATTTCCTTGAAAATCTATCTCACAGCAATAGTGTACGCCATGGTTCCGTTATTACAACGGCGTGAGTTTTGAGCAAAGTCGAGGCTGTAGAATTTGATATCCATCATGTCTGTGATAGTCTGAAGAGTTGTTCACCTTGTCCCATTGAACTGCCCTTCCATCAATCAATTTTAAAATGTCCTTTTTTCAAATATTTGTTCGACTCCCCTTTAAAACTTGACCTGGATTTTGTTTCATCTACTTTGCTTTCGCGGAATTCCTCTGCATTGTGCATTACAGTGGAATTTATTTATATATCTATAATGTAATGAAACACTATAGCATGCTTTTATATTGGGTTCAGTGAGGTATTTGCAGTGTCAATTCCCAAAATGTGGGTCTCATACAGCCAGCAGCGACTCTAATGTAAACCCATCAGACTCACTAAGCTTATGTCTTCCTGGTTGCAATCTTAACGATCAGGCAGATTTATACTGGCATGCCTTGCAAACACCCCGCTGACACCAGAACAAAAGCAGCCTATTTATTTTCCCAGAATCAATCAAACATTGCTGCTGCATTGTCTCTCAGTAGTTCTCTTGCAAACCTCTTTCCAAATTCTTTCAGTAAGGAGCTGTACACTCCTCCCCCACTTCAAAATCCCTAACAGCAGCAGCCTAATCTCACTGTGAGCAGCAATATGGGAGATTCAATAAGATCACTTCTCATTCTTCTAAACTCCAGTGAGTAAAGGCCCAACCTGCTCAACCTTTCTTCATAAGACAACCTCTTCATCTCAGGAATCAACTTCATGAACCTTCTCTGAACTGCCTCCAATGCAAGTATATCCCTCCTTAAATAAGGAGACCAAAACTGTACGCAGTACTGCGGGTGTGGCCTCACCAACACCCTGTAGAGTTGTAGCAGGACTTCCCTACTTTTATACTCCATCACCCTTGCAAAAAAGGGTCAACATTCCATTTGCCTTCCTGATTACTCTCTGTACCTGCATACTAACTTTTTGTGCTTCATGTATAAGGGCCTCCAGATCCCTCTGTACCACAGGATTTTATAATTTCTTCCCATTTAAATAATAATTTGCTTTTTTATTTTTCCTACCAAAGTGGATAACTTCACTTTTTCCCACATTATACTCCATCTGCCAAATTTTTGCCCACGCACTTAGCTTATCTTTCTCCCTTTGTAGATTATTTGCGTCCTCCTCACATCTTGCTTTCCCACCTGTCTTTGTATCATCAGCAAATTTGGCTACCTTACACTCAGTCCCTTCATCCAAGTCATTAATATAAATTGTAATTAGTTGAGACCCCAACATTGATCCCTGTGACACCCCACTAGTTACAGTTTGCCAACTTGAAAATGACCCATTTATCCCAACTCTCTTTTCTGTTAGTTAGCCAATCCGCTATCTGTGATAATATATTACTCCCGTGAGCTCTTATCTTGTGCAATAACCTTTTATGTAGCACCTTATCGAATGCTTTCTGAAAATCCAAATATATAACATCTACTGGTTCCCCTTTATCAACCCGGTTCTTTACATCCACAAAGAACTCCAGCAAATTTGTCCAACATGGTTTCCCCTTCATAAAACCATGCTGATTCTGCCTGACTGAATTATGATTTTCTAAATGTCCTGCTATTACTTTCTTAATGGACTCCAGCATTTTCCCAATGACAGATGTTAGGCTAACTGGTCTATAGTTTCCTGCTTTCTGTCTCCCTCCTTTCTTAAATAGAGGCGTTACATTTGTGGTTTTCCAATCTGCTGGGACCTCTCCAGAATCCAGGGACTTTTGTCAGATTACAGCTAATGCTTCCACTATCTCGGCAGCCACTTCTTTTAAGACCCAGGGATGCAAGCCATCGGGTCCAGGGGACTTGTCCACCTTCAATCCCATTAGTTTGCCTGGTACTTTTTCTCCCGTGATAGTGATTGTTTTAAGTTCCCCCCTCCCAATAGCCCTTGATTATCAATTATTGAGATGATTTTACTGTCTTCTACGTGAAGACTGATACAAAATATTTGTTCAAAGTTTCTGCCATTTCCCTGTTTCCCATCATTAATGCCCCAGTCTCATCCTCTAAGGGACCACATTTACTTTAGCTAATCATTTCTTTTTTATATACTTTTAGAAGCTCTTACTGTCTGTTTTTATATTTCTTGCTAGTTTATTCTCATAAGCTATCTTCTCTCTCTTTATCATTTTTTTAGTCGTCCTTTGCTGGTTTCTAAAAATTTCCCAATTCTCTGGCCTTCCACTGTTCTTTGCATCTTTATTTTCAATTTGATACCATCCTTTATTTCCTTAGTTAGTCATGGATGGTTCATCCTTCTCTTAGAGTCTTTCTTTCTCACTGGAATTATTGAATGGCGTAACAGGCTCGAGGGACCAAATGGACTAGTCCAGCTCCTATTTCTTATTTTCTTATGTTCTTATGTTTTTATCTGCTACCATTATCTATACTCAGTGGCCCTGATTTTTTGAAGGAGAAGAAAGAAAGAACTTACATTTATATAGCATCTTTCATGACCTCAAGGCATCCCAAAGCACTTTATGGCCAATTAAATACTTTTCGAAGTGCAGTCACTGTTGGGGTTCTGGTACGGTGCGCGTGGGCCCCAGTGTGGGGGAGGCACCGGGAGAGTCCAGGGATGTGGAAGCCCTGTTAATCTTAATGGCAGTGCCTCATTAACATTAAAGTTCCTGGGGTCCTGCAGGAACTTGGCCGCAGGAGGCCGCAGCCGGGGACCTGTGGGAATTCTCCCCAGCAGTCAGTTGGAGGAGGGGTTCCAGGGCAATTGGGAGGGGGGCAGGTATACCAGCGAGAGCGTGGGAGTGACTTTCCAGCAAAAGTGGCCTCCTCCACCCCCAATCCCCATGGGCCCTGAGGTGAGCTTCTGGTCAAATGAACAGATTGTGGTTTGCTTTTATAGACTTCTTCTATTTTAACTTGGAACACACACTGTGCCAGAGTTCTTAATTAAAGTACAGAAGCTATCTAGATTAAATCAAACACTGCAACAAATATCTGTATCATTCATCCTGGCCAAAAAAATAAAATAAAGCAGCATCATCGTGACACAAGAGGCCTAGACCTGAGAATGCGCTCGTTCATTTTCTCATGCGCTTCTCAGAAGCTCCCCGGCTTTAGCAGGTGGCAAAGTCCAGGCAGTGACCAGCGAGTGCTGCATGTTAATTAGTGCTGGAGAGCCACGCAGTGCTGCTTGTGACGTTTGAGCTGATGATGGAACAAATGTTGCCTTTTTAATCTGTGCTCGCACTTGATCTGTTCCTGCTGTGACAAATGCATTCCTTGCTATGGCCGGAACTGCATCTACTTGACTATAACGAGGGTCGTGGACCATGAGGAATAACACATTTTTTACCCTCTGTAAAATTTATGAAAATGTTTTTCATTGTTGAAAGTATTATTTTTTTCCCTCCTGCTTCCTTCAGTGAAAGCTGCATTGTGGTCAGATTTATATTGGATTATTGTGGCAGACTATACTCAGTTGTTTAATCAAATAACAGGGCTTCACACTGCAGTGCCTGCAACTTTTTGATGATATCCAAGTGAGTTTAAAGGAGAATGCTATTGTTAAATTAATTGTTCACTTATGGCGGGGATGTCATGGTAGGATGTTAGCCAAGGCTCCATGGTAGCACTCTTGCCTCTCAGCCTCGAAGGTTGTGGGTTCAAGCCCCAATCCAGAGGCTTGAGTATGAAATCTAGGTGGACGCTCCAATGCAGTATGCTGTCTTTCGGATGAGACGTTAAACCTTTCAGGTGGATGTAAAAGATCCCAGCAATGGAATTCTACCCAGTGTCCTGGCTGATATTTATCGCTCAACCAACCTCGCAAAAAAACAAATTATCTGGTCATTATCATATTGCTGTTTGTGGGAGCATACTGTGCTAAAGATTGGCTGCCGTATTTCCTACATTATAACGTTGACTATACTTTAAAAGTATTTCATTGGCTGTAAAGCGCTTTGGGACATTCTGAGGTTGTGAAAGATGCTATATAAATCCAAGTCTTGCTTTTATTTTTATGACTTTGATTACAAATATATACTGATGAAGACTTTGCTTTGGCTGTTGTACGACCTATTTTATGTGGTGCCTCTGGTGTAATTGCACTGCATGTCTTATTATTTTATGATAAAGTCGAAGTACAATGTATTTCAAGCCGGATAGATTAATTATATTTTACAGCACAGTAACACTAGTGTGTTAAGAATTCTTTATTCAATGTTTATTCAACTGGCACGTGCATTAGAATTTTATAGGGTAATTTTCCTGTTGGATAAATCAAATGTTTACTGATCTGACCATAGTCCTGTGGGCATTAAGGCTATCGCCATTTAACATAATGTCGGCTGATACAGGGGTTGAATCTTGGAGCTCCCGTGCATTGTATCAAGGAGCAGTAGGGTGAATGGCCATGCCAATATGTACCGCACACTTAGTTCATAATCTTGACTATTCCATCACAAGGAAGCCAAATGGTCCACACAGAAAGGGAGGGGAAATTAGAATGCTGTTGGGCTTCTTTTGTGGAACTCTCACCAATTGTTTCTGGCAGATACGTAGGAACAAGCCACCCATTTCCCTCTTGGCTGGGGTTAGTGTAAGAAAGAAATACTTGCATTTCTATAGCACCTTTTGTGACCACTGGATGTCTCAAAGCACTTTACAGCTAATGAAGTACTTTATGGAGTGTTGTAATGTGGGAAATGCAGCAGCCAATTTGTGCGCAGCAAGCTCCCATAAACAGCAATGTGATAATGACCAGATAATCTGTTTTTGTTATGTTGATTGATGGATAAATATTGGCCAGGGATAACTCCCCTGCTCTTCTTCAAAATAGTGCCATGGGATCCTTTACGTCCACCTGAGAGAGCAGGTTTAATGTCTCATCTGGAAGACAGCACCTCCGACAGTGCAGCACTCCCTCAGCACTGCACTGGAGTGTCAGCCTAGATCTATACGCTCAAGTCCCTGGAGTGGGACTTGAACCCACAACGTTCTGATTCAGAAACAAGTGTGCTACCCACTGAGCCACAACTGTGGGGAAACCCAGGATACAGGAAGGCAAAGGTGGAGAATATATCATCGTCAGGGTTCCACAACAAAGCTCTATGGATGTCATGTGAATACAGGATTAGAATAAATGTGATAGCTCTTTCAGTCCAATACCACATCAACACTCTGTGTCCAGGCTCACCCTGAGCAGGGGATCATAGTGAAACCACGGTCATCCAAGTCACCACTTTCAGAAGAGAGGGGTAAGTAGAGGAAAAACCGAGGGTAAATTTAAGAATAAATACTTTCGTCTCCTGATAATAACTGCAGTCAAAATTAAGCTATTTCTACCTAGCTTTAGTGTGTTAAGGCCAAATAATGGACAGAGAAATAGGTATGTGTAACGTATTTGCTTCATGGGTTCTTTGCTTGAGAATTCATAGCTACACATTTTCTGTAAAGAACTAGCTGGTTTATTAGCAAAGGTTTAACAATCAACCAGTTCAGCCACCAAGCTCACAACTGCATGCCTCATTATGGAGAACCAGGACTCAATTAGCTGGGGCTTTATTGGACCCCTGGACCTAATGGCTTGCATCCGAGGGTCTTAAGAGAAGTAACGGCAGGGATAGTGGATGCATTGGTTGCAATTTACCAAAATTCTCTGAATTCTGGGGGGGGGTCCCAGCAGATTGAAAAACTTCAAATGTAACGCCCTTATTTAAAAAAGGAGGCAGACAAAAAGCAGGAAACTATAGACCAGTTAGCCTAACATCTGTAGTTGGGAAAATGTTGGAGTCCATTATTAAAGAAGCAGTAGCAAGACATTTGGAAAAGCATAATGCGGTCAGGCAGAGTCAGCATGGGTTTATGATGGGGAAGTCATGTTTGACAAATTTGCTGGAATTCTTTGAGGATGTATCAAACAGGGTGGATAAAGGGAAACCAGTGGATGTGGTGTATTTGGACTTCCAGAAGACATTTGACAAGGTGCCACACAAAAGGTTATTGCACAAAATAAAAGTTCACGGGGTTGGGATAATATATTAGCATGGATAGAGGATTGGCTAACTAACAGAAAACAGAGAGTCAGGATACATGGTTCATTCTCGGGTTGGCAATCAGTAACTAGTGAGGTGCCGCAGGGATCAGTGCTGGGACCCCAACTATTTATAATCTATATTAACGACTTGGAAGAAAGGACCGAGTGTAATGTAGCCAAGTTTGCTGATCATACACAATTGAGAGGAAAAGCAATGTGTGAGGAGGACACAAAAAATCTGCAAAAGGACATAAACAGGCTAAGTGAGTGGGCAAATATTTGGCGATGGTGTATACTGTTGGAAACTGTGAGATCATGCACTTTGGCAGAAAAAAATCAAAGAGCAAGTTATTATTTAAATGGAGAAAGATTGCAAAGTGCTGCAGTACAGCGGGACCTCGGGGTCCTTGTGCATGAAACACAAAAGGTTAGTATGCAAGTACAGCAAGTAATCAGGAAGGCCAATGGAATCTTTGCCTTTATTGCAAAGGAGATGGAGTTTAAAAACAGGGAAATCTTGCTACAGTTATACAGGATATTGCTGAGGCCACACCTGGAATTCTGTGTACAGTTTTGGTTTCCATAGTTAAGAAATGATATACTTGCTTTTTGTAGGCAGTTCAGAGAAGGTTCACTAAGTTGATTCCAGAGATGAGGGTGTTGACTTATGAGGAAAGGTTGAGTTGGTTGGGCCTCTACTCATTGGAATTCAGAAGAATAACATATAAGATTATGAGGGGGCTTGACTAGGTGGATGCAGAGAGGATGTTTCCACTGATAAGGGAGACTAGAACTAGGGGACATAATCTTAGAATAAGGGGCCACCCATTTAAAACTGAGATGAGAAGGAATTTCTTCTCTCAGAGGGTTGAAAATCAGTGGAATTTGTTACCTCAGAGAGCTGTGGAAGCTAGGATATTGAATAAATTTAAGACAGATAAAGACAATTTCTGAACCGATAAGGGAATAAGGGATTATGGGCTGCAGGCCGGGAAGTGAACCTGAGTCTATGATCGGATCAGCCATGATCGTATTGAATGGGGGAGCAGGCTCGAGGGGCCGTATGGCCTACTTCTATTTCTTATATTTATATTTATTGAGTCTTGTGAACAACATACGACTGGCTAAGTCAGTCACAGTGCAACAGCTCTACAACTATTTTTGTTGTATCTGTAAACAAGTGGCCCCTGGTAAAAGGGGGAGTCATACTCCAACAACTTTCAATCAAGTTCCCCCTTGGTTTTTTTTGTTGTTTTTTTTTCTGAGGGCAACAAAAACACAAATTATACAAGTGCCCCCTGGCTAAAAGTGGGTGGGGGGGTGGGGGGGGGCACTAAAACCGACAAATTTAAACAAATTAAATTTTAGATATTGTGGTTCAAAATAAAATTTGGTTGCGGGGGTGATGATGCACTCCAGTCCCTCCGGCACCCACCTCTCGCTGAAGGCCGCGAGTGTACCGGTGGACACCGCATGCCCCATATCCAGGAACACCCTGGCTCAAATGTAAGCGCGGAAGAGAGACAGGCAGTTGGGCTGAATGACTCCCTCGACCGCCCGCTGCCTGGACCGGCTGATGGCACCCTTGGCCGTGCCCAGGAGCAATCCTACGAGGAGGCCTTCGGACCTACCCGCTCCCCTCCGCACAGGGTGCCCAAAGATCAGGAGAGTGGGACTGAAGTGCAAGCAGAATTTGAGGAGCAGGCCATTTAAATAATGGAATAGGGGCTGCAATGTTTCACACTCAGTAAAAACGGAGATCATGGACTCCTCCAGACGGCAGAAATTGCAAGCGGTCTGGGAGCCCGTGAAGCGACTTAACAACTTATTGTATGGGACTGCTCTGTGCACCACCCTCCAGGCCAAGTCCCCAATATATAGTGGGAGGACTCTCGCGTAGAGTGCACTCCACTGGGGACCCCTGCCTCCTCCGGACGGCAAGATGGTGCACCATGGCGTGTCCGGACGGCAGACGAGGATGGCAAGGTTGAGAGTGTGCAGGAGCAGCCCGTACAGGAAAACCCTCCGCGCAGAACTGAAAGACACGGAGGGATTTCCCTGAGGCGGCTCAAGTTGTGAGGCGCCGGCTCCCGAGGGAGGTTTCGGGGTTTGGCGTCGATGAGGAACACCGTCCGGACAGGGGTCAGTTCGGACGGGATCTCCCCACGTGCTTGAGCCTCCTCGACACACCTAACGGAGTCAGGGCCCAGACCTGTTTTTAGCGACTCGATGGCATTGGCCACGCGCCGGATGTTGGCCAAGTTTAGGCGCCGTGCCAGCACGTCTGGTGCCATCCAGCCCGCTCCTCCGCCATCGAGCACGTCCCTGACCCTGGTCACCTCACCGGCCACAGCCCTCTCATCCGCCTGCCACCTAAAACCGCGGTCGTGGAGGTACGGATTCCCGAGCAGCGGCTCCTGCAGGACAGCCGCCACTCCAGACGAGGGAGAGCTGCGCTTGGTGGAGACTTTGTTCCAGACCCTGATGAGTTCCTGGTAAAAGACAGGCAGACCCTGGATGGCGGTCCTGACGCCCCCCAGACTCACAAACAGGGCAACAGCTCTACAACTCTTTTGGGAGAAAAACTAAACATTAAATCGTGCCCCCCCGATCTGGGGAACACCAAACATTTTCAAGGCCCTTTTTTTGTGTTTTTTTTTTGGGGCACTAAAATCAAATTTTTTTTTTCCAAGTGCCCCCTACAATAGGGGAGGGAGACACTAAAAACACCAGCAATTAAAACAAATTAAACTTTAAAACATAAAATTAAATTAAAATTTGGCTGCTGGGGGTGATGATGCACTCCAGTCCCTCCGGCGCCCACCTCTCGCGGAAGGCCACGAGCGTACCGGTGGACACCGCGTGCTCCATCTCCAAGGACACCCTGGCGCGGATGTACGCGCAGAAGAGAGGCAGGCAGTCAGGCTGAACGACCCCCTCGACCGCCCGCTGCCTGGACCGGCTGATGGCACCCTTGGCCGTGCCCAGGAGCAGTCCTACGAGGAAGCCCTCGGACCTACCCGCTCCCCTCCGCACAGGGTGCCCAAAGATCAGGAGTGTGGGACTGAAGTGCAGCCAGAATTTCAGGAGCAGCCCCTTTAAATATTGGAACAGGGGCTGCAACCTCACACATTGTGTATATACGTGGAACACGGACTCCTCCAGACCACAGAAATTGTAGGCGGCCTGGGAGTCCGTGAACCGGCTTAAAAATTTGTTGCATGGGACTGCTCCGTGCACCACCCTCCAGGCCAAGTCCCCGATAAATAGTGGGAGGACTCCCGCGTAGAGTGCCCTCCATCGGGGACCCTCGCCTCCTCCGGACGGCAAGATGGTGCGCCATGGCATGTCCAGACTGCAGGTGAGGATGGCAAAGTTGAGAGTGTGCAGGAGCAGCCTGTACAGGAAACCCCTCCACGCAGAACTGAAAGGCACGGAGGGATTTCCCTGAGGCGGCTCAAGTTGTGAGGCGCCGGCTCCCGAGGGAGGTTTCGGGGTTTGGCGTCGATGAGGAACACCGTCTGGACAGGGGTCAGTTCAGATGGGGTCTCCCCACGTGCTTGAGTCTCCTCGACACATCTAACAGAGTCAGGGCCCAGAGCTGTTTTTAGCGACTCGATGGCATCGGCCGCCGTGCCAGCATGTCTGGCGCCATCCAGCCCGCTCCTCCGCCATCGAGCAGGTCCCTGACCCTGGTCACCTCGCCAGCCACAGCCCTCTCGTCCGACTGCCACCTAAAACCGCGGTCGTGGAGGTACGGATTCCCGACCAGCGGCTCCTGCAGGACAGCCGCCACTCCAGACGGTGGAGAGCTGCGCTTGGTGGAGACTCTGTTCCAGATCCTGATGAGTTCCTGGTAAAAGACAGGCAGCCCCTGGACGGCGGTCCTGACGCCCCCCAGGCTCACAAACAGGGCAACAGCTCTACGCACCTGTGAGTATCTCACAGGTGCACACATTATAGTGTGGATCAATATTGCCTCCTTATTTTGCAGTTTTAAAATGCATTCAAATGCTTACTTTAGTTGTAAGGAGTAATTTTAATTTTTTTTAAATTCCCATTGAAATGAAGGGTTCAGCTCCCCTAAGAAATCAGTCAGTACATGCACTATGTGGTCTTGTGCTGAGCCAGGACAGCTCCTCGGGGCATCAGGTCTCTTGGCTATGAAGGAGGGGAAATAAAAATCAGAAAATGCTAGAAATACTCAGCAGGTCAGACAGCATCTGTGGTGAGAGAAACAGAGTTAACGTTCCAGGTCGATGACCCTTTCGAAAGTATTAACCCTGTTTCTCTCACAACAGATGCTGTCTAACCTGCTGAGTATTTCCAGCATTTTCTGGGGTCTTTTTCAGATTTCCAGCATCCGTAGTATTTTGCTTTTGAAATAAAAAATCAGCCCTGCTGCTGCTCCCACGAGACATCTAATGACCCTGATAGAAGTACATTTGCGTGGACACTGGGGAAGGCTGGATCAGGCTTAACTATGATGGTTGAATACTCCAAGTTGACACTCATTATCTAGGTTCATACATGAAGGATGGCTTTTGAATGAGGTATTGAAGGGTCATTACTGCCTGTAGAACCACAAACTGGGATGAACTACTTCGAGGAATGAGGGCTAAACCTGTCATCGAAGACAGGGTCCTGGTACAGCAACACACTACACAGAGAATGGATGCCAGCATTCAGATCTAATATGAATGATTGACAGAAAAGACGAAGAAAATAATCAAGATGCCTGTATATTTTGTCCTTTGTGCAAGGTTGCGTTTTTTTTCCCCATAACTGTCATTATGAACCTATCCAGTTTTTTTCTGTAACTTTACACACAGTGCAAATCGATGGATGTGCATGAGAGAAAAAGAGAGACCAATTTAAAGAAATGGACAGAGAAAAATACGGATCAGACAGAGGAAGCTTTTCTTTGCTAATATCCCAGACACCTTAGATCTAATGCACCAAAACCGATCTGTATCAAAGTGGTAAGTGCTCTTACAAAAGCAAAATACTGTGGATGCTGGAACCTGAAATAAAAACAGAAAATGCTGTAAATCTCAGCGGGTCAGGGCTCTTCTCCTAAACTGTATTGACATTGTTTGTACTTGCATAGGCATGGACATTACTGAAACAAGAAAAGGAAACAAACCTACTGTTTACAGCCTCTGTGATAGTATTTCCTAATTTGTAAAAATATGTCTGGGCAAACAGCGCAGCTTTTGCCACAAGTGTCCAATAACTAAATGAATAAACTAGTGTAATACAGGAGGTGATGAGAAGATTGAACTGATATCCTTTCACAAAGTCAATCAGGGTGCAGATGGTGGGCAGCTCCCGTGCCAGATTGGTACAGCGTATATAAATCATTCCCAAATATAATTGACATCTCATTTGAAAGAAAATTAGGCATTGCATCTATTTTCTAACCAGTGTGGCGCAATTCAGGCGTGGGTTGGTTGAGGCTTTAATATTCGTCTCCGCGTTAGTATAACATTTATACATGCGAATCAATATTCAATTAAGTTCTGTTTTGATTACCTGACGTTGCCAGCATAGTCAGCAAAGTATAACCACATCTCTGGCACTCAGCCTCACTAAAGGTGGCTGCCAATTCACTTCAGATGTTCAGTTCTCTTAGTTCCTGAAACCCCATTCTCTAGCTGAAGAATACTACTCATCGACTAACTAGAGGCAAGCTTTTCTCCATTGTAGCTGTGGCTGAAAAACAAGTCACCAACTTGACAAGCAGCAGCAGTATGTTTATTCCACCCTTCCCACTCCCCCCATTGTTCCTCCCTTTTTATATTTGACTCATCTGTGACAAAGATTTATGTTATTCAATTTTTTTTTAAAAGGGAGATTCACATTATTCGGAACCCTTTTAAAATCAAATAGATACTAAGAATTAAGGCAGCATCTCCCTCCCTTTCGATTGGTCTCTTTGTTCAAGAATTTCGATGTCATCATTGATGCACTGCATTGGGCAATCTATAAGGGCTGAATTAATGTGGACTACTGCTGTGGAATCACGCCTTGCTTTGTGACTGTATCTCTATAATGAAAACACAGCTTCCTAACTGGGCCAACACCTATGGCCTAATGATTTCATAAGCATTCACTGTTTAAACAAAAAAAATCTTTAAAATCAGGACAAATGGAAAAAAGGAAATAATATTCATGTTGAGAAGTTTTGATTTTTTTAAAAGGAATGCTGATGGTTGGGACTACACGAGAGGATTTGTTTCCTCCGGTTAAAATGTATGTAGATCACTTCAAATAAAGACTTATTTGTCAAACAGCGAATAGCTTTTCACTCCCTAATATTGTAGTTACAGTGAAAAAGTCACTGAGCATTAATAAAATGTTTCCTAACTTTGTCCAACTGAATCCTAATGTGTCCACAATAATGCCAGCTATATAACTAATGGGAAAGCAAAATACTGGGGATGTTGGAAATGCACATTCAATGGATCATCCTCTACCATTTCTGCCAACTCCAGAGTGATGCCACCACCAAACACATCTTCCCTTCCCTGTCCTTTTCAGCATTCCGAAGGGATCGCTCCTTCCGCGACACTCTGGTCCACTCTTCAATCACCTCCAACACTCCCTCCCCTTCCCTCAGCACCTTCCCGCGAAGGCACAGGAGATGTAGCACCTGCCCTTTTACCTCCTCCCTTCCCACTATCCAGGGCCACCATACACTCCGTCCAGGTGAAACAGTGATTTACTTTTACTTCTTGCAATTTAGTATATTGTATTCGCTGCTCACGATGTGGTCTCCTCTACATTGGGGAGAACAAACACAGATTGGGGGATCACTTTGCAGAGCACCTGTCAGTCCGCAAGTGTGACCCCGAGCTTCCAGTCACCTGTCATTTTAATTCTTCATCCCACTCCACTCTGCCCTCTCTGTCCTTGGCCTTTTACACTGTTCTAATGAAGCTCAATGTAAGCTCGAAGAACAGCACCTCATCTTTCCTTGGGCATTTAACAGCCTTCTGGATTCAGCATTGAGTTCAACAATTTCAGATCATGACCAGTGCCTGCAATTTTTTCAGACAGCAGGTGCTGGCATTGATTTTGCTTTTGTTATTTACACCTCATCTAGACCCACCTTTTGTTTCTTTACTTGCCCCCAGCCTGCGAGCACCATCGGAGCAGGCCGTGGAGCGGAAGGAGCAGTGTGACGGCACACCACTCCAGGGAGCAGCACGTGCTGGAGCAGGAGAGCGACAGCAGCGAAGAGGGATGTCACCAAGATCCAGGTCGCTGATTGGAGCGTGGGCAGGTACAGCAGGAGTGGCAAGGTCGGGGCGAAGGAGCGGTGAGAGAATGTAGAGGGATGTGATCGGGGCCTAGGAGAGGCGTGAGTTCGGGGCCCAGAAGAGGTGAGGGCCCAGGGGCAGCACGGACCAGCCCACACTGTGATATGTGTGCACACTAGGTCCGTGCAGCAGAGCTGGTCTCCAATCGTCTTGGTTAATCCTAGCTACTGGACCAAGACCTAGCTCTGTCAAGCCCGTGTGGTGGCTGGTGTGCAACGGTCACCACACGTTAAAAAAATCCACGCACAGGCATCTTCCACCCTTCAAGATTTAGTTCTGGATCTGGGTAATTAGATCCTTCATTGAGACACCTGTGAACTTTTTGAAGTGGAAGCAAGTCATCCTCGATTTGAGGAACTGCCTATGATGATGATGATGTCCCATTATCCCCTTTTGTCATTTAATCTCTCCTGCCTTCCGCCCTATCACAGACCTTTCCAGTTGTTCTTTCCTCCCCTCCCCCATTTCTCTGCCCCTGCACGTGCTTAAACCCTCTTACATCTCTAACTTTTTCCAGTTCTGATGAAAGGTCATTGACCTGAAACGTTAACTCTGTTTCTCTCTCCAAAGATGCTGCCTGACCTGCTGAGTTTTTTAGTATGTTCTGTTTTTATTACTCTCACATTGGTCTGGCACATTTATCTTACAAAATCCATTTCAGTGGCAATATTTCCCCAATGTGGTGACACTGCCCATGCTTTGTATCCATCCCATGTAATCTATGGGGCAAGTTTCACGTGCAGGTATTCAAAAGTCAAATGACACCCTTGAATGACTGGCTCTGGTCCTTCCCTGATGTTGGAGGAAGTTTCATACAGGCAGGCAATTAAAAATCTGCATTGCTGGTCTGTATGAGTTGGCTGATCTCGCAATGCCTCTGGGGGAACCAACATCACCTCCTTAACATTACAAGTCCCAGAGCAGGTCGGTAGTAAAAACATCGCATACGTTTTCATATTATATCATGTTTTTAGGTTGTCCCAAAGCTTTTCACAGTTAATTTTTTTTTTAAGTGTAATTCGTGTTTTTTTGTAGGCAAATTATTTCATTTGTTTTGGTGAGGTCGCAGGATTGGCCAAGACATTGGGAGAACTCACTGCTCTTCTTCAGAAAGTGTCATGATGTATTTTACATCCATGGATACAGTAAGCAAGAGGTTATAATACTTGACTAGCGAATCCCACCACGGCAAGTTGTGAAGTTGAAATTGGTAATTTATGAGCTAGCACCAGAAAGAAGACCAGGGCAGAGGCTTGTATTGTGTAACAAGTGGCTCACCTGCTGACTCCTCAATTTCTCCCCACCATCCACAAGACTGCCTGGATGGTTGCAGCTGCAGGAGGCTTGGCACCATCCAGGGCAAAGCAGTCTGTTTGATTGTTAACCCAGCCACTGAACTCCATATCCATCCCTCCACCTGAATGTAGTATCTACAGGATGCATTGCAGCAACTCACCATTAGCGTGATCTCTACCACTAAGGATCGGAAAACCATTACCAGCAACTAAGTTCTCCTTTAAATCTGTCACCATTTTGACATGTACTGCACATACTTCATTGAGTCAAAATCCTGCCATTGCCTCCCTAACATCTTCATGGAAACACCATCACCAGAAGACTACTAGAGAGGGTACAGAGGAGATTTACGAGGATATTGCCTGGACTGGAAAATTTTAGCTTGGAGGAAAGATTGGGTAGGCTTGGGTTGTTTTCTTTGGAACAGCAAGGCTGAGGGGAACTTAATTGAGAGGGGCCTAGATCGAATGGATAGGAAGGATCTATTGCCCTTAGCAGAGGGCTCAATAACCAGGGGGCATAGATTTAAAGTAATTGGTATGAGGTATAGAGGGGTTTTGAGGAGAAATTTGTTCACCCAGAGGGTGTTGGGGTCTGAAACTCACTGCCTAAAAGGGTGGTAGAAGCAGAAACCCTCACAGCATTTAAAAAGTACTTGGATGTGCACTTGAAGTGCAGTGACCTACAAGGCTATGGCCCAAGAGCTGGAAAGTGGGATTAGGCTGGATAGCTCTTTGTTGGCCAGCATGGACATGATGAGCCAAATGGCTTCCTTCCAAGCTGTAAATTTCTATGATTCTATGATAAGGCTGCTGCATTTCAAGGAAAGGACCACTATCACCTTCCCAGGAGAACTCAGGGATGGGCAATAATTGAGGCCTTGACAGCCTCACCTGCAACCCAAGAACAATTCTTAAAAAAATTGAATAAGCAGACAGGACCTTATTTTAACATCTCATTAAAAGGCAATGCGACACTCCCTCAGTATTGCACTAAAATGTCAGCATAGACTATGCGTTCAAGTCCATGAAGTAGGTCTTGAACCCATAACTTTGTGATTCAGAGTTGAGTGCTAGCAATTGAGTCCAGCTGACAAGCTGAGTTGGACAAAATATGTAAATGGATGGAACAACAATAGATGAAAGATAATACGGGCACATGTAAAGGGCCACACAAAGGAAGAAAAAATTGTTCCAGTCAGTCGATGAGTGGTGTTAAAACAGTGAGGATGTAGCTGAGAAAGATGTACAGCTTTTAGTAGACTCGATGTTAAACGTGCCCAAGCATTGCTGAACAGCAATCAACAAAGCAAATAAAATAATGAACTGCATAGCAAAAAAAGTAGAGTACAAGTCAGAGGAAATCAAGCTGAAACTGTATCAAGGGATTTGGAACAAAGGCGGGTAAATGAAGTTGAGCTATAGATCAGCCATGATGCAATTGACTGTCGGAAAAGGCTCTAGGCACTCGATGGCTTACTTGTGTTCCTATGTCATCATCATAGACAGTCCCTCGGAGTCAAGGATGACTTGCTTCATCTCTAAAAGTGAGTTCTCAGGAGACTGGAGAGTCCAATATGGGACCTATTGTCTCTGTCACTGGTGGGGCAGAAGGTGCTTGAAGGGAAGGGTGGTCGGGGAGCCTGGGGTGACACACGCTCCTTCTGCTGTCTATGTTTGATTTCTGCGTGTTCTCGTCGATGGGACTCAAGGTGCTCAGCACCCTCCTGGATGCTCTTCCTCCACTTTGGGTGGTCGTGGGCCAGGGATTCCCAGGTGTTAGTGGGGATGTTGCACTTTATCAAGGAGTCCTTGAAGCATTTCCTCTGCCCACCTGGGGTTCGCTTGCCGTGTCGAAGCTTCGCATAGAGTGCTTGCTTTGTGAATCTTGTGTTGGGCATGTGGACGATGTGGCCTGCCCAACGGAATTGATCGAGCATAGTCAATGCTTCGATGCTGGGGATGTTGGCCTGAGCGAGAACACTGACATTGGTACGTCTATCCTGCCAATGGATCTTGTGGAGGCAGTGCTGGTTGTCTGCTGTATATAGTCCACATCTCTGAGCTATATAGGAGGGCGGGTATCACTACTCCCCTGTAGACCATAAGCTTGGTGCCAGATTTGAGGTCCTGGCATTCAAGCACTCTCTTCCTCAGGCGACCGAAGGCTGCACTGGCGCACTGAAGGCGGTGTTGGACCTCGTCGTCAATGTCTGCTCTTGCTGACAGTATACACCCGAGGTATGGAAAATGGTCCTCATTGTCCAAGGCCTCGTCATGGATTTTGATAATTGGGGGCAGTGCTACGTGGTGGGGTCAGATTGATAGAGGACCTTTGTCTTACGGATGTTTAGCGTAAGGCCCATGCTCTCGTATGCCTCGGTGAAGGTGTTGACGATGGCTTGGAGTTCGGACTCCAAGTGTGCACAGACGCTAGCATCGTCTGCGTACTGTAGTTCAATAGCAGAGGATGGGACAACCTTAGATCTGGCCTGGAGGCATCGGAGGTTGAACAGATTCCCATTTTTTCTATAATTTAGCTCCACTCCAGCGACAAGGAAGATCAAAAAGAGTGTTGGTGCGATGACACAGCCTTACTTGATCCCAGTCCGGACGTGGATTGGGTCTGTGGTAGATCCATTGGTCAGAATCATGGCTTGCATGTCATCGTGGAGCAGACGAAGGATGGTGAGGAGCTGTAGATCAACCATGATCTAATTGAACAGGCTCTTGCCACTGAATGGCTTACTTATGTTCCTATGTTTAACACTGTGTTCACACCATGCCTTGTCTAGTGTCTAGCTCTGGTCACCAAGGCACAACGGGCCCATTCAAGCCCTGGACACAAGACAGGACCATATAATTAAGCTCTAGCATCAGGGGACTGAGGTACGAGGAAATATTGTGAAACTTGAACTCTTGAAGGAAGGCAATTGGGTGCTGATCTCACAGAGGTATAAGATAATAAACAATATCAAACAGGTAGATCTAGAAAATAAGTTCAAATTAAAGCATGAGAGTGAGACTTCTAAAAGACAAACTTAGGGTTGATGTCAGCAAGTTCTTTTTCACACAATAGCTCTGAAATTCTGAGACTCCAGTATGGAGTCTTGCTCAACGTTGTGTCACTTGCTCAGCATGCCACATTCATAAGAACATAAGAACATAAGAAATAGGAGCAGGAGTAGGCCATACGGTCCCTCGAGCCTGCTCCACCATTTAATAAGATCATGGCTGATCCGATCATGGACTCAGCTCCACTTCCCTGTCCGCTCTCCATAACCCCTTATTCTCTTATCGTTTAAGAAACTGTCTATTTCTGTCTTAAATTTATTCAATGTCCCAGCTTCCACAGCTCTCTGAGGCAGCGAATTCTATGGATGCACAACCCTCTGAGAGAAGAAATTTCTCCTCATCTCAGTTTTAAATGAGTAGCCCCTTATTCTATGCCCTCTAGCTCTAGTCTTCCCTATCAGTAGAAACATCCTCTCTGCATCCACCTTGTCAAGCCCCCTCTTAATCTTATACGTTTCGATAAGATCACCTCTCATTCTTCTGAATTCCAATGAGTAGAGGCCCAACCTACTCAACCTTTCTCATAAGTCAACCCCCTCATCTCTGGAATCAACCTAGTGAACCTTCTCTGAACTGACTCCAAAGCAAGTATATCCTTTCTTAAATATGGAAACCAAAACTGTACGCCTGAATTTCTAGGTCCACATCAGGAAATGAAGAAGTTGCTGTCTGAGTTGCCCTCGTCCTCTAAAAGCTTTTTCCTATACTGACATCTCACCAACAGACTCTGCGATCAAACACACAAAGGGTGTGAAGTTGCCATATTTACCCACCAGATACCCACTAAACACACCAGAAAAAGTTAGAGCTTGTCCATTCAAGTGTAAATGAATTTTTAACAGTGTGATAAGTCTTATTTACTGCCAACCAACCTCTCTGGCACTGAACATTTATTTTTACAAGCGTGGAGTCTCATTCCATCAGATTTTAATTATCGTTGGAGATTTAAAAAAATAAAAAATTAAAATAATTTTTGAAAACTTTTTCTTTCTATCTCTTTTATCTTTCTCTCACAATCCCATATTTCTCTCCTGCTCTTTATTTCATTTTCTGTACACAATTTTAGATTGAGTTAAATATTCTAAAATACACTTCCTTGTTCAGACTCTGCAAGTCTCAGTAAGGATTCTTTAATCTGATTGGTTAAGGAGACACACCCTCGCTTGCCCTTCACACAGGCTCCAGTTCCCTTATAGAGGGCAACATGCTGTTTTGATTCTCTACTTACCGCAAGTGCAAAAGTCCACAGAAAGTCTGTGAGCAAGTAATGAAAGAAAGAAATAAAGAAAGAATTGCATTTATATAGCGCCTTTCACGACCACCAGATTCTTGAAGCACTTTACAGCCAATGAAATACTTTTGGAGTGTAGTTACTGTTGTAATGTGGGAAATACGACAGCCAACTTGCGCAAAGCAAACTCCCACAAGCAGCAATGTGATAATGACCAGATAATCTGTTTTTGTTACGTTGATTGAGGGATAAATATTGGCCAGGATACCGGGGATAACTCCGCTGCTCTTCTTCGAAATAATGCCATGGGATCTTTTACGTCCACCTGAGATGACAGACAGGGCCTCAGTTTAACGTCTTATCTGAAAGATGGCACCTCTGACAGTGCAGCGCTCCCTCAGCAATGCACTGGAGTGTCAGCTTAGATGTTTTTATGGGCTCAGCGAGCACTGTTCTTTCACTGCTGACTGCAAAATCCAAGTCAATGTATAAAAATGCATTACAATATAAAATCAAAATCTACACCAAAGTGCCATCTCATAACTATACAGATGATGGTGCGCAGTGTAGCTTGGGGTGTGTCTGATTCTATAACTGTGTACATGTTGATGAATTCTTTGTTCATCGAATAATTTTATCTGCACGCTATGTTTCACCATAAAGTGCTTAAATGCACAAAACATTCTATCATTGTTTGCCCTATGGAGTAAATGCTATTAGTGCTATAGACAATCTTGGTTTATGGCAAGAGATTCCTCCCTGAGGATTTATAGATGCCACATTAGTCTTATTGATTTGCCTGACTTGTATAATTTTTGGAGATTTGTATTGAATAAGTAAATTATGACTGATCTGTATGTCGAGTTAATAGAGTTAATAGTGTGGGCTTGCACAAAATGTGCCATGTCAAAGGCAGTGAAGGTGATCTCTGCACTCACAGTCCATGTTATCAAACCATTCAGACGTTCGTGGTACTGCGGTGCACATCAATCCATCAACAATGCCCAAAGTCATTGTTCACTCCATTGCTGCTTTACAAGAACACAAGAACACAAAAAATAGGAGCAGGAGTAAGCAGCCCCTCGAGCCTGCTCTGCCATTTAATAAGATCATGGCTGATCTGATCATGGACTCAGCTCCACTTCCCTGTCCGCTTTCCATAACCCTTTATTCCCTTATCGCTCTAAAATCTGTCTATCTCCGCCTTAAATATATTCAATGACCCAGCCTCCATAGCTTTCTGGGGCAGAGAATTCCACAGATTTACAACCCTCTGAGAAAAGAAATTCCTCATCTCAGTTTTAAATGGGCGGCCCCTTATTCTGAAGCAAAGCCCCCTAGTTTTAGTTACCCCTATGAGTGCTCTCTGCATCCAACTTGTCCAGCCCTCTCATTATCTTATATGTTTTACTCAGAATGCTGCTTCACTCTACTCGCATTCTCAATATATCCCCAGGCAACAATAGGAATCAATGAAGCTCTATTTGTCTTGGTTACCTCCCCCGATGTGCCTTGTTTCATTGACTGTACGAAGAATTATACATCTACCTGGTAACAGGAGAATCTCCCACTCCATTAAAGTGCAGTAATTTTGATACCAGGTATATCGTCGCCAGCTTAGCTGCCAACATCCCTGGCAGCACAACGTGGCTCATGCCACTTTGTGTAACTGTCAACATTGCAGGTGGTCCATTTGTATTAATTCCCCCGCCAGCAGTTCCACGTCAAGCCCATTTTTAAACACTGATTTCCGATTAGAAATGGTTTAAGATTTAAATACTTATCAGGTTATTTATAAACTTCAACCCCAAAAAAGCCACACTGGTGTCTGAATTCAAACATTGTTGTGCCTGTTTCCAAGGCGTGAAATGGGTGCAACGATGAAGTCCGATTTGCGCGTGTTCCTGGGCCACTGATAAATTGGTCCTGAGATCTTTGTATAAAGCCTGAAGGAGCGCAGCAGTGACTTATATATTAGGATGAGTTCCTGAATAAGTACCCATTCCCTAAATTTGTGTATGGAAGGGACTGATTTGATGGGTTTTAACCTCGACCAGGAAGTCCTATTTATAGGAATACTCACCTTCTTTGAGGCAAGCCTCTGTTTGGCTGCTGCATAGGTGTTCTGGTGACTTTTGAGGGTATTTTTGGCTACTGTTTCATCATTCAGCTGCTCTTGGGGTGTGATATTTTGGGAGGTCCTGCACTCTCTGTTAGCATGTTTGCTTTTATTGCAAGGGGATTGGAGCACAAGAGTGAGGAAGTCTTACTACAGTTGTTCAAGGCTTTGGTGAGACCACACCTGGAGTACTGTGCACAGTTTTGGTCTCCTTATCTGAGCAAGGACATATATGTCTTAGAGGCGGTGCAACAAAGGTTCATTAAATTGATTCCTGGGTTGAGAGGGTCGTCCTATAAGGAGAAATTTAGTAGATTGGGCCTATACTCTCTGGAGTTTAGAAGACTGAGAGGTGATCTCATTGAAACATACAAGATTTTGAGGGGGGGTTGACAGGGTAGATGTTGAGAGGCTGTTTTCCCTGGCTGGGGAGTCTAGAACTAGGGGGCATAGTCATAGGATAAGGGGTTGGCCATTTAAGGCTGAGATGAGGAGGAATTTATTCACTCAGAGGGTTGTGAATACTTGGAATTTTCTACCCCACAGGGCTGTGGATGCTCAGTCATTGAGTATATTCAAGGTGGAGATCGATAGATCTTTGGACTCTTGGAGAATCAAGGGACATGTACATGTCCCGATAGAACATGGAGATGGCAGAAACTATGAACAAATATTTTGTATCAGTCTTTACGGTAGAGGACACTAAAAATATTCCAACAATGGATAGTCAAGGGGTTATAGGGGGGGAGGAACTTAACACAATCACAATCACAAAGGAGGTGGTACTCAGTAAGATAATGGGACTAAAGGCGGATAAATCCCCTGGACCTGATGGCTTGCATCCTAGGGTCTTAAGAGAAGTAGCGGCAGGATAGTGGATGCATTGGTTGTAATTTACCAAAATTCCCTGGATTCTGGGGAGGTCCCAGCAGATTGGAAAATTGCAATTGTAACACCCCTATTTAAAAAAGGAGGCAAACAAAAAGCAGGAATCAATAGACCAGTTAGCCTAACATCTGTGGTTGGGAAAATGTTGGAGTCCATTATTAAAGAAGCAGTAGCAGGATATTTGGAAAAACATAATTCAGTCAGGCAGAGTCAGCATGGATTTAAGAAAGGGAAGTCATGTTTGACAAAGTTGCTGGAATTCTTTGAGGATGTAATGAACAGGATGGATAAAGTGGATGTGGTGTATTTGGACTTCCAGAAGGCATTTGACAAGGTGCCACATAAAACGTTACTGCACAAGATAAAAGTTCACAGGGTTGGGGGTAATATATTAGCATGGATAGAGGATTGGCTAACTAACAGAAAACAGAGAGTCGGGATAAATGGTTCATTCTCGGGTTGGCAATCAGTAACTAGTGGGGTGCCACAGGGATCAGTGCTGGGACCCAACTATTTACAATCTATATTAACAACTTGGAAGAAGGGACTGAGTGTAACGTAGCCAAGTTTGCTGACGATACAAAGATGGGAGGAAAAGCAATGTGTGAGGAGGACACAAAAAATCTGCAAAAGGACATAGACAGGCTAAGTGAGTGGGCAAAACTTTGGCAGATGGAATATAATGTTGGAAAGTGTGAGGTCATGCACTTTGGCAAAAAAAATCCAAGAGCAAGTTATTATTTAAATGGAGAAAAATTGCAAAGTGCTGCAGTACAGCGGGACCTGGGGGTACTTGTGCATGAAACACAAAAGGATAGTATGCAAGTACAGCTAGTGATCAGGAAGGCAAAGGGGATGGAATATAAAAGCAGGGAAGTCTTACTACAGCTATATAAGGTATTGGTGAGGCCACATCTGGAATGCTGCGTACAGTTTTGGTTTCTATATTTAAGAAATGATATACTTGCTTTGTAGGCAGTGCAGAGAAGGTTCACTAGGTTGATTCCAGAGATGAGGGGTTTGACTTATGAGGAAAGGTTGAGGAGGTTGGGTCTCTACCCATTGGAATTCAGAAGAATGAGAGGTGATCTTATCGAAACGTATACGATTATGAGGGGGCTTGACAAGGTGGATGCAGAGAGGATGTTTCCACTGATAGGGGAGACTAGAACTAGAGGGCATGATCTTAGAATAAGGGGCTGACCATTTAAAACTGAGATGAGGAGGAATTTCTTCTCTCAGAGGGTTGTAAATCTGTGGAATTTGGTACTTTAGAGAGCTGTGGAAGCTGGGTCATTGAATAAATTTAAGACAGAGATAGACAATTTCTTAACCGATAAGGGAATAAGGGGTTATGGAGAGCGGGCAGGGAAGTCGACCTGAGTCCATGATCGGATCAGCCATGATCGTATTGAATGGTGGAGCAGGCTCGAGGGGCTGTATGGCCTACTCATGCTCCTATTTCTTATGTTCTTATGAGATTGGCTAGGAAAGTGGAGTTGAGTTCAAAGATCAGCCATGATCTTATTGAATGGTGGATTTGGCTTGAGGTGCCGTGTGGCCTACTCCTGCAGCTAATTCTTATGTCTTGTGTTCTGAGGAACATGGGTAATTGGTTTGGTCTGCCTTTCAGGCTGCGACATGAGGAAGGAGGGGTGGTGGCAGCAGTAGCAATGATGGCAGCAAAGGGCTGTTAGAAGAGGGTGAAGGAGGGAAGGGTGGAGGAGACCTTGTATCATGAGGATGTACAATAACTGTATTTCCTACCGCAACTTTACAGCGAAGTACTGAGTCAGGCAATTTGGGTTCTCCAGGGAGGTAGTGACTGAGCCCCTGCTGCCTACTTAACCAAGAACTGCAGCCTATGGCTAAAAAGGTCACTGGGGCTCATTCCAACATCCAGTGCTTGACATCAGTAACATCTCTCGGTTTGCTGTGCACAGTGCTATCAAGGAGTTTACAGGTGTGATGTTTGCCAGGAATTCATCAGGAGGCTGATAAGCAACAACAACAATAACAACTTGTATTTATATAGCACCTTTAACGTAGTGAAACGTCCAAGGGTACTTCTCAGGAGTATTATGAGATTTAAAAAATTGACACCGAGCCACATAAGGAGAAATTAGGGTAGGTGACCAAAAGCTTGGTCAAAGGTTTTAAGGTGCATCTTGAAGGAGGAAAGTGGTAGTGAGGCAGAGAGGTTCAGGCAGGGAGTAACAGAGCTTGGAGCCTAGGCAACAGAAGGCACGGCCACCAATGGCTGAGCGATTATAATCAGGGATGCTCAAGAGGCCAGAATTAGAGGAGCATAGATATCTCGGCAGATTACAGAAAGGGAGGGGCAAGGGCATGGAATGATTTGAAAGCAAGGATGAGAATTAGGAGGAGAACTTGCCTGTGACCATAGGCAATGAATTATGCAGGTCTGTGCTCGGTATCCTGACAGTAGTTATGATGCTTTTATCCTGCGACAGTCCTCAATACTCTCTCTCTTCCACCGAGTCTATCAGGTGTCAGGTGTCAGGCTAGTTGCTTGGGGATAAGGGCTATTCTCTCAACACCTGACTCATGACTTCTGTCAGGAACCTGAGCACAAACGCAGTGTGCTTACATTAAGAGCCAGCCAGAATTTGGGCTCTCACAGAGCAGACCATCAGGCTTCTCATAAGAGCATAAGAAATAGGAGCAGGAGTAGGCCATTTGGCCCCTCGAGCCTGCTCCACCATTCAATAATGTCATGTAGTCAACTATCATTGTAACCCATGTATAAACTGACCGAAGTTGTACACCTTGAGAACATTGACCACAAGGGGTGAACTTGTGGAAGACACTCCTAACCTGGACTTTCAGGTATAAAAGGGGAAACTCCACCCACCTTCATCACTTGAGGTCTTGGTAATAAAGGTAACTGGTCACAGACTGACCTTCTCTCAAGTATGGGCCTCGTGTGCATTTATACTGTATAGTAAGGACATATCATTGGCGACGAGAAACTGGGATTTAAACCACAGAAGAGAGGTACTGTGTTGGTGATGATTGGGACGACTTTATTGAGAAACTACAGCAAAGTTTTGTCACAAAGGAATGGTTGGGACAGGATTTGGCCGACAAACGCAGGGCTCATCTCCTGACGGTTTGTGGATCCAGAACGTACTCCCTGATGAAGGACCTTCGAGCGCCAGAGAAGCCGGTGGACAAGACGTTCGAAGAGCTCATAAAGTTGATCGGGGAACACCTTAAACCGGTAAGCAGCATGCACATGGCGAGACACCAGTTTTACTCGCACCGGCGGCGAGAAGGGCAAAGTGTTCCAGACTTCGTGGCAGATCTCCGGCGACTGGCGAGCCTTTGTAAGTTCCCAGATGCATGCAGAGCGGAGATGCTGCGAGACTTTTTTATTGAGGGCATCGGGCACGCTGGGGTTTTCAGGAAACTGATTGAGACCAAAGACTTGACCTTGGAAGCGGCGGCTCTGATAGCCCAGACATTTATTTCAGGGGAGGAAGAGACCAGAATGACAAAAATCTTGGCTCAAATGTGGCAAATGACCAGGGAGTCAACATTGTTAACGCGGCACACAGTTGTTGTGGCAGACAAGGGCAATCGGGCATGCCCCAGCATGTAGTCGAACCCAAAGGGGGGATTCAACAGAGACAGTGGCTAGCTGAATGGCGATTCATGACATCACAATGGACAATGCGACCAGTAATGGGGCCATCAACACCTGTTAATGGTGCGCTTAAGGCCAGTTACAGAGACAGTCAGAGACGATCGACTGGTAATGGATCTTTTGTTTCCAACAACGGGGCTTCCAACAAACACCCAGCCAGAGCTTGCAGGTATCAGCAATATACCTGCAGAAACTGCAATGTCAGCGGTCACTTGGCGCATATGTGCAGGAAGCCTGCAGCCAGGTTGATGTACGAGGAGGACGGGCCCGATGTAAGCCCTACGAGGCCAAATGAATACTGGGGGAAATCGCTGGAAGCTGAAGTTCAGCGAGTTAATGTGGAGCACATATACAGTTCATATACCAGGACGCCACCAATAATGATGAAAGTGCTCCTCAATGGCATCCCAGTATTAATGGAGCTAGACACGGGGGCCAGCCAGTCCCTAATGAGTATCAAACAGTTCGAAAAGTTGTGGGTGTCCAAGCCAAGAGGCCAAAATTATTGCCGATTGACGCACAGCTACGGACATATACAAAGGAGATCATTCTGGTGCTAGGCAGTGCCACGGTAGTCGTGACCCACAAAGATTCGGAGAACAGGTTGCCACTCTGGATTGTCCCGGGGGACTGTCCCGCACGACCGGGGAGGAGTTGGCTTGCTGTCATGAGCTGGAAATGGGGTGATGTCAATGCAATTTCTCCTCTGGAGCGAGTATCATGCCCGCAGGTCCTGGACAAATTTGACTCATTATTTCAACCCGGCATCGGCACTTTCCTGAGGGCCAAGGTAGTGATTCACATAAACCCGGATGCCAGGCCAGTACACCACAAGGCCAGAGCGGTGCCGTATGTGATGCGGGAAAAGATAGAATGCGAATTGGACCGCCTGCTGAGGGAAGGCATCATCTTGCCAGTCGAATTCAGTGACTGGGCGAGCCCAATCGTGCCAGTGCTCAAGGCGGATGGGTTAGTCAGGATATGTGGTAATTACAAGGCCACCATCAATCGGGAGTCACTCCAAGACCAGTACCCGCTACCGAGAGCGGAGGACCTCTTTGCGATGCTATCCAGTGCCAAACATTTTTCAAAATTGGATCTGACCTCAGCTTACATGACCCAGGAGCTGGCGAGTGAGTCGAAGAAGCTGACCACCATCACGACACACAAGGGGTTGTTTGAGTACAACAGATGTCCGTTCGGGATTCGCTCGGCCGCCGCGATCTTTCAGCGAAATATGGAAAGCCTCCTCAAGTCGATTCCAAGGACGGTGGTTTTTCAAGATGACATCCTCATCACGGGTCGCGATACTGAAGAACACCTCCACAATCTGGAGGAGGTGCTACGTAGACTGGACCGGGTAGGGCCGCGACTGAAAAAGGCGAAGTGCGTCTTCTTAGCTCCAGAGGTAGAATTCCTGGGGAGGAGGGTAGCAGCAGATGGGATCAGACCAACTGCGTCCAAAACGGAAGCGATCCAGAGAGTACCCAGACCCCGTAACATGACGGAGCTGCGTTCATTCCTGGGGCTCCTGAACTATTTTGGTAACTTTCTTCCCAAATTGAGCACGCTGCTAGAGCCGCTACACGTGCTCCTACGCAAAGGTCGCGATTGGGTCTGGGGGTCAGCCAGGAAAGGGCTTTTGATAGAGCACGCAATTTGTTATGCTCCAATAAACTGTTAACGTTATATGACCCATGTAAGAAACTTGTTTTAACGTGCGATCAGTCGTCCTATGAGGTCGGGTGTGTGTTGCAGCATGTGAATGCCAATGGTCAGTTACAGCCGGTAGCTTATGCCTCCAGGAGTCTGTCCCAGGCAGAAAGGGGCTACGAGATGGTAGAAAAGGAAGCACTTGCATGTGTATATGCAGTAAAAAAAATGCTCCAGTTCCTGTTTGGCAGGAAATTTGAGCTGGAGACATATCACAAACCCCTAACGTCCCTTTGGGCCGACAACAAGCCATAAATGCGAATGCATCGGCCTGCATTCAGAGGTGGGCACTTATGTTAGCCGCCTATGACTACACAATTCGGCACAGACCGGGCACTGAAAACTGTGCCGATGCACTCAGCAAGCTCCCACTAGCTACCACTGAGGGGGCAACTCAGCATGATGCTGAGATGGTCATGGCTGTTGAAGCTTTCAAAAGCGAAGGCTCACCTGTGACAGCCCGTCAGATTAAAGTCTGGACAAATAAAGACCCGCTACCATCTTTAGTTAAGAAATGTGTCCTGAATGGGGACTGGGCAGCCACGTACGGGGCATGCCCTGAGGAATTTAAACCGTTGCATAGGCGCAAGGATGAACTCTCGATTCAGGCTGATTGCCTACTGTGGGAAAACCGAGTAGTCATGCCCCAGATGGGCAGAGAGGTGTTTACCAGAGAACTTCACAATGAGCACCTGGGCATTGTCATGATGAAGGCAATTGTCAGGTCACATGTTTGGTGGCCAGGGATAGATGCAGACCTGGAACTTTGTGTTCGCAGGTGCAACACGTGTGCTCAGCTGGGCAACGCACCCAGGGAAGCCCCCCTTTGTCCCTGGTCCTGGCCCGCCAAGCCATGGTCACTCATCCATGTGGACTACGCAGGTCCTTTCATGGGAAAAATGTTTTTGGTTGTAGTAGACGCCTACTCCAAATGGATCGAGTGTGCCATTTTAAATTCAAGCACATCCTCTGCCACGGTAGAAAGTCTACGGGCAATGTTCGCCGCCCATGGTCTACCGGACGTCTTGGTCAGCGACAATGGTCCGTGCTTCACAAGCACTGAATTCCAGGACTTCATGGCAGGCAATGGAATCAACCATGTCAGAACGGCACTGTTCAAGCCGGCCTCAAACGGCCAGGCAGAACGAGCAGTGCAGATAATCAAACAGGGGATGCTCAGAATCCAAGGGGGTTCTCTACAAAGCCACTTATCACGCCTCCTGTTGGCCAATAGATCCCGACCGCAGTCGCTCACAGGGGTTCCATCTGCAGAGCTGCTAATGAAAAGGACGTTCAAAACCAGGTTATCCCTTATACACCCTACTATGAAAGAAATTGTTGAGAGCAGGTGTCAGTCACAATGTGACTACCATGACAGGAATGCGATGGCGCGATGTATTGATGTCAATGACCCTGTTTTTGTCCTTAATTATGCTGCAGGGCCCAAATGGCTTGCAGGCACTGTGATTGCCAAAGAGGGGAATAGGGTTTTGGTAGTTAAACTTACCAATGGACAAATCTGCCGCAAACACGTGGATCAAACAAAAAGGAGGTTCAGCAACCTTATAGAAGAAGCAGAGGAAGAACACGACGTAGAGTTTACTCCACCACAGGTGACCGAACACCGGAACGAAGTGGAGGAGAGCCCAGTCACTGTGGGCAGTCCGGACAGGCCTGAGGCACCGCAAACAGCAGACACTCAGGCCAGCGCCCAACAGCCGGAGCCCCAACTCAGGCGCTCTACAAGGGAGCGTAAACCACCAGAGAGACTTAACCTGTGATCCCAATAAGACTTTGGGGGGGAGGTGATGTCATGTATTCAACTATCATTGTAACCCATGTATAAGCTGACCTAAGTTGTACACCTTGAGAACATTGACCACAAGGGGTGAACTTTCAGGTATAAAAGGGGAAACTCCACCCACCTTCATCACTTGAGGTCTTGGTAATAAAGGTAACTGGTCACAGAGTGACCTTCTCTCAAGTATGGGCCTTGTGTGCATTTATACTGTATAGTAAGGACATATCAAATAAGATCATGGCTGAACTGATCTTGGCCTCAATTCCACTTTCCTGCTTATTCCCCATAACCCTTGACTCCCTTATAATTCAAGAATCTGTCTATCTCAGCCTTGAATATATTCAAAGACAAAGCCTCTACAGCTCTCTGGGGTAGAGAATTCCAAAGCTTCACGACCCTCTGAGAGAACAAATTCCTCTTCATCTCCGTCTTAAATGGGTGACCTCTTATCCTGAAGCTCGGCTCCCTAGTTCTAGATTCTAGATTCTCCCACGAGGGAAAACATCTATCCTGTCAAGCCCCCTCAGAATCTTCTACGTTTCAATAAGATCACCTCTCATTCTTCTAAACTCTAATGAGTATAGGCCCAACCTGCTCCACCTTCCTTTGTAAGACAACCACTTCATCCCCGGAATCAACCTCGTGAACTTTCTCTGAACTACCTCCAATGCAAGTATATCCCTCCTTAAATAAGGAGACCAAAACAAAGGTTGTGCAGACAGCTTTGGAGGTGTTCGTTAATGTAGAGTGGCAAGATTCGTCATTTGTGCTGCATACGGCACAACTTCGTCTTGGAATGAGGCCAAGCATTGGAGTCACAAGAGGAGGAAGAAATTGATCCCTGAGATGAAGGGATTGTCTTATGAAGTAAGGTTGAGCAGTTTGGGCCTATACTCATTGGAATTTAGAAGAATGAGAGGTGATCTTATTGAAATGTATAAGATTCTGAGGTGGTTTGACAGGGTAGATGCAGAGAAGACGTTGCCCCTCATGGGGAATCTAGAACTAGAGGGCACAGTTTCAGAATAAGGGGTCGCCCATTTAAAACGGAAATGAGGAGGAATTTGTTCTCTCAGAGGGTTGCGAATCTTTGGAATTCTCTACCCCAGGGAGCTGTGGAGGCTGGGTTATTGAATATATTTAAGGTGGAGATAGACAGATTTTTGAACAATAAGGAAGTGAAGGGTTTTGAGGAGCAGGCAGGGAAGTGGAGTTAAGGCCAGGATCAGATCAGCCATGATTCTATTGAGTGGTGGAGCAGACTCGAGGGGCCAAATGGCCTACACCTGCTCCTATTTCTTATGTTCTTATGTTGCGGAGGAACAGGAAGAAGGAGAAACAGGAAGAAGGAGAAACAAACAGGAAAACAGGAAGCTGAGGCTCCAGAGGAAGAGCAAGACCATCAATGCGCATTTTAAATGAGTAGTGACTATTGTGTTCCTAACACAGATGAGACTGCACACAGGGAGGTTAAAGTAACAGTGACGTCAGTCTTTATTAAGACACTCCAGAGTGAGAAGCAGGCCTTAGGGGCCGGTTTATATACAGTGCTCCCAAGGGATGCTGGGATCCCTTGGGACTTCAGGGGATGCACTCCCTGCTGGCGGAACATGGTAGTGCATGCTTTACAGATACACAACAGTGACTGCATCGCTGTTGTTACTGGGGCAGCAAAGCTACTGACCCCATTTTGAGGTCGTTATCGCCCCATAAACGCCAGGCAAAAGCAGTTAAAATCGACCCCTGCGATTTTGTGGAAGAGGGGGAGTTATATGGGGTAGAATGCCTCTGTGTACTCAGTTGTGGAATGCTATATGGAAAAGAGTGACTATTGAAGTAACACTTCAGGAAGCAATGTTCTTGTTACTTGAAATCCAAATATCACTTTGCGTTTCCTTTTTTTAAAAAAAATGTTAAAAAATCTATAATTTGCGAAGTATAAGAGCATTTAAAATTAACCAGCAGATCTATCAGCTTCTGAGGAGAGATAAATTCATGTTTCTGGTGTTGACAAAGTATTAACTTGTCAGTTCTCGGCAAAGGTGCTGACTGACTTCCTGAGTGCTTCCAGAATTTGTTGTTTTGGATTCCGATTTCTAGCATCTACAGCTTTTTATTTATCTTTTTTGGCCCACGTAACTACCTGTTTCACATGCTGTAGGCCTAGAAGCATGAGCCTTCCTGCATTCACAGTTTTTGGGGACTGTGTCAGCTCTTTTGAAGCTGTTGGTCAGCTGTTCCTAATTTTCTATGGTTCTGTATTCGGACTGCAATGGGACTGAATATCAGGCGCTGTGTACAACGGGCGGCCGATCTGATATCGTCCGCTTTGCGTCACCGCCCAGGACGAATTTCTCGGCCAGGTTCTGAAGAAAATATTAAAATGCGTGTAGATTCAGTAGGATGTTGTGAAGGATGAAGTGTTACAGTTATGAATAGACACTGAGAATTAAGACATTTCTCCTTATAGCTAAGAACGGTAGCCAGATGGATATCTTCAATATTTTGAAGGGTTACGATAAGGCAATCTGAGGATAGGTTGCATAAACTTGGCTTTTATTCCCTTGAGTATAAGGGATTGGGGCAGGTGGTCCATATCACCTTTTTGAATTATGTTTTGTTTTCATGGAATCATAGAATCATAGATGGTTACAATACAGAAGGAGGCCATTTGGCCCATCGAGCCTGTGCTGACTCACAGCTAGTCCCATTCCATGCCCTTTCCCTGTAGCCCCGCAATTCTTTTCCTTCAGGTACTTATCCAACTCCCTTTTGAAAGCCATGATTGAATCTGCCTCCACCACCCTTGCAGACAGTGCATTCCAGATCCTAACCACTTGCTGTGTACATTTTTTTTCCTCATCTCGCCTTTGGTTCTTCTGCCAATCAACTTAAGTCTGGGTCCTCTGGTTCTCGACCTTTTTGCCAATTAGAATAGTTTCTCTCTATCTACTCTGCCTAGATCCCTCATGATTTTGAACACTACGATCAAATCTCCTCTCACCCTTTTCTGCTCCAAGGAGAACAGCCCCAGCTTCTCCAGTCTATCCACGTAACTGAAGTCCCTCGACACTGGAACCTTTCTCGTAAATCTTTTCTGCACCCTCTATAAGGCCTTCACATCCTTCCTAAAGTGCGGTGCCCAGAATTGGACACAATACTCCAGTTGAGGCCAAACCAGTGTTTTATACAGGTTCAAAAGGGTTTTGAAGGAAGGAGAGCCATCCAGAGCTCCGACTGTGCTCCTGCCACTGGACACAGAGTCATACTTGCAGAGACCTGGGACTGTTTCAGCTGTCTGCCCACTTGGCAGGTGATGGTGTCGGATAACCATCAAAATCAAAAGGGAGAAAAAAAAATTAGGATATTTTAAAACGATTAAATCTAACAAGATCGAAGCTTACTCCCAGAATGTTTTCAAGCACAAGTGGCTCACGCACACTTCAGTTCCTTGATTAATTCCGGCCTCTCCGATAGTCAAACTGTTGCTACATTATGTAAAGTATTTTTTGGAAAAAAGAGAAAGAAAAGTGAAAATGATCTCATTCTCGGATAAATAATTAAATACCATCAATAATTTAAGCACGCATAACTTGTAAGGAATGAACTCCGTGTTCTTTTGTATCAGCCCAGTACATTTGGAGCAGTGGTTCATTATGTTAATGGTAGAGTTCACTGTGCTATATAGATCATACACAATATATTGAGCAAAATGAATGATTAAGGTCACAAGAAGTATTTTGATTGCCATTATCCAGTTTATGATTAATAAACGGAGAATTTGAAGTGTTTTAAATTAAAGAAAGGTTGCCTGCTTTATATGACCAAACAATATTACTACGTTCCATTATGGTTTGCATTAATGTGGAAGGACAAGAAGCAGTTTATAAAGCCACCTAATTGGGGAAAAATAACTCAGATTATTTGCTATGACGCTGTGCATATAAGATTGTTAAATTTCAAAACAATTATATTCACAATTTACAGACACTTGAAAATTAATTAGTTGTACTGCACGTATTTAGTTCAGTTGAATTTGCCAGCTATACTCTTAAACGATTCACCTTTATAGAGGAGCACTTTGCCTCCAAGAATGTGGCACTTAACTTACTGTATATATAGCTTGTTTATCCCATCCTTTCCAATATTTTCTGCTCTAGATGATCGACATTATAAGCCTTTATGTATTAAAGGGTCCATCTTCACTTCAAAGGTAAGACTTTGAAAGTCACTGAAATATTAATCCAACTCAAACCCAGCTGAAAGCATTCAAAATAGCTCTGATGGTTTTATTCTAGCCTACCATTGGTTTTCGCTATTGGATGTGAATAAAATAATTTAACACAATTATGCACAAATGCTAATCTAAGTGAGTTTCCTGTAACCTCGCTCTAAATCTGGTATTTTCAGTTTGTTATATTTCAAACAAGCAAACCATAATTTACTTTTGAAACAGAACTGCTGTTGAAATCAACGACAATCTAATTTTATTACTAAATCTTCTAAGTGCTACATATTATTTAGGATTATGGAGCAAGCAAAGTTCACCAAATGTCCACATTTAAAAATTTGCACCTCGCTGAGGGGGAGGCCAAGTATGAGTATTTTGCGCTAACTATACCTCCTGACAAATTTAAGTCCCAGTTTCTTAAGCAAGAGTTCTGTGGAGCATAAAAAGGGATGTTGAATACTGACAACATTGATTTTGCTCAACCACGTTCACTGAAACATTAATGCGCTGAAAAAAACAGAAAATGCTGGAAACACTCAGCAGGCCAGGCAGCATCTATGGAGAGAGAACAGAGCTAACGGCCTGAAAATTCCGACGGTCCCGGGCCCGTACCAAATTTCTACGGACCCGGGAAGGCATCGGAAAAGCCGGTTTTCAGCATGCAATGCGCATGCGCTGAAAACCGGCTTTTTCGATCTGTCAAGCTGGAGCATATCTTGCCCTGCAAATGTCCTCAAAAATCTTGTGCCTGAAAAAGCAGGCGCATAGCCTACTTTTACAGGCGCAAGTGTTTAAAAACACACATAAACACAATAAAATTAAATAAAATAAACACATTGTATTGTTAAAAACTCTGCCCACTAAGATAAGTTTATTTTAACCCGAATTACAAAACTTTAAAAAAAAATCGGAAATATATTGTTTTTTTTTAAGGTATTTATTAACTTTAATTTCAATTAATTTTAATTATGTGAGGTCTGTTTTTTATTTTTTTATTAGATTGTGTGTTTTTCCCCCATTAATAGCACTGAGAACTCGTAGATACGCAAGTCTCAATGCTATTCATGGGAACCTGTGAACTACCTACCTGATTGGCTGAGCAGTCACACGTGACTGCATCTTCTGCGTCGGAACCCTCTGGACGGGAGCATGCTTCGCAGCGCGGGAAGAGAAGGCCTCACAACCGGAATCCAGGGCGCCTCCTAGACCACCAGATACTTCCGTAAAAAATCTCCGGTCGGAAGGCAATTGCCCGTGGGAAGCCTCTGACTGGAATTTTCGGGCCAACGTTTCAGGTCGATGATCTTTCATTAGAACTGGAAGGGGCACTGACATATGTGTTCACTCCAAAAAAAATCAATTTAAAAAAAAAAGAAAAAGAAACCCCCACCACTCCACCTCACCATTTCAGTACTCTCAATACTTTTCCCACTGCCCTTCTCCCACTTGATGACATCTATATCTTCAGGCTGTGTCTAATGCTGCAATGTTCTAAGTTTGCACCAAGCAAATGCCCCCCACAGAACAGCATCATAACTGTTTCTTTATGGATAGTGGACTGGACCAAAGCTTCAAGTAGCTTTACCATCCCAGCTCCAGTACAGCTACAATATAAAGTATTATTTTGTTCGAGATATCAAAAACTGTAGTAATAAAAACAGAAAATGGTGGAAACACTCAGCAGGGCAGGCAGCATCTGTGGGGAGAGAAACAGAGTTAATATTTCAGGTCGATGACCTTTCCTCAAATCATCAATCTGAAACGTTAACTCTATTTCTCTCCCCACAGATGTTGCCTGACTTGTTGAGCATTGCCAGCATTTTCTGTTTTGATTTCAGATTTCAGCATCCGCAGTATTTTGCTTTGGTCATGAACTATAGGGTGGATTAAACAATGGAAGCAGCTATTCCGACTGTTATAGATGGGCACCATGGTTATTTAGTCCAAAGGCTTCAGTTAAGTTGAGCTTGCGCAATATTTCTTGTTTAATGACTTTGCATGAACACACGCGAGATGTAATAATTCTCACAAGCCAGCTGCTCGATTCTCACCTGAAGAATGGGCAAGTGGCAGAGAAAAATCCGCCGGGCATCTTGGACTCTCATGTGCCCCCCACCTACTTCAATTCTTGGCCAGGCCGTGATATGTGTGCCCAGCATTGCCATCCAAAACGCGTGTGTCGTAATTAGTTACCTCTTTCACATCTCCTACGTTAGGTGTTTGAGCAGGGTCTGTAGCCCTGAATCCACTGTAACAGAAACACACACATACTCTATCTCTCTCACAGAAATCTTTTATTTAACCACTAACACATGGATTAAATAAGAAATACAACAACTGTGATCTTCAAATGCCCAGTTGCCCAACCTGATGACCACTTGAAGTCCCTTGAATTATTTAGACGCCTTCTCTTCTTTAAGATATAAAATATCATCTGTCACAATATTGCAGTGTCAGCTGTGGCTCAGTGGGTAGCACTCTTGCCTCTGAGTCAGAAAGTTGTGGGTTCCAGTCCCACTCCAGAGACTTAAACACATAAATCTAGGCTGATATTCCAGTGCAGTGCTCAGGGAGTGCTGCACTTTCGGATGGTGCTGTCTTTCAGATGCGATGTTAAACCAAGGCCCCATGGATGTAAAAGATCCCATGCTACTCTTTTGAAGAAGTGCATGGGAGTTAGCCCTGGTGTCCTGGCAAAAATTTAACCCTCAATCAACATCACTAAAAAACAGATTATCTAGTTATTTATTTTATAGCCCTTGTTTCCTCTGTCTTCCAAATTCACTTTCTACTTTTCTGCTGCCCAATTCCAGCTTTGCTTCTCTCCCCACTGAATCTACTCTCAGTTTCCCATCCCCCTGTCAAGCTAATTTAGACCCTCCCCAACAACGCGAGCAAACCCTCCCACAAGGATATTGGTCCCGGCTCTGTTGAGGTGCAACCCATCTGGCTTGTACAGGTTCCACCTCCCCGAGAAACAGTCCAAATGCCTCAGGAATCTAAAGCCCTCCCACCTGCACCATCTCTCCAGCCACGCATTCATCTGTTCTATCCTCCTATGTCTGTACTCACTAGCACGCGACACCGGCAGTAACATCGAGGTTCTGCTTTTTAATCTCTCTCCTTGCTCCCGAAACTCTGTCTGCAGGACCCGATTATCTGCAAGGTCCTGTGCAGGCAGCTCGCAAGCTTTTCCATTGGAAAAACCGCACATGCGCAGAAATCTAAAGGGACCGCGCATTGTGTCAGCTGTGGCTCAGTGGGTAGCACACTCGCCTCTGGGTCAGAATTCCACTCCAGGGACTTCACATAAACCTAGGCTGACACTCCAGTGCAATGCTGAGGGAGCATTGCACTGTCGGAGGTGCCGTCTTTTGGATGAGACATTAAACCGCGGCCCCATCTGCCCTCTCAGGTGGACGTAAAAGATCCCATGGCACTATTTTGAAGAAGAACAGGGGAGTTATCCCTGCTGTCCTGGCCAATATTTATCCCTCAATCAACACAACAAAAACTGATTATCTGGTCATTATCATATTGCTGTTTGTGCGAGTTTGCTGTGTGCAAATTGCATTTCTCACATTATAACAGTGACTACACTACAAAAGAACTTCATTGGATGTAAAGCACTTTGAGAATGCCTGTGGTCATGAAAGGCGCGACAGAAATGCAAGTCTTTCTTTACTTTAGACCAGGACATGTTTGTCCTCACCGACTGCAGTAAAAAATTAAGACTTGTGTCAGTTCTTGTGTGCCTCAATTCTTCATGTGGCATTCACGTGTATATCTCAATCATTGGCTCATTCAAGCATGGCTTTTCTCCTGGTTGTTCATGATTGGTTCGAAGTTGAGTGGGGGTTACTTCATCATGTGTGTCACCTGTTGCAGGTTAATGAGGGTCTTATCTCAAGACAGTGCTGGTTGGTTCCACTGGTTTCATGGCAACCCCAGATTTGCCCTTGGCTACAACTGCTGTATGAGTAATGTCTGATACAACTGTTCCTCCATATTCTTTGCTCTCAATTTGCATTTTAAAGTGATATAGCCATCACTAAGGGCCCGAATTTGATGAAGGCCTCTGCCCGCCCAAAGGACCGCCGATGACCGCCGAGGAACCTGACAGTACTTTGAGTGGGGTTTTCATCGGATAGGTCCCTCGAAGGTCGGCGGGCGGCAAATGAGTGACTTACGCCGCCAATCAGGGTGGCAGCCGACGGAAGCTCTCATTCTCGGCGGCAAAAGTGCTTGCCGCCTAAGTACCGAGGATGGAATCGGGCCCATGGAGGGTTGAAGAGCTGAAAAGCAAAAGCATAATTTAAAAAAAAAAAACCATCGGAAGACCTTCAGGGAACCCCACTGAGGTAAATCACTGTAAAGAAAAAAAAGATAAAATGTGTACTAACCTTTTTTTCCCCATCTTCCTACCTATCGTCGGGGACAGACCAGCCTCCAGCCAGCAGCCCACTCCTGTTCTGCCACCGACTGCCGCCGACTCCTGCCCGCATCAATATCACAGCTCAGCAGGAGGGAGGTCAGTTGCACAACTCGGCCGTCTGCTGACGTCGGCGGGTGCTTCCCGGTGGCTCACCCTGCCCGCCCACTCCAGCCCGCTCCAGGCCACGTCGAAAGTGGCACTGGGCGGTTCAACCAGAGGAATGTCGGCAGCAGTGAGCGGCAGTCAGTGGCAGTGGGCGGTAAGTTCTTCAATTTCACGCCCTTAAAGTTCTCTTTTGTATTAAAGTTATTTTGTTTGAAATAGATTTCCCTTCAGCTGACAGGCTGTTTCAATATGCAGATCATAGTCCTGTGCTGGTTGTCAGACACTGATTGTAATGTTAATGTACAAGTGGGCGGAGCATGTGCCGTGCATGCTTTGTCCCAGTTATACCAGGTTTTGAGCAACCTAACCAGCAGTCCTTAAAAGGACTGCTGGAGGCCATTCAGGAAAAGGTACGTTTTTGGGGTTTGTTTTACGATGTTTTGTGGAGCCAAGTCATGCTCCTTATGGTCTGTAAGGTATGCACCTGTGAGTATGCCCACAGGTTGGTAGAGCTGTTGAGTTGGGAGTGGCTTAGCCACTCGTGTGTTGTTCACAAGACTCAATAAAACCCCAGCCAATTGGGTTCAGGGGATTGTAAGGGATGGTCACAGGGTCAGGTTCACATCTGGCCTGCTGAGCGGTTCGAATTGCTCCCACTCCCTGGGTTCTGGACTTTGGATTTATTTGGGGATGTGACAAAGTGCAGGAGACAACTGGTTTTGGTGCAAGAAACTTTGATTTTATTAAGGAAAAGAAACTATAATGTCAAAATACACAATCACTAGAATAAGGGACACTTTATCACACGTTCAAAAGGGGTTATAGAAAATAATACACCTCCCATCTCCCACTGCCTAAATCTGACTAGGTTGAACTCTAGGGCAAACAGGGATTATGCTCACCACTCCTCTTATTGTCAGTTAGCGGTGGTTCATGATTTCGGGGTTCGCTGGATTCTGTAGGTTTTGCTTGCCGTACCCCGAACGTCGTGGAAGACTTCTTACTGCGTAGTCTTCAGTTGGTGGTGTCCGCTGATGCGGTAGGGCACGTATTGGATTTATGGGGTGAGTACCCACTTTCTTCCATCAGCAGTAGGTTTTAAAGTTCTTTTAGGTAATGTTTCACCTGTTGGTAGCTAGGAACAGATTGTAGAGTGGAAACTTTTGAATCTTCAGTTTCTTCTTGAGGAGTTTTGTTCTTGGAATTTGTCGATCGCGGTGGCTCGATGTTACTGGCTGTGGTCAGTTACTGTCGCGATGATGATGTCCGAGGTTACTGAGAACTGCTTTTCTCTGCCTTGATGATGTTCTTCCTTCTTCTTCGATAGCAAAGCAGTGTGGCCCAGGAGTGTCGTCGAGGCTGAAGATCTTAATATTCAGAGAGCTGCGTAGAAGGCTGTGTAGCAAGCTCTCTGGAAGGCTTATTAAACTGTAAAACAGGGTCCCAGTTATACTTTGGGGGTCGTTCTAAAAGGCGCGCCAAATCAACCCTGATTCTTTGTCTTAATTTTGGCGGGCTTAATATTTCTTTGTCATATTTTGGTGGGCTCGTTAATGATAACTCGTTTCGGATGTGCCAATCGGTTGAATTCGTTTTCGATTTGGAAAATTGAGTTTGGTATTTACGTTATCTGCTTAGGCCTGGGTTTTCCATGCAGGCTGGATGGGCCATTAACATTATGTATGCGCTGGATGGGTTTCATGCTTAGAGCTATGGCTGGCTATCTCTGGGTCGATTGTTGCTATGTTAATGTCTCCTGGGGAGAGGGGTCTTCGAGTTTACACAATTCTCCAGACAATTTGTTTAGCTTCTAATATGTCCTTACTATACAGCACAAATGCACACGAGGCCCATACTAGAGAGACGGTCACTCTGTGACCAGTAACCTTTATTTGCCAGCACTGAAGTGATGAAAGTGGTTGGAGCTTCCCCTTTTATACCTGAAAGTCCAGGTTAGGAGTGTCTCCCACAAGTTCACCACCTAGTGGTCAGTGTTCTCACAGTGTACAACTTAGGTCAGTTTATACATGGATTACAATGACAGTTGAATACATGACAGCTTTAATACCCCAGACGGCTTCAATACCCAAAAGACTGGTTTCTATAGTTTTGCAGCCCTTTTTCACATGGACCCAATATGCCTTTTAAATCCCAAACTTGGTTAAAACTCATAGTTTCTTCTACATGCATTTTAGGATCCCAAACTTTCTGCTTGATAATCCCAAATCTAATTTCCTTTTCAATGAGTCCAAACACTGGGGATGGGGGGGTCTTTCCACAAATTTTGCAATCTTACAGGATCCACGATGAGGCAGGTGGTTGTGAGCCAGCTGGTTGAACTGGTAATGTGTAGTGTCATTGTTAAACCTTTTGCCAATAAACCAACTAGTTGTTGATAGCAATGTGTTGCTATGAATTCTTAAGCTAAGAACCCATGAAGCAAATACATTACACAGTCCAACATTAATTTTCCAGCCCATTGTCAGCACCACACCCCTTTACCCCCACCTCACCCACCCTCTGGATCTGCTGCACCCCCCCCCCCCCCCGGCCCCACGGTCCCCTTTGGCAGCTCCCTGGTAAAACTAAAAATGCTTCGGGCCTCCTGACTGTGGACTTGGCGCCAAGTTCCCACCACTGATTTTGCATCAATTTTATGCTGAATTTAAAAAACCTCCCCCATTTTTAAAAACAGTGCTGTCACCAGAACACTCCATAGTCCAACACACAGGTGCCAAGTTTCCACAAGAGTTGCTCCTATTTATTTGGAGCAACTAGTTTTTTTTTGGAGTATCTTAAAAATCGCAATTCTCCAGATTTAGTTTGCTCCAGTTTTAGTGAGTTAGTTCAGTTGCTTTTTAGTTCAGTTTTATTTTTCAAAAGGGGGCGTTACCAGCCACTTACGCTTGTTTTGGCCATTTAAGAAAGTTTAGACAGCGAAAAGTTACTCCAAACTAACTTAGGCCAGTGTATGTGTCCACTTTTGTACGCTCAGAAAAACCTTGCGGAGATTTAAGAAATCAGCGCAGGTAGCCAGAGATAGGGGGTGGGGGGAAGGAATGTTAGAGGATTTTCCAAAGCACTCAACACCTTCACAACAACATTAAAGAAGCATAAGTATATTTAAAGCACTAAGCACTAAACAAAGCAGTACATTTAAAGCACCAAGACTTACAAAGCACTAAACAAAGCACAAAACGTAATAAGCAATTAATTACACAATAAAAAATAGAATGAACCCTGCACCTAAAGCACCAAGACTTACAAAGCACTAAACAAAGCACAAAAAATAATAAGCAATTAATTAACAACTAAAAAATAGAAGGAACCCTGTACCTGAAGCACCAAGACCAAAGTAATATGCAATCAATCAATCAATAACAAATAAAAAATAGAAGTCCTACCTTTATGTGAAGGGAAGGCAGTGGGTCGCCGCTGAGGGAGAGGAGAGGAGGGGAGAGGGGAGGAGGGGAGGAGGGGAGAGGTGAGGAGGAGAGGAGGGAGGAGAGAGAAGGGGGGAAAGGAGAGGGGGAGAGAGGAGGGGGGAGAGGAGGGGGGAAGAGGAGGGGGGTGAGGAAATGGGGGGCAGCGTTAAACAGAGGAGCCTCCGCAGGTCCCATCCTACTCATGTATTGACCTTTGGCAAGTTAGTGGAAGGTGCCTGGCACTGTGGAACAGTAGTCATTATAACTCACCACTTTCAGAAGAGTAGCAAGAGGAGAAAATCAGAAGAATATATGCTAGCCAACACTTCCTTATTGAAAGGGCTATTTTCCCCAACACTATTAAGACATGAACTGCAAGAAGATCCCAGTCTTCAACCATCTTTCCTGTTTGATGACTTATCGTGCTAGATTCATTGAAAATGGTAATAAACACAACACAGAGAGGCCACGTTCCCTCGCAGGCCATGGCTGGGAGCCCATTCGGCCAGTGCTAGGGGCGGAGTGCTTCGGGCCCCTCCCACACAGCCTGCAGCGCACGCACAAAGAATCTGGGGATGAGGAGCTATTGCACATGCGCTCACACTCTTTTTGTTCCAGAAAGTCGGCGGATCTCACGGAAGTGCGCCGTTCTAAGGGTCGGTGGAAACTTGGCCCCACAGTGTGGTTCAGATTTAACAATCATAAATTCCAGTACTAATAACTTTCCTAGCATGTAATATCTATGTAATGTGTGATAAAGAACTATGACACAGACCATAACTCACTCTTGACTTTGTTATCAGGTTGGCCCATTTAGCAGATACGAATCAAATCTCAGATGTCTTAATCTTCTGTTGTCTATTTATACTACTACTGAAGACAGCAGAATCCAGGGTTTAAAAGTATTCATAGAATCATAGCATCATAGAATCATAGGGCTAGATTTTACATTTTTGTGCAGGTCGCCCAAAATGGGCATTATTTCCGGCGTGGGCGGTAAAAATGGGTTTTCAGATCACCGGCTTCTTGCCCATTCTCAAAGCACCTAGTCTCCATTTTTAAAATTGGGCGTTGCTGCGAGCGATATTAAATGGTCGGTAGTGTTAAATCTCACTGACCTTCTGCTGTAAAGTGTCACCGTCCTTAGCAACGGCATGGCAACGCTCGATTCCCGCGATTTAGGAGGTCACAGGTCATCATGACATGTGCAGAAGAGGAGACAGAGAGAGAGGGAGCTGAGAGGGACTGAAGGCGTGTATGAGTGTGGTGTGGCTGCTTTGGGAGGAAGGAGGGAGAGTTTAGAGCTTCAGAGCAAATAGGGAAACAAAAATTAGCTGTTACCAGCCAGATATTTGCCCAAATTTGGCCTATAATGGAGGGAGAGAAAGAGGCATCACAGCACGCTGTGGAGACTGACGCTGGTGAGAGTAGTGAGCTGGGAGAGGAGCACATTGGAGAGCCCAAAAGAGCGAAGAGGTTCTCGGACTAGGCAAATGCCTCGCTCCTGCAGGAGGTCGAGTCACACTGGGGTGATTTGACCCAGGGAGGGCGTGGGAAGTCCACCCCAAAGGCCTACCAGAAGATATGGGCCGAGACGTCTCGTCAGCGACCAATGAGATGCATGAGGGCAACCAATGCCGCAAATGATGGAACGACTTTGTGGGATCCGCAAGAGTAAGTATTACATTTATTTACATGTACTTATGTATTTATATAATTTGATTTGTAACAGTCATGAGTGACTATCAGCAGATGTGAGGTCTTTCACTTTTACCGGAAATGTTGTAGTCAAAGCCTGCAGTCACGGTGCACGTCTTTAGGTAAAGAATGATAATTATCATAATAATCATGATTACATCTGTCGGTTATGTGTTGTATCAGTCTCTGTGACAGTACCTAGCATGAAATCACGCAATGATCTCATGCCATGTCGTCCTGTCACCTTTTATAGAAGAAGTTATCGGCGATGAGGTCCGTACAGAGGCGAACGGGTGGGGGGCCACCAGTTATCAGTGACATCATTGACATGGAGGAGCGGGTGCTCACACTTGTGGGAAAGCACCCCTGGACGGTCACGGAAGCATCTGCAGATCCCGAAATGATGCCATGTGAGTAAAGTTTACACCATTACGTGATGTAGAGTCAATAGATGCCACACCCACTCATAGCCGAACAATTATATGTGATAGATGATTTCTAAAATTGTCCTATAAATAATGCTGGCCTCATGAATATCATTGCAATGCAGAATGTGTTGATGGTCATGAAATGTGATGTTTGTGATGATTTTGATAGCGGTGGTGCTTTTGTCGTGCATATGCTGTGTGTAGCGCTGGACTCACCTTGTCACCCTAGCAACCCTTCTCCTCTAATAACCTCATTTGTGTTTTGTAGCTCAGCCAGCAGTGCGGCCCCAGGCAAGACCACAGATGCCAGAAGGTGGGGGCGCAGAGCCGGACTCTCCGGACGATCCTACATCTGGTGCTGAGGAGCTCCAATTCTCACCCGTCAATCCACTGGGTCTGTTCTCTACGGATGAGAGCACAGACTTCGAGGAACCTACATCTCCAAGCTGATCCCAAGGCCATCTAATGCTCCTCCGGTCATTCCCGTCTCCACTCTGGAGGTACCAGCCCCAAGCACCTCACCACAGGGCACCCCATTTGTCCCCAGTATGGCGCCGACCTCTCGGAGGTTTTGTGGACGCAGAAGGTCTGTTCCACGAGCACCACATGAGAGTTGTCCGGGAGGACGGTAGACATTGGTGACCAGATCCTCGATGCATTGGGGGGCATATCCCAGCAGCTGGCCACCATGACTGAGTACGTTTCGCGGATAGCGGAGGCCTTGGAGACGATAGCCAGGAACACTGCTGGCACAGGCCTCCCAGTGGTCCCGGAGCGCGGCACTCCACCCCTAGGTTCCGCACCACCACTACAAATGACAAATAAGAGGCAGGACCAAGATCCTGCTTCTGGATCAGAGAATGTTCCCCCCTTGACACCCCCCTCTCTCGTACCCGTCCAACCACCGCCTCTGCCTTCATCCCCCCCAATGAGGCACCGCCTGAGAAGCTCTTCGGCCAGGTGGCGTGGAGCGAGAAGGGGCAGGGGTAGAGGTGGGGAGAAGATGGGGAGGGGGGAAGGAAAGTGAGGTGCATGTTTGCAGGTGATGGCTGTATTATATCTCCATCTGTGTGTATGCAATTTGTTGCTTTGCATTTGTATTCTGTGTTACTGGACATGTTGACCATGTGATTGATGTCAATGGTTGAAAAAATGGGGTGTGGGTGGGGGTGGGGTGTTTTTGCCCATGATACTTATGATTTCAGACCAATGTTGGTATAAAAAAAAATATATTCAACTTAACCTTGTTGCGCATTGTCTCAGATAGCTGGACCATTATACACTGGTGGTTCCTTAACATGAAAGGGTTAAATAAAACTTAACTTCAATCAACTTAAACTTTAACTGGCACCAAGGTGATGCCCACCATTGATGTCTAAGCTGCACACACACAGCAGTGTGTCAGCGTTGTCACTCACAGCAACGTTCTTTCAGGCAAATCGTTCAGATATCAGCTCCTCACTAAGAGTCTTGCAGTTATGTAGCCACCACGGGCCCTTTCCTGTGGTCTGGAGGGGGTCGTGGGCATGGTTGCATAGCCAGCCTTATTGTCTGGCCTTAGGTCAGTGTCCAGCCCCTTGTCGTCCTCTTCCTCTCTCTCCTGAGGTGGAGCAACAGTGCCTTCTGGCAATTCTTGTCTCCTCCTGATAGCCAGATTGTGCAGCATGGAGCACACAACCACGAATTTAGCTACTTGCTCAGGGTTGTATTGTAGCACCCCTCCTGAGTGCTCCAGGCATCTAAAGCGCTGCTTAAGCACAGTTATTGTTTTGTGGACTACATTGCGTGTGTCTCTGTGGCTTTGGTTGTATCGCTTCTCGGCCTCGGTGTGGGTGTAATGCAGGAGGGTCATCAGCCAGATGGCTGGGCCATATCGGTTGTCACCAAGCATCCAGCATTGTCCTTGTGGCTGACTCTTAAACATGTCAGAGACAGCGCTCTCACGCAGGATGTGAGCCTCATCGAAGCTGCCCGGACATTTGGCATTCACTGCCATTATGATCTGGTTGTGGTCGACAACTATTTGGACCTTCAGGGAGTGAAATCCTTTTCTGTTACGAAAAAGCTCTGGGTCCTGAGAAGGTGGCCGCATGGCGATGTGAGTGCACTGTATTGCTCCCTGCACCCTGGAGAACTTAGCAATATGGTAGAATGCTCCAGCCCTGTCAGTCTGAGCCTCCGTGGTCATGGGGAAGCTGATAAAGTCCATCCTTCGTGCATATAGGGCCTCCATGACCTGTCTAATGCAGTGATGGGTGGCATAGTGAGACAGAGGGCAAATCTCGACCGCGGAGGCCCGAAAGGAATCGGACGCATAGAAAGACAGTGCTGCGGTGACCTTGACCTCAACTGACACTGATGTCCTGATGGCAAACTGCATATGTGGCCTGATGAGCTCACATATTTCATTGATCACCACCTGTGGAAGTGCAGTCACTGAAGGCAGGTGTGGTCAGATACGTCGAGATAAGACCTCTTCTCCCTGTAAGTGCGGGGTGTGTATGGTCTGGACCTCCTCCTCATTCTGGCACATCTTAACTTGGGCAATAATGAAGTGCATCAGACATTGAGTCATTTGCACTCTGCAGCATCTGCGTATTAATCGATGCAGGCTGAGAAATGGCTGGCCCAATTGCAATGAAAGTATAATACCGATTGATCAGAAGCAATAATTTCCTCACTAAAATACACCTACAGTAAATCCCAATAGTCCAGAGACTGAAAATATGTCTGTTGAGATGGTCACTTCACCTGAGAAGAACTCCAGAGTCAATCCAAACTCCCCCGAAGTTGAAGCAGCCTTTTGAATGAAGCGACCTGCAATTTAAAAAATGGCGTCCACACCGCTGTGATTCATTCAGAACAGTTCCACTTTTTCTGAGCGGTGTTTTGGGCGAGCGATATCATGGGCGAGATGTATTCGAGGTGGTGAAATTGACGCTGGGCGATATATTGGGAGTTTGTTTCGGCAAATGTGATCTTTATGACAAAAAAAGTGGGTGGTCGTTATAATTGAATTGTGGTGTTAATTACGTGCGGAAAGTAACACTGGGCAATATTATGGTCGTTGGTTTCGCCCATTCTGATAAGTGTCCAAAAAATGGGCGATATCTGGGGGTTATACGTCATTTCAGCGTTAAAATGGACGTTAAGTGGGCATTATGCATGCACAAAAAGTGTAAAATCTAGCCCATAGAATCATAGAATAGTTACAGCATGGGAAAAGGCCATTCGGCCTGTCGAGCCTGTGCCCGGCTCTCTGCAAGAGTACCACAGCTACTCCCTCTCTCCTGCCCTGCAAATGTTTTTCTTTCAGATACTTATCCAACTCCCTTTTGAAAACAGTGACGAGTCTGTCTCCACCACCCTTTCAGGCAGTGCATTCCAGATCCTAACCACTCGCTGCATAAAAAAGGTTTTTTCTTATATCGCCTTTGGTTCTTTTGCCAATCACCTTAAATCTGTGTCCTCTGGTTCTTGATTCTTCCACCAATGGGAACAGTTTATTTCTATCTACACTGTCCAGACCTTTCATGATTTTGAACACCTCTCTTAAATCTCCTCTCAAGCTTTTCCGCTCTAAGGAGAACAACCCCATTATTCCATCATTTATCTTGTTCAACAATCGAACAACACTTTGACTGGTGTTGCTTCCAATCCTTTCTCCCTAAGCTCTTTAATTTCCGTATTGAAAGGACCTCTTGGACTTAGATTCTGAAATTGGGTTGATTTAAAAGAAACGCCAACAACTACTCAGGAATTTTATCCATTGAGTAGCTGAGCCACAGAGAGCAGGAAGGCCCCAGACTCGATACCTCCTCTATGCTGAGTTAGCTGATCTACCATGAGATTTGAAAACAATATCAAGGTAGCTATTGAACATCACAGCGACCTGAGAGTGGGTGTTAGCTAACATCTGGACCTGAAAACTATTGTGTATGTAGGTACCTTGGTAATGACTCCATGAGGTAGGGTATGGTACTCAAACTGTGTAGACTGTAGTCCTTTATTTGCAGCTCCTCGAGTGAGGACACCAAGCTGTGAGCTCCCTTTTATACTGGGTTACCTGCAGTGTGCAGGTAACCCTTAGGTCTCCAGCAGCAGCACCCTCTGGTATACAGGTAAGGTGGGTACAGTGTAATGGTACATTCAGTGTTACAGACCTCATATAACAATACAAGCATGCATACATAACAATATCTCCCCTAAGCATAGCTGCACCCATTTACTGCATTTTTAGCTTTAAAGTCCTTGTCATCTTTCAGTTGAAACTGTCCCTTTAAATTTTTTTGGTTACCGGTCGCCTTTAAGGGAGCCTTCCAATCCGATTCACTGCTCGGTGCCACGTGTCGCTCCTCCAACGCTGCCCCTCGTGGTCTGGTCACGGCCATTTTGATTGTAGGTTCTTCTCCTCGTGGTGCGGCCTCCATCTTCTGGCTCTCCTTCAGGTAGGCTGTGGTGGTCTTTTCTTCCTCAGGTTTGGCCATGGACATCGGGAAACCACTTTCCTCGAGGATAGTCATCTCTTGAAGTCCTGCCCCTGCCCGGAAGGTGAAGTTTGGACTTTTGGTCCTGGAGATCTCGCCATTCGGTGCACTGCGTTCGTCGGTTTAGAGTCTTGGATCAGTATTTGCCTGGCGTCACCGGCTGAAACCATGTAGGCCTGGATCACTTGAATTGCTTTCTGCAGGGTGACTGTGATGTCCGCAGAGAGTAATTTGTGGAGGAGGCCCTCGTGGTCGATTCCGATGACAAATATATCCCTTAATGCTTCGTTACAGTACAGCCAGTCTTCTTAAATGTGCAGCATACTTCGCAATTTCTTAGCCTTCGAGTCGCCGGTAAGTGTAGAACCGGTGCCTGGCTGTATGGATGCTTTCTTTTGGTTTTAGTTGCTCCTGTATTAGTGTTACCAGTTCCTCATAGCTCTTGGTGGTTGTCTTCTCCGGGGCTAGCAAGTCCCTGACGAGACAATGGATGGTGGGCCCACAACTGCTAAGCAAGATGGCCCTGCACTTGTTCGGTCGTGTAGCCGGTGTGTCCCCATCCAGGTCGTTGGCCATAAAGAAATGTTCCAATCTTTCTACAAAAGCATCCTAATCTTCCCCATCGGTGAATTGTTGAAAGTTGCTGAGATTCGACATACTGTGTGTGTAGTTCGTGACTTCGTCGCCAATTATTGTGTATGTAGGCACCTTGGTAATGACTCCACGAGGCAGGGTATGGTACTCAAACTGTGTAGACTGTAGTCCTTTATTTGCAGCTCCTCGAGTGAGGACTTCAAGCTGTGAGCTCCCTTTTATATTGGGTTACCTGCAGTGTGCAGGTAATCCTTAGGTCTCCAGCAGCAGCACCCTCTGGTATACAAGTAAGGTGTGTATAGTGTAAAGGTACATTCAGTGTTACAGACATCATATAACAATACAAGCATGCATACATAACAAAAACAGTCGCCCCAATTTTAACCCCCGTGCCCAACGAGAGCGGAGAATGTTGGAGGGGGTGCGGAGGTTAAGATTGCGACAGCAAGTCACTCACCATCCTCCCGCCAAGCTTGCTCCATGTGCTGTTTTAACTGGCCCGTTTTGGTCAGCGTGTGAGGCCTATGCTCCAGGCAGGCGAGGGCCTCATTGAGATTCAAAACCCAGGGTCTGATGACATCGATCAGACTGTGACGTCATTTAACTCTGAATCGTGAAGTCGGTGCCTGGTTTCGGCCTTGCCCAAGGCACCCAATGCCGAGCAACAGCAGGCCCAGAAGAGGGTAAATGATTTTTTTATTTTTCCTTGTGGACTAGGAGGTGCAGGGGTGCTCACAAAAAAACCTAGGGCTTCCTCTGCCACTGGCTTCTCTCCTCTCTCTCCCCTCCCCAACCACGCTTGCCTACTGCCTCCCTACCCCCACCATCCACGATCCCCCACGTCCCTGACTGCAGCCTCTTGCCAACCTCTGCCGACTCACCGGCCAGCTTCATGTCATCGATGACTGGTTTGGGTGTGAGTTGGGCCTGGTGTATTTAAACAAGGCCCAGAAGTTAAAATCTCCCAGGCCTCATGTCATAGCCTGACACTCACCCTGCCAGCTGTTCGCTGGCTGCTCGGTCCGAATTAAAATCGGGGCTAGTAAGGTAGTAACTCTGAGAAATATTGGATCCAGCTGTGTAGAACTGAAAGACTGAAAGCAAAGAGGAACTACATCTAAAAGAAGGTGCATGCCCATTGTTAGTGAAACATTTAGTAGATCTGGAGGTGTTTGTGCACAAATCTTTGAAGATGGTAGGACAGGTTAACAAAGCAGTCAATAAAACATATGGGACCCTGGGCTTTATAAACAGAGGCATAGAGTAAAAAAGCCAGGAAGTTATGCTAAACTGATATGAAACACGTTTGACCCCAGGTGGAGTATTGTGTCCAATTCTGAGCACCACACTTTGGGAAGGACATGAATGCTTTGGAGAGGGCACAGAAGAGAAATTCCAGGGATGAGGGAATACAGTTACTTGGATGGACTGGAGAAGCGAGGGTTGTTCCCCTTAGAGCAGAGAAGGCTAAGAGAAGATTTGATAGAGGTGTTCAGAATCATGGGGAATTGAGAGAAAGTAAATAAAGAGAAACTGTTTCCAGTGGCTGAAGGGTTGATAGCCAGAGGGCACAGATTTAAGATGATTGGCAAAAGAACCAGAGGTGACACGAGGAAATTTTTTTTTAATGTAACAAGTGGTTAGGATTTGGAATGTACTGCCCGATAGGGTGGTGCAAACAGATTCAATAGTAGTCTTCAAAAGGGAATTGGATAAGTACTCGAAGGGGAAAAAAATGCAGGTAATGGGGAAAGAGTGGGGAATGGGACGAATTGGATTGCTCTTCGGAAGAGCCAGCACAGACTCGATGGGCCGAATGGCCTCCTTCTGTGCTGTACTATTCTATGATTCTATGATTGTAATATGATGTTTGAACTTGAGATTGTTATGAAAATTGGCTAACTCTAAAAGATAAGAATGAATGCAATGTGTAGGCACATGGGGCGAGATTTTACACTTTTTTTGCATGCATGACGCCCACTTAACGTCCATTTTACTGCCCAGATATCACCCATTTAGACACAAAATGGAAACTGCCGGGCATTTTTCGGACACTTATCGCAGACTGTTACTGTCTCAATGTATGTAACGCCGGGAAAAATAATACCGCCCGCCCACTTTTTTGGGGCGGAATCATCAGAATGGGCGACACCAATGCCCATAATATCGCCCATCATTACTTTCTGCACATTATAGAAACATAGAAACACAGAAAATAGATGCAGGAGTAGGCATTCGGCCTGCACCGCCATTCAATGAGTTCATGGTTGAACATGCAACTTCAGTACCCCCTTCCTGCTTTCTCGCCATACCCCTTGATCCCCCCAGTAGTAAGGACTACATCTAACTCCTTTTTGAATATATTTAGTGAATTGGCCTCAACAACTTTCTGTGGTAGAGAATTCCACAGGTTCACCACTCTCTGGGTGAAGAAGTTTCTCCTCATCTCGGTCCTAAATGGCTTACCCCTTATCCTTAGACTGTGACCCCTGGTTCTGGACTTCCCCAACATTGGAAACATTCTTCCTGCATCTAACCTGTCTAAACCCATCAGAATTGTAAACGTTTCTATGAGATACCCTCTCATTCTTCTGAACTCCAGTGAATACAAGCCCAGTTGATCCAGTCTTTCTTGATATGTCAGTCCCGCCATCCCGGGAATCAGTCTGGTGAACCTTCGCTGCACTCCCTCAATAGCAAGAATGTCCTTCCTCAAGTTAGGAGACCAAAACTGTACACAATACTCCAGGTGTGGCCTCACCAAGGCCCTGTACAACTGCAGTAACACCTCCCTGCCCCTGTACTCAAATCCCCTCACTATGAAGGCCAACATGCCATTTGATTTCTTAACCGCCTGCTGTGCCTGCATGCCAACTTTCAATGACTGATGTACCATGACATCCAGGTCTCGTTGCACCTCCCCTTTTCCTAATCTGTCACCATTCAGATAATAGTCTGTCTCTCTGTTTTTACCACCAAAGTGGATAACCTCACATTTATCCACATTATACTTCATCTGCCATGCATTTGCCCACTCACCTAACCTATCCAAGTCACTCTGCAGCCTCATAGCATCCTCCTTGCAGCTCACACTGCCACCCACCTTAGTGTCATCCGCAAATTTGGAGATACTACATTTAATCCCCTCGTCTAAATCATTAATGTACAATGTAAACAGCTGGGGCCCCAGCACAGAACCTTGTGGTACCCACTAGCCACTGCCTGCCATTCTGAAAAGTACCCATTTACTCCTACTCTTTGCTTCCTGTCTGCCAACCAGTTCTCAATCCACGTCAGCACACTACCCCCAATCCCATGTGCTTTAACTTTGCACATTAATCTTTTGTGTGGGACCTTGTCGAAAGCCTTCTGAAAATCCAAATACACCACATCAACTGGTTCTCCCTTGTCCATTCTACTGGAAACATGCTCAAAAAATTCCAGAAGATTTGTCAAGCATGATTTCCCTTTCACAAATCCATGCTGACTTGGACCTATCATGTCACCTCTTTCCAAATGCACTGCTATGACATCCTTAATAATTGATTCCATCATTTTACCCACTACCGATGTCAGGCTGACCGGTCTATAATTCCCTGTTTTCTCTCTCCCTCCTTTTTTAAAAAGTGGGGTTACATTGGCTACCCTCCACTCCATAGGAACTGATCCAGAGTCAATGGAATGTTGGAAAATGACTGTCAATGCATCCGCTATTTCCAAGGCCACCTCCTTAAGTACTCTGGGATGCAGTCCATCAGTCCCTGAGGATTTATCGGCCTTCAATCCCATCAATTTCCCCAACACAATTTTCCGACTAATAAGGATTTCCCTCAGTTCCTCCTTCTTATGAGACCCTCTGACCCCTTTTATATCCGGAAGGTTGTTTGTGTCCTCCTTAGTGAATACCGAACCAAAGTACTTGTTCAATTGGTCTGCCATTTCTTTGTTCCCCGTTATGATTTCTCCTGATTCTGACTGCAGGGGACCTACGCTTGTCTTTACTAACCTTTTTCTCTTTACATATCTAAAGAAACTTTTTCAGTCTGTCTTAATGTTCCCTGCAAGCTTCCTCTCGTACTCTATTTTCCCTGCCCTAATCAAACCCTTTGTCCTCCTCTGCTGAGTTGTAAATTTCTCCCAGTCCCCGGGTTCACTGCTATTTCTAGCCAATTTGTATGCCAATTCCTTGGCTTTAATACTATCCCTGATTTCCCTTGATAGCCACGGTTGAGCCACCTTCCCTTTTTATTTTTACGCCAGACAAGGATGTACAATTGTTGTAGTTCATCCATGCGGTCTCTAAATGTCTGCCATTGCCCATCCACAGTCAACCCCTTAAGTATCATTCGCCAATCTATCCGAGCCAATTCATGCCTCATACCTTCAAAGTTACCCTTCTTTAAATTCTGGACCATGGTCTCTGAATTAACTGTTTCATTCTCCATCCTAATATAGAATTCCACCATATTATGGTCACTCTTACCCAAGGGGCCTCACACAACGAGATTGCTAATTAATCCTCTCTCATTACACAACACCCAGTCTAAGATGCATTCCAAAAGGCATTCGATAAGGTGCCACACAAAAGGTTACTGCAGAAAATAGAGGTACGCGGAGTCAGAGGAAATGTATTAGCATAGATAGAGAATTGGCTGGCGAACAGAAAGCAGAGAGTCGGGATAAATGGGTCCTTTTTGGGTTGGGAATCGGTGGTTAGTGATGTGCCACAGGGATCGGTGCTGGGACCACAACTGTTTACAATATACATAGATGACCTGGAAGAGGGGACAGAGTGTAGTGTAACAAAATTTGCAGATGACACAAAGATTAGTGGGAAGCGGGTTGTGTAGAGGACACAGAGAGGCTGCAAAGAGATTTAGATAGGTTAAGCGAATGGGCTAAGGTTTGGCAGATGGAATACAATGTTGGAAAGTGTGAGGTCATCAATCTTGGGGAAAAAAAACAGTAAAAGGGAATATTATTTGAATGGGGAGAAATTACAACATGCTGAGGTGCAGAGGGACCTGGGGGTCCTTGTGCATGAATCCCAAAAAGTTAGTTTGCAGGTGCAGCAGGTAATCAGGAAGGCAAATGGAATGTTGGCCTTCCTTGCGAGAGGGATGGAGTACAAAAGCAGGGAGGTCCTCCTGCAACTGTATAGGGTATTGATAAGGCCGCACCTGGAGTACTGCATGCAGTTTTGGTCACCTTACTTAAGGGAGGATATACTGGCTTTGGAGGGGCTACAGAGACGATTCACTAGGCTGATTCCGGAGATGATAGATTGAGTAGACTGGGTCTTTACTCGTTGGAGTTCAGAAGGATGAGGGGTGATCTTATAGAAACATTTAAAATAATGAAAGGGATAGACAAGATAGAGGCTGAGATGTTGTTTCCACTGGTCGGGGAGACTAGAACTAGGGGGCACAGCCTCAAAATACGGGGGAGCCAATTTAAAACCGAGTTGAGAAGAAATTTCTTCTCCCAGAGGGTTGTGAATCTGTGGAATTCTCTGTCCAAGGAAGCAGTTGAGGCTAGCTCATTGAATGTATTCAAGTCACAGATAGATAGATTTTCCCAATAAGGGAATTAAGGGTTACGGGGAGCGGGCGGGTAAGTGGAGCTGAGTCCACGGCCAGATCAGCCATGATCTTATTGAATGGTGGAGCAGGCTCGAGGGGCTAGATGGCCTACTCCTGTTCCAAATTCTTATATTCTTATGTTCTTATGTAAGATGGCCTCCCCCCTAGTTGGTTCCTCGACATATTGGTCTAGAAAACCATCCCTTATGCACTCCAGGAAATCCTCCTCCACTGTATTGCTTCCAGTTTGGTTAGCCCAATCTATATGCATATTAAAGTCACCCATGATAACTGCTGCACCTTTATTGCATGCACCCCTAATTTCCTGTTTGATGTCCTCCCCAACATCACTACTACTGTTTGGAGGTCTGTACACACCTCCCACTAACGATTTTTGCCCTTTGGTGTTCTGCAGCTTTACCCATGTAGATTCCACATCATCCAAGCTAATGTCCTTCCTAACTATTGCATTAATCTCCTCTTTAACCAGCAATACTACCCCACCTCCTTTTCCTTTTATTCTATCCTTCCTGAATGTTGAATACCCCTGGATGTTGAGTTCCCAGTCCTGATCATCCTGGAGCCACGTCTCTGTAATCCCAATCACATCATATCTGTTAACATCTATTTGCACAGTTAATTCATCCACCTTATTACGGATACTCCTTGCATTAAGACACAAAGTCTTCAGGCTTGTTTTTTTAACACCCTTTGACCTTTTAGAATTATGATGTAGTGTGGCCCTTTTTGTTTCTTGCGTTTGTTTACTCGGCCTTCCACTATTGCTTTTTACCTTTCTACCATCTGTTTCTGACTCCATATTACTTCGCCCTATCTTGCTGCATAGGTTCCCATTGCCCTGCCATATTAGTTTAAACACTCCCGAACTGCATTAGCAAATGTTACCCCGAGGACATCAGTTCCAGCCCTGCCCAAGTGCAGACCGTCCCTTTTGTACAGGTCCCACTTCCCCCAGAACTGGTTCCAATGTCCCAGCAATTTGAATCCCTCCCTCTTGCACCACTGCTCAAGCCACATATTTATTCTAATTTTCCTGCTCCCTCTACTCTGATTAGCATGTGGCACTGGTAGCAATCCAGAGATTACTACCTTTGAGGTCCTACTTTTTAATTTAACTCCTAGCTCCCTAAATTCAGCTTGAAGGACCTCTTCCCGCTTCTTACCTATATTGTTGGTATCTACATGTACCACGACAACTGGCTGTTCACCCTCCCTCTCCAGAATGCTCTGCAACCGTTCCGAGACATCCTTGACCCTTGCACCAGGGAGGCAACATACCATCCTGGAGTCTTGGTTGCGGCCGCAGAAACTCCTATCTATTCCCCTTACAATAGAGTCCCCTATCACTATAGCTCTCCCACTCTTTTTCCCACCCTTCTGTGCAGCAGGGCCACCCGCGGTGCCATGAACCTGGCTGCTGGTGCCTTCCCCTGGTAAGTCATCTCCCACAACAGTATCCAAAACAGTATATCTGTTTTGGAGGGAGATAACCGCAGGGGACTTCTGCACTACCTTCCTGCACTTGCCTTGTCTCTTGGTCACCCATTCACTATCTCTCCTAACCCTTACTTGCTGTATGACCAACTCACTAAATGTGCTATCCACAACATTCTCAGCATCGGCAAGATTCAATAATACTGACCGCCCACTTTATTTTATCGTAAAGATCACATTTGCCAAAACTAACGCCCAGGACATCGTCCAGCATCACTTTCACCACCTCGCACACATCTCGCCCAAAATATCGCTTGCCCCAAAAAAACGCCGGGAAAAAGTGGAACTAACCGGAAATACTCAAAGCAGTATGGACGCCATGTTCTAAATCACATGTCACATAATTTAAAAGGCTGCTCTGCTTCAACCTTGGGGGAGTTCGGATGTACTCTGGAGGTCTTTGGAGGTGATGTGAACATCTGAACAAACATCTTTATTATACTGTGAACGATTGGAATTTAATAGGTGTCTTTGTCGGGACATTCATTTTTTGTGACCAATCGGTGCAAAACAGGTTGCTGTTGGAATGGGGCCTGTCCTTTCTCACCCTCTCTTGTTGACCACTTACATGCTGCAGACTCGAGATGGCAGAAGGTATGCTCGACAGCATTATGTGCCCAATGTAAGACGTGGCAGACTGATGAGGAGGACCAGACATTATACCCCCTGCAAGTACAGGGAGAAGCAGTCTTACCTCAACTTGTCTGACTCCACCTGCCTTCGGAGACTGCATTTCCACAAAGAGGTTATCAGTAAGATATGCCAGCTCATAAAGGGAGATTTGCAACCTGCCAGCACCATTAGGACTGCACTGTCTGTCAAGGTCAAAGTCACCGCGGCATTGTTGTTCTGCATGTTGGGTTCTTTTCAGGCCTCAGCTGGAGACATTTGCAGTATGTCTCAGCTTGCCACACATTGCTGCATTAGACAGGTCACTGAAGCCCTGTACGCATGCAGGATGGACTTTATCAGCTTCCCCATGACCAGGGAGGCTCAGACTGAGAGGGCTTTAGGATTCTACCGAATTGCTATCTTGCCCAAGGTGCAGGGAGCAATTGACTGCACGCACATCATGATGTGGGCACCTTTTCATGACGCAGAGGTTTTCAGGAACCACAAGAGATTCCAGTCCCTGAATGTGCAACTCGCTGTCGACCACCAGCAAATTATTATGGCAGTGAATGCTAAATCTCTGGGCAGCATCCATGATGCTCACATCCTGCGTGAGAGCACTGTATCTGACTTGTTTAACAATCAGCCACAAGGTCAATCCTGGATACTTGATGACAAAGCATATGGCCTTGCCACCTGGCTGATGACCCCGCTGCGTGACACCCACACTGAGGCCAAGAAGTGATACAACGAGAGTCACAGAGCAACTCGCAATATCGTGGAAAAATCCATTGGAGTGCTTAAGCAGCGCTTTAGATGCCTGGACCACTCAGGAGGCGAGCTCCAATACCACCCTGAGCAGGAGCTCAATTCGTGGTGGTGTGCTCCATACTGCACAACTTGGCTATCAGGAGATGGCAAGAATTGCCAGAAGGGTCTGACAGTCCACCTCAGGAGAGAGAGGAAGACGAGGATGAGGAGGTGGACGCTGACATCAGCCCAGACAATCAGGCTGATGCTGAAGCCATTCCCCGCCCCCTTGTAGACCGCAGGAAAGGGCCCGTGGTGGCATCATAGCTACAAGACTCTTACATTAGGAGCTCATAAATGAGCGCTTTACCCGGTATTTACAAGGCTGACACACTGCTGGGTGTGTAAGTCATACATCAATGGTGGGCATCACCTTGGTGACAGTTAAAGTTTAAGTTGATTGAAGATAAGTGCAATTATACCCTTTGATGTTAAGGAATCACCAGTGTGTAACGGTGCAGCTATCTGAGCCATTGCGCATCAAGGTTATGTTAAATAAAAAACATTTAAACCGAACATTTGTCTGAAATCATCAGTATATCCCCCCACTTCTCATCCACACTACCCCTTCCCCTTCCCCCCTGACTCCAAGCCGCCTGGCCGAGGAGCTCCTTAGGCACTGCTTCACTGGGGGGGGGGGGGCGATGACAACCGAACCACTGCTTGGACAGTTACGGGAGAGGACGGTCCTGAGGTGGGAACGTGCTCCAAGCCAGAAGCAAGATTTTGCTCCTGGCTCCCATGTGTCGTTGGCAATGGGGGTGCGGCACCTTGGGGTGCAGTGCCGCGCTCCGGGACCACTGGGAGCCCTCTGCCGCCAGTGTTCCTGGTTAACAGCTCCAGGGCCTCCTCTATCCCTTCCATGTTATATAATATTTGTTGGACAAAAACTCGGTGCCAACTATGTTCTGGGTGCTTAGTAGGCTTTTTGCTGCTGGTGAATCTCCCTCGTGCCTCCCACAACAGCCAAACAAGCACATACTACAGCCACACACGCTTTCAGTCCCTCTCTGCTCCCTCTCTCTCTGACTCCTCTTCTGCACATGTAATGATGACCCCTGACCTCCTGAATTGCGAGAAACGAGTGTTGCCATACCGTTCCTAAGGACGGCGACACTTTACAGCAGTTGGCGAGAGGCGGGAGCAGCGTGGTGAGGCCTATAAAAGGCCCAGCGGGTGTTCCACAGGCAGCGGCAGTCGGCGAGAGATGGGAGCAGCGTGGAGAGGCCTATAAAAGGCCCAGCGGGTGTTCCACAGGCAGCGGCAGTCGGCGAGAGATGGGAGCAGCGTGGAGAGGCCTATAAAAGGCCCAGCGGGTGTTCCACAGGCAGCGGCAGTCGGCGAGGGGCGGGAGCAGCGTGGTGAGGCCTATAAAAGGCCCAGCGGGTGTTCCACAGGCAGCGGCAGTCGGCGAGAGGCGGGAGCAGCGTGGTGAGGCCTATAAAACGCCCAGCGGGTGTTCCACAGGCAGCGGCAGTCGGCGAGAGGCGGGAGCAGCGTGGTGAGGCCTATAAAAGGCCCAGCGGGTGTTCCACAGGCAGCGGCAGTTGGCGAGAGGCGGGAGCAGCGTGGTGAGGCCTATAAAAGGCCCAGCGGGTGTTCCACAGGCAGCGGCAGTCGGCGAGAGGCGGGAGCAGCGTGAGTTGGAGAGGCGTGGCTTGTGCAGCTCCAGCCGGGAGAAAAAGCAGAAAAGAAGTAGAAAGGAATCAAAAGGTGACGTCACAGCCAAAGGGGTAATTGATTGGCTGGTGATTGGTAAGTCGTTTTTCTTTTTCTTTTTTATATCAGTAAGTAACCTGCAACACTGTTGTCAGCAATTTAAGTGTATCTAAGGGTTAAGTCATGGCAGGAGAGCTCGGTCACGTGATATGCTCCTCATGTACCATGTGGGAACTCAGGGACACTTCCGGTGTCCTCCAGCTCCTGACGGACCGTGTTGCGGAACTGAAGCTGAGGATGGATTCACTCTGGAGCATCCACGATGCTGAGAATGACGTGAGTAGCACGTGTAGCGAGTTGGTCTTATCGCAGGAGAAGGGTCCACAGCCAGCTAGGGAATGGAGGACCAGCAGGAAGAGTAGTGCATGGAAGGTAGTGCAGGGGTCCCCTGTGATCATCCCCCTGCAAAACAGATACACTGCTTTGAGTACTTTTGAGGGGAAGACTCATAATGGGAGGGCAGCAGCAGCCAAGTTCATGGCACCGTGGCTGGCGCTGTTGCACAGGAGGGTAGGAAAAAGAGTGGGAGAGCGATAGTGATAGGGGATTCAATTGTGAGAGGAATAGATAGGCGTTTCTGCGGCCACAACCGATACTCCAGCATGGTATGTTGCCTCCCTGGTGCAAAGGTCAAGGATGTCTCGGAGCGGGTGCAGGACATTCTAAAAAGGGAGGGAGAACAGCCAGTTGTCGTGGAGCACATTGGTACCAACGACATAGGTAAAAAAAGAGATGGGGTCCTACGAAACGAATTTAAGGAGCTAGGAGCTAAATTAAAAAGTAGGACCTCAAAAGTAGTAATCTCGGGATTGCTACCAGTGCCACGTGCTAGTCAGAGTAGGAATCGCAGGATAGCGCAGATGAATACGTGGCTTGAGCAGTGGTGCAGCAGGGAGGGATTCAAATTCCTGGGGCATTAGAACCGGTTCTGGGGAAGGTGGGACCAGTACAAACCGGATGGTCTGCACCTGGGCAGGACTGGAACCAATGTCCGAGGGGGAGTGTTTGCTAGTGCTGTTGGGGAGGAGTTAAAGTAAAATGGCAGGGAGACAGAGGGAAACAAAACGGAGACAAAAGCAAAAGACAGAAAGGAGATGAGGAAAAGTGGAGGGCAGAGAAACCCAAGGCAAAGAACAAAAAGGGCCACTGTACAGCAAAATTCTAAAAGGACAAAGGGTGTTAAAAAAAGAAGCCTGAAGGCTTTGTGTCTTAATGCAAGGAATATCCGTAATAAGGTGGATGAATTAACTGTGCAAATGGATGTTAACAAATATGATGTGATTGGGATTACAGAGACGTGACTCCAGGATGATCAGGGCTGGGAACTCAACATCCAGGGGTATTCAACATTCAGGAAGGATAGAATAAAAGGAAATGGAGGTGGGGTAGCATTGCTGGTTAAAGAGGAGATTAATGCAATAGTTAGGAAGGACATTAGCTTGGATGATGTGGAATCAATATGGGTAGAGCTGCAGAACACCAAAGGGCAAAAAACGTTAGTGGGAGTTGTGTACAGACCTCCAAATAGTAGTAGTGATGTTGGGGAGGGCATCAAACAGGAAATTAGGCGTGCATGAAATAAAGGTGCAGCAGTTATCATGGGTGACTTTAATATGCACATAGATTGGGCTAACCAAACTGGAAGCGATACGGTGGAGGAGGATTTCCTGGAGTGCATAAGGGATGGTTTTCGAGACCAATATGTCGAGGAACCAACTAGGGGGGAGGCCATCTTAGACTGGGTGTTGTGTAATGAGAGAGGATTAGTTAGCAATCTCGTTGTGTGAGGCCCCTTGGGGAAGAGTGACCATAATATGGTGGAATTCTGCATTAGGATGGAGAATGAAACAGTTAATTCAGAGACCATGGTCCAGAACTTAAAGAAGGGTAACTTTGAAGGTATGAGGCATGAATTGGCTAGGATAGATTGGCGAATGATACTTCAGGGGTTGACTGTGAATGGGCAATGGCAGACATTTAGAGACTGCATGGATGAACTACAACAATTGTACATTCCTGTCTGGCGTAAAAATAAAAAAGGGAAGGTGGCTCAACCGTGGCTATCAAGAGAAAGCAGGGACAGTATTAAAGCCAAGGAAGTGGCATACAAATTGGCTAGAAATAGCAGCGAACCCGGGGACTGGGAGAAATTTAGAACTCAGCAGAGGAGGACAAAGGGTTTGATTAGGGCAGGGAAAATGGAGTACGAGAAGAAGCTTGCAGGGAACATTAAGACAGATTGCCAAAGTTTCTATAGATATTTAAAGAGAAAAAGGTTAGTAAAAACAAGCATAGGTCCCCTGCAGTCAGAATCAGGGGAAGTCATAACGGGGAACAAAGAAATGGCAGACCAATTGAACAAGTACTTTGATTCGGTATTCACTAAGGAGGACACAAACAACCTTCCGGATATAAAAGTGGTCAGAGGGTCTAGTAAGGAGGAGGAACTGAGGGAAATCCTTATTAGTCGGGAAATTGTGTTGGGGAAATTGATGGGATTCAAGACCGATAAATCCCCAGGGCCTGATGGACTGCATCCCAGAGTACTTAAGGAGGTGGCCTTGGAAATAGCGGATGCATTGACAGTCATTTTCCAACATTCCATTGATTCTGGATCAGTTCCTATCGAGTGGAGCGTAGCCAATGTAACCCCACTTTTTAAAAAAGGAGGGAGAGAGAAAACAGGGAATTATAGACCGGTCAGCCTGACCTTAGTAATGGGTAAAATGATGGAATCAATTAATAAGGATGTCATAGCAGCGCATTTGGAAAGAGGTGACATGATAGATCCAAGTCAGCATTGATTTGTGAAAGGGAAATCATGCTTGACAAATCCTCTGGGATTTTTTGAGGCTGTTTCCAGTAGAGTGGACAAGGGAGAACCAGTTGATGTGGTATATTTGGACTTTCAGAAGGCTTTCGACAAGGTCCCACACAAGAGATGAATGTACAAAGTTAAAGCACATGGGATTGGGGGTAGTGTGCTGACATGGATTGAGAACTGGTTGTCAGACAGGAAGCAAAGAGTAGGAGTAAATGGGTACTTTTCAGAATGGCAGGCAGTGACTAGTGGGGTACCGCATGGTTCTGTGCTGGGGCCCCAGCTGTTTACACTGTACATTAATGATTTAGACGAGGGGATTAAATGTAGTATCTCCAAATTTGCGGATGACACTAAGTTGGGTAGCAATGTGAGCTGCGAGGAGGATGCTATAAGGCTGCAGAGTGACTTGGATAGGTTAGGTGAGTGGGCAAATGCATGGCAGATGAAGTATAATGTGGATAAATGTGAGGTTATCCACTTTGGTGGTAAAAACAGAGAGACAGACTATTATCTGAATGGTGACAGATTAGGAAAAGGGGAGGTGCAACGAAACCTGGGTGTCATGGTACATCAGTCATTGAAGGTTGGCATGCAGGTACAGCAGGTGGTTAAGAAAGCAAATGGCATGTTGGCCTTCATAGCGAGGGGATTTGAGTACAGGGGCAGGGAGGTGTTGCTACAGTTGTACAGGGCCTTGGTGAGGCCACACCTGGAGTATTGTGTACAGTTTTGGTCTCCTCACTTGAGGAAGGACATTCTTGCTATTGAGGAGTGCAGCGAAGGTTCACCAGACTGATTCCCGGGATGGCGGGAGAAAGACTAGATCAACTGGAGTTCAGAAGAATGAGAGGGGACCTCATAGAAATGTTTAAAATTCTGACGGGTTCAGACAGTTTAGATGCAGGAAGAATGTTCCCAATGTTGGGGAAGTCCAGAACCAGGGGTCACAGTCTAAGGATAAGGGGTAAGCCATTTAGGACCGAGATGAGGAGAAACTTCTTCACCCAGAGAGTGGTGAACCTGTGGAATTCTCTACCACAGAAAGTTGTTGAGGCCAATTCACTAAATATATTCAAAAAGGAGTTAGATGAAGTCCTTACTACTAGGGGGATCAAGGGGTATGGTGAGAAAGCAGGAATGGGGTACTGAAGTTGCATGTTCAGCCATGAACTAATTGAATGGCGGTGCAGGTTAGAAGGGCCGAATGGCCTACTCCTGCACCTATTTTCTATGTTTCTATGTTTCTAAGGTTAGAGAGATTTAACGCTACCATCTATTTCAGATCGCTCGTGGTAACGCCCAATTTTTAAAATGGGGACTAGTGCCTTTGGGAATGGGTGAAAAACCGACGGTCTGAAAACCCATTTTTACTGCCCATGCCGTAAATACCGCCCATTTTTGGGTGATCGGCACAAACGTATAAAATCTAGTCCATGGAGTGTTCAAGAAGGCTGGAATAGAAACTGTTATGTCTGTAATGCACTTATGAATGAGTCCACGAGGCAATGTGTTGTTCTCAAACTATAGTGACCTTGGTCCTTTATTCGTAACTGCAGAGTGAGGCACAAGCATGGTGGGCAACCTTTTATACTGGGCCCTGTGCACCTATGCAGGTGATCCTCAGGTCTCCCACCGCAGTGCCCTCTGGTGGACAGCCTCTGCCACAGGGGCAGGAAACCCTTGTCTCCACCAGTTGCACCCTCTAGTGGTGCCAGCATAGTATATACGCAGTGTAAACCTTATTAACAGTACATCAGCTAACAAGCCTCCATCTTATGCAACTATACAGTGACTACACAGCGAGTTTATCTATAGTCTGCATATATAACATCACTCTCACCCAAGTCCTTTGTGCCGACTACCTTTGCACTATGTGCTCTGGCTTAGCACTCCCCAGACTTAAGTGCCAATAGCCCTTGCACCTTGGCTGTGCTTTGGCTTGGCTCTCTCCCTGTCCTCCTTTGAGGGTTGCAGAATCTTCTACCTGCTCTCTACCGGTGTTGGGAACCTTGCTGTTCCAGGTCCCGTTTGGGGAAGTCGTTGATTCTGACCTTTCGCTCCCGGACATGGCCGAGGTAGCGACTGGATCTGGGGGCTGCACCGTCTCCACCCGGGTGGTGGGCAACGGCGGCCGACTGCGCGTATTGGCGCTGTTTTCATTTCTAGGTCTGGGATAGACCTGGGGCAGGGTATCAGGATCTGCGCCTTTACCCTGCCGAATTCGCTCGCTTGCTACTTTTGGGGACACTCTATTCCCGACATCTCGCAACAACATTTTGTTCTTTACATTAGGACTCGTACCGACATCTCGTAACAACATATTGTTCTTTACATTAGGAATAGTACCAACATCTCGCAACAACATTTTGTTCACAATCTTAATCGGTTCGTTACATTGATTGTCATGCATACAATGTCTCTTTAAGTTCAGTTGATTGCAGGTCTTCTTTAAGAGAACCCTGCTGGATTTACCCCAATCAAATCCTTCGTTAGATACCACGTGTTGGTCCCTCAGTGTTGTACCTCGTGATATGGTCGCGGCCATCTTTTTTTTCAGCCACGCTGCACCTCGCTGCAGCTGGGATGCTATCTTGCCTCTGTCCTCGAGGTCGACTGACTTGATCCTTCTCTCCCGCGATTCTGCCATAAAAGCTGGAAGAGTGCCTGTGAATTCGATCTTCCTTCCCACAAGTCCTGCCACTGGAGCCGGGTAGGTACCTTTCGGTCGTTCCGGTCGGATCATTGCCACGCAGTAGTGATGGACAGTCTGTGCCTCAGGTGCTGCGCTGATCTGTTCTCTGGTGCCTGGCCCAAGCGAAGGTGAGGTTTTGCTCTGCCTCTGAGCACGAGGGACATCGATTGCTGGAATGAAGAGGTCTTCCCATTTCCATTAGATCTTCCCCATCCACCTTCTTCTGAGTTGCGTTGGACCATCACTTGCAACAATCCACAAAGGTAGCTTGTGCACCACGCCATGATGGATTACACTTACATCCGCACTACCAAGGACTTAGATCAGCTCCCTGGTATAGGTGCGCAACTTTTCCTGTACTGGAACCAGCTCGGGTCGTTTTTCGTTCCATTGCCTCTCAAAGGCATCCTGGCTCATCACTGACTGGCTCGCTCCTGGGTCCACTTCCATGAAGACTGGAACGCAGTTTATCTCGACTTCCATCTTCACTGGAGGACAATCGGTGCTGCAGCTATACACTCCATACACTTCTTCTTGGGGCTGAACTGCCTCTCTGGCCATCTTATCATACTCCCCGCTGGATTCAAAGTCATCTACCGGCTCCTCTGCTAGATGGTGAGTCGTATTTCTTTTACACATATGCTGGAGGTGGCCCTTCGCGTTACAGGCTTTGCATACGTACTCAGCAAACCGACAATGGTGAGCCCTATGGTTTCCTCCACAACGCCAGCATGGTGCTACTCGATTAGCACCCCTCGGCGGACTCTGAGTTCTGCAACCCTGAGGACTGTGCTCTCTGCCCATGTTCTACAGTCTTGCCTGTGAAAGGCACCATTCTGTGTACAGTATTTGTCGGGTTTGAGTCCACAGGATGAATAATTTGCTTGGTGCTGCAGGTCGAGGTCATGAATGCCTGACTGATGCTGATGGCCTTCTGCAGGTTGACTGTGGTTTCGGCAGATAATAGGTTGTGAAGGAGGCCCTCGTGGCCAAGTCCCATAACGAAAATGTCTCGCAATGCTTCGTTGAGGTGCGTGCCAGAATCACACAGTACCGCAAGTCTCCTGAGGTCGGCAGCACATTTCGCAATCTCCTGGCCCTGGCCGTGAGGATGCTCTCTTTTGGTTTTAGTTGGTCGTGAATTAGTTCAGTCAACTCATCGTATGACTTATCCTTGGCCTTTGTGGGTGTCTGCAAGTCCCTGACGAGGCGATAGACCTCGGGCCCACAGTCAGCCTTGCGTTTCTCCGCCAATGTGTCTGTCAGGTCGTTTGCCATGAAATATTGCTGGAACCTTTCCATGAAGACATCCCAATCATCACCCTCTGCAAAGTGTTTTAGTGCCAAAGGTAGCCATAATCGCGTGAAAGTCCATATTCTCGTCGCCAGTTGTTATGCCTGTAATGCACTTATGACTGACTCCACAAGGCAATGTGTTGTAGTCAAACTGTAGTGACCTTGGTCCTTTATTCATAACTCAAGAGTGAGGCACAAGCATTGTGGGCAGCCTTTTATACTGGGCCCTGCACACCTATGCAGGTGATCCTCAGGTCTCCCACCGCAGTGTCCTCTGGTGGACAGCCTCTGCCACAGGGGCAGGAAACCCCGGTCTCCACCAGTTGCACCCTCTAGTGGTGCCAGCATAGTATATACACAGTGTAAATCTTATTGATAGTACATCAGGTAACAAGTCTCCATCTTATGGAACTATAAAGGAAAGCAGGAAAGGTGTACTGAAGGAATGATCAGTCATGATCTTATTGAATGGTGGTGCAGGCTCGAAGGGCCGAATGGCCTACTCCTGCACCTATTTTTGATGTTTCTATACAATGACTACACAGAGAGTATATCTATAGTCTGCATATATAACAGAAACGAAAGGAGGTGGTTTAGCCTTACATGTTTGGAAGACCTGGGAGTAGATGCTGTAATGCATGAAAATCTACCTTATTATCCAATTTCCCTGGGTGGTTTTGTATACTCAGGGAATGTTACATCAAATAGGAAGGAAAATAGATTATTCTATGAACAGATAAGAAGGATATGCAAAAAAACAGGAATGTTGTATAAATGGGTGACTTCAACTAACCTATTACAAACAGTTTCTGAGTTAATTAATGCAACAGATAATTATTTCATGATCTAGTGTTTCAAGAAACCCACAAGAAGTAGCTCATATCTTTACTTGGTAATGTTAAATAGCCCTGGTGGGAGAAGTCATGGCATCCTATGTGATGGAGCATGATTAAATTCAGTACCATTCAACGCTACACAGGTATGGAGGACATTTTTTTCATGACACTTCAGTTGAGTATCTATGGAACATATTTTAAGACATGTTGCTGAGTATGCAGTATAAATACATAGCGAGGATTAAAAAGTGCAAACTAAACAAGCAATGGATTGACATGGCAATCTAAAGTGAAATAAGAAAGAAAAATCAAACATCTACGAAGCCTGCAGGGAGAGGGGGGGGTGGAAGCCCACTGTGAGCAGAAGATAAGAGATTTCAGAAACATATTAAGAGTGGTCAAAGGGCCAAAAAGGAACCAGGCAATGAGCAGAGCTGCTGACACTAAGCATTACAAGAAATTCTTTTAGCATTACAACAGTAAGCATGCTGTCAGAGAAAAGATCATATTCGTAATGCATATTAATGGGGCTAAAACTGTGTCTTTTAATATGTTAATTGATATTTATACGGGGCAAAGGAAGATTCTCTCTCCACACAGTCTCCAAGGAGCAGGAGTGCACAGTTTTGTTTTGTCTATCAAGCTTGATCTATGACAGATTATGTTTGAATTCCACAACTGTTTCGAATGACAAGAGATTGTATTAATGCACTGCTTAAACCCAATGCATTGCTCACTCCAATGATGTTGATAAATCTTAAGCAACAACAAGATTTTGGGGGTGAAATTCAGCAGCACCCTAACTTTTTGGAAGGATAGCGCCCAGCGAGGTGGGGTGCAAAGTTGTGGAAAATTGGGCATTTTCCTCTCAGAAATGAAGGGAAACGGTATCTGAGGCGCTAATGGCCTCGGCGAGGCACTGCTGCAGTGCTATTACCAGAGCTCTACCCTATTTCAGGTGACTTTCATTCAGCAATCATCAGCTTCCTGCTCATTCCTGCTCATTCCAGCATTGACGGTGAGGGTGTGGCGTGTGTGGTCATACACCAACTGCACATTCAGTGAGTGGTAGCCTTTGCGGTTACGGAAGATCTCAGGATAAGATGGTTTTGGTGGATTTAGTAGTGCATCCTGTATCACTACTACCGCAACTACCATGCTTTACTGGTTTAACAGGACCTGTTCCATTAATAACCCCAGTTTCTGCGTCACACCACATCTGTTTTGGAGCAAGACAACTCGAGAATAGATATCGAAATTGACAGCATAGGGTACGACTCACATTGATGGGATATTAGGCCCAATATATCAGAACACCCTTAGGTTTGTATTATTTCACACGCTCTGGTAGTTCTCCAACTTGTAATGATAGTGTATTTGACATATGTACCCCGTGTAGGAAGACATTGATGCATAAGACAAATGTGTACTCATGTCTATGACTAACCAGCAGCAAAAAGAATGAATCGAGCACACCGAAGAGAAGATCCGAAGCAACATAGAGGAAACCCCAGGTGGGTAAAATCAGGAAAGATGGAAGAAACAAAGGATACCCCAAGTAGGGCAGAATTGGAACACCGGAGCAGTGACTTGAATTTGAGTAAGAAGTCAGAGGTTGCTCCTCCCCCTCAAAGGAATGGACTGTAAGAAAGGGGAAATCTTCATTTCTGAGTCTCCCTACTAACTAATGCCCAAGTGGAGAAAACATAAAGCAAATAACTTGGAAGTAGCCTGAGTAGTCAGAGCCTATTGTGAGAAGTCAATAAGAATATTTCCTCCTCAAAGTAGGGAATTGTAAGAAATCATGAATCCGAAGAAATTGAGAATTATAAAATAAATAATTTTATAAAAGAAGTACTTGTGTCAGCTCAGCAGGCACAGAGAGCTAAGGTCAGAGAGAGATAAACAGGTCTTCAAGGCCTAGCTATGGTGATAAGGAATTTTGCAAGAAGACTTAAAGATAAACATGCTGTTTCTTGAAAGGGCAACAAGACATTCAGACAGAGATAAGGAAAAAAATGACCTCAGAGGTATTCACTCCCCTGTAATTGGACCATGGAATGGGTAAAAATACTTAACACCAGGTATCCACCAGCCCATTGAACTAAGGTATAAAAATGGGCAATGGAGAGAGCAAAACAGCAGTTAAGGGCGACGGCTTCCTCAAGGTGGATCAATACTGACTACGGCCTAACACCTTGGTCAAGTTTAGCAGCTGGGGTGAATCGATGCTGGCTGACGGCCTGTCACCTTCAACAGCTCAAGGGATGACCCAACGGGAGATCTACCTAATCTACCACCATCCTGCCTCACCAGCAGTCCCTCCGTCCGGTCGTTCCATTCCATTCCAGGTCCGCAAATCGCTCCCATCTGTCACGGGTTGTGTGTCTACTATATATTTCTCAATCGCATGGAGTTTTTGTTTCAGCTTAAAACTGTAGCTCTGTAATAAAACACCTTACAACTCCTAACACTCTTTGGGTAATCTGTGTGTGACCTGTGATCCAAATCTTACAGCAGCATGCAGCAGATGACGATTAATAGGGACACCCACTCTGGTGAGTACTGGAGGACTCCTCTCGGGTGGTCAAGGCAGCGGAACTGTTGCTTGAGCACTCTGATGGTCTGCTCAATGATGTTCCTGGTGGCTGCATGGCTGTCATTGTACGAGAGCTGGGCAGGAGTGGTGGGGTTACGGAGGGGAGTCATGAGCCAGGTGGAGAGCGGATAGCCCTTGTCACCGAGCAGCCAGCCACAGGTTATGTTTTATTCATGGCTTTGAACTTCACTTTTTCATTGATTTAAGGAATTACAATATCCATTTTGCTTTGGTTTGAGACTTTTCTAATGATAGGAACATATTAACATAGGAGCATAGGAAGAGGAGTAGGTCATTCAGCTGCCTGAGCCTGTTGCACCATTCAATGAGATCATGGCTGATCTGTATCTTAACTTCATCCACCTATCTTGGTTCCGTAACCCTTAACACCCTTGCCTAACAAAAATCTATCAAATTCAGTTGTGACATTTTCAGTTTACCTCCAGTCTCAATAGCTTTTTGGGGAGTAAGTTACAGATTTGCACTACCCGTTGTGTGAAGAAGTCCTTCCTGACATTACCACTGAAGGTCCTAGCTCTAAGTTTAAGGTTATGCCCCCTTGTACTGTTTTGAGTACTGTTGAGGGGGATGACTCATCAGGGGAGGGCAGCAGCCGCCAAGTTCATGGCACCGTGGCTGGCTCTGCTGCACAGGAGGGCAAGAAAAAGAGTGGGACAGCAATAGTGATAGGGGATTCAATGGTGAGGGGAATAGATAGGCGTTTCTGCGGCCGCGACCGAGACTCCAGGATGGTATGTTGCCTCCCTGGTGCAAGGGTCAAGGATGTCTCGGAGCGGGTGCAGGACATTCTGAAATGGGAGGGAGAACAGCCAGTTGTCGTGGTGCACATTGGTACCAACGACATAGGTAAAAAAAGGGATGAGGTCCTACAAAACGAATTTAAGGAGCTAGGAGCTAAATTAAAAAGTAGGACCTCAAAAGTAGTAATCTCGGGATTGCTACCAGTGCCACGTGATAGTCAGAGTAGGAATCGCAGGATAGCGCAGATGAATACGTGGCTTGAGCAGTGGTGCAGCAGGGAGGGATTCAAATTCCTGGGGTATTGGGACCGGTTCTGGGGGAGGTGGGACCAGTACAAACCGGACGGTCTGCACCTGGGCAGGACCGGAACCAATGTCCTAGGGGGAGTGTTTGCTAGTGCTGTTGGGGAGGATTTAAACTAATATGGCAGGGGGATGGGAACCAATGCAGGGAGACAGAGGGAAACAAAAAGGAGGCAAAAGCAAAAGACAGAAAGGAGATGAGGAAAAGTGGAGGGCGGAGAAACCCAAGGCAAAGAACAAAAAGGGCCACTGTACAGCAACATTCTAAAAGGACAAAGGGTGTTAAAAAAAACAAACCTGAAGGCTTTGTGTCTTAATGCAAGGAGCATCCGCAATAAGGTGGATGAATTAATTGTGCAAATAGATGTTAATAAATATGATGTGATTGGGATTACGGAGACGTGGCTCCAGGATGATCAGGGCTGGGAACTCAACATTCAGGGGTATTCAACATTCAGGAAGGATAGAATAAAAGGAAAAGGAGGTGGGGTAGCATTGCTGGTTAAAGAGGAGATTAATGCAATAGTTAGGAAAGACATTAGCTTGGATGATGTGGAATCTATATGGGTAGAGCTGCAGAACACCAAAGGGCAAAAAACGTTAGTAGGAGTTGTGTACAGAACTCCAAACAGTAATAGGGATGTTGGGGAGGGCATCAAACAGGAAATTAGGGGTGCATGCAATAAAGGTGTAGCAGTTATAATGGGTGACTTTAATATGCACATAGATTGGGCTAGCCAAACTGGAAGCAATACGGTGGAGGAGGATTTCCTGGAGTGCATAAGGGATGGTTTTCTAGACCAATATGTTGAGGAACCAACTAGGGGGGAGGCCATCTTAGACTGGGTGTTGTGTAATGAGAGAGCATTAATTAGCAATCTCATTGTGCGAGGCCCCTTGGGGAAGAGTGACCATAATATGGTGGATTTCTGCATTAGGATGGAGAATGAAACAGTTAATTCAGAGACCATGGTCCAGAACTTAAAGAAGGGTAACTTTGAAGGTATGAGGCGTGAATTGGCTAGGATAGATTGGCGAATGATACTTAGGGGGTTGACTGTGGATGGGCAATGGCAGACATTTAGAGACCGCATGGATGAATTACAACAATTGTACATTCCTGTCTGGCGTAAAAATAAAAAAGGGAAGGTGGCTCAACCGTGGCTATCTAGGGAAATCAGGGATAGTATTAAAGCCAAGGAAGTGGCATACAAATTGGCCAGAAATAGCAGCGAACCTGGGGACTGGGAGAAATTTAGAACTCAGCAGAGGAGGACAAAGGGTTTGATTAGGGCAGGGAAAATGGAGTACGAGAAGAAGCTTGCAGGGAACATTAAGGTGGATTGCAAAAGTTTCTATAGGTATGTAAAGAGAAAAAGGTTAGTAAAGACAAACGTAGGTCCCCTGCAGTCAGAATCAGGGGAAGTCATAACGGGGAACAAAGAAATGGCAGACCAATTGAACAAGTACTTTGGTTCGGTATTCACTAAGGAGGATACAAACAACCTTCCGGATATAAAAGGGGTCAGAGGGTCTAGTAAGGAGGGGGAACTGAGGGAAATCTTTATTAGTCGGGAAATTGTGTTGGGGAAATTGATGGGATTGAAGGCCGATAAATCCCCAGGGCCTGATGGACTGCATCCCAGAGTACTTAAGGAGGTGGCCTTGGAAATAGCGGATGCATTGACAGTCATTTTCCAACATTCCATTGACTCTGGATCAGTTCCTATGGAGTGGAGGGTAACCAATGTAACCCCACTTTTTAAAAAAGGAGGGAGAGAGAAAACAGGGAATTATAGACCGGTCAGTCTGCCCTCAGTAGTGGGTAAAATGATGGAATCAATTATTAAGGATGTCATAGCAGTGCATCTGGAAAATGGTGACATGATAGGTCCAAGTCAGCATGGATTTGTGAAAGGGAAATCATGCTTGACAAATCTTCTGGAATTTTTTGAGGATGTTTCCAGTAAAGTGGACAAAGGAGAACCAGTTGATGTGGTATATTTGGACTTTCAGAAGGCTTTCGACAAGGTCCCACACAAGAGATTAATGTGCAAAGTCAAAGCACATGGGATTGGGGGTAGTGTGCTGACGTGGATTGAGAACTGGTTGTCAGACAGGAAGCAAAGAGTAGGAGTAAACAGGTACTTTTCAGAATGGCAGGCAGTGACTAGTGGGGTGCCGCAAGGTTCTGTGCTGGGGCCCCAGCTGTTTACATTGTACATTAATGATTTAGACGAGGGGATTAAATGCAGTATCTCCAAATTTGCGGATGACACTAAGTTGGGTGGCAGTGTGAGATGCGAGGAGGATGCTATTAGGCTGCAGAGTGACTTGGATAGGTTAGGTGAGTGGGCAAATGCATGGCAGATGAAGTATAATGTGGATAAATGTGAGGTTATCCACTTTGGTGGTAAAAACAGAGAGACAGACTATTATCTGAATGGTGACAGATTAGGAAAAGGGAAGGTGCAACGAGACCTGGGTGTCATGGTACATCAGTCATTGAAGGTTAGCATGCAGGTACAGCAGGCGGTTAAGAAAGCAAATGGCATGTTGGCCTTCATAGCGAGGGGATTTGAATACAGGGGCAGGGAGGTGTTGCTACAGTTGTACAGGGCCTTGGTGAGGCCACACCTGGAGTATTGTGTACAGTTTTGGTCTCCTAACTTGAGGAAGGACATTCTTGCTATTGAGGGAGTGCAGCGAAGATTCACCAGACTGATTCCCGGGATGGCGGGACTGACCTATCAAGAAAGACTGGATCAACTGGGCTTGTATTCACTGGAGTTCAGAAGAATGAGAGGGGACCTTATAGAAACGTTTAAAATTCTGACGGGTTTAGACAGGTTAGATGCAGGAAGAATGTTCCCAATGTTGGGGAAGTCCAGAACCAGAGGTCACAGTCTAAGGATAAGGGGTAAGCCATTTAGGACCGAGATGAGGAGAAACTTCTTCACCCAGAGAGTGGTGAACCTGTGGAATTCTCTACCACAGAAAGTAGTTGAGGCCAATTCACTAAATATATTCAAAAGGGAGTTAGATGAAGTCCTTACTACTCGGGGGATCAAGGGTTATGGCGAAAAAGCAGGAAGGGGGTACTGAAGTTTCATGTTCAGCCATGAACTCATTGAATGGCGGTGCAGGCTAGAAGGGCTGAATGGCCTGCTCCTGCACCTATTTTCTATGTTTCTATGTTTCTATGTACTGGACTCTCTCACCAGAGGAAATAGTTTCTCTCTATCTACCCTATCAACTCCTTTAATCCTTTTAGCACCTCAATTAGATCACCCCCTAATCTTCTATACTCAAGGAAATACAAGCCGAGTCTATGCAACCAGTCCTCATAATTTAATGCTTTGAGCCCTGGTATCATTCTGGTGAATCTGCATTGCACCCCCTCCAGAGCCAGACCCTTCCCGAGGGGCGATGCCCAGAACTGAAGATAGTACTCTAAATGGGGGATAACCAGAGCTCTAACATAACATCCACCCCTTTATATTCCTGCCCCTGTGATGCAATACTTAATAAGGTGTTCCATTCCATTCTGCCCACCACTAAGCTCTGGAATTCCCTCCCTGACTCTGTTCGTGTCATCACCTTTCTCTCCTTTAAGGCCCTGTTTAAAAAAAAAAACTACCTCTTTGGCTAAGCTTTCAGTCAGCCTTCCGAATGTCTCCTTCTTTGCCTCGGCATCACATTTGTTTTCTGATTATGCTTCTTGGAAGCGCCTTGAGATGTTATCCCTTTAAAAGCGCTATATATTTGCAAGCTGCTGTTGTGCTGGGTTAGTTTGTACTGGTCACTTAAGCTCCTCCAAGCACAAATCAATCTAAAACCAAAACTGTGATGGTCTCCATACAACCTACAGTGCAGCGGTAGGTCAGAGTGCAAAGGTAAGTATTGTGTTCCTAACACAGATGAGGCTGCACACAGGGAGGTTAAAGTAACAGTGACCTCAGTCTTTATTAAGACACTCCAGAGTGAGGAACAGGCGTTAGGGGCCGGCTTCTATACAGTGCTCCCAAGGGATGCTGGGATCCCTTGGGACTTCAGGAGATGAGCTCCCTGGTGGAAGAACATGGGAAGCGTGCTTTACAGATACACAACATCACTTCCCCCCCCCCCCCAAGTCAAAGTGAAAACTATTTACAAGGTGAGGTGGTCGGGAGCCTTTCTTTCTCTGGTGGATCGTCTCGGTACAAATGTCTGTTCTGGTGTGTTGGCTGTGCCCTCGCTGGGCTGGCATGTTGTTGGCTCTGCAGGGCTGCTAGGTGAGCCTGGCCTTGCTGGGCTGTTGGGCGTGATGGGTTTGATTTCCTGATCCAGCGTGGTGTCGTTGATCCTTTGGGTGTGTGTTGTGGGCTCGAAAAAGGTGGTGTCTGCTGTGGGTTGTTCAGGGCAGTCTGTGAACCGCAGCCTCGTTTGGTCCAGGTGCTTTCTGCAAATTTGTCCATTGTCTAGTTTGACTACAAACACCCTATTTCCTTCTTTAGCTATCACCGTGCCCGCGATCCACTTGGGACCATGTCCATAGTTTAGCACATACACAGGGTCATTCAGATCAATTTCCTGTGACACAGTGGTGCGACCATCGTTTACATTTTGTTGCTGCCGCCTGCTCTCTACCTGATCATGCAGGTTGGGGTGAACCAGCGAGAGTCTGGTTTTAAGTGTCCTTTTCATGAGTAGCTCAGCCAGGAGCACCCCTCTGAGCGAGTGGGGTCTCGTGCGGTAGCTGAGCAGTAATTGGGACAGGCGGGTTTGGAGTGAGCTTTCTGTGACTCATTTAAGGCTCTGTTTGATGGTTTGTGCTGCCCGCTCTGCCTGCCCATTGGAGGCTGGTTTAAACGGGGCCGAGGTGACATCTTTGATCCCATTGCGAGCCATGAATTCTTTAAATTCGGCACTGGTGAAACATGGCCCGTTGTCACTGACCAGTATGTCAGGCAGGCCGTGGGTGGCAAACATGGCCCTCAGGCTTTCAATGGTGGCGGTGGCGGTGCTTCCTGACATTATTTCACATTCAATCCATTTTGAAAAAGCATCCACTACCACCAGGAACATTTTACCGAGAAACGGGCCCGCATAGTCGACATGGATCCTCGACCATGGTTTGGAGGGCCAGGACCACAAACTTAGTGATGCCTCTCTGGGCGCGTTGCTCAACTGAGCACTTACGCTGCATTGCCGTACACATGACTCGAAGTCAGAGTCGATACCGGGCCATCACACGTGGGATCTGTCTATTGCTTTCATCATTACTATACCCGGGTGTGTGCTGTGGAGATCTGAGATGAACGTCTCCCTGCCCTTTTTGGATAGCACTACGTGGTTACCCCATAACAGGCAGTCTGCCTGAATGGACAGCTCATCCTTTCGCCACTGGAACAGCTTGATTGGCTCTTGCATTTCAACGGGGATGCTGGCCCAGCTCCCATGCAGTACACAGTTTTTTTACTAGGGACAGCAGAGGATCTTGGCTGGTCCAAGTCCGAATCTGGTGGGCCATGACAGGTGATTTATCATTTTCAAACACTTCCATGACCATCAACAAGACTGCGAGCTGCGCCACCATCAACAAGCTTGTAGGCTGCGCCATTTCCACCCCCGTGGTGGGCAATGGTAGCTGACTGAGAGCATCCGCACAGTTCTCGGTGCCTGGCCTGTGGCGGATGGTATAGTTATACGATAGCGCGCGTGCCCACCTTTGTATGTGGGCTGAGGCATTAGTATTTATCCCCTTGTTTTCAGTGAACAGGGGTGTGAGGGGCTGGTGATCGGTTTCCAGCTCAAATTTGAGGCCAAATAGGTACTGATGCATTTTCTTTACCCCGAACACACACGCTAATGCCTCTTTCTCAATCATGCTGTAGACCCTCTCAGCCTTAGACAAGCTCCTGGAAGCATAGGCGACAGGTTGCAACTTCCCCGCAACGTTAGCTTGTTGTAATACACACCCGACTCAGTGCGACGACGCGTCACATGCTAGCACAAGTCTTTTACATGGGTTATACAATAAAAGCAGCTTGTTTGAGCATAAAATGTTTCTGGCTTTCTCAAAAGCACATGTCGGGGCTCTAAAAGGGTGCTTAACCAGAGTAGGAAGTTAACAAAATAGTTGAGGAGTCCCAGGAACGACCGCAGCTCCATGACGTTCTGTGGCCTGGGCGCGTTCCTGATAGCCTCTGTCTTGGCGTCTGTGGGCTGAATGCCATCCGCCGCGATCTTTCTCCCCAAAAACTCCACTTCTGTTGCCATGAAGAGGCATTTTGACCGCTTCAGCCGCAACCCTACGTGATCCAGTCACTGGAGGACCTCCTCCAGGTTTTGTAGGTGCTCGACGGTGTCCTGACCCGTGATCAATATGTCATCCTGAAAGACCACTGTGTGTGGTTCTGACTTGAGTAGGCTCTCCATGTTTCTTTGGAAGATTGCTGCAGCCGACCAAATTCCAAACGGGCATCTGTTGTAGATGAACAGTCCCTTGTGTGTGTTGATGCAGGTGAGGCCCTTCGAAGACTCCTCCAGCTCCTGCGTCATGTAGGCCGAAGTCAGGTCGAGCTTGGTGAATGTCTTGCCTCCTGCCAGCGTCGCAAATAGGTCGTCTGCCTTAGGTAGCGGGTATTGGTCCTGCAGCAAATTACGATTAATAGTTACTTTATAATCGCCGCAAATCATGACAGTGCCATCACTTTTGAGTACTGGAACAATTGGGCTGGTCCACTCGCTGAATTCCACTGGGGAGATGATGTCCAGCTCGATTTCCACTCTCTCCCTCATCATGTGAGGTACCGCTCGTGCCTTGTGATGAATGGGTCATGCCTCTGGGACCAAGTGAATCTGCACCTTCGCCCCGGAAAAGTTTCCAATGCCTGGCTCAAAAAGGGAAGGAAATTTGTTGCTGGGTACATGAGGCCTCATCGACATGTAATAGTGCTCGGATGTCATCCCAGTTCCAGCGGATTTTGCCCAGCTTGCTCCTTCCAAGCAGTGTGGGGCCATCGCCCGGGACAATCCAGAGTGGCAGTTCGTGCACCATGCCCTCGTAAGTGACCTTGACCATGGTGCTGCCAAGGACAGTGATAAGCTCTTTGGTGTACGTTCTCAGTTTCATTTGGATGGGGCTTAGGGCTGGTCTGAATGCCTTGTTGCACCACACACTCTCAAACATCTTTTTACTCATGATGGATTGGCTAACGCCATGACTACGGATAAGTCATTCAATTTTACGTTTAGCATTATAGGTAGACATTTTGTCAAAAATGTGTGCACCTCGTGCACTTCAGCATCTGCCTCCTCTCTCTGAGGCTCGAAATTGCTTTGATCCACCATGGACCGATCTTCCTCTGCCACGTGGTGGTTAGCAGGTTTTGCAGAGCTTGCAGCTTGTTGGAGGTGCCCCATTGTTCCACAGCTCTTGCAAATATACCCTTTGAAGCGGCATGAATAGGCTGAATGGAAGCCTCCACAATGCCAACAAGGTGTGAATTGCCTTGCATTCATCCTTTGTTGGGGACTCTGAGTCATCTGGGTCACCTGAGGCCTGTTGGCAGTTGCAGACTCGTGGGTTCTGCCCTGTACATTTCTGCTCGCAAACAAAGTTCCAGTTAATTTATGAACATTGCTAGCACTTGTGTGCTGAAAGATTTGTTTGGTGTTATCACTGGTGGATATAAATGCCTGTGCTATCGCAATGGCCTTACTGAGGGTCGGTGTCTCTACAGTCAAAAGTTTTTGTAGGATGGTCTAGTGACCAATGACCAGTACAAAAAAGTCTCTGAGCATCTGCTCCAGGTAGCCATCAAACTCACATTGTCCTGCAAGTCGCCTTAGCTCGGCGACGTAGCTCGCCACTTCCTGACCTTCAGATCGCTGGCACGTGTAGAACCGATACCTCGCCATCAGCACGCTCTCCCTCGGGTTAGGATGCTCCCGAACCAGTGTACACAGCTCCTCATATGACATATCTGTGGGTTTCACCGGAGCCAGAAGATTCTTCATGAGGCTGTAGGTTGGTGCCCCGCAGACAGTGAGGAGGACCGCTCTCCTTTTTGCAGTGCTTCCTTCTCCGTCCAGCTCATTGGCTACAAAATACTGGTCTAGCCGTTCAACATAGGCTTCCCAGTCCTCACCCTCCGAGAACTTCTCCAGGAACCCCACATTTTGCTGCATCTTTGCGTTGGATTCGTATTCTCATCACCAGTTATTATGTTCCTAACACAGATGAGGCTGCACACAGGGAGGTTAAAGTAACAGTGACCTCAGTCTTTAATAAGACAGTCCAGAGTGAGGAACAGGCCTGAGCGGCCGGCTTATATACAGTGCTCCCAAGGGATGCTGGGATGCCTTGGACTTCAGGGGAAGCACTCCCTGTTGGCGGAACATGGGAGTGCATGCTTTACAGATACACAACAGTAAGAGTTTGGTAAGTGGGAGAACTTTAATGGTAATCCCTTTTAAACCATTTCAAGGTTAGTGTAAATTACTAGTGACAATTTCTAGTAGCTTCTAAAGGTAAAATAAGATTACAAGTTTAAGTAAAACTGCAATATTAAACAGATAGGATTCTTGTAGGTTTAAGCAGAGACAAACAAGCAAGCTAGCTTAGTTAATTGGACAGCTAGTTAAAACTGGTTCCCGAAACAGGCCAGTGATGAGTCAACTAGGAACAGTATAAAAAGAGGGGGCTTGTTGCAGTCTTGCTTGGAGTGCAGCGGCAGGTCAGAGTGCAAAGGTAAGAGTTTGGTAAGTGGGAGAGTTTGGGCAAGTGAGAGCAGGAGATGTTGCTTTGTCTTGTTTTCCCCACCAGTGTTGACTCTCCGATCTGGGAGGAAAAGAAAATGAAGTGTGATGTCACAACAAGAGGTTTGGGGACATTGGCGCAGCCTATAAAGGCCCAGCTGCAGTTGAGAGGTGGTGGTAGTCAGAGAGGCGGAAGTTCAGGGATGTCGGAGCAGCCTATAAAGGCCAGCTGGTGCAGCTGCAGCAGGGAGAGAAGGCAAAAAGAAGTAGAAAGAAATTGAAAGGTGACATCACAGACAAGGGGGTAAGTGATTGGTTGGTGATTGGTGATTAGTTTTTCTTTTTCTTTTCTTTATCAGCATTATTGTTGCCAAATTAAGTTAATCTAGGGGTTAAGTCATGGCAGGAGAGCTCGGACATGTGTTATGCTCCTCCTGTACTATGTGGGAAGTCAGTGACGCTTCCAATGTCGCAGACGACTACATCTGCGGGAAGTTTAACCGGCTGCAGCTCCTGACAGGCTGCATTTCAGTACTGGAGCTGTAGGTGGATTCACTCTGGAGCATCCACGATGCTGAGAACGACGTGAATAGCACGTTTTGTGAGTTGGTCTTACCGCAGATAAAGGTTACACAGCCAGATAGGGGATGGGTGACCAACAGGAAGAGCAGTGGAAGTAAGGTAGTGCAGGGGTTCTCTGCGGTCATCCCCCTGCAAAACAGATACACTGCTTTGGGTACTGTTGAGGGGAATGACTCATCAGAGGAGAGCAGCAGCAGCCAAGTACATGGCACAGGAGGGCAAGAAAAAGAGTGGGAGAGCTATACTGGTAGTGGATTCTATTGTAAGGGGAATAGATAGATGTTTCTGCGGCCGCAACCGAGACTCCAGGATGGTATGTTGCCTCCCTGGTGCAAGGGTCAAGGATGTCTCGGAGCAGGTGCAGGACATTTTGAAGGGGGAGGGTAAACAGCCAGTTGTCATGGTGCACATAAGTATGAAAAATATAGGTAAAAAATGGGATGAGGTCCTACAAGATGAATGTAGGGAGCTAGGAGCTAAATTAAAAAGTAGGACCTCAAAAGTAGTAATCTCAGGATTGCTACCAGTGTCACGTGCTATTTAGAGTAGGAATCGCAGGATAGCTCAGATGAATATGTGGCTTGAGGAGTGGTGCAGAAGGGAGGGATTCAAATTCCTGGGATATTTGAACCAGTTCTGAGGGAGGTGGGACCTGTACAAACCGGACGGTCTGCATCTGGGCAGAACCGGAACCAATGTCCTAGGGGGAGTGTTTGCTAGTGCTGTTGGGGAGGGGTTAAACTAATATGGAGATGGGAACCTATGCAGGGAGACAGGGGGAAGTAGAATGGGGGCAGAAGCAAAAGATGGAAAGAAGAAAAGTAAAAGTGGAGGGCAAAGAAACCCAAGGCAAAAAGCAAAAAGGGCCACATTACAGCAAAATCCTAAAAGGGCAAAGGGTGTTAAAAAGACAAGCCTGAAGGCTCTGTGCCTCAATGCGAGGAGTATTCGGAATAAGGTGGATGAATTAACTGCGCAGATAGCAGTTAACGGATATGATGTAATTGGCATCACGGAGACATGGCTCCAGGGTGACCAAGGCTGGGAACTCAACATCCAGGGGTATTCAACATTTAGGAAGGATAGACAGAAAGGAAAAGGAGGTGGGGTTGCGTTGCTGGTTAAAGAGGAAATTAATGCAATAGTAAGGAAGGACATTAGCTTGGATGATGTGGAATCTGTATGGGTGGAGCTACGGAATACCAAAGGGCAGAAAATGCTCGTGGGAGTTGTGTACAGACCACCAAACAGTAGTAATGAGGATGGGGACAGCATCAAACAAGAAATTAGATATGCGTGCAATAAAGGTACAGCAGTTATCATGGGCGACTTTAATTTACATATTGACTGGGCTAACCAAACTGGTAGCAATGTGGTGGAGGAGGATTTCCTGGAGTGTATTAGTGATGGCTTTCTAGACCAATATGTTGAGGAACCTACTAGAGAGCTGGCCATCATAGACTGGGTGTTGTGTAATGAGAGAGGACTAATTAGCAATCTTGTTGTGGGAAGCCCCTTGGGGAAGAGTGACCATAATATGGTAGAATTCTTTATTAAGATGGAGAGTGACACAGTTAATTCAGAGACTAGAGTCCTGAACTTGGGGAAAGGTAACTTCGATGGTATGAGAGGTGAATTGGCTAGAATAGACTGGCGAGTGATACTTAAAGGGTTGACAGTGGATAGACAATGGCAAACATTTAAAGATCACATGGATGAACTTCAACAATTGTACATCTCTGTTTGGAGTAAAAATAAAACGGGAAGGTGGCTCAACCGTGGCTAACAAGGGAAATTAAGGATAGTGTTAAATCCAAGGAAGAGGCACATCAATTGGCCAGAAAAAGCAGCAAACCTGAGGACTGGGAGAATTTTGTAATACAGCAGAGGAGGACAAAGGGTTTAATTAGGAGGGGGAAAATAGAGTATGACAGGAAGCTTGCTGGGAACATAAAAACTGACTGCACAAGCTTCTATAGATATGTGAAGAGCTAAAGATAAGTGAAAACAAACGTAGATCCCTTGCAGTCTGATTCAGGTGAATTTATAATGGGGAACGAAGAAATGGCGGACCAGTTCAACAAATACTTTGGTTCTGTTTTCACGAAGGAAGACATAACTAACCTTCCAGAAATACTCAGGGACCGAGTGTCTAGTGAGAAGGAGGAACTGAAGGATATCCTTATAAAGCAGGAAATTGTGTTCGGAAAATTGATGGCATTGAAGGCCGATAAATCCCCGGGGCCTGATAGTCTGCATTCCAGAGTACTTAAGGAAGTGGCCATAGAAATAGTGAATGCATTGGTGATCATTTCCAACAGTCTATTGACTCTGGATCAGTTCCTATAGACTGGAGGGTAGCTAATGTATCCCCAATTTTTAAAAAAGGAGGGAGAGAGAAAACGGGTAATTATAGACCGGTTAGCCTGACCTCAGTAGTGGGAAAATGTTGGAATCAATGATTAAAGATGAAATAGCAGCGCATTTGGAAAGCAGTGACAGGATCGGTCCAAGTCAGCATGGATTGATGAAAGGGAAATCATGCTTGACAAACCTTCTGGAATTTGTTGAGGATGTAACTAGTAGAGTGGACAAGGGAGAACCAGTGGATGTGGTGCATTTGGACTTTCAAAAGGCTTTTGACAAGGTCCCACACAAGAGATTGGTGTCAATATCAAAGCACATGATATTGGGGTTAATGTACTGACGTGGATAGAGAACTGGTCGGCAGACAGGAAGCAGAGAGTCAGGATAAACGGGTCCTTTTCAGAATGGCAGGCAGTGACTAGTGGAGTGCCGCAGGGCTCAGTGCTGGGACCCCAGCTCTTTACAATATATATTAATGATTTGGATGAAGGAATTGAGTGTAATGTCTCCAAGTTTGCAGATGACACTAAACTGAGTGGCGGTGTGAGCTGTGAGGAGAACGCTAAAAGGCTGCAGGGTGATTTGGACAGGTTAGGTGAGTGGGCAAATGCATGGCAGATGAAGTATAATGTGGATAAATGTGAGGTTATCCAGTTTGGGGGAGAAACACGAAGGCAGAATATTATCTGAATGGCAGCAGATTAGGAAAGGGGGAGGTGCAACGAGACCTGGGTGTCATGGTTCATCAGTCATTGAAAGTTGGCATGCAGGTATAGCAGACGGTGAAGAAGGCAAATGGTATGTTGGCCTTCATAACTAGGAGATTTGAATATAGGAGCAGGGAGGTCTTGCTGCAGTTGTACAGGGCCTTGGTGAGGCCTCACCTGGAATATTGTGTTCAGTTTTGGTCTCCTAATCTGAGGAAGGACGTTCTTGCTATTGAGGGAGTGCAGCGAAGGCTCACCAGACTGATTCCCGGGATGGCAGGACTGACATATGAGGAGAGACTGGATCAACTGGGCCTTTATACACTGGAGTTTAGAAGGATGAGAGGGGATCTCATAGAAACTTATCAGATTTTGATGGGACTAGACAGGTTAGATGCGGGAAGAATGTTACCGATGATGGGGAAGTCCAGAACCAGGGGATACCGTCTTAGGAAAAGGGGTAGGCCATTTAGGTCTGAGATGAGGAGAAACTTCTTCACTCAGAGAGTTGTTAACCTGTGGAATTCCCTGCCGCAGAGAGTTGTTGATGCCAGTTCATTGGATATATTCAAGAGGGAGTTAGATATGGCCCTTACGGCTACAGGGATCAAGGGGTACGGAGAGAAAGCAGGAAAGGGGTACTGAGGGAATGATCAGCCATGATCTTATTGAATGGTGATGCAGGCTCGAAGGGCCGAATGGCCTACTCCTGCACCTATTTTCTATGTTTCTATGTTTACAGCAGGAAGCATCGGATAGCATCAGGTATGTGGAAGGGGAATGTGGCTGCATAAGCTGAAGATGAGGCTAGTGCAATACTCATAAGAACATAAGAACATAAGAAATAGGAGTAGGTCTTTTGGCCCCTCGAGCCTGCTCCGCCATTCAATAAGATCATGGCTGATCTGATCATGGGCTCAGCTCCACTTTCCTGCCCGCTCCCCATAACCCTTTATTCCCTTATCGCTGAAAAATCTGTCTATCTCCGACTTAAATATATTCAATGACCCAGCCTCTACAGTTCTCTGGGAGGCCGATTTACAACGCTCTGAGAAGAAATTCCTCCTCATCTCAGTTTTAAATGGGTGGCCCCTTATTCTAAAACTCTGCCCCCTAGTTTTAGACACCCCCATTAGTGGAAACATCCTATCTGTATCTACCTTGTCGAGCCCCCTCATTATCTTACATGTCTCAATAAGATCACCTCTCATTCTGAACTCCAATGAGTACAGGGCTAACCTGCTCAACCTTTCTCCAAAAGTCAATCCACTCATCTCTGGAATCAACCGAGCGAACCTTTTCTGAATAGCCTCCAATGCAAGTATATCCTTCCTTAAATAAGGAGACTAAAACTGTATGCAGTACTCTAGGTGTGGCCTCACCAATACCCTGTACAGTTGTAGCAGGACTCCTCTGCTTTTATACTCTATCCCCCTTGAAGTAAGGGGGAACATTCTATTTGCCTTCCTGATTATTTACTGTACCTGCATACTAACATTTTGTGTTTCATGCACAAGGACCCCAGGTCCCTCTGTAATGCAGCATTTTGTAATTTTTCTCCATTCAAATAATAATTTGCTTTTTTATTTTATCTGCCAAAGTAGATAACATCACACTTTCCTACATTATACTCCATCTGCCAAATTTTTGCCCACACACTTAGCCTGTCTATATCCCTTTGCAGATTTTTTGTATCCTCCTCACAACTTGCTTTCCCACTCATCTTTGTATCATCAGCAAACTTGGCTACAATACACTCAGTCCCTTCATCCAAATCATTAATATAGTTTGTAAATAGTTGAGGCCCCAGTATTGATCCCTGTGGCACCACACGCGTCACTGTTTGCCAACCGGAAAATTATTTGTTTATCCCGGCTCTCTGTTTTCTGTTAGTTAGCCAATCTTCTATCCATGTTAATATATTACCCCCAACCCCATTAACTTTCATTACATAAAAATCCTTTCTTTGGATTGATCATCTAGCTCTGGTAAACAAGTAGATGTTTTCTCATCCTGCCGGGATCAGCCCTGCGTGGTGTGCCGACAGTTCTTTGTGCCTGCGGAGGGACAAGTCCGGGCACATTTTTTGGCCCCGCAGCATGGTAGACTTTCCTCCTGTCGCAGGCCTGCTCCCTCTGACAGGGTATTGCACTGAGAATGGGGGTGGGGCAAGGGGGAGGCCGGTGGGGGGGGGTGGGGAGGTGGGGACGAAGGGCAGAAACAGGAGTTCGGCTGGTCTGCAGCTGGTCACTGACATTGGAGACTTCTGGAAAATGGCTCCAAAGCCCAGAGATCATGCTAAAGGCAGAAAAAATAAATAATAGAAATATAGAAACATAGAAATTAGGTGCAGGAGCAGGCCATTCAGCCCTTCGAGCCTGCACTGCCATTCAATAAGATCATGGCTGATTATTCAACCTCAGTACCCCTTTCCTGCTTTCTCTCTATACCCCTTTATCCCTTTGGCCGTCAGGGCCATATCGAACTCAATTTTGAATATATCTAATGAACTGGCCTCAACAACTTTCAGCGGTAGAGAATTCCACAGGTTAACCATTCTCTGAGTGAAGAAGTTTCTCCTCATCTGGGTCCTAAATGGCTTACCCCTTATGCTTAGACTGTGACCCCTGGTTCTGGAACTCCCCAGCAACAGGAACATTCTTCCTGCCTCTAACCTGTCCAATCCCGTCAGAATTTTATATGTTTCTATGAGATCCCCTTTCATTCTTCTAAACTCCAGTGGATTCAAGCCCAGTTGATCCAGTCTCTCCTCATATGTCAGTCCTGCCATCCCAGGAATCAATCTGGTGAACCTTCGCTGTACTCCCTCAATAGCAAGAACGTCCTTCCTCAGATTAGGAGACCAAAACTGAACACAATATTCCAGGTGAAGCCTCACCAAGGCCCTGTACAACTGCAGTAAGACCTCCCTGCTCCTATACTCAAATCCTCTAGCTATGAAGGCCAACATACCATTTGCCTTCTTCACCGCCTGCTGTACCTGCATGCCAACTTTCAATGACTGATGTACCATGACACCCAGGCAATAACTTGCCTGCAACCAGCATCTGCCATTGGGGCTCTTTTGGGACCCTTGCAGACACTCCGTCCTTCAGAGGATCCTGACACAAGCCTCACTGCCAACCTTTTGTGTTTAGACACATAGGAAAATGAGGAGGGAGGACAGGGATTTCCCCCCTCCCATCTCACTTTAATATTAAAGCTAGGCCCCGTGCCGCCTAGTAAATCTGTGCCATCTCCCCACCCCGCCCCCCCCCCCACCCCCCACCCGCCCCAGCCGTAGTAATCCTGAGGCAGTGTTGTGGGGACTGAGACTTGACATAGGGCTCCATTTCCTCTTCATTGCTTCTGGAAGAAAGACATGTCCCCACCCACATTTTTTTCTCAGCAGCATACCGTGGAGTTTTATGCAATCAAAAACCTGAGAGGAATTTACAAAATCAATCAGGCAGAAGACGTACTTCAAAACCAGATTCTCATTCAAGAAAATGACAGTGACAAACAAAACAAAGTGGCTGTCGTGTGGCCCTGCTACTGTTTGCCAACTTGGCGGGTGTGGTAGTGTCCCAGTCTGAGCGGCAGTGTAACACTCTACATGACCAGTCACGCATCTCACTGCAGTAGACACAGGAGCGGGATTTTCTGATTGGGTGTGAGCCCGGCCAAAATTAGGGTGGTGTGGGATTTACAGCTGCCTGATATGTTTACTGCTGACATACTTTTGGGGGCCAGCCTCATTATAGTATTATGAGTAGGCCCCAGGTGCCCGAAATGCCTCTGACTACGTGCTCCCAGTTTGGAGTTAAGGCAGGGTGTGGTTTAAAGGGGCGAGCAGCATGTTGATTTTAATTGACGGTGCACAGCATTGAAGGCAGAATGAGCTGAGGTGCTCAACATTCACCCGCTGGTACTCACACACTGGAATATACACATCTTTACTAGACATCGGCAAGGTTTACTGATGGGCATGTAGCAGTGCTGCTCAAAGAAGCACAGCAGAGGAGAGCATCCTTTGTGGCACAGACAGATGCAGTCCCCCCCCCAGGAGAACTGATCCAAAGCTGGGAGAAGATCACCACATCCATTGCTGCTAACGCTAGTGTCATGTATTCTCTATAACATCACAACACACAGACTTTACAAAATGGCTCTTAACATAGGAACTTTTCAGGTGACCTGTCACCTGATACATTTATTGTATTTACAGTAATGGCTGCATTACCACAGTTGTCCATTAGGTGCAGCAATAGTCCACTGGGTGGAGCTATATATTACGCTTCTCCCTCCTTAATGAAGAAGTAATTATAACAAAATAATCATCATACATAACTTGCATGGTTATACATAACAAAAGATATGGACTTATCTTGCCATATTTACAAATCAAACTTACCCAATTATTTTCTGTTTTGAAGAGGATACCTTCGCTCTCGAACAGAACTTTCCAAACATGGTGTCGAACTTAGACTCATTCTAGGCTGAGCCTGAAGAAAGTTTTCCTCCAAGGGACACCCTTGATTTACATTTGAACTCTCTACAACTTCAGACGGTTTGTCTGCCTGACTCGGACTCAGACTTGAGTTCTGACTTTCTCTTGGACTTGTTTCTAATACATTTGATGTAGGATATGATACTGGTACTCTACTTGTAACAAAACTATCTGATGAGACAAGATACTTTCAACTTCTTCTACATCTGTAGACAAAATATGATCAGTATGAACAAACCTAACCTGTCCACGATCAAACACCTTGACCAAATATGTGCGAGAAACACATATCTTCACTACTCTTCCTGGTAATCACTTTAACCATTTATGTTGATGGCTCTTCACTCAAACCTTCCAATTTAATTTCACATTTCTGTCTCTTACGCTACCTCTGTCATGATTCTCTTTCTGTCTTAATTGTTTCTCTTCTACTGATTATGCCAAGTTTTTCTTTAACAACAAGAACCTGGTTCATGGCTGTCGTTTGAGAAACAACTCTGCTGGTGTTCTACCAATAATTTTATGACGAGTAATACGATAAGTAATTAGAAAATTTGTCAATTTGTGATTCAACAACAACTGCCGTTTCCTTGGATTTGGATCCAACATTTGTTTGATGAGGGCATGTTTTACAATTTGTACAGTGCGTTCTGCTGTACCATTTGAAGCAGGGTGGTACAGTGGAACCTTGGTATGTTTTTGCTCGTGAACTGTGTAAATTTTTCCGAACAAAGGGCTCAATTTTCCCTGGTCATTTGCGCTGTTTTTTTGGGTGCGTGCCTTTTTATTTGGCATATTTATATTTTTTTCCAAGTTTCCTTCTGCATTGAAGATTGCAATGAGAATGGGGGGGGGTGGGTGGGGGAGAGGGGGAGAGAGAAGGGGAGAAGTCATAAGACTCCAATTAGTTAAGGGGGGGAGAGAGAAGAAGTCACAAGACCTTTGGGTGTGGTCCATCCATTCAGACCTTGGGGAGAGAGAGAACTGCAAAGCTGCCTGCCTGCTTTCCTGCCATTTTAAGCTTTCAAAGGTTAACTTTAAGTATGCAGGGAATACCGACAATGCCATATCTTGTGCGGGCTTCTGCATCATGGTGCTACATAGGAGACAATTGATTTAACTTCATTGCATCAGGAACATCAGAGCCCGTAGGGTGCTGGGCAGGAGGCTGTACCCACCTCAGGTATATCGAGACAGGCGTTCGTACCTCCACCTGAGTGATGTAGACTGTGTCAGAAGGCTGTGTTTCCACAAAGAAGTTATAAATGAGATCTGTGAGTTGGTCAAAGCAGACTTGTAACCTAGAAGCATCAGGAAGACTGCTTTGTCAGTTGAAGTGAAGATTACAGCTGCACTTTCATTCTATGCATCTGGATCATTCCAAGCGACAACGGGGGATGTGTGCGCTATTCCTCAACATGCAACACATGTCTCCATTCACCAGGACACGGCTGCACTGCATGCACGTAGGAATGACTTCATAAAGTTCCCTATGACCGCCCAAGCAATCCATGACAGGGCTGTGGGCTTCTCCAGAATTGCTGGCTTCCCGAAGGTACAGAGCTGCATTGATTTTGTACCCACATCGCCTTGCGAGCACCTTTGGAGGATTCCGAGATGTACAGGGACAGAAAAAGCTTCCATTCCATTAATGTGTAACTCGTGTGTGGCGACATGCATCATATCATGTCAGTCGATGCAAGATACCCTGGAGCACTCATGATGCGTTCATCCTACGTGACAGCGTTATATCTGCCATGTTTCAGCAGCAGTCAGAAGGGCAGAGCACGCTACTGGGAGACAAAGGGTACGGCCTCGACACATGGTTCATGATGCCACTACGCGTAACCCGAACGGAAGCTGACCGTCAATAAAACATGTCACACATTGCGAAGCACAGCTTCATAGAGAGGACCATTGGCATATTGAAACAGCTTTTCTGATGCCTGAACCATTCTGGAGGCTACTTGCTGTACTCCCCTGAGATTGTCGGTCAGTTCACTGTTGTGTGCTGCATGCGGCATAACTTGGCCATCACCTGGTAGCGGAAGGTCCATCTGCGGTGATAGTGGCTGATGATAATGATGTGAAAGATGCAGATGTTGAGCAGGAGGAGGACGACGAGGATGAGGAAGCCATGCAAGCGCCTGAGGCCGGAGCACGACAGCGGAGGAGGGCGGGCCTTCGTGCCCCTTTAACGATTGCTCGAGCCTTGCACCAACAGCTCATCCGTGAACGCTTTACTGATGTGTGACAACTATTCCACATGGACATGTTTACTGTTTGCAACTGTTCCGTAATGTTGTGTTGTGTTAGTGGAGCATGATTCAGTTTTAATGTAAAATATATTTTATTCAAAATTTACAATGTACTTAACTTTAATCAAAATTATTCTTGTATCAAACTTTACTTTAAGATCACTCTTTAAGATCACTTATAAACTTGTAAATTTGCAAAACTTACAAAATACTTTTAATTTGAGAACAGTTACAACAGTAACAATAATAATAATAATTAATAACAACAACAACAACAGCAGCAAAGAAAGGCTGCACCCATCTCTCCTCCCCTTTATTCTAAGACTGCCCGCTGCACTCGGTCTTGGACACTCCATCACCCTTGACTGCAGGCGGTGGCACAGTGTTTCTGGGCTTGGTCCCAAGCTTATTCTTTCTAACACCTCTGGGTACTGCGCACCACTTGAGGGGGGGGGGAGGGGAGCTGCTGGCGTCGGAGTCAGGCGGCAAGTTGGAGGGCCCGGCTTTGGGCTCTTCAGAGGCTGGTGTGAGGATTGGAGTGGGAGTGACAGTTGATTCTGTCAATGGGTGCGGGGTCTGGGCGTGTTCCCTTATTGCAGCAGCTAACTCCAACATGCCGTCCCTCATGCGCCCTGACAGTGTCTCAACGACCTGCAACATTACCTCCCTCATGGTCAGTGACGTGGTTTGCACTACCTCTGACATTCCCTCCCTCATGGTCACTATTCGCTCCCTGATGGTCCCGGATATTGTTCCCATTTCTCATGTCATTGCTGTTACTTCTCCCGATAGACCCACTAACTCATAACTCACCACACTGATGGAGTCTAGGAGTGTTCGGGTAAGGTCAATGCTCTCTGCACTCAATGACATCATCTGATCCATATCTTTTGATCCTGCACCTCAGGAGAGTGCAGTTGAGCTCTCCTTCCCAATGGGTGTGTCTCACTACACCCCACCACTGGGAGCCGCAGCCTGGGACAGTGGGACCCTGGGTGTGCCTCGCTGTACCCCATCACTGGGACCTGCAACCTTGGAACGTGTGAAACCATGGAATGTCCCACCGACACTCAAACCATTAGTCATGGAAGGGGCTGTCCCTCTCACCCCCATGTTGGTCTGGAGGGTTGGATTGGAAGATGTTCTCCTCTTCAGCCTCGTCCTCGTCTGAATCTTCTTCTGTTCTTCTTCGTCAGGGTTGGCCTCAAGTTCTACAAAATATAACAGAACAGTTAAATGGTTAGCAGCAGAGGAGGGGGCAGGGTGGGTGGCATGAGTAGGCTCACACAGCGCAGGCCAGGTAGCAGGCTGATTTGAAGGAGCACGATGAATTTGCAGGACTTACCCTCTCCCTCAAGTGTGGGCCCAGCTTGTGCAGTACTGATTGCTTTTTTCCAGGCAGGACCCATCAAAGCAGCGACCCTGTCTTCCAAGGGTGCGTCACCTTCCTCTGCAAAGATGAAAATGCAACGTTTTAGAGAGGGTGTCTTTCTGCAAGGTGGAACATATACAGATGGTCTCATTTACAATTGCAATTGCATTGAATAAATGAAAATATTACTTACAATAACTATTTGACCAAGGTCCTGCCATTTCTTTTTACACTGGCCTCCAGATCTCATGGTGGTCACCATTGCGCAGTAATCTTCTGCAACTTGGTTCCAGCGTTTCTTCATTTCTTTGGGTGGAACTTTTATGTGACCTGCTGGTGGCCAGCTCCTGCCATCTGTTCTCAATCACAGTAACTAGTGCCTCCATTCTTCCTGTAAGAAATTCTTGGTCCTCGCACTGCGTTGTATCTTGTATTGCTCCAGCTGCGATTTTCCCAATGCTCTCACACAGCACTCCTTCTCACACACACAACTGGCTCTTTAAAAATGGCCCATTGCCAAATCCGAGCTGTACTGAGCATGCGTGTCCATTGCAACAACGTCAGAAACTGAACTTTTTTTCCCGTGCATGCGCAGAAGGTGCGGCATCATTTTTCGGCGCAGACAGCAGACTCCACCCACCGAGGTGACTGGACATGCTGCGCTACGCCGAATTCGAATTATGTATCGAGGAAACTTTGGCAAATATTTCTGGCGCATTTCTGGCCTAGAAAAATAGCAATATGCCAGGATACGGGCTTGGGAAAAATTGAGCCCAAAATTGTTGCACATTATCAGACACAATTTCTTCTGAGAGGCCATATGAAGAAAATAATCTTCACAAATTGTCTAGTATTTTATTTGTTGATATTTTCTACATTGGAAGCACCTTTACCCACTTCGAGTGACTATCAATCACAATGAACAATTGGTGTCCTCCTAGCTCAGCAAAATCAATATGTAATCTTTACCACACCCTGGGAGGATATTTCCATGGCTGTAATGGTACTGATGGTGGTTTCTTGCTTACTGATTGACATGTTGTACACTAACTAATGATGTACTCTATGGGGCCGAAATTCATCAACTCACCGCCCACTGCCGCCGACATTGCTCTTGCAGATCCACCCAGTGTCTGGAACAGACGGGAGGGAAGAGCCGCCAGGAATCACCCGCTGACGTCAGCGGATGGCCGAGCGGCGCAACTGACCTCCAGCCCGCTGAGCTCCCAGATTACTGCGGGTGGGAGTTGGCAGACTCGGCGGCAGAACAGGGGTGGACCGCTGCGAGGAGGCTGGTCTGTCCCTGATTGTGCATATGAATAACCTGAAAAAAAGGTAAGTGAACATTTAAAAACAAAAATTCCACAGCGTCTTACCAGCATGGGGTCCCCTGGAGGTCTTCCGATAGTTTATTTATTTTTTAATGTTGAATTTTTTTTCCAGGTCTTTGATCCTCCATGGTCCCGACTCCATCCACGGCAGCACTTGGGCGGCAAGCGCCTCTGCCACCAAGAATAAGACCTCCCATCCGCTGCCACCCAGATTGGCGGCGCACGTCATCTATTTGCCGCCTGCCGACCTTCGAGGGACCTCGGCCATGAATATCCCACCCAAAGTAGCGTCCGGTAGCTCAGTGGCCATCGGCGGCACTTTAGACGGCACTTAGGTGGGCGGAGGCCTTGATGAAAATTGGCCCCTATATCCTTATTTAGACCTGGCTACCATAAGTAACTGCGTGCAAAACTCTTGGTCAAGCACACTCTCAGGTGCTGGTCATGAAGATCTCCTAATAATTTGGATGTGAACTTATGAGGGATAACCACTTTTGCACACCACCTGATACAATCTTTATCCATGGACAATTCATTCCTATGAATGAAGAATGGATGAATATCTTCTCTATATCTGGTTTGGCCAGCCATTTGCGATATAATCATACACCTTTGACGTAACTGGGTCACGTTTTGTTGCTCGACCAATCTCTTCAGCTGTGACTGGCAGTTCATCAATTTATGAAAAATAGAACACTTCTTCCCTATCGGGTGTAACTTGTGATGGATGGCAACCTGGACATAGCATCAGCATTACTGTGATCAGCTGATCGTCTGTATTCAATATCATATGTATATGCTGACAAAATCAAAGCCCATCTCTGCATTCGGGCTGCAGCTAATGTTGGAACTGGCGACGTTGGATGGAGGATTGCTGTCAGGGGCTTATGGTCCGTAACGATGGTAAACTTACGACCATACAAGTATTTGTGGAACTCCTTGACCCCAAAATTTAAAGCCAAAGCTTCCCTTTCAATCTGCGCATACTTACGCTCACTGACACTGAGAGTGCATTAAGCAAAAGCAATTGGTCTCTCCTCCCCATTATGTAGTGCATGAGAGATCACTGCCCCAAGTCCACATGGAGAGGTGTCACATGCTAGTTTGATCTTCTTAGATATGTCTTGTGAACTAACATGGTACTCTCTACACCCTTTGAATGCTGCGTCGCATTCTTCTGACCACTTCCAATGGACCTGTTTTTTCAACAGTTCATTCAGTGGATGTAACATGGTACAGGTTGAATCTCCCTTATCCAGCACTCTCGGGACCTGACCTGTCCCGAACCAGACATTTTGCCAGATGAGGGGTTGTTATGTGTTTAGATGGACTGCACCTTTAAGTGCTGTTGCTGGGGTAATTATGTGTGTGTGCCGATTGGTCGGACCAACTGTCAGTTAGTCAGTCAGCCAATCAGTGTGCAGGGGGCCCAGAAGAGGCGGCGGTACCGAAGAGCCGACGGGCCCCGAAGAGCTGGTGGGCCCCGAAGAATTGGCGGACAGGTGTGCCCAGAAGAACCGGCGGGCCTCGCAACAGTTAGCTGGCCCCAGCGAACCCCGGAAGAGTCAGCGGGCTCCGGCACGACCCCCCAAGGCAGCGTTGTGTGGAGGAGCGGCCGGCTCAAGGACTGTGGTTGCAGGAGTTCCTGCAGGGCGACGAGGATGATGCAGCCGATTGAGGAGAAAGATTATATTGGTGAGTAAGATATTGACAGTCGCATTCTGCGCATGCGCCACCCAGCAGCCAGGAATGGTCTCGGACGAGGGGTGGTGCAGAATAAGGGAGTTCCAGATACAGAGAGTTCTTGGGTGACTGAACAGTCCAATACAAGAACCACTGTCACACGTGGGACAGACAGTCGTTGAAGGAAGGAGTGGGTGGGACTGGTTTGCCGCACGCTCCTTCCGCTGCCTGAGCTTGGTTTCTGCATGCTCTCAGCGATGAGACTCGAGGTGCTCAGCGCCCTCTTGGATGCTCTTCCTCCACTTAGGGCGGTCTTTGGCCAGGGACTCCCAGGTGTCGGTGGGGATGTTGCATTTTATCAAGGAGGCTTTGAGGGTGTCCTTGAAACGTTTCCTCTGCACACCTTGGGCTCACTTGCTGTGTAGGCGATCCGAGTAGAGCGCTTGCTTTGGGAGTCTTGGGTCAGGCATGTGAACAATGTGGCCTACCCAATGGAGCTGGTCGAGTGTGGGCAGTGCTTTGATGCTGGGGATGTTGGCCTGATCGAGGACGCTAACGTAGGTGCACATTCAGAGACTGAATTCCAAGTCATAGTCAACATCTTCACCGAGGCGTACGAAAGCATCGGCCTTACACTAAACATCCGTAAGATAAAGGTCCTCCAGCAACCTGACCCCGCCACACAGCACTGCCCCCCAGTTATCAAGATCCAGGGTGCGGCCCTGGACAACGTGGACCACTTTGCATACCTTGCTATTACCAGCAAGGGCAAACATAGACGACGAGGTTCAACACCGCCTCCAGTGCGCCAGCGCAGCCTTCGGTCGCCTGAGGAGAAGAGTGTTCAAAGATCAGGCACCAAGCTTATGGTCTACAGGGCTGTAGTGATACCCGCCCTCCTGTATGGCTCAGAGATGTGGAACATATACAGTAGTCACCTCAAATCTCTAGAGAAATCTCTAGAGAAATACCACCAATGATGTCTCCGCAAGATCCTGCAAATCGCCATGGAGGACAAAAGCACCAACATTTGTGTAATGTAGCCTACATGCCTACTGTTGGTACTATCACAAGGTGTACCACCAGAGGGCACAGCAGTGGGAGACTTGCAGGTTACCTGTACAGGTGTGCCTGGCCTAGTATAAAAGGCAGGCCACCATGTGTGATCCTCACTCTGGAGTTATCAATAAAGGATTAAGGTCACTACAGTTCAAGTACAACACATTGCCTCGTGGAGTCATTATTAGAGCATCCAAAGACATAACAATTGGCGACGAGATTACGGACTTTCACGCGAAAATGGCTACCTTTGGTACGCAGCAGTTCATCGATGGTGATGATTGGGATGCCTTTGTGAAGAGGCTCAACCATTTCTTCACAGCAAACGACCTGGCAGGCGACAATCCGGCCACACTGGCTGATAAGCGCAGAGCTATCCTGCTAACCAGTTGTGGGCCCACCATCTATGGCCTCGTCAGGGACTTGCTGGCACCAGCAAAGACAATGACCAAGACATACGAGGAGCTTGTAACACTGATCCAAGAGCAACTCAAGCCCAAAGAGAGCATCCTCACAGCCAGACATCGGTTCTACACCCACCGACGGCCCAAAGGCCAGGAAATCGCGAAATATTCTGCAGACCTCAGGAGGCTGGCGGCACCGTGTGATTTCGGCAACCACCTCACCGAAGCGCTGCGGGACATCTTTGTCATCGGAATCGGCCATGAGGGCCTTCTTCATAAGCTACTGTCTGTGGATACCATAATCATACTACAGAAGGCCATCTCTGTGAGCCAGGCATTCATGACCTCGACCTGCGGCTCTAGGCAGATGGCTCATACTCAGGACTCAAACCCGGCAAGTACTGTGCACAGAATGGCGCCTTTTAGAGGCTGGACTGTAGAACGTGAACCTTCTCAGGGGAGAGAGAACAGGCCCCTTAACTCAGAGTCCACCGAGGGGGGCTAATTGAGTAGCTCCATGCTGGCGTTGCGGAGGGAATCATAGGGCTCACCAGTGCCGTTTTAAAGACTACGTGTGTAAAGGCTACAGCACAAAGGGCCACCTCCAGCGAATGTGTAAGAGAAATATGACTCACTGTGTTGATGAAGAGTCTCCAGATGGCCATGAATCCAGCGTGGATTATGAAACGATAGGCAGAGAGGCAGCTCAGCCCCACGATGAGGTATATAGCATGTTTAACTGCACCACCGAGTGTTCCCCATTGAAGATGGAAGTCGAGATAGATGCCGTTCCAGTCTTCATGGAAGTGGACATGGGAGCGAGCCAGTCAGCGATGAATCAAGAAGCCTTTGAGAGGCTATGGGACAATCAGGCTGAATGACCCAAGTTGGTCCCGGTTCAGGCAAAGCTGCGCACCTACACCGATGAACTTATCCCAGTCATTGGAAGTGCGGATGTAAAGGTACTCCATGATCGTGCAGTGCACAAGTTACCTCTGTGGATTGTTGCAGGTGATGGACCAATGCTACTCGGCAGAAGGTGAATGCAGAAGATCCATTGGAATTGGGAAGACTTCATCCCTCCAGCGATCGATGTCCTCTGCGCTCAGAGGCAAAGTAAGCCCTCACCTGAGGGTGGACCCGGCATCAGAGAGCAGACCAGATGGCACCCAAACCATGAGGTGAGGCGCTGAAGAAAAAGATGGCGGCGGCCAGACTACGAGGTGCAGTGCTGATGGAGCAACACGTGGCATCAAACGGAGAAGAGGATTGGGGTAAAGATGGCAAGGCTCTCTTAAAGGAGGCCTGCAACCCACCATACTTAAAGGAACAGTTCCACATTTTCAATCAATGTAAGAGCAACTGTGAGTTAGATGTAAGATGCGTAACTGATGATCAGCATTGTATACATGCAATAAGCAAAGAAAAGGTGCATGATCGCAATCAGAGCTACAGGTTATTTACAATGAGTAATGAGACGTTGTGCGATGTAGGATTTCAACTGCATACAGTCAATGCAGCGGGCAGACACCCATCAGGAGCACACAGGTCCAGCGAGCTACCCAATGTAGTAGATTGTGTCACTGGGATCAGAGTTATGCACCATGGATTGTGGCCAAAGCAGCCAATACATACGAGCTGCAGAGCAAGCGATCTCAGGAGGACAACGGCACCGGTATCGATACCCTGCCCCTGATCGGCTCGACTTCCCAGACACCCGAGGGCACCAACTGCCACGAGCCTGAAAGAGCAAACTGTGCCAAGACGCAGACCCCAGATTCTATCGCCACCATTTCCATACCCGGGAACAAAGGGTCACCCGCAACAGTCCTCCCAAATGGGACCGGGACCAGCCAGGATCCCAAACCAAACAACGGCCAGGCTAGCGAGTCAGCAGTTCCCTGTGCACTGCGAGACGACTGCTCCTCAGGGAGCAGCAGCGACCCAGGGCATAAGGAAAGGACAGGGAGGTCATGGGCATCTGTGAACCTGCCCTATGCTAGGAACCATGGCAACAGCCCCAAGAGCAGGCAACTGCCAGCACTGGGCACCACGCCGCCACCAGACTACCTGGACACCGTCCAGCAGTTCTGGAACTAGCTTGTCCCTATGCACCGCTGCTGACACCTGTACCAATTCCTAGTACGTATCAAGAATGTATCTCACCAGTTGAATGTACTTGCCTCACAACTGAACCACAAATGTAATGATACTAATGCAAATTTTTTTTTCTGGACTTGAATATATATGAATGTAATGAGTCTCCGGCATAATCTATATGTAGGTGGGGGCGGGGGGGGGGGGGCGGGGGATAGAATGGTGTGGTCATGAACACACAAACAGAAACCACCAGCACTCTACTGCAAACAAAACACCAACCACTCACCCAAGATAGAAACGACCCGCCAAGGGTCAACCAGATAATGCTAAGCCTAGAGCACAGTCAATGCAGAGGCGATTTGTACTAAAGGCTTGGGAGAGAGTGATGTCATGTATTCTACATGGTTACTGCTAGTACTATTATAAGCTGTGCCACCAGAGGGCACCGCAGCGGGAGACTTGCAGGTTACCTGTACAGGTGTGCCTAGCCTAGTATAAAAGGCAGGCCACCATGTGTAATCCTCACTCTGGAGTTATCAATAAAGGACTAAGGTCACTACAGTTCAAGTACAACACATTGCCTCGTGGAGTCATTATCAGAGCATCTAAAGACATAACAGTTAACATCCTCGATCAGGTGGGCAGAGGAAACGTTTCAAAGACAACCTCAAAGCCTCCTTGATAAAATGCAACATCCCCACTGACACCTGGGAGTCCCTGGCCAAAGACCGCCCTAACTGGAGGAAGTGCATCCAGGAGGGCGCTGAGCACCTCGAGTCTCATTGCCGAGAGCATGCAGAAACCAAGCGCAGGCAGCGGAAGGAGCATGCGGCAAACCAGTCCCACCCACCCTTCCTTCAACGACTGTCTGTCCCACCTGTGACAGAGACTGTAATTCCAGTATTGTACTGTTCAGTCACCTAAGTACGCTCTGTTAGAGTGGAAGCAAGTCTTCCTCGATTTCGAGGAACTGCCTATGATGATGATGATGATAACTTGGATGATGATACTTTTTGAATTGCTGTTAGATACCCTCCTGCTCCGGATGACATGTATCTCTTCATCCTGTTGCTCTTCTTCCATGCTATGTACTCTGGGGATTTCTACTTATATCCTTGAAAGTTGGTTTAATCTTCAGTCGGCATTCCTTCGCAAAATGACCAGTGTTCCTGCCGAAGAAACACTCTGCCTTCATATATGGACAACTTTGATGAATGTGTTGTCCTAGGCAATGATAGCATGACTTCAATATTGCCTTGGCCAGTTGCTGAGGCCTTGGGACCTAGCTGTCTTTTTCTTTTAACCTGCAGGCGATTCACCTCAGTTATCTGTCGACTGGAAATGGTACGAAATTCTTGGGAATATTGGTCGGCCATATCCATTGACATAGCTGTCTGACAAGCTAAATCAAAAGTCAAGTTAAGATTGTCAACAACTTTTTTCTGATTGCTTCATTTTTCATCCCACAAACAAAGCGGTCACGCAATACTCGGTCCTGAAAGTTTCTGAAATGACAGTGAATGGATATCTTTTTTAAAACTACAATGTACTCACTGATACTCTCGTCAGTTAACTGATCTCGTATTCTGAAACGATAACTTTCAGCCATTTCTAAGGGCTCAGGACTGTAGTGCTGTCCTAACTGGCTTAGAATCTCCATAAGTGATATGGCTTGCATCCTAGGGTCTTAAAAGAAGTGACTGCAGAGATAGTGGATGCATTGGTTGTGATCTACCAAAATTCCCTAGATTCTGGGCTGGTCCCAGCAGATTGGAAAACCGCAAAATGAATGCCCCTATTTAAAAAAGGAGGCAGACAAAAAGTAGGAAACTATAGACCAGTTAGCCTAACCTGTCATTGGAAAAATGCTGGAGTCCATTATTAAGGAAGCATTAGCGGGACATTTGGAAAAGCATGATTCAATCAAGCAGAGTCAGCATGGTTTTATGAATGGGAATTCATGTTATGACAAATTTGCTGGAGTTCTTTGAGGATGTAACTGTTATATGTAAACCTGTAAATACCTTGTGTGGCCACCGGAGGGCTCATCCCCTGGAGTCCCAAGGGATCCCACAATCCTTTGGGAGCACCTGTACTTAGGCAGCCCTCACAGACTGGAGAGGCACTCTGGAGACCTGCAATAAAAGACTAAGGTCACACTTTACTTTGAGCTCACGGTATCTAGTCAGACTCTTTATTCATACATAACAACTGGCGACGAGATACAGATGATGAACCCAATGATGCAGGGAACAGTGGACATCATGGAGAAATTTTCGGAGTGAGATGATTGGGAAACCTTCGTGGAGCAACTTGACCAATACTTCGTGGCCAATGAGCTGGAAGGAGAAGCGAACGCTGCCAAACAAAGGGCGATTCTCCTCATCGTCTGCAGGGCACCAATGTATGGTCACATGAAAAACCTGTTTGCTCCAGCGAAACCCACAGAGAAATCGTATGATGATTTCTGCACACTGGTCCGGGAGCATCTGAACCCGAAGAAAAGCGAGGTACCGGTTCTACACCTACAAAAGGTCTGAAGACTAGGAGTGGCGAGTTATGTCACCGAGCTGAGATGTCTTGCAGGACATTGCGAATTTCAAGGATATTTGGAGCACATGCTCAGAGACTTTTTCGTACTTGGCATTGGCCATGAAGTGATACTTGGCAAACTTTTGACTGTAGAGACCCAACCTTGAGTAAGGCCACAGCGATAGCCCAGGCGTTCATTGCCACCAGTGACAATACTAAGCAAATCTCTCAGCACACGAGTGCTGCTGCAAGTACTGTGAACAAAGTGATGTTGTTTTCAAATCGCAACGTACAGGGCAGGCCCCACATGCCTGCAGCTGCACATCCGCAGATGTCTCAGAGTCCACCATCAAGGATGATGAATGCAAGGCTATTAACACCTTGCTGGCGCTGCGGGACAGATCATCGTTTCCATTCATGCCGCTTCAAAGGGTACACTTGCAAAGGCTGCGGAACAATGGGACACCTCCAACGTATATGCAGATGAGCTGCTAACCCTGCTAATTCTGCAAACCACCATGTTGCAGAGGAGGACAGATCCACAGGGGATCACGACGAACCAGAGCCTCAGACCGAGGAGGCAGAGGTATATGGGGTGCACACATTTACCACAAAGTGTTCCCCGATAATGCTGAAGGTTGAATTAAATGGACTCCCGGTGTCAATGGAGCTGGACATGGGCGCGAGCCAGTCTATTATGAGCAAAAAGACTTTCGATAAATTGTGGTGCAGCAAGGCCTCAAGGCCAGTCCTGACTCCCATTCGCACTAAACTGAGAACTTACACAAAGGAACTGATTGCCGTAATCGGCAGTGCTACTGTAAAGGTCTCCTACGATAGAGCAGTGCACAAGCTCCCACTCTTGGTGGTACCGGGCGATGATCCCACGCTGTTCGGCAGGAGCTGACTGGGAAAGATACCCTGCAATCGGGACGACGTCCAAGCGCTTTCATTTGTTGACAACACTTCATGTGCCCAGGTATTAAACAAGTTCCCCTCGCTGTTCGAACCGGGTATCGGGAAGTTCCAAGGAGCAAAAGTGCAGATCCATTTGATTCTGGGGGCGTGACCCATCCATCACAAGGCAAGAGCGGTACTGTACATGATGAGAGAGAGGGTGGAGATCGAGCTGGACCGGCTGCAACGAGAGGGCATCATGTCGCCAATCGATTTCAACGAGTGGCCAGTCCGATTGTCCCACTCCTCAAGGGAGATGGCACCGTCAGAATCTGTGGTGATTACAAAGTAACTATCAATCATTTCTCCCTGCAGGATCAATACCTAATACCAAAGGCAGATGACATTTTTGCGATGCTGGCGGGAGGAATGACATTCACGAAGCTGGACTTGACCTCGGTCCACATGATGCAGGAGCTGGAGGAATCATCGGAGGGCCTCACCTGCTTCAACACGCACAAGGGTGTCTTCATTTACATAAGATGTCTGTTTGGGATTCGATCAGCTGCAGCGATATTACAGAGAAATATGGAAAGCTTATTGAAGTCGGTCCAGCGCACGGTGGTCTTCCAGGACGAGATCTTGGTTACAGGTCGGGACACAGTCGAGCACCTGCAGAACCTGGAGGAGGTTCTTAGTTGACTCAACCGCGTGGGGCTCAGGTTAAAATGCTCGAAGTGCGTTTTCCTGGCACCTAAAGTGGAGTTCCTGGGGAGAAGAATCGCGGCGGGTGGCATCAGGCCCACCGATTCGAAGATGGAGGCAATCGAGAATGCACCAAGGCCACAGAACGTGACGGAGCTGCGGTCGTTTCTAAGACTCCTGAACTACTTTGGTAACTTCTTACCGGGTCTCAGCACATTGTTAGAACCACTACACACCTTACTGCATAAAGGAGACGAATGAGTATGGGGTAAAAGCCAAGAAAATGCCTTTGTAAAAGCTAGATAATTGTTATGCTCAAACAAATTGCTTGTGTTGTATGATCCATGTAAGCGTTTGGTACTAGCATGTAATGCGTCGTCTGGCGTCGGGTGTGTATTACAACAAGCTAATGAATCTGGGAAATTGCAACCGGTTGCTTATGCATCCAGAACTCAGTCTAAGACTGAGAGAGCCTACAGTATGATTGAAAAAGAAGCATTAGCGTGTGTTAATGGGCTAAAGAAACTGCATCAATATCGGTTTGGGCTCAAATTTGAATTGGAAACTGACCATAAGAGTCTGATACCCCTTTTCTCCCAAAGTAAGGGGATAAGTACGAATGCATCGGCCCGCAGTCAGAGATGGGCACTCATGTTGTCCGCATACAACTACGGCATCGCCACAGGCCAGGCACAGAAAACTGAGCCGATGCTCTCAGTAGGCTGCCATTGCCCACCACGTGGGTGGAAATGGCACAGCCTGCAGATTTAGTCATGGTAATGGAAGCAGTTGAGAGTGAGCAATCACCCGTCACAGCCCGACAGATTAGAACCTGGATGAGCCAGGACTACTTACTGTCCCTAGTAAAAAATTGTGTGCTTCACGGGAGCTGGTTCAATGTCCCATTGGAAATGCAGGAAGAGATAAAGCCGTACAAGCGGCGCAAAGATGAAATGTCTATACAGGCAGACTGCCTTCTGTGGGGTAATCGGTAGTGGTCCCCAAGAAGGACACTGTAATGATGAAAGCGATAGCCAGATCCCACGTGTGGTGGCCCGTTAGCGATGTGAACTTCGAGTCCTGCGTGCACAAATGTAACACATGCTCACAGTTAAGCAATGCACCCAGGGAGGCGCCACTAAGTTTATGGTCTTGGCCCTCCAAACCATGGTCCAGGGTCCATGTCGACTACGCAGGCCCGTTTTTGAGTAAAATGTTCCTAGTGGTTGTAGATGCGTACTCCAAATGGATTGAATGTGATAATGTTGGCAAGCATGTCCGCTGCCACCACTGAAAGCCTGCGGGCCATGTTTGCCATGCACGGCCTGCCTGATGTCCTTGCGAGCGATAATGGGCCATGTTTCACCAGTGCTGAGTTCAAAGAGTTCATGACATGTAATGGGATCAAACATGTCACATCTGCCTCGTTCAAACCAGCAAGCAATGGTCAGGCAGAGAGAGCAGTACAAACCATCAAGCAGAGCTTGAAGAGGGTAACTGAAGGCTCACTGCAGACTCGTCTATCCCGAGTCCTGCTTAGCTACCGCACAAGACCCCGCTCACTCACTGAGATTCCACCCGCTGAACTGCTCATGAAAAGGGCACTTAAGACAAGGCTCTCGTTCGTCCACCCTGATCTACATGAACAGGTAGAGAGCAGGCGGCTTCAACAAAGTACATATCATGATAGCGCAAATGTGTCACGCGAAATTGAAATCAATGATCCTGTATTTATGTTAAACTATGGACAAGGTCCCAAGTGGCTTCCCAGCACTGTTGTGGCCAGAGGGGAGTAGAGTGTTTCGGGTCAAACTTTCAAATGGACTCATTCACCGGAAACACTTGGACCAAATCAAACTCAGATTCAAGGATTACCCAGAGCAACCCACATTGGACCCGACCTTCTTTGACCCCCCAACATACACACCAGTGACAACCGACACAGCAGTTGACCACGAAGCAGAACCCATCACCGCAGCAGCCCAGTAGGACTCACCACACCAGGCAGCCCAGCAAGGCCAGCTGCACGGCAGACCAGCGAGGGCCCAACAAACAACTCACCAAAACCAGCATTTGCACCGAGCAGGGAAAGAAAGGCCCCAGTTTGACTCACCTTGTAAATAGTTGCACTATTGACTTTTGTGGGGAGTGTTGTTATATGTAAACCTGTAAATACCTTGTGTGGTCACCGGAGGGCTCATCTTCTGGAGTCCCAAGGGATCCCACAATCCATTGGGATCACCTGTACACAGTCTGGAGAGGCGCTCTGGAGACCTGCAATAAAAGACAATGTCACATTTTACTTTGAGCTTATTCATACATAATGGTAACGATCAGGGTGGATAAGGGGGAACCAGTGGATGTGGTGTATTTAGATTTCCAGAAGACATTCGATAAGGTGCTACATAAAAGTTTACTGCACAAGATAAAAGTTCACGGTTGGGGCTATTAGCATGGATAGAGGATTCGCAAAGTAACAGAAAACAGAGAGTCGGGGTCATTTTCTAGTTGGCAAACAGTAACTAGTGGGGTGCCGCAGGAATCGGTGCTGGGTCCTCAACTATTTATAATCTATGTGAATGACTTGGATGAAGGGACCGAGTGTAATGTAGCCAAGTTTGCTGATGATACAAAAATGGGTGGGAAAGCAAATTGTGAGGAGGACACCAGAAATCTGCAAAGGGATATAGACAGGCTAAGTGAGTGGACAGAAATTTGGCAGATGGAGTATAATGTGGGAAAATGTGAGGTTCTCCACTTTGGCAGAACAAATAGAAAAGCAAATTATAATTTAAATAGAGAAAAATTGTAAAGTGCTGCAGTACAGAGGGACCTGGGGATCCTTGTGCATGAAATACAAAAAGTGAGTATGTAGGTACAACAAGTAATCAGGAAGGCAAATGGAATGTTGGCCTTTATTGCAAGGGGGATAGAGTATAAAAGCAGAGAAGTCCTGCTACAACTGTACGGGGTATTGGTGAGGCCACCCCGTGACGACTACATCAAGTTTTAGAAACATAGAAACATAGAAAATAGGTGCAGGAGCAGGCCATTCAGCCCTTCTAGCCTGCACCGCCATTCAATGAGTTCATGGCTGAACATGAAACTTCAGTACCCCCTTCCTGCTTTCTCGCCATAACCCTTGATCCCCCGAGTAGTAAGGACTTCATCTAACTCCCTTTTGAATATATTTAGTGAATTGGCCTCAACTACTTTCTGTGGTAGAGAATTCCACAGGTTCACCACTCTCTGGGTGAAGAAGTTTCTCCTCATCTCGGTCCTAAATGGCTTACCCCTTATCCTCAGACTGTGACCCCTGGTTCTGGACTTCCCCAACATTGGGAACATTCTTTCTGCATCTAACCTGTCTAAACCCGTCAGAATTTTAAACGTTTCTATGAGGTCCCCTCTCATTCTTCTGAACTCCAGTGAATACAATCCCAATTGATCCAATCTTTCTTGATAGGTCAGTCCCGCCATCCCGGGAATCAGTCTGGTGAACCTTCGCTGCACTCCCTCAATAGCAAGAATGTCCTTCCTCAAGTTAGGAGACCAAAACTGTACACAATACTCCAGGTGTGGCCTCACCAAGGCCCTGTACAACTGTAGCAACACCTCCCTGCCCCTGTATTCAAATCCCCTCGCTATGAAGGCCAACATGCCATTTGCTTTCTTAACCGCCTGCTGTACCTGCATGCCAACCTTCAATGACTGATGTACCATGACACCCAGGTCTCGTTGCACCTTCCCTTTTCCTAATCTGTCACCATTCAGATAATAGTCTGTCTCTCTGTTTTTACCACCAAAGTGGATAACCTCACATTTATCCACATTATACTTCATCTGCCATGCATTTGCCCACTCACCTAACCTATCCAAGTCACTCTGCAGCCTAATAGCATCCTCCTCGCAGCTCACACTGCCACCCAACTTAGTATCATCCGCAAATTTGGATATACTGCATTTAATCCCCTCGTCTAAATCATTAATGTACAATGTAAACAGCTGGGGCCCCAGCACAGAACCTTGCGGCACTCCACTAGTCACTGCCTGCCATTCTGAAAAGTACCCGTTTACTCCTACTCTTTGCTTCCTGTCTGACAACCAGTTCTCAATCCACGTCAGCACACTACCCCCAATCCCATGTGCTTTAACTTTGCACATTAATCTCTTGTGTGGGACCTTGTCGAAAGCCTTCTGAAAGTCCAAATATACCACATCAACTGGTTCTCCCTTGTCCACTTTACTGGAAACATCCTCAAAAAATTCCAGAAGATTTGTCAAGCATGATTTCCCTTTCACAAATCCATGCTGACTTGGACCTATCATGTCACCATTTTCCAGATGCACTGCTATGACATCCTTAATAATTGATTCCATCACTTTACCCACTACTGAGGTCAGGCTGACCGGTCTATAATTCCCTGTTTTCTCTCGCCCTCCTTTTTTAAAAAGTGGGGTTACATTGGCTACCCTCCACTCCATAGGAACTGATCCAGAGTCAATGGAATGTTGGAAAATGACTGTCAATGCATCCGCTATTTCCAAGGCCACCTCCTTAAGTACTCTAGGATGCAGTCCATCAGGCCCTGGGGATTTATCGGCCTTCAATCCCATCAATTTCCCCAACACAATTTCCCGACTAATAAAGATTTCCCTCAGTTCCTCTTCCTTACTAGACCCTCTGACCCCTTTTATATCCGGAAGGTTGTTTGTATCCTCCTTAGTGAATACCGAACCAAAGTACTTGTTCAATTGATCCGCCATTTCTTTGTTCCCCGTTATGACTTCCCCTGATTCTGACTGCAGGGGACCTACGTTTGTCTTCACCAACCTTTTTCTCTTTACATACCTATAGAAACTTTTGCAATCCGCCTTAATGTTCCCTGCAAGCTTCTTCTCGTACTCCATTTTCCCTGTCCTAATCAAACCCTTTGTCCTCCTCTGCTGAGTTCTAAATTTCTCCCAGTCCCCAGGTTCGCTGCTATTTCTGGCCAATTTGTATGCCACTTCCTTGGCTTTAATACTATCCCTGATTTCCCTAGATAGCCACGGTTGAGCCACCTTCCCCTTTTTATTTTTACGCCAGACAGGAATGTACAATTGTTGTACTTCATCCATGCGGTCTCTAAATGTCTGCCATTGCCCATCCACAGTCAACCCCCTAAGTATCATTCGCCAATCTATCCTAGCCAATTCACGCCTCATACCTTCAAAGTTACCCTTCTTTAAGTTCTGGACCATGGTCTCTGAAATTACTGTTTCATTCTCCATCCTAATGCAGAATTCCACCATATTATGGTCACTCTTCCCCAAGGGGCCTCGCACAATGAGATTGCTAATTAATCCTCTCTCATTACACAACACCCAGTCTAAGATGGCCTCCCCCCTAGTTGGTTCCTCAACATATTGGTCTAGAAAACCATCCCTTATGCACTCCAGGAAATCCTCCTCCACCGTATTGCTTCCAGTTTGGCTAGCCCAATCTATGTGCATATTAAAGTCACCCATTATAACTGCTGCACCTTTATTGCATGCACCCCTAATTTCCTGTTTGATGCCCTCCCCAACATCCCTATTACTGTTTGGAGGTCTGTACACAACTCCTACTAACTTTTTTTGCCCTTTGGTGTTCTGCAGCTCTACCCATATAGATTCCACATCATCCAAGCTAATGTCTTTCCTAACTATTGCATTAATCTCCTCTTTAACCAGCAATGCTACCCCACCTCCTTTTCCTTTTATTCTATCCTTCCTGAATGTTGAATACCCCTGAATGTTGAGTTCCCAGCCCTGATCATCCTGGAGCCACGTCTCCGTAATCCCAATCACATCATATTTGTTAACATCTATTTGCACAATTAATTCATCCACCTTATTGCGGATACTCCTTGCATTAAGACACAAAGCCTTCAGGCTTGTTTTATTAACACCCTTTGTCCTTTTAGAATTTTGCTGTACAGTGGCCCTTTTTGTTCTTTGCCTTGGGTTTCTCTGCCCTCCACTTTTCCTCATCTCCTTTCTGTCTTTTGCTTTTGGCTCCTTTTTGTTTCCCTCTGTCTCCCTGCATTGGTTCCCATCCCCCTGCCATATTAGTTTAAATCCTCCCCAACAGCACTAGCAAACACTCCCCCTAGGACATTGGTTCCAGTCCTGCCCAGGTGCAGGACTGGTCCCACCTCCCCCAGAACCGGTCCCAATGCCCCAGGAATTTGAATCCCTCCCTGCTGCACCACTGCTCAAGCCACGTATTCATCTGCGCTATCCTGCGATTCCTACTCTGACTATCACGTGGCACTGGTAGCAATCCCGAGATTACTACTTTTGAGGTCCTACTTTTTAATTTAGCTCCTAGCTCCTTAAATTCGTTTCGTAGGACCTCATCCCTTTTTTTGCCTATGTCGTTGGTACCAATGTGCACCACGACAACTGGCTGTTCTCCCTCCCATTTCAGAATGTCCTGCACCCGCTCCGAGACATCCTTGACCCTTGCACCAGGGAGGCAACATACCATCCTGGAGTCTCGGTTGCGGCCGCAGAAACGCCTATCTATTCCCCTCACAATTGAATCCCCTATCACTATCGCTCTCCCACTCTTTTTCTTGCCCTCCTGTGCAGCAGAGCCAGCCACGGTGCCATGAACTTGGCTGCTGCTGCCCTCCCCTGATGAGTCATTCCCCTCAACAGTACCCAAAGCGGTGTATCTGTTTTGCAGGGGGATGACCGCAGGGGACCCCTGCACTACCTTCCTTGCTCTACTCTTCCTGCTGGTCTTCCATTCCCTATCTGGCTGTGGACCCTTTCCCTGCGGTAAGACCAACTCACTACACGTGATACTCACGTCATTCTCAGCATCGTGGATGCTCCAGAGTAAATCCACCCTCAGCTCCAATTCCGTAACGCGGACCGTCAGGAGCTGGAGGCGGATACACTTCCCGCACACGTAGTCGTCAGGGACACCGGAAGTGTCCCTGAGTTCCCACATGGTACAGGAGGAGCCTAACACGCGACCGAGCTCTCCTGCCATGTCTTAACCCTTAGATACACTTAAACTGGTAATAACAATGTTAAAAGTTACTGACCAATATAAGAAGAAAAAGAAAAACTACTCACCAATCACCAGCCAATCACTTACCCCCTAGGCTGTGACGTCACCTTTGTTTTTTTGCCTTCTCCCTGCAGCTGCACCGGCACGCCTCTCGCCGACCCCGGACTCGCGCTGCTCCGAGCTCCCGCCTCCTCGACTGACTGCTCGAACTGCTCGACTCCCGCTGGCCTTTATAGGCCTCTCGCCGACCCCGGACTCACGCTGCTCCGAGCTCCCGCCTCCTCGACTGACTGCTCGAACTGCCCGACTCCCGCTGGCCTTTATAGGCCTGTCGCCGACCCCGGACTCACGCTGCTCCGAGCTCCCGCCTCCTCCTTTGGTCTCTGTATTTAAGGAAGGAAGGGAACAGAGCATGCTGGGAGATCTCAGAGATGCAGTGAACATGACCATCTTTAAAAAAGGGGACAGGCCCGACAGCGGCAACTACAGAGGAATCTCCCTGTTATCAGCCACTGGGAAAGTCGTCGCTAGAGTCCTCTTCAATTGTCTTCTCCCAGTGACTGAGGAGCTGCTCCCGGAATCACAATGCAAATTGTGTCCCCTACGGGGCACAACAGACATAATTTTTGCAGCGCGACAGCTGCAGGAAAAATGCAGGGAACAGCGCCAGCCCTTATACATGGCCTTCTTCGACCTTACAAAGGCCTTTGACACTGTCAACCGCGAGGGTCTATGGAGCGTCCTCCTCCATTTCGGATGTCTCTAAAAGTTCATCACCATCCTCCGCCTGCTCCATGACGACATGCAGGCCGTGATCCTTACCAACGGATCCATTACAGACCCAATCCACGTCCGGACTGGGGTCAAACAGGGCTGCGTCATCGCCCCAACCCTCTTCTCAATCTTCCTCGCTGCCATGCTCCACCTCACAGTCAACAAGTTCCCCGCTGGAGTGGAACTAAACTACAGAACCAGTGGGAACTTGTTCAACCTTCGCCATCTCCAGGTCAGGTCCAAGACCACCCCAACCTCTGCCGTCGAGCTACAGTACGCAGGCGATGCCTGCGTCTGCGCACATACAGAGGCTGAACTCCAGGACATAGTCGACGTATTTACTGAGGTGTACGAAAGCAAGGGCCTTATGCTAAACATCCGTAAGACAAAGGTCCTCCACCAGCCTGTCCTCACCGCACAGCACTAACATCCAGTCATCAAGCTCCACGGCGCAGCCCTCGCCAATGTGGACCATTTCCCATACCTCGGGAGCCTCTTATCAACAAGAGCAGACATTGTCGACGAGATTCAACACTGCCTCCAGTGCGTCAGTGCAGCCTTCGGCCACCTGAGGAAAAGAGTGTTTGAAGACCAGGTCCTCAAAACTGCCACCAAGCTCATGGTCTACAGATCTGTAGTAATACCTTCCCTCCTGTATGGCTCAGAGACATGGACCATGTACAGGAGACACCTCAAGTTGCTGGAGAAATACCGCTAAAGATGTCTCCGCAAGATCCAACAAATCCCCTTGGAGGACAGACGCACCAACATTAGTGTGCTCGACCAGGCAAACATCCCCAGCATTGAAGCACTGACTAGACTTGATCAGCTACGATGGGCAGGCCACATCGTTCGCAAGCCAGACACGAGACTCCCAAAGCAAGCGCTCTACTCGGAACTACTTCACGGCAAGTGAGCCAAAGGTGGGCAGAGGAAACATTACAAGGACACCCTCAAAGCCTCCCTGATAAAATGCAACATCCCCACTGACACCTGGAGGTCCCTGGCCAAAGACCGCCCTAAGTGGAGGAAATGCATCCGGGAGGGCGCTGAGCACCTCGAGTCTTATCGCCAAGAGCATGCAGAAACTAAGCGCAGGCAGCAGAAAGCGCGTGTGGCAAAGCTGTCCCACCCAACCTTTCTGTCAATGACTATGTGCCCCACCTGTGACAGGGATTGTGGTTCTCGTATTGGACTGTTCAGCTGCCTAAGGATTCATTTCAAGAGTGGAAGCAAGTCTTCCTCGATTCCGAGGTACTGCCTATGATGATGATAACTTGCATTGCAAGCTGTTCAGAGAAGGTTCTGCACCTGGGCAGGACTGGAACCAATGTCCTAGGGGGAGTGTTTGCTAGTGCTGTTGGGGAGGATTTAAACTAATATGGCAGGGGGATGGGAACCAATGCAGGGAGACAGAGGGAAACAAAAAGGAGCCAAAAGCAAAAGACAGAAAGGAGATGAGGAAAAGTGGAGGGCAGAGAAACCCAAGGCAAAGAACAAAAAGGGCCACTGTACAGCAAAATTCTAAAAGGACAAAGGGTGTTAATAAAACAAGCCTGAAGGCTTTGTGTCTTAATGCAAGGAGTATCCGCAATAAGGTGGATGAATTAATTGTGCAAATAGATGTTAACAAATATGATGTGATTGGGATTACGGAGACGTGGCTCCAGGATGATCAGGGCTGGGAACTCAACATTCAGGGGTATTCAACATTCAGGAAGGATAGAATAAAAGGAAAAGGAGGTGGGGTAGCATTGCTGGTTAAAGAGGAGATTAATGCAATAGTTAGGAAAGACATTAGCTTGGATGATGTGGAATCTATATGGGTAGAGCTGCAGAACACCAAAGGGCAAAAAAAGTTAGTAGGAGTTGTGTACAGACCTCCAAACAGTAATAGGGATGTTGGGGAGGGCATCAAACAGGAAATTAGGGGTGCATGCAATAAAGGTGCAGCAGTTATAATGGGTGACTTTAATATGCACATAGATTGGGCTAGCCAAACTGGAAGCAATACGGTGGAGGAGGATTTCCTGGAGTGCATAAGGGATGGTTTTCTAGACCAATATGTTGAGGAACCAACTAGGGGGGAGGCCATCTTAGACTGGGTGTTGTGTAATGAGAGAGGATTAATTAGCAATCTCATTGTGCGAGGCCCCTTGGGGAAGAGTGACCATAATATGGTGGAATTCTGCATTAGGATGGAGAATGAAACAGTAATTTCAGAGACCATGGTCCAGAACTTAAAGAAGGGTAACTTTGAAGGTATGAGGCGTGAATTGGCTAGGATAGATTGGCGAATGATACTTAGGGGGTTGACTGTGGATGGGCAATGGCAGACATTTAGAGACCGCATGGATGAAGTACAACAATTGTACATTCCTGTCTGGCGTAAAAATAAAAAGGGGAAGGTGGCTCAACCGTGGCTATCTAGGGAAATCAGGGATAGTATTAAAGCCAAGGAAGTGGCATACAAATTGGCCAGAAATAGCAGCGAACCTGGGGACTGGGAGAAATTTAGAACTCAGCAGAGGAGGACAAAGGGTTTGATTAGGACAGGGAAAATGGAGTACGAGAAGAAGCTTGCAGGGAACATTAAGGCGGATTGCAAAAGTTTCTATAGGTATGTAAAGAGAAAAAGGTTGGTGAAGACAAACGTAGGTCCCCTGCAGTCAGAATCAGGGGAAGTCATAACGGGGAACAAAGAAATGGCGGATCAATTGAACAAGTACTTTGGTTCGGTATTCACTAAGGAGGATACAAACAACCTTCCGGATATAAAAGGGGTCAGAGGGTCTAGTAAGGAAGAGGAACTGAGGGAAATCTTTATTAGTCGGGAAATTGTGTTGGGGAAATTGATGGGATTGAAGGCCGATAAATCCCCAGGGCCTGATGGACTGCATCCTAGAGTACTTAAGGAGGTGGCCTTGGAAATAGCGGATGCATTGACAGTCATTTTCCAACATTCCATTGACTCTGGATCAGTTCCTATGGAGTGGAGGGTAGCCAATGTAACCCCACTTTTTAAAAAAGGAGGGCGAGAGAAAACAGGGAATTATAGACCGGTCAGCCTGACCTCAGTAGTGGGTAAAGTGATGGAATCAATTATTAAGGATGTCATAGCAGTGCATCTGGAAAATGGTGACATGATAGGTCCAAGTCAGCATGGATTTGTGAAAGGGAAATCATGCTTGACAAATCTTCTGGAATTTTTTGAGGATGTTTCCAGTAAAGTGGACAAGGGAGAACCAGTTGATGTGGTATATTTGGACTTTCAGAAGGCTTTCGACAAGGTCCCACACAAGAGATTAATGTGCAAAGTTAAAGCACATGGGATTGGGGGTAGTGTGCTGACGTGGATTGAGAACTGGTTGTCAGACAGGAAGCAAAGAGTAGGAGTAAACGGGTACTTTTCAGAATGGCAGGCAGTGACTAGTGGAGTGCCGCAAGGTTCTGTGCTGGGGCCCCAGCTGTTTACATTGTACATTAATGATTTAGACGAGGGGATTAAATGCAGTATATCCAAATTTGCGGATGATACTAAGTTGGGTGGCAGTGTGAGCTGCGAGGAGGATGCTATTAGGCTGCAGAGTGACTTGGATAGGTTAGGTGAGTGGGCAAATGCATGGCAGATGAAGTATAATGTGGATAAATGTGAGGTTATCCACTTTGGTGGTAAAAACAGAGAGACAGACTATTATCTGAATGGTGACAGATTAGGAAAAGGGAAGGTGCAACGAGACCTGGGTGTCATGGTACATCAGTCATTGAAGGTTGGCATGCAGGTACAGCAGGCGGTTAAGAAAGCAAATGGCATGTTGGCCTTCATAGCGAGGGGATTTGAATACAGGGGCAGGGAGGTGTTGCTACAGTTGTACAGGGCCTTGGTGAGGCCACACCTGGAGTATTGTGTACAGTTTTGGTCTCCTAACTTGAGGAAGGACATTCTTGCTATTGAGGGAGTGCAGCGAAGGTTCACCAGACTGATTCCCGGGATGGCGGGACTGACCTATCAAGAAAGATTGGATCAATTGGGATTGTATTCACTGGAGTTCAGAAGAATGAGAGGGGACCTCATAGAAACGTTTAAAATTCTGACGGGTTTAGACAGGTTAGATGCAGAAAGAATGTTCCCAATGTTGGGGAAGTCCAGAACCAGGGGTCACAGTCTGAGGATAAGGGGTAAGCCATTTAGGACCGAGATGAGGAGAAACTTCTTCACCCAGAGAGTGGTGAACCTGTGGAATTCTCTACCACAGAAAGTAGTTGAGGCCAATTCACTAAATATATTCAAAAGGGAGTTAGATGAAGTCCTTACTACTCGGGGGATCAAGGGTTATGGCGAGAAAGCAGGAAGGGGGTACTGAAGTTTCATGTTCAGCCATGAACTCATTGAATGGCGGTGCAGGCTCGAAGGGCTGAGTGGCCTGCTCCTGCACCTATTTTCTATGTTTCTATGTTTCTATGGTTCGCTAGGTTGATTTCGGAGCTGACGGGGTTGACTTCTGAAGATAGGTTAAGTAGATTGAACCTATACTCATTGGAATTCAGAAGAATGAGAGGTGATCTTATCAAAACATATAAGATAATGAGAGGGTTCGACAAGGTGGATGCAGAGAGGATATTTCCACTCATAGGGGAAACTAATACTCGGGGACATAGTCTCAGAATAAGGGGCCGTCCATTTAAAACTGAGATGAGGAGGAATTTCTTCTCTCAGAGGGTTGTAAATCTGTGGAATTCTTTGCCCTAGAGAGCTGTGGAGGCTGGGTTATATTTAAGGTGGAGATTTTTGAGCGATAAGGGAATAAAGGGTTATGGGGAGTGGGCAGGGAAGTGGAGCTGAGTTCATGATCAGATCAGCCATGATATTAAATGATGGAGCAAGCTCAAGGGGCCAAGTGGCCTACTCCTGCACCTATTTCTTATGTTCTTATCTTTGGCTTGACGGGAACAAGCACATTTTTCAGGGTGTCATAACCTTGGGGCCTGCTTCAGTCAGGAAAATAGTCCATTTTCTTTCTAAAACTACACAATTACTGTTTCATCATCGATGATACCATTTGCGGTAAAAAAAACATTTCTAGCCGCTCCTCGGTCTCTCGGTCACGATGGAATTCACCCAAGTGCCCTATTATTCCCATAGGTGTGGCCATCCGGACTCTTCAGTTCAGCCAATTGTGCTTGTAATTTACTTTGGATTTTTAACTGTTCTGCAACACAAACGACCTCTCTGTTGTTTGGCTGGAATCATCCACCAACAAAAATTTCAGCTAGGGTATCCAGGAATCCGATCCTACATCTCCAAATGTGATGTATTCTCCACGACATCACAACTCACAGACTTTACAAGATGGCTCTTAACACCTGTCACCTGATGCCTTTATTGTATTTACAGCAATGGCTGCATTACCACAGTTGTCCACTAGGTGGAGCAGTAGTCCACGAAATGGAGCTACATATTACAGCCAGCACTCCACCACTCCACACACATAGATTCATAGAAACTTACAGCACAGAAGGTGTCCACTTGGCCTCTTATGCCTGTGCTGGCTCTTTGAAAGAGCAGTCGTGCTTGGTCCCACATCCCTGCTTTTTGTCAGTGGCCCTGTAACATGGAAACAGTGCAGGATGAAATTCCAGGTCAGAAGTCATCCAAACCTTCCATTAATACACTGCACTTAGCATATCTGACACTTGGGGCTAAAATTTCGGTGCCGCCCTGCGACAGAAGTCTCGCTTCTTATGAGAAATTGGGGTTACCGCCTTTGAAAGGAAGTGGAGTACTAAATCAAGCGCTCCACTTCCTTTCTGGGGCGTTAGCGGGGTGCACGCCTGAGGAGCGGAGCGCAAGGCTCAGTAGCACTATGCACTCTGCAGCCTGGCGTTGCCACATATAAGGGGGCTCTTCCTTTAATTAAAGGAAAGGGCCCAAGCTGCAAACTCTGCAGGAAAAGAAGGGTCCTACCTGGACCAGTGGGGAGCAGGGGGTGCTGTGCCAATAGCCTGGCACTCAATCAGAGTGCCAGGCTGACCGACCGTGGCACAGACCCTGTGATTGCCCAGGCAAATCGATCATTTTTTTAATGAACAGCGGCACCCTCCCCATCAACGTTCACCCCACGAGCGTCCGCCGCCTGGTACACATCCCTGGAACCTGCCGCTGTCATCACCCAGCACAGCTTCAGGGGGTGGTACCCAATTTAGAGTCCGAGGCGCTAACATGTCGCTGCGCATGGTGATGACGTCAGCATCGCTGGCGCAGTGGAGCAGGGTGCTACGTGTTACCGCTGCCACGAATTTAGCGGGAGTCATTAGCGGCGCCGCAACCAGATGCAAAGTTATTTTGGGGATGCTAACGGGAGGTGCAAATGACCCAAATTTCTCCCCCATAAAGTCAATGGAAATAAATATCGAGAGACAATGTAAAACGGGCTGCTAATTCGCTGTCACCCATTTTACATTATCGCATAAAATCAAAATGATCCCTTCCTGAAGTATGTTAAATGGTTATCATGAATGGATACAAGGCAGCAAGGCAGCCCTTTACATGCTCAGCCTTCCCCCCAAGTGTTCCTTTATTCACCGCCTTACATATATCAACACACAAGAAGCCTTCCATGTCTCATAGCTGCCTGCTACGTGACATAGCAGCACACCGCTTAAGGACTGGATGCAGACACTTGGGTATGACTGGATGTCATAGTAACAATAGCTATTTCTAATTAATGTAGTCTCTTTGAAAAAGACAGCCCATAATAACAAACAGTGACAGTGACAGCCCACAAGCCTGCAGTCTCTCACCCCACATGAGGAAGAGCCTCTATAAATCCTGGCAGCCAGTTTTTTGAGGATGCAGAAATGGGGCAGTGAGAGGACAGGAGTCTTTGGTATTCCTTCCACTCTGTTAAATATTAGGGCTCTTTCTTGCTGTTACTGACTGCCTATGAAGGAGACGAACTATGATGGTTGAGCAAGCAATACATCTGTGAGCTGCTTCACACATCGATGCGGCGCTGAATGGTCCATATTTGCAAGGGTCCCCACAGCATAAAGGTTGGCTGTAGCTCTGATCTTGTGAACTGCGGAAAGTGCCATACCTATGGTGTTTTGGCTGCAGGTCTGCGAGCAGCATATGGCATCACTCTATAATGGCTTCCCTTGTGATTCATAGCCTCCGCAGGCACTGTTTACCTGACAAGCAGAGGGATGTATCTTCTAGAGTACCAGCAGGTGGATGTTGAGTACCTTGGGGGCAGGCCTAAACAACTTGGCAGCCCTCTTCTTCCTCTGGAAAAAACAGAAATATTGGGAAACCCTTTGTGTTGCTACAGAGCAGGAGTAGATAAAGGCAGCGCACAGTGACAGCCACAAAGGCTCTTCGAGAGACAAGATGAATAAAATAATTTTAAAAGCTTCAGCAATGGCCTGATCTGGTTGCTATCTCACTATTACTCTCTCTAAGCTGATTTCCATATCGGGCTCAGCACCTAGCAATGCTTAGTTTTATTTTATTTGTTCCTGGGAGATGGACGTCACTGACAAGGACAGCATTTATTGCCCATCCCTAATTGCGCTTGACAAGGTGCAGTCCGTGTGGTGAAGGTACTCATTAGTTAATATAGGCAGTTAAAGGAAATAGCATAAAATGGCTGGTAGTGATGGAAAATTTAGATTTAAGACATTGGTACGTCATTATGAAGTAAATGTAATCTTAATTGGAGAATCACAGTGGAGACAATTTTGGGAACGGCCACTTTACAAATGAAAATGGCAAATCCTGATTGGAAAATCTAGGCAAGGGTGCCTGCTTCACCAATAACAACGTAAGTGGGGCCTTTACAAAAGAAAAGCATTCAGAGCACTAATTACTTACCATGCCAGTCACATACGCTTTCTACTTATGTTGCAGGCAGATTGTAGTTGTAGTGTGACTCATTGCTGGCACATACTCTCGTTGTATGTTTGCTTCTGCCCTACAGATGTTAGTGCCAAGCAACAAAAATTATATTTGCATTTCCTAAAATCCTCATAAACAGATTGAAATTGAAAATAAAGGACAACCACAAAAATTAACAATTTTATAAGCTCATTATAAAACAAGCGTTCAGCAGTTCTATACTGTTTTGCATTTTTATAGGAAAAAAAGAAGGAAGTAACTTGTATTTATATATAGTGTTTTTCATGACCTCAGGACATCCCAAAGTGCTTCACTGCCAATAATGTACTTTTTTTGAAGTGTAGTCACTGTTGCAATGCAGCAAAACATTTTGGAATATTGGAAAA